>NC_135057.1:5175357-5800357 GCF_051014685.1 Ptiloglossa arizonensis
AATTCGTGACTCGTGAAACAAGTCGAAACGAGTGGCTAAACTTGTCATAACACGCTCGTAACCGAATGAAAGTGAATTTGGTGTTGTCGGTGTTATATCGACCGAATAACGGATCAACTTTCTTAACTTTCCTCTAATTTGATAATCATCGCGTGGCCGCGCCTCATCTCGCGAATTCGTAATGTCACGTGCTGCCCGGGCGAAGAAATCCGTTTTGTAAAACACGGTTCGGTAATACCGGTCGAACTTTCTCGACGAATAATTACCGGTCGCGTTAACGTCGTCCAAAATTGGCGAATCGAGAGGACATTATTTCTGGAAAATAATCCACACGTGACTCGTCGAACGCTATCGTACCATTTTTCAATTTACAACGTAAGTACCCAAATACTTTCTCTCACGAGACACTTCTTCGGTACGAAGAACACGAATACACAATAATAATGAAAATGTTAATACACTCGAGTATTTTCAATCCGTGGATATTCTTTAGGCTCGCAGGAACCCTTCTATCGAATTTATTTAAAAATAACCGGCTGGTTGAATTTACCGTCTCCCAAAATTACATTTCATTTGTTTACGTACACTCGCGTCTACGGCACGCAAATTTTTCTCGCGGCTAGCTTCCGGATCTGAAGCGACGTTCGCTTAATTATACTGACAGTCCGAAAATATGCGAGGACTTGTCAAATAACTCAGCCACGAGAAGATGGAAGTATACGAGACCGCGGAGAAACTCGGTCTAGACGCATGCTTCGAACTCATTAGCAGTTTGGAAACGAATACCTCGCCACCGTCATCTTGTCACCAACTCGGCCGACGGATCTGCTGCTTCAATCAACGTTCGTTTATTTTCGGTACCTCTCGGTAAAGTAACAACGTTATCGCGTTGACGCGCCCTTCACACTAATGTCCTAATTACCACGCTTTGCGGTAATTGTTAATTACGTTACGAAAGGACTCGATGTTTTCTCACAATATGGAACAGTGAAAGAAACATTTACGGAGATCTTAGGAATCTTACCGAGAATTACAAATGTGGATGAAATATCCAATTATCGTTTATTCAATCTCAAAGTTAGTTCGGTAGATCTTATCTGCTTTTTGTAATTCGTAGAATGAGCTTTCTTTTATAAACTCCATTGTACCAGTAATACTAGGTTGTACGACAAGTTTCGTCGTTCGATAAAATTTATTTTACAGTATGGTACTAGGTTGCTCGATAAGTTTTTAGACTCGAGACCTATTAAATGATAATAGTTAAAGAAAAGAATTCGTATCGTTTTTTCGCATTTAGAAAAATAATTTACTGTGATCGGGAAGTTCTAAAAAATTGTAGCAAACGTTTGAAACGTTATATCGATACACTGTCGTGTTAATAAATGATCGATAATAGCGATTAATAACGATCGACTCGACGTTTACATCGTCTATAAAAGATTCATTAACCGTCGTTTCAGCGCGAAAGAAAAGCCAACAGTCACGTCATCAGGAAGCTGCGAGAATTCCTCGCATTGATAAACTTTCGCGCTAATTACGGCCCGCTGCCCGTAACGAAGTAATGAAAATCGCGTAACAGCGTTAATTGTGCTGTTACGATTGTCGACGAACGATACAAATGCGTTTTCCGTTTTTCTGATTTCGTGAATCATGCGATGCGGCGTACGATCGTTGACCTCGCGGCATTCGCAATGAAGAGTGACGGGCGTTCTTAATTGCCATCGAATATCGCCCGGCCAGACTTTTGCTCTGCCCACGGATATTCACTTGCATCGAATGCACAGAATTCGTTAACGCGCCGGGAAATAAATCGACGAACGCGCGAATAAAATAAAAACTCCCGATCTAATTAATACGAAATCGTAATTTCCTCGGGCTGTTGATCGCGCCGTGAAATAAATCGCAAAAGGCGATTAAAGTCTTTGTTTCGAAGTAAGAGTAATTCAGAGTTCGAACTAATATTACCAGTCCCTGTTAACGCGAAACGAGAGTATTATTGTTAAAATTCTACCGAAATATAACAATTACCAATTGATATACAAATATGTCTAACTGTGTTTCTCTTGTGATTTTATCGATATACAGTCGTATCTATTAGAAATAAATAAAATGTCCTATTCGTAAAGTATTCTTCAAAATAAATCGATATGAAATTAAAATTTCGTTTGTAATTAATATCGAAAGAATTCTAATTACGTTGCAAAAGTTCAAGTGTGTTTAATTTCGTATTTGTATATTTAGGGAATCGTTTCTAAGATACGATAATATTAGCAATAGTATTCATTGTTCCGAATAACTGTTGGCAAAATATTCCACAGGAACATCAACAAGAACAACAACAACAACAACAACAACAACGGCAAATGCAATTTCCCGTAAGCAGATTTACGATCCGTCCACGCGATTTCTCGTGCCTCGAACGTATAACCGGGTCACAATCATGTCGACACTTCCTGCGGAACGTGTATCCGAAGGAACAGAATACCTCTAGGTAATCTTGATGCAAATATCGTGTGCACGTTCGTCAACAAATCTCGACGGCTGCTGCGAACAATAAGACTCGGTTTCCAGCGTGATTCTTTTCTTTCGAGTAATTAGGTACACGCACTTTTGAACACTGTTACGAACAACGCCTTACCTCGAAACACAACCGTAGCCTAAAACGTTTCTCGTTCGAGATACTATGACACGTTCCTTTCTCGTTATTACTAATCCATGACCGGTGTAACGAATACGTATAATTTGAGCGTCGTTTAACCGGCTGGCATTGTACAGTGCACAATAACACCAAGAAAGTAATGTGAATTAGATCGTATCTAACAGCTGCTGTTATATTACCAGTGATTATAAACCAAACAATGCTAGGTCTTCTCAATCATAATTAATTACGATTTTTGCGCTACTTTTACATTTACATTTTCTTGCACCGTTTCTGTTTCCGTTAACCCGATCGTTGCAACTCCCGTACAACTATTATTCGCGAGGCTCGTCATTCTCCGAGCACGAATTAATATCGATCGAGCCGAACCGATCGGTTTCTAGATCGGTTTCGCGTAACGATACGCTACCATTTCCCTATTTGTAGTTTTACTTGTCCGCTTATTTGAATGCGTATTGTCTTGCAACAAGAGGGAACACTTTCTCGCGCTTGCATTTCCTTGCTACACGTGCACCTACTTGCCAAAAATCGCGCACGGTAATTGGCGCAACGTTCGAATGGTAGTTTTCGTTCAAACGTTCACCCGAAACGAGAATAAGATTCTCAAGGTATTTTTTTGCGCTCCGTTAACGTTTTCGTTCGGAAAATGATACGTTTCGAACACACCGGAAGAATTCTAAACAGATATCCCTGTAACTGGTCCGGAATAAATATCATCGTAATATTTCCTAAATGTAATTGCTCGACTATTGAAATTTCAGTTATATGAAACTATGAGTCGTTCGGAAAGTGACTTCGTTTTCCAAAATGGAGAATATATAATTTAATAAAACGTCTATATACTCTAAAAAAATCGTGTTTCATTTTCACGAAAAACAAAACGAAATGACTTTCCGAACAACTTAATATATAATATGTATATACTTTTTTTTTAAGTAAAAGCAAAGGTATGGTATTTCTCCTGTTACGTGCCACTTTCCGTGTCCAGTGTCGTATCGGTGCGAGTAAACGCGGAAGGAACGTTCTCACGATATTTAACACCGAAGGGCGTAAACCATAAGATTCTAATTATCGTTAACGCGAAAACTTTGACGAAGCTTGACGTTGCTTCGCGAAACTGAGTAACCCCGCGCGGGAAAAAAATGACTTTCTCGCGACATTTGCCACAAGATACTCCAAGGCGCGGGATTATCTGCGCGAAATACGTGGAATACCGGAGATTAAGAACCGGAAATTTCTAAACTACAGTTAGTCAGTCGGGGTCTCTAGCATCTCGTGATTCCTTTACCCGCACCCGCCCAACTTTCTCCATTGTCGACCCAATCGATTATTATTGTTGCGATCCGGGAACGGATAAAACTTGTGCAACGCGCCCGGCGTTTGTGCCTTGTCGCGAAACAGGACCTCTTATGTCGGTTATATTTTTATCGGAACCGCGAAAATAATAGACTCCCGTTCCGACAGATTTTACATGCTAAGTACGCGGACATGCATAGCTGCAAAATCCTAAGAATTATATAATGCGAAACAATGCACGGATAAGACCAAACAAGTTATATAATATGACGTTGCATCGGGTTAAAAGAACGAGGAATGCCAGTATCGATAGTTTGCCACGAATTTTGTCGATCGATGAAGTAATCATTTTCCTAAAGGTCATTCCTATTCTGCATACGCACGCTGTTGTTGAAAAACGTTTAACCGTTTGTTACAGATACGTTTGAAAACAACATTACCACTTAGTAATATTACCAGTCCTTGTTAACGTGAAACGAGATGATTATTGTACAAATTGTAGTAAAGTATAACAATGTAACTACCAATAAATATACAAATCGATCCCACGTGTTTCTCTCGTGATTTTACCGGTATGTAGTCGTATCTGTTAAAAATAAATAAAATTTCCTACTCGTCGAGCATCGTTCAAAATTCGAGAGATTTTACGGTTCCCATGTAAGCAAATAATTGCGATAAAAGTATATTCGAGTTCGAAGCACCGAGTACAGTCTTTCGATATGTAAACATAAATGATCGTTCTATCGGACGTGTGATCGAATACTTTTGAACGGTAGTGTATTTCTGTCGGAGAATTTTAGAAAGTAGCGCGCTTTTTGCGGAATTTATTTTTATATTCGTCGTAAGAAGAAAATATTTCCCGAGGACCGATGTTTTATTAAAACGTTAAGATTTTAATCGCTGAATCCGACTCGATTCGGTATAGCACGTATACCAAAGTATAAAGGCCAGTCGTCGTACTTATAGCATATTGCAGCGACAGGCATTCTGGAGCAACACAGCGTACAACTCGAGCGTGACACTGGTTCCGTTTTTAAGCCAAGAACGATATACATATCGAGTATAGAACACGTGCCCTTTTCACGTGCTTTCGACTTTGCGAAAGCCACAAAACCGTACCGTGCAAAAACCGGCAACGATAAATCCACATTAACGAAAAATCGTACGGTACAGTGTATTCGAACGCATCCACGTTGGATTTCTACAATATTGTTTTACAATTGTGTAACCTCGAAAGAAGTGAAAATTCGAATCTAAGAACGATGCATATAGAATCGTGCTGTTCAGTGTATTCGAACGCATCCACGTTGAATTTCTACAATATTGTTTTACAATTGTGTAACCCCGAAAGAAGTGAAAATCGGAATCTAAGAGTATTCGATCACATCCACGTTGGATTTCTATAATATTGTTTTACAATTGTGTAACCCTGAAAGAAGTGAAAATTCGAACGCACGTTGAAATTCTACAATATTGTTTTACAATTGTGTAACCCTTAAAGAAGTGAAAATTTGAATCTAAGAGCGACGTATATAGAACATTGTTCAAACGTAAGATTAATTGGTTCGTAATGCAAATTTTTATATTGTATACTTTCATCCTAATGTTTGTACCGTACAAAAATAATTGAGGCGAATATAGAAAGCCAGAGTGTCGCGAAACATACGAAACGCTACGAAAATCACGCTTACTACTCAAAATGGATAAAAATAAATAAAAAAAGAGTCCGCGTAATAGGAACATTATTATACCCGTTGCTTTTCAACGCGTAACAACCACTGTGCAATCGGCCAGATTGTTTCGCACACGTGCGAAATTATTGTTATTACCTCGTCACGGGCGTCGAAATAATATTAAGCAAACAAGATTTTCTTCTACGGTAATTCGGTTTTCTTTTCGAGCGCAGAAAATTATACGTATAAAGATACACTACGGATAAGACACTAGAGGTTGCGTAAACAGTGCTTTGCGCGTCTCCGGTGACGATCACGTCTCAACTGATCGAACGATGACTTCGTTCGTTCCTAAAACAGAAAAATAAAACATAAAAGAAACCCAAATTCGATTTACCAAACGCTTTATTATCCGCGTTACTCGTATCCGCGATTGTCGAGAACGGATGCGAAGTCGTGTTTGTTGGTCTTCGGTGCAACCGTAAACAGCATTGAAGTGTATATAATATAAGATTGAACAAGAAAAAATTCGCAATCGCTCGGCAACCTTGTTCAAGCAATCAACGGATCACGAATACAAACGTGCACGGCCCCTGTTCAATTGCCATTATACACGAACGAATCTGAATAGTAATCCGGACTGCATTCTTGTTATTACGATCTACTGCACTTCTCCCGTATATGCGGTTTCTCAAGTGTGAAGTGCATACAAGGCGGCGCGGCGTAAGAAGCAGATACGGGCGTATTGCAATTCGCCGGGCTTATGGCGTTGTACCGCGATAATTCCGCGATTTTATCGCGCGCGGTATTAGCCATAACGGAGTGTCGGGAGCAACGCGATATAATTATATTTATCACGGGGAATGGTTTTTATACGGGTCGGCGTTACGTAAAGGCATCCACGGTGAAATAATGGAACAACGCGCAAGAAACTCGCGCGTCCCGACGTATCGCCGAAGAATGATGAATCGTTCCCGGGTACACGATCGACCGGGAGATCAACGGCGGTATCGTTCGATCGCGTTATCGATCTTGGATCACCGCTAAACTCGGCAGCGGAGCACCGAACGCTATACTTCCGGGTCGACGCTTCCTATTATTGACTCTAACTGCTCGAGACTTCGAATCGACGAACGCTACACATCGATTAATCTCGTTCGGAACTAACACGATCGGGACGTATTGTCGCCAATGAGTTCGATACTTAGGTGCACGGTTTGTTTGTTTTTTTTTTTTTTTTTTTGAAAGTTGTAGGTGAAATGGGAACAGAATTATTTCACTCGTAATGGGTAAATATTGACCGAGAAATGAATCAAAGTCGACAAAGTGTACTGTGTTGTAGAAATGCAACTGTAGGTGAGAAACACGTCACTGGTATCCGATAACATCTGTATAAATGAAAAGTAAATACGTTACAGTTCCGAGAGCGTGTGCGTTTAAAGGTTAAACCGCTGAGGGTCGGAGAAAACGGGACAGAGAATTACATTCTATGAAATGTACGGTAAAAGTTGTTATCGTGCGCGAAAATCTGTAAGAATTGCACGTATGGACGAATTTGGAGCAGTTCGTCGAACAAGCTTCGACAGAAAATGCGGATAGTTCTAACGAGACTTTATTTCGCGGGACGATTACTTTTGTGGATTAAAAAATATAGAGGAAAAGTGTGGAGCAAAGGGTTTATTGATTTTGAGAAACGAGTGGAATCGAAGTAGAATTGTGAAAAAAGAATCGAATTATGTTCAATTGGAGTATCTATTAAATGAAAGCTTAGATATTCTAAGGAGGATAATTAGAATACCGGATATAAAACTAAGATCGTATTTGCAATGTATGTTTTAGTACCTTGGTAAGGTACTAAAAATTCATTTTGCGTAGAGTGAAATAAAAAGATTACTGAATATCAATTTTATGTTAAGTTATTCGATCTTAAAATTTATCGTACGAAAGAAATTCTTTTATTATTGTCCAGAAAAGATAGAAAAATTTATCGTAATGTAATTGTTTCTGTCATAGAAGTGTCATAGTGTCCGAACAATGTATTCGAGAATGTGTTGAATGAGCTTATTCGATAAATGCGACGCGGAATGAGAAACTGGAAATCATTTAATGAATAATTTCTAATTATCCCCAATACACCGTATTCATAATAAGGACGAATCAAAGATCTCGAGCTTATTCGATAAATGTGACATGGAATGAGAAACTGGAAATCATTTAATGAATAATTTCTAATTATTCCCAATACACCGTATTCATAATAAAGACGAATCAAAAATCTCGAGCTTATTCGATAAATGTGACGCGGAATGAGAAACTGGAAATCATTTAATGAATAATTTCTAATTATTCCCAATACACCGTATTCATAATAAAGACGAATCAGAGATCTCGAGGTAATTCGATAAATGTGACGCGGAATAAAGTACCTCACTCTGCCCGAGAACAGATTTCCAGACTAGAAATTGTCTCTCAAAGTCTCACCAAAGTCGACTTTTACAATCGACCGGGACTTAAATATCATTGGTCGTGAACTTTTCCGGAAAACACGAGGTCGTGTGCACTTTGCAATTCAGCCGGAGGGTCGTAGCGCAGCAAAGACGCTAGTTTTGCAATTTTTCCAAGCTGATTGGTTACACGAGGTCAGACTTCTGACGAGGAAGTAACGCGAGGGCGTTGGGCGGGGCACGTCTTTCTGCCCATTCAGGAAGATCGACCGAAAGAAGAATTCCTCCGGCCGATGACTACTAACGAGCATAACGTGCATCGCGTACACCGGTACGTTCTCCGTCCCGTATCACGGGTAAACGTGAGAAAAACTTTCCACAGCGAGCTGGCAATGCGCAAGAAGTTCGGACCGGTTGCGTAAACTGCTTCAAGATTACGGCCGATGTAATAATTTCGAACGTTTCGATTGTTATGTCACCGAACGGCCGCGTTGGAATACCTCCGTGATTGTTAATTGCGCGTTTAAACGAGCGCACGGACGTTTATCGTCGGCCTGTTACCAACGACGCGTTGCAAATTAGATTTTCCGAGGGAATACCGCACGTCGTTAGAATCTCGATTCTTGAACCACTTTCGCGAACGTAATGGCCAAGATTTCCTCACCGTTGGCTACGTCAGCCGTGAAACGCGTTACAATGGCAGGAACCGTCTCTAGCCGCACCGATAACGTTTCTGTAATTTTCCGCGCACGAAACCAGAACACAATGACATAATTGACGTAATTACTCGCCGAACTACTTTGTATTCCGTGCGCGCTTCGATGGAACGGCTCGCGGAGATAAAAATTCCGCTCAGCCGTAGGGAACGATGGGGCGACGAGGAAATCTGCCGAGTATAATAGGTACTTCGCAACGAAGTTAAGTTTATAGAGACAGTTCGAACGGAGCGGAGATCTGTCCAGGCCATATACGCGGCTCGAGAAGAGTGAAAGGCGGAGTAATCTTTATTTTCTCGATCGACGTAACAGTGCCTTCTCCCGTTACAGGGGTACTCTGATTTACAGGGAAAAGAAGTCGCTCGAGTAAACACAATAACCACTTCCGTGCTCGAAATGTATTTCCAGCTCGGCGAAAAAGAAGTTTCCGATCCTTTCTACCTTTTACTTATCCTCGTTCGCGGCCTTACACGCTTCATTAGCCGTGTATGTTAGTTTCGATAATGCGATCGTACTATGTGTACCGCAACTCGCGTTTCCGGCTTGCAGCGACATTTTATTCGCGACGCGTACGGGGACGATTGTTCAAGATATTTGAAAACTGTGATTTCAAGGGCTCGATTAAGATTTTTACAGCAATATCGAGCATTTCGCGAAATTTCATTTCTTCTTGTCGATTTCTTTTTCGAGTAACTACCAACGGAGGATAAAAATTGATCTACAAGGGAGAGAAAATTTATGAAAATCAGAGCACGGTTGTTAAACGCGTCGTGGTTTCTTTGAGCTTTAAAAAAGTATCCCTGTGTAGTTATATTGCAAGGATATATTTTATTGGAAAAATTAGGTAGCAATGTGGAAAGAGACTTTTTAAAACGACGTCAGTTAAATAGGACACTAAAGAAAAAGAACAAGATCATCTTTAATAACGACGAAAAGTATTGTATTTCAGGAGTGGATCGCAGATTTCCAAGCAGTCGAAAAAAAATGGAGAACGAACCGAGATTGAAAATTGGTACACCGAAAATCGTTCTGATATACTCTCAGAACGGAGGTACGACACGAGATGAATGTGCATATTATACTTTCACTCGTTTTTATACAGCTTCGTTACGCAAAAGCCGGTTAAACCCTATTTTTATTATTTCTCTCGATGATAAAATGTCTTTCCCCGATATTACAAGCTGTTAAATCTCTCTTGCGCGTTAATCGGAAAAACTTCAAAAATATCGTTTATCTCGAATCGAATCACTCCAAACTTACCGTCGACCATTCATAAATTAAGAATTGAACGCACAAATCTCAAGCATAAATACCTTGTAACGAAATCAAATCCAAATGTCTACGACTTATGCTATGTACAAACATCTGTAGAACGTTCTCTAACCAACTGCCCAAAGTACAATAAAAAAAGAAGAAAACACGTTAAAAAATTCATTGAATATATTACAGGAAGAACTATAATATATATATATAGTTAATATATGTTAAGAACTATAATATAGTTAAGAATTATAGTATAGAATATAGAATTATAGTATGGAATTATAGTATAGAATATATAGTATAGAACTATATATAGTTAAGAACTATAATATATATCTAGTATAAGAGTCGTAGAGTTCTCAAAGGACGTAAACCTGTACAACCTAACATAGTATCTACACTACACACCAAAGGAATGTCAAATAAACGCGGTCATTGATAATAAAATTTCTTGATATTTGTCAGCTTTGTTACATCGACACGGAGCTTATCGCGATAGAAGAGAACGTGTATCTTATTGATGATTCGCAGATATTTTCTTCAGATAAGCGATACCTACTAGGTAGGTTAACGTGTCCTTAAACTCCAACCAAAAAAAAAAAAACTCTAAACTGATTCATCGCGGATTTCGTACAATATTGCAAAATTCCGGTCAATTGTGCAGACGTAATTGCCGATTGGAAATTATTCGCGTAACGAGGGATGGTTCTTAGGAAAAACGAGACCGAACTGAAATACGAATACCGGATAATTAGAGATACTAATTTCGTATCTTAATACGTAGGCATTCCCCGTGGTGGTAAACCCGATCCGAAAGTTAAACAGAAATGATTCGTTCGAACGGTCGCTTAAACGTCGCGCTGGTTCGGTCGCAACCTGTTCGAAACGGTCGCCGGTCTGAAAATACACGAAACGGGAAGAGACGTGTAGGCAATTTCTCCGCTAGACGGATTTCCTCGGTGCAGAAACCGAAATGGAGTACGGGAAACTATGTTCCTTGTCGCGGAGGCGCGACGAGAGGTTTCGCGGCGCGGAAAGAAATGCTGCTCGTCGAGACAGGGACACGCGACTCGTTAAAACGTCGTGACAAAAAAGAAACCGGTGCCTAGGATTGCGTGCGAGGGCGTGACGTCGATAAAACGTTATTTACAGCGCCTATGCTGGGCCTAGGTACTCCTCCAAGGGACACCACTGTCCGAGTCGAAGCGCGCGTTATTCCCGCGGTTACTGGCGTAAATTATCCGGCAACTTACCGGGAATATTTCACGGCGTTGACGGTAAACCTTGCGTTAACGTCCGACTTGCTTGTCCGCGTGAATTTACGAGCGGTGTCCGTTCGTGCACGATGCGCGCCGCTTTTTCGCGGCCCGCCTTTTAGATCCGCTGGTACCTAAATAGGTACGTGCTATGAGAGCGCTTGTAATAGATTTTTAACCATTTTTTATCCGGCCCCAGCACGTGTCCCGGCCCCGAGAACCCGCAGACAACCCCACGGTTCGCGATATTTAACGACGCAAGAATTCAACCGTGTACCGATAATTCGGATGAAGTCGTCGAGAGCAGAAGTTAATGGTTACTTCGTTCCCCTTTGGCTCCGCGTAACTTCCAAATAACTTACACTCGGATCAGCGAAATTTCATTTGGATTAATATTCGAGCGCGTACACGCGAGACGAAACGAAATTTAAACCTTTACGGTATTGTTATTTTTTTTTTCGTTGCGATCGAGTTCGATCGAGTGCTGGAGGATTGCTCGCTGTATCGGTGACGAGTTACGCGTAACTTTGATTTTCGTTCATTTTCAATGAATTCGCGAAACGATTCACGAACGAAAGAAATGTCAGATTGATGAAATAATTTATCGTACGAATTATAAGATGCTATTACAATCACGGTTTAGTTTATCATTGAGAACGGATAAATTAGCGGATGAAATTAGTTTTGAAATTGTAGACGAATAAATTGTGCTTAGTTATCGACTTAGTGGGTCGAGAGGAAAGTGATTGTAAATAGATCGAGGAGAATATTAGAGAATATTAGAGATTTTTATTCCATTTTGAACCAATTGCGTTCTGAAGAAGTAATAAAAAGAAATACCGATCGATAAAATACACATTCGTGTCACAATGTTGTACACATTGGTGTACAATGCTTGACTAGTGTCAACGCGTCTCTTGCTCCTTGTTCGTCGCCAAGAAGATCCCTTTTTGCAGCGTTTTGTAACGCGTGACGCGAAATGGTTATTTTATGATAACATTATTCGGAAACGACAATGGCGCGCAACAAGGGAGGCACCAGAATCCACCCTGAACGAGACTTTGCATTTCAAAAAAATAATGATCCGTGTCTGGTAGAACACGCGTGGAATAATTCACTAAGAGCTTCTCCAACCCGACCAAACCATCAATTTCGATGTTTACAGCAGCTATTAAGTCGAGTAAACAAACGTTTCGAAAAAAAGAAAATGTCTGCGAATCATCGATAATATAGACATTCTCTTCTATCATGATAAGCTCCGTGTCGGTGTAACAAAGCTGATAAATATCAAGAAATTTTATCAGAGAATATTTAATCGCTCTTCGTACTCCCTAGATACATCAACCTTTTTTGATCATCGTTTCTCGAGTTCACCGTAAAATCATTCGAACGATAGAATACTTCAAACTCTCGATGAAGTTAATTTTGATTCGAAGCCAATTTACGTAAATTATGAAATTGAAAATCTTGTCGATTATTGTTCGATAGTAATTCGTAGCAAATACAAATAAGTATAAATACAGTGTTCGTTGAATAACACTCGAGAACTTTTCGCTGGACTCGATAATAAATGAAACGGTGGGGATCGAATCGGTCTGGGTCTATATTTACGGGAAAGTTTCCGAAAGAGAAACACGAGGCATTCTCCGAATCCTCCGAAGAAGGAGGAAGAAATATACGACGTATCGTCCACAAAGAAATCAATAACGAAACCGTGCGTCTGGACGACCAGCTTGCAAGACGAATGTCCGACGAATGTGAAGAGTTCGTAAATGAATGTGCGTTAAAGTACTTTCATCGAATAGCAACGAACATTGCCAGGCCGCTGTAAATGGTGGACTTTCGCTGGAGATGTATTCTCCCGAGTATTCATCACAATAGAGCCGCAAGGGTAATTAATTCCGAACGACTGACCGCTGTTCTTGCATTTACGATGCATTCCGGTTCCTAGCGCTGATGCGCGTCGCCTTTAAGTCGTCCCCGACCATTTCACGAAGATTCCAAGGGAACCAACCCGCAACGCGCTCCAACTATTTTAAAGCTATTATTGCTTGCTGCAGAATGCGATCGATTTTAGAAGAGGACCGTTATTCTGGTTAACTTTGCATAGAGGAATCCAGACGGCGCTGAACGCAAATAGAACACTTCTCCCTGAAATTTATTAAACCGTCGCAAACCCGTTTTAAATGACTTGTAGCAACGGAACGGTATCGACGAGTCGTGTCGCTAAATCGCTCGACATTCGTTTCAAAATTTCGCTCGTTGTAATTTCTGACAGACACGTAACACGAACGAAACAAACCACTGGAAATTTTGGAAAAATTTTGCCAAACGTATCCAAGTTATCGTTACGAATTACGATATATCCGTGTTTCGATATTACGAAAAATGTATCATTATTATTGACAAGAATATATATTTATTGCAAGTTTAGCGTCTACTCTGAATAGTAAAGTTTTTCAGAAAATGGTAGACTTAAGACGTCGACGCTTTAAAATTCTAATATATTCAAATTTCGGCAACGTTTGAAATTTATCTCCAAAGTGTATGTAATTTCATATAGAAACAAGTAGGAAGTAGGATAATACAAGTTGGAAGAAATGATAAATTATATACGTTAAATAATAGAGCTTTGTCGAGAACAGTAGATTATACGAAATATTAACATTTTAAAAGTCCAATACATTCAAGTTTTGGTCGTTCGAAATTTAATTCCAAACTAAACGACTCAATTATATATTAGGCGATAGAACAATGGATAATGTAAAATATTAACATTTTAAAAGTTCAATATATGGATATATTCCAGTTTCGATCGTTTGAAATTTAATTCCAAACTAAACGACTCAATTATATATTAGGCGATAGAACAGTGGATAATGTAAATCATTAACATTTTAAAACTCCAATATATTCAACTTTCGATCGTTTGAAATTTAACTCCCAACTAAACGACTCAATTATATATTAGAAGATAGAACAGTGGATAATGTAAAACATTAACATTTTAAAAGTCCAATATATTCAACTTTCGATCGTTTGAAATTTAACTCCCAACTAAACGACTCAATTATATATTAGACGATAGAACAGTGGATAATGTAACACATTAACATTTTAAAAGTCCAATATATTCAAGTTTCGATCGTTCGAAATTTAACTCCTAACCAAACGACTCGATTACATATTAGGCGTTAGAAGTAGAAAAGAATCGTAAATTGTCTAACCCGAGTATTAAAATTTGATCGTAAACGGCAGGTGGTCTGAGACATTTGAGCGACGGTGTATATCGTGCGGTAATATCGAGGTGGTCCAGGTTTCACGTGTTCGCAATTAAAACGTTAACTAAAGCTGTGAGAATATTATTAGAATATCCGAATGCCGTGGATGCCACGGCGAGTAAGAGCTCTAATCACGATACACCCGCCAGAATTCTTGCCCGTGGTGACGATAGCTTAACGAGCGCCTTGTTAGCGCGAGTACGGTCGAACAAGCAGCGAAATGAATATTTCATCGCGATGCACGGACGCCACGTGGGCGCCACGTTTGCGAAGCGTCGATTCGTAATACCTGAACCGGCGCCGACGTTTCGCGGGATAAACGATCGAGCATTACGGATCACGATGAAAATGTAGTTTCGTTTGCCACGTAATAGAACAGTGAAACATCACGGCACGCACGATTATTTAACAACGATTGCGCAACAACGGAAGGTCAAGATCCTCGCAATGATCGCGCGATCGAATTTCGTTCGAGAAAATAATAAATTTAAATGCATCGTTTTTCTTCAGTTGTCTTCTCATTTCTGTCGATAGTTCTCTACAACGATTTACTTTGAAACATTGAACGAACGTCGTCGAGAAAATATTTTACGTTCTAATATTAGTTCGTGTCGTGGAGATTCTATTGTAATTAAAAAAACATGGATTTTTTATTGAAAGAAAATCGTAGCTACGTGTTTGAAAAGTATCGAAAATCGTTCTCTCGTGCTTTTTAATCGTATTCCGAAACGTATCGATCGCACAATTCGATTAGGTTCTGTAAAGTACTTTGTACAGTTTCCACCTCAATTATAGTTCACTTAGTATAAGGACGGATACCGTATGAATTTAACGATAATGCAACAACTCGGTGGTGGACAAAAACGATAATGGCGCTTAGAATCTGAAGTACGTTGATGGATGGTGCATTGAATAAAACAGAGAACTGTAGATCGCCATAATTTTCTCCTAATCTATTCGCAGATAAGCGCATAGATTTTACGGTCGTTGCTAACCTGCTGCCATAATCCGAGGGTATCCCCGTACATGACGGGAGCGGGCGTGTACGTTATAATAATTGATAAACAATGCGGAATGGAGCGCGGTGCTGAACGAACGATCGTTTCCTGGTCGCGTGGGCGGCTTGTAGCGTGCATTTACGCGCCAATAATGCGGATGCTACAATAACGCAAGAGTTCGCGATGCTTATAGGGCTGCAGAAGCAGGGTGAGTCTAACCGCAATAATAAACTGGAGAACCGTGGACGATAACGTGCCGCGTGTACAGTAATACTTGATGCGATCTTTATGGTTGCCGATAGCTCCGCTTTATTTAAACACGATTCACATTCCGCTAAGGGGACAAAAGCTCGATAATGGAATTCGAAGGAACTCGAGCCGCGAGATACAAGCGTCTTTGTGAAAAATATTTTGAAAAGAAAAAAAGAAGTGTGTACATTTATAGAATTAAATGGAACGATCGAAGCTAATAGATATTTTTAGCTTTAACGTTTTACGAGTTATTATAGTATAATTCGAATGATTTTTATAACTTGATATATTTCTTTCCTGGAGAAGACTCCTAATCATGGACTCGAAACGTTGAGATGATCCTTTTACGGGTTCGTGGTGGTTGTATTTTAAGTTTTAATACCATTATCCTTTTAAATTGTGGTTTATTATGTAAAAGAAATCGTAGGTAGGATCGTATTCGATACGGACGAAGGAAACTTATGTAAGTTGTGAATAGGAAGTGGAAACGACCAGTTTGGAAATAATTTAATCGTATTATTGCATATTGAATCGATCTTTGCAAAAGTCGAAGTATTTGCACCAACAGGACACTTGGTACGTACCGGGGCGTTTATATACGTCGCACATGAGTCAGCCTTGAATCCGGAAGCAAGGTACGAACAGGTCACGTTACGCCACAGTTAATTAATGATGCTTTAAACTAGACACAGACGTGAAGTAAGTGAAAAATAAATGAGACTGACACTTCTATCGTGTTTCAATGCAGCATTTTTAGCAGACGTATCTGTCCGTCATTAACGAAGATAGGCAGAATTAATAGCCCGCCTTTTCACTCGGTATGATAAATCAATACTACCTTATACGTACCGCCTTTAGATCGATCGCAATAGAATGTAATGCGTACCGTTAAAATCTATGACTGTACGAACCGATCTATATCTTCTGTTTTCACGAACAGTGATAAATTTAATCTTTCACTTATGGTTATACGAAGCGGATAATCTTATAAAGTAACGAAACACAAGTGCTGTATTAATAGTTTGAAAACGTGTATAATACCCCCTAAACCGGACTATTAAAAGTATTTTATAAAATCGTGCCATTAATTTATTCCCATCGGTTAGATACCATTTCTCGCATATTTCGACAATTACTTACCTTTATCGTTCACAACAGACACATTGAAGTGTACTTTGATCAATTAGAGCTGAAAACGATATGTTCGTTTCACTTTCCTGTTCCGCGTTGCCTCTATAAATACATAATAAATGTACGAAGAAGAGAAACTTTTTCTTATACGAACCGTAAATAACCCACGGAAAAAATGTAGATAAGAAAACCGTACATGAATTGTAAAAGAGAAGTCATTGATTTATATTTAGACAAAAAATTGACCCTGTACGGAATATGCATCCTTGCGTGGAATCCGTGAAGCGACACGTTGCTTTTCAATTTCAGAAGATTTCTTGTCCAAGAGTCCAGTCCTACGTCTGTTTCACTTGAGGCAAATTTCTACCCATTTCCATGGCAAATGATAGATTATGCTATACCAAAACGTGACTCGTTGGTCTGCTATCTGTGGAAGACTTTATAACAGTTTCGAGTTACACGCATGTGCGTACGACGAGCTATTCTGATAAGTGTCCTTCCTTAAATCCTTCTCGAATGCCTAGAAAGGTCTTCGTCGTTAATCTTGCCTCAGTCACAGAGTAATCACTGTCCGCCGATAAGACGATATCGGAATGCCGAGCCGGCCCCACCCGATCGTGTGGCGATCTTAAAATACCGGCACAAGACGCGCAGAGATACTCGATACATCCTGCATCGAGGTCCCTATTATCGAGACGCTTCGCGTTTCACTCGAACATGATGAGCAATCGCGGCTCAAGGAGGGTGGATCGGTGTGGCTTTAATTGGCTACCGAAGGATCGAACGGCATACCAAAATTTTTCATTTTCGCGCCGATCGGAACCATTAAACGCGATGAATATGAAAATCCTGACTAATCCATCGTTGGATTTTTCAATCGAACTCGTCTCGGTCTTTGTAATCTCTTTAAACAGAGGAACAAAAATTTCACCATACTTTCGCACGAAAATAATATTAACGCTATTGGAACATCGACTTTTAAGTTTTCAATATTTTATTCGACAATTTGCGAGTAATTATACTATTTCAAAAGTAGGTATTTCGTATTTTTGAACGATGTATAAAATACGATACAATAATATGCGATTTACAAGTATAATCGTACAAAGATAGAATTTGGTAAGGGTATATTTTATTTATGAATATCATTGAGACGTTATTCTAGAAGCATTTTTAATCATTTTTGCGCCAGGAACGGCGCAATAATTTTGTTAAATAGTTAAAGAGTATTTGTTAGGTAGGTAGTAAAGAAACAGCGAATAAGAAGTCGATGACATTCTAACCTTCCGAGCAATTTCAAGGTCCCGCAAAGGCGTTCGACTCAATCTGCTTTCATGATCTTCGACTGGCAAATGCCACGGTATCGTGAAACGTTATCGAAGTCTTTTTATTTCGTCTGCGATCACCTTGGTACCCGGTGTGCTTAAGGAAATATCGAATACAATACCATTACAGATCACCGACATTAAAACACTTGCCATGAATTGTTAGGTAACTGATTGTGCAAATTAAACTCGCATACGTACTCCCGGAAGATTGCATGCCTGAGCCAGCCATCTGGTAGTATCGAACGTCGTGCCAGCACGCCTACATTCGTGAGAATTAAAGCGCGTATGGTCGTCATAACTTGGGTCAGGTCTCGCGGAAAAATATTGCGGTTTCAATGTTGCGGTCGCGCGTTAGGGTGTACCGCATACTTCGATCGTGGCCTCGATGTTTCGATAGAAATGAATTTTAGGAATTACCCGAATCAATTACCTAGGTAGCGAGATAACATTTAACGATGCGAAGACCCTGTAAACGATAACCTGATTATTATCGATGCAAAATGAAATTTTCAATTTTCTATCGCGACGATATTTACGTTCCGTAGTGTGCAGTTCTATTAATTTGTTTAATTTTCTGTAGCAGGAATCTCACGATGATATTTGTTAAAAATAATTTAGAATAATGTATTATATTTGTTATCGTCAGCGTAAAGTCTCAAAACGCTTAAATACTGATTACGACAGGGTTAATATCAACGTAATTAAAAATATTTATCGTTACATCAGAAATTCATGAAAATTTCAAAACAAACATTAAGTAAGTGTATCGAATTCAAGAGAAAAATAAACTAAAAATAGAGCAAACAGCAGAATAAAATTGTAGCAGAATATTAGATCCACATTAAATATTCGAATACTATTCACGAAATAAGCAAACACAAATTAATAAGCTTTGTGTAATAAACGAGATAATAAATGTTCGTTCAATGAAATTTATCTACGAACGTTTTTTCTTTTCTACGATACAACGATAAGAGAGGAATAACTTAACAAAAAGCAACTCGAACGAAGCGTAAATATTTATTACAACTTACATCGATACTCGATATGGCTCTCGGATCAATTTCACTTAATATCTCTAGCACGGAATTAGTATTATCGGTTGGGACTAAACGGGCCGATGATAACATATTCAATGCGAGTAGCATAATTCCAAGTCCCGTTTTATCGCGCGAAATTACATTACGCGATTATTTCAGGGTAGTATTATCCAACGCTTCGCTCAGTTTGACAGCTATTGCACGCGCAGTAATTTCCGAATGAAGACACAATGATATCGCAGTATCGATACGCACTTATCTGACCACTTGTAGCCGAATAGCGCGCGCGGAATAATTTCAATCTGATTTTTACGACGACTCAATTTGTATCCTGGACACGGGGACTCGATTCCAACACCTGGTTAACATCCCTCAGACGACCATATAAAGGGCTGATGGGTATCTCGAAACTGGTTACGAGACTGGGCTCTGGTCGTCACAAGGTGCAGCCCAATGATCGTTATTTTACGGAAGTGTACCGTGATACCTGCACTTATCCTTCTATGCACCCAAGATGCACTTAACAGGATGACATTACCGGTAAGGAATAAGGAGAATGCGCAGCTTATGGCCGGACACCTTCATTGCGTAGGACTACAAAAGGAAGATAATCAGCGTTGGTGTTCATTTTTCACTAAATAGAGGAAACTTCGAACTACAAATTTTTGTATCTTTATCGCGATTTCCATATCCATCGCGGTACCTGAAATTTCCAAGAGCACTGTAACCTAAAAATGTTCGAACTATTATACATTACCGTGAACTATTATTGCGCAACCGTGGATAAGTTATTCTTCGAATCTCGAAGCGAGAGTAAATTTGTGACCCACAATCGTCGGTCGAATAAACAAGGAATTAACGGACAGAGATTACAGCCATCTCGGATAAGTATTATTCAGCGTTCGAGTCAATGGGGCGAGATCAGGATCGCTAGCGGATTGATACTCGATCGCGATAGATCTCGCGAATGCGTGGACGGTGTAGCGAAGAAAAATGATTCGCGCGTGGTTGGGCTAATCGGTATCGTGTCGTGAAACGAGGGACAGATATCGAAAGTAGGTGAACCAGTCGCGGCGATATTCATGATAGTGTTTGATACGCGGATGATCCAGTGCCGTTAGATCGCTAGTCGTATGTGTAGTTTTATCGTCATCCTTTCGTCTCGTGTGCGGTTTTACCACTGATTTTCATCTATTTTTCTTTTTCTTTTTCTTTCTTTGTGCCTACGAAGCGCCAATGCGTTACTCAACTCTCAGCAACGAAACTTCCACCGTAAACTGCATCTGCTTTCCTTAATTCCAAACGTTTTTGTCATTAAATAATCCCGTTACTTGATTCGAGAAACAGGTACATATCATTAACAGCCCACTCGTCGTTATTATCACCTTCCTTCCGCAACGAGTGTACAATAATCATTTACTGCCAAAGGACTTCGTATTTTCAACTAAACCGAAACGTATCTTTATCGATCGTCAGTAAATTCTTCTCGATATCGGTGACTCGCGAGAAACTTCGCGAAATGATCGCGCAAAAGGGTAAAATATTGAATAACACGTTCGAAATACTGTGACACGAATAATGGCTGATTGAACGTTGCCCTCTTTGCTACTCGTAACGTCTCGTACGTGCTCGTTCGCGATATACAAAATTAGATAAAAGGAACAAAGGACAGTAGGAAGTGCACCATCTCGAGACACGATATTGTACTGGAACGAACGAAGGAAACAGGATGAGAAGTATTACTTGCCGCGTATTCATCATCCTTGTGGTACATCGTAAGATTTGCGTATTCCCTTTCTACGAATGGAGGTCACGCTACACGCGAAATACCATTTTCATGCAAATGAGACAAATGCGTTACGAACTTCCCAGAACGATTTTTATAGCGACTCTAGCCAATATTTTCTGTGCACCGGTACACTGAATGTTTTCCAGTGATGTGTCTCAACCACTGGTCGGACATCGAACAGGGATTTTTTCCTCTGACGTACGAACTTTATTTCACATTACTCTCTCGATGAAATAAAACATTTCGAACAATTTGCACGGGAATCTACTCAACTTTTCTATCGACTGTTTAATTGTCTATCATGTTTCTTTCTTTTTTCTTTTTCGATCAATTTCTGAATTTACGAATTAATCGTAGATTTCTCCAATTCGAGGAATAGTCTACTTCGAGAGCAGGGGATATTATTCCGGGAATATTTGTCCTTGTTTCTCGTTTGAAATCGCTGCTATCGAGAGAAGATTGAAGATATTTTTTCATAGAACTGGTTACAGTATCCCGACGTTAGGTAGTACACTGTGCATAAAATACAGTCGCCTACTATTGTAGCTACATCATCGAAGATAATCGGGTATTTAATCTTGTTTTATGGCTACGACCAATAGGAATAAATAATTGATCCTGTTCTATATGACCCGACCTGGCACGACTCTTGGCGATAATTTAGATTGTTCGTACCGAGATATTAATCGCTCTATTTCCTTTATCTATATTTTCGTTTAAATCGCCTGACAAAATAAGAGAACACGTCGTAGCAATTTTTCACCGAAAAATGTACAATAAAAAATTGCAAAAATAGTAAAATCGAGAGGATCATCTAGGAATAAAATTATTTTTAGCGTAGCGAGCATCGCCAAATGACTCGTAATTATATCGAGCGTAATTGTTTATCGACTGTATTGAAATTGCCGGATGATGAATCGCGGACCATCGAAGCTGTCATCGTCCTGTTCAGTAAAGTGGATCGACTATAAACGAAGAAACCCAAGCCCGGATATTCATGGATTGGAAATCTGATTCACGCTGAAATAGACTTGCACTTGAGGCGACCGTCCTCAATGCATAGCAACAGATCAATCGATCGTAAAAGTGTTCAAATGCGTCGAGCAAGGACCGTGAAAAGGGGTTTATAAATATTCGTAACACGCACGGGTTTTCTTTTCACCTATTTCTTCCATTACGCTTCAACGACTTTACCTTGGGATAATATTTTGCGACATGGCCCCTGGAAGTACAGTTGGATCTATTATTCGAGAAAATTTCTTTTCACCTTCGGGGCCATTTCGCGCGTCAATCCTAGAACCGACACCTTTACAATGAGATCTTTAAATAGAAAACGATATCAAATCGATCGACGGTGCTTATCCGCGATTGAAAACACCCGGCCGGCTTTCGATTCGGAAAATGCGTACACGTCGCGTATAAATTTCACGGAATTTTTCTCACCGAATATCCACGTACGTTTCGCTCGTAAAGAAACCACCCTGGTTTCCACTCGTTCTTTAAATCACTTTTATCGCGTCGAAAAATCGTAATCCTATTTTTCTTTTTTTTTTCTTTTTTCATTTTTAAGAAAGAGGAACTCGGTCTCTTTTTGCGATTGCATTCACGGACTGGACGCAGACAGGCGTGTGTTAAGAATCACCCTGGCATCGACCGCAGTGATCTAGGCCTTGGCCGGTCCGCAGAACTAGTTTCTCTATCCGCGCGGAGGATCTCTCGGAGAATGGCACGTAGGACGGCGATTATTTAGTGGCACTTCGGTCTCGAGCGCGGACGACATTGTAACGGTTATAATAGGCGCGTATCGGTAATGTATGTACCATTATGTACAAACGCACGTGTACGTGCAGCTATTGCCACGTGTGGAATGTGTTCGGTGATTGTGTACGCTCTTGCGTCTTTCTATGACAAAACCCGGTGCGCGTTTACGAGCGGTCGCCCGTTTGTTTCTTCGATGTCGGTCATTGCGCGAAGGTTCGCCGCGCGTTGATCGTTAAACGATCGTGTCGATTTTCTGGCGGATTTTTAAGAAAATCACCATTGAAAGGTTCGATCGATAACCGAAGTTACCATGTTGTTGGGTTTCAGTAGAGGTGTTTCTTTTCCTTTCTTTTCGTCAAATTTATTTTCAATTTTTTCAATTTGTACGTTGCGAGTTTGTCGTAAATGGATCTCTAAAAAGCTCCCAATTCTAGGTTTCACCGATAATTGAAATTACGGTATCTTTGGTCCGTGGTAGGGATTTTTGTGGATTTCTTTTCGTAAAATTTATCTTCATTTTCGCTTCGAGTTTCCATTAATAAACGTCACGTTTATCGAGAAGGATCCGAAACAGAGGGTTAGACGTTTGAATATACACGCTTTTAATTACGCTTTCTGTGACTGCGTTTATTATATTACCGAGTTCAAACTTGACGTGTAATTTATACGCTTCTGAGTTCTTCTTGCAGAGGTGAAATATAAATCGATGTATTTAAACTCGGCGGGTTACAATGTGTAAAAAAATATATCGCAAAAACGTATGCACGTATTTGATTTAAACACGTGTTACGTATATATTTCTGCTTAAATGAACACATTGATATATACGAAACCGAAGCTGTGTTTAACTTCGAGTCATCAGGATGCAATAAAGAGCAGCCACGTAATTAGAAGAACAGCAACACGAGAATGGAAACTGTAATGGCAACTAGTTTCGTTATCTCGAAAAATAAAAGGCACTATTTTAATAATTATGGGTGGTCCATACGTTTCGTTTCATGACATCTATCTGTTTCACGGAACCGATTTTTATCGTACGCGTGTATGCAACGATGTACGTGTTAATTGATATAGTCGATGAATTGCGAAGTCGTGCAAGTCGAGACCGCTGATTTCCCCTCGAATCGAATGAATTACATTAAATATGTCGAAAGGCTCGAAGCGGTGTTTATAGGGAGTTTCCTCTTCGATGCACCTAATAAAAAGATACAAGCAATTTTTAATCGAGTCGAAGGAAGATATTCTAGACGTAATCGTATAATAGTTGAACGCGTCGATAAATTTCGTGGCAAAGAAACCTGTACTTAAATCTGCGTACTAGAAGAGAAATGGTAAAAATTACAAGTATAATCAAACAAGCTAATACAAGTATATGCAAATTCTATACTGCTTGGTGCTATTAATATTGATATAATTAATAGTATTCGTTGTCGACGTAAGAAATTCATAAATATAAAATTACAGACTATTACAAAAGAAATATTAACTAAATACAATACTGCAATCGTTAAGAAAGTTATCCAAAAGAAAAGTAATATAAAAAAGAAAAAAGGTTACTAGAGATTTGGCCAATTGTGAATCGTTCGAGTACCTTCGCATAAACATGCATAGAAACGAAGAAGCAACAAAGGTAAAACAAAAGTATCCGACCCACATTGAATATTCGATATACTTGTTGCTATTCATGAAGTATGCAAGCATAAGCGATACAAGCTGTATGCAATAAGCTAAGCGTAGGTGTTTGTTCCATGAAAAAAAAAAAGTATACGAATATGTGTACACTTTACTTTGCACGATGTTTACTATATAAAAATTGTACAATGCGAGTAGAGAACAATAATATGTATTGTAATTTATGTAAATACTAGATATGTTCTTTTAATGTATTCTATGTAATATATTCAGAACAGAATTATTATTATCGTTTGTCGTTGAAGGAGTTAACGATAATGTACTACATATAAAGAAACAGTTCGAAATCCCGTTTTATCGGAAGAAACTTTATTACAAAATTATTCCAAGTTCGCACTACCTAACGATTCTCAACGTTTGATATCGACGACTTGTAGAGTAATTTTCGAACGAAGATGTGACAATATCGATAAACTCTAATCATTATACCAAAAATAACGGTGTAATAATTTAATTTATTTTTAAATTCTTTCCATGCATACATAAATGTAAAACTGTGCGTGCAATATACGATACGATCGTTTCATTTCGTTGGAAATATTTTTTGGGAACAATTTCGATTTATTTTTTAGTTTTAGTTCATATGACATTTATTACCGTTAATAGACGCAATCGATGCGTCATGAAGCGAAATAAATTCGGGATCACCGTTAGTTTCTAATCCTAGCGAACGAATCAATTTGAATATAAAATACTCCAAGTGTGATGCAAATGTCAGTTTCTCCTTTAAAATGTTAAATGTGTAAAAAGACGAAGTCTGTATATATAATAAATCGAGTACTTGAACGTATTTATAAATTCCAATAGAAGAGAACCAAAACTAATCAAGTCTTTTTATCTCTAAAACGATCTTCTCGCACGTAAAAGAAAATTATTCGAATTCTATTCAAATTATCGCGCCGCGAAATTATCATTTTCAAATAGAAATGTATGCAATATTATTGAATCGTGTAAGAAAATTAACTTCAACTAATGGTGGTGAAGTTTTAACCATTCTATGTTACACATGTATCAGATACAAAATGTAAGGATTTGTTACCAGAAATGAAAAAAAACGTATCTAGATACGGTGTGTACTTAACGAGGTACATGTTTCTGTCGTTGATGCAAACAAATGTTCCAAGTGTAGATACTGGTGTTTAAAATTATACTTAGATATGGTGCATACCTAACGAGGTGCATGTACCTATCTTCTACATAAAATTAATGTACTTCGATAGGGGTGCGAGTATTCAAAATTGTAATTAATGACATACTATACGACGAAACCCATTCGGTCTATTCAATTGAGTAGAAGCGTGTTCAATGTTAACAACCGAAAAGAATTGTTCATAGTTTCGCGTACTTAAAACGGAGACATGGTTGCAGTTTTGCGATACTTTGTATAAAAATCGGTGCAATTTTAAAGGAACGAAATTTAAAAAATTCTCAAGTCACAAAATATTATAAATAATATCGAGTGTATTCATTATCTTAGTAAATAGTCATTTTTGCCACATTTTATACAATTTTCAAAATGTTCGGAAGTTTATAGTCAGATGCAATATCTAATCGTATTGAAAACATTACACAATGTGCATTTTAAAGATTCCTGCTATCGATCGCGAGTCTTCTTTCATAATTCAAAAAAATGACTCGACACCGTTAGGTTATTGGCACGGCTGGCGGGCGATGCATTCTAAAATTGATTTTAAATCAGACACGCCCAAACTATTGACCGCAATGTTCTCGCGTAGGAGTGTCGTGACTTCTTGCCAGATCATTGAACGTCTTACCTAAAGACCGTATCTACTTAAAATATGATGCAACGTGGAAACTTAACATCCCCGGTTCTTCTATTACGTTAAATCTCAATAACGATTCTGTTTTCAATTTCTGTGTCTGAAACGTATTTCACGGAACGCGAAACGACACGCTGTAACAGAAAAACACGGCTTCTAGAATTACACCGAAACGAAAAGAAATCATTCCCAACATTTGTATCACTTTCAAACGTGTGCACGATCTTCGCATGCGATACATCCTTTTCTCATGGTATCTCGGTCGAACGTTGTTACATTTACGGAATTGTTTTTCATAAAATTAAAGACATTTCCGTGTTGTCGGGTGTGCGCGAATTTTCCAACACGCCGTGGAAACGATGCTCGTAACCGGTACCGAATTATTCATGACTGATAAATCACGAAAGGCACAAAACTGAGCGGTTCTATCGACACGGTCTGAAATTAGTCGGACGTTACGTGCGACCGTACTTCTGCAAGATACGATACAAATTGCAAGCAGATACTCTACGTACGCGAGGAAATGACATGGTACGATCTTAAAGGAGAAATTAGTGGCCGTGCTCGACTAACAAAACTTCGGTGAAGGTGCGCTACATCGTATTTACTGGTCTCCGCGGAAATGCGCAATATATCATCGTGTTCTTGATAGTTCCTTACGTAAAACAGAGAACGTGTTTAAAGTGCATGTGGCACGAAATCGTAATTGATCGTGCACGCCGCGAAAAGAAAAAAAAAGAAAAGAATCTTGTTATACAGCGAGACCGGGTTATTAACGCGATTTATCTTTGCATTATTCTGCAAGTCTCCCGATAGAATTCAAAAATGTGATGTAGACGTTTACTCGTGCAACCGCTATTATTTCTACTCACGGCCTGTCGCGCTGTGCGGCAAGAATGTGTGATATAACGAAAGAAAGACGAGAAACAATGCAGACAATGATGCATCCATTCGATAATGTCTCTTTCCTCGAGATAGATAACGCGTAAATCTTGACGTTTGTACATTGTGCGTTTTACTATTCGACTTGAAACTGAAATAAGTTTGAAATTTCTACAAGCCCTGTGAACTATTTTCGATACCGATTTTTATTCATCAGTATTACTGGAAACAATTTCACGAAATATTTGAACGATTAAAATTTACTTTAAAATTAATAAGAATTTTTAGAGGTAAATATCGTTTGTACAGTATAATATCGACATACTAACCCGTTAGTACGAATAATAACTCTCTTTTGGTCAACCCTAGTTTATAAATAGTTTTTAAAACATTTATATGCTTTTCAATTATTCAAAGACAACTCGAATTGTCTCTTATTATATTTAAGAGCTCTCATTAAGGATTATATTTAAGAGCTATAATAAGGCTCTTATTATATTTAAGAGCCATCGCTACAATTTTATTCGTTTTAATTCACGAATAATGGGCATGGCTCAACATAGTTTCTCTTTCGCATTTCTTTCTCAAAATTTACTTCGACTCGTTATAAAACATTTACGTACATCTACTGTTGCACTTATATTTAAGAGTCATCGCTACAATTTTATTCGTTTTAATTCACGAATTATTGGACATTGCTCAACATAGTTTCCCTTTCGCATTTCTTTCTCAAAATTTACTTCGACTCCTTATAAAACATGTACGCAAACAGACACGAATGCACGTCCTCGAAAATGCACTTAGAGAATTGCATTTTTTTAATAACCCTACAGTAAACGTACAACCGTTACAATGTGTTATCAAATTGTGTAAATTAAACATTGAGCACCTAGTTCTTTCTCTTTTCGTTCGTTCTAATCGGTTTTTAGTAAGCTCAATATTTCCAGGAGTTACCATAATCATCGCGGTTCTACGACCTTCAATACCAAGAAGCAATTACAGAAAGAGAAGTGTAAATATATTTAACCGATACAATTGTTCGTAGAAATTTCGTTCTTGGGAAGTCGCGGACTATCTTTGTGTAATTAAGAACCGTGTTGTGGAGGGGGAGAACGCAGAAATCGTACACGGTGTTATCAGTTTGTCCGGCGATAAGGGGCTACTTTCACGAGAAATCTCGGAAATTCTTTCGTTCGTTTCTGCTCGTATCAAACGAAACCGCCTCCGTTCGGAGCGAATTTATCGGTAGACATGATTCTGCGAGAGTTTGCGAGCCGGTGAATCCAAGGCGGAGGCGGAAGTGAAGTTTCTTGGGAAGCAATCAAAGGGAGCATCTTTCGAGAAAGCACGAGGTCACCGGCGTCGCCCATACGTCGCAATCACGCGTGAAAAAGAAAAAAGAAAAAAAAGAAAAATAATGTTCCGCTCGCCCGGCCGAGTGACGATATACGCGGAATGAAAGAGCGAGCCAAGAGGAAGAGGAAGAGAACCGCCGCGGAATAAGAACAAATTGAACGCGGGGAAGCAGATAAATGCGCGCGCGTGAATATTCATGAAACGCTCTGTACACACGTCCCGCGAACAGTGACGGAAAGTGAAAAATGTTATCGTGAATGGGAATCGAATGGAACTTCGTATCGCTTTCGAGTGTAAGTACATCAATCTTCTGCTACTCTCGTTTAAAAGCGAGTCGGATGGAAATTGTTCGTACCGATCCCCGTGTCTTCGTTCATGAATGAAACCACGGAATGGGAACAAATGGTAACCGTAGATTCTGGAGCGGATCTTCCGTAAACGAAAAAAAAAAAGAAAAAAAAAATGGAACGATCGTTAAATATCAATCGTCGGAATTAGGCTATTTAAAATGACCTAACGCGTGTCGTGGAACGTAAAAAGACACGTACGGTGACGTAATTTAAGACGACCTGGACTTTTCCATTTAAGCTACCCGAAAGACCGCACACGAGGCATCCGAAAGTCGTGTATGCATACAAACACGCGTGTACCGTGCAAAACAAAAACGACCCTACCAATGTTAAGAGTCACTCTTAAATTAGCACAAACGTCCCACAAATAAACGGCGAACGGTTAAGGAAGAAACTTCGAGGAAACGAAGAAAAGAATGAAGCAAAAGGAACGAGGATCGGAAGAAAAGGGTCGTCAAACGACGAGCGCGCAAGAAGAAGAACCATAAAGTTACGTCCTCAAGAATGACGAAAACGTAACGAACTCGGAAAAAAGTCGAGTAAAAACTCTTCGGATGGCGGGAGAGGGGTGAGGGACGTATGGTGGGAGAAATAAAGGAGTACGGTTAAAAGCATCCAGAAAGAGAAACAAAATGGTTGTAAATTGAAGATAAGGTCGAACGGGGGAGTGAAAGGGGAGAAAAATTCAACTGGACGAGAAAAGGACGAGGAGAGGGCGAACGTGGGGTGTGGGGAGTGCGGGGTGGAGAGTAACGCAGCGGACGGAACGAAGAACGCAAAGAAAGGCGGAGCTGGCATTCTGTACCTGCGGAGAGGTCGTATTTCGAGATACCGTAAAACAGCCTCGAACCAAGATTTACTCTACGCACCAGAGTTTCGTCCCTAGAGTGGATGCCCCGGCCCGTGGAAGAGGAGCGCTGGAGAACGATGTCGCTGGGCGAGCACAGTGATGTAGCGATTATATCTGCTCACGGTGGCCAGAATAAACGATTACACGCGGCGCTGGTGAATATTTATCTCGGACGGTATCTACCATCTCGCGTCTGATCCTGGCCGGAGCTCCCTTGTCGTCACGTGTATACTGGGTGATCCTTGCAAGACGATCCCCACTTTTTCAATCTGCTTCCTATCAAACCGACAACCATTAACGATGCTCTCGTGGAAAAATTCAGACAACGATGCAACGAAAGTTTCGCGCGTTCTTGAGCTCCACTCGCGGGCCACGTTCGTATCGATTAGGAGCAGATTCGTTGAGGAAACGAGCGATCAGATACGCATCCGATTCTCAACGATAGGTATGTCGTTACAATGTAGCCAGTGAAATTGATCTTTTCTAGGTGTAGGTTAGAACAATCGATGGATAACGATTGCCGCGATAAGGTGATAGTAAACTTATCCGATGCACTTGTACGTTGCGATCGTAACCTTTCCTTTTTTTTTTTATACGGTCGTATAATTTTTTCACACAAATCAATTCATCCAGTCGTTGATCAAGTTTAATTACAAGGAGTCTTCTCATCGCCGAGAAAGATCATCGGGAGCTGTTCGAAATGCAAAATAGAAAGAAACAAAGACTCGAGATTCACTCGAGATTCACTATCGCGGTGTTTGAAGTCAATTCGTTGCGGCGTTTCGGGCGCGATTCAATGTCGGATAATTGATGTAGAATTGAGTAATTTAATAAGCTGTCGCGAGCGTTTAATAAACTGATAATTTTAGAATTGTATCAAAGAGAAGAAACGGACAACGTAAACGAAGATCGTCCGTCAGGCGTGGATTTAGGCTAATTCGTTCTACGTTTAATTATGACAAATAGAGCTCTGTCGTGATAAATTCAATACATTCGGCCTGGTTCGCGATAATCGATAAGTGTAACGAAGTGAACTATTTATACAATTAGAATGCGGAAGTGCTACTTTGCATCGCAAGCTAATATTAATGATACAGAACACTAATGATTGCTCCAACCCTAGCAGGAATTCTCATTACAAGTAATTTGCATTTCAATTTAATAACATAGCCTGGAACGAGCGGTGAAAATCCCGTGGCATTATTTTCATACCGAAATAATTTTCGACTCTCGAAACGGAACACCGTGGTTTGTGTTTCGCCGCACGAGAGAAACGCTTCGAAAAACCGATGATCGCTGACAACCTGGCCAGCTTGTTATACAAATTAACAGCCGCGCGAGTTGATACGGCATTTACATGTAAGTGAACGGTATGACAAGAATATTTTCAAATAATTATACGGTTGCCGAACAAACAAGTTACAGGATCTTGTCGTTTCGGTTCGTACCTCCGTCGTGCAATTACAGTCGAGGAAAGAATCGATCCGTGAAGAAATAATTGCCCAAGAGTGATCGACCTTGCGACTAACAGTTCGATTACATTAATGTCGCAATTCCTGTCTTTCGATTTCTACCAGCCGAAGTATGCGATATTACCGATGAAAAGTTACAACCTTATACGGTCACTGATCTCGAAGAATTGCGACAATTGTATCCGGAGAAGGACGGCAATAAATAACATTCTTGGATGCGTTCTCACGTCCATGTATTTTACTAATTAATAACCGGAGCGTAATCTTCGTTCGAATTTTTTACGATGCGTTCAGAAAACAAGTACACGATAAGAAACGAATCCAGAAGTTACTTTAAAGTCTCATCGACCGTTTCTGCGGCCATTACGGAAACGTAAGATATTAAAATGCACCGTGCTTTTAGACAGCGATATTTACTACCGGGATTAATATTTCATAGAGCGAATATAATTGTGCAGCGCCGAGACTGTTCCAAGTCAAATGAAATATTGTATATATTTTAAAGTAACGATACGTGGAACTTTCGTTTTTTAAGTCGGCGTTGAAATTATTTCCTAAGAAATTAATCGGTTGCTTCAAATTGTAATGAAACATTAATTTACACTTTCTCCCTTAGGAAACGAGATTCTATCGACCAATTACGCGCCAAAGAAAAATCCACGATCGCGAAGTGACTTGATATCGAAGCCAAGAACTTCGTTAGCTCGATGCTGGCTTCGAGATTACGTTTTACGAAATCGGCCACGTTCCGGGTTTAATCTCGGACTAGATTGTAAAATAAATCACGGAATAGGTTCGAAGATTGCAACCGAGTAGAAATATTCTCTACCGAGGAGTAAATATGTCTTCCAGGATGCTCGATTATTTCCTTCGTTATTTTTACGGTATAGAAAGAACGATGTTACGATCAACGAGAAACTCTTGGATACTACGCGATACTATGTACGTATTGCGATACTATCTGGTGCAGTACGAACTACACAGTCCTTCCACTTATGGTTTCTTTATTCAACTTTGAATTATTCATCATAATCCAAACGTTCAATTGTTCTCCCACTGCTTTCTTCCTCGAGTGCTTTCAAATATTTCAATTTTCATAACATCAGAACGGAAGCGATGCATCATATATTAATACGTTACACACCTTCAAATAAATAAATTAGTTACGTACGTAAAACTCGATTCGTACATCACTCGAAATTTACGAATAACAAAGATCGATTTTAAAAATAAATAATTTGGTATTTAATAGGTCATAATTCTCAAAAATTAACACCTTCTTTTCGTTCCTTTCGTCCAATGCACTTCTTCGAGTAAAATTCATTTATGTCACTTTCGTCTCTAGAAATTCAAAATTAGTCCAATTGTAACGAATGAAAATTTTGTTTCGAAAACAATAGACGTGCAATCGCGCGATACGAACGACAGTGTAAAGAAAAGTATGTCCCATCGACAGAAATACTATAGAAAGGTGTACCTAATCGCACGAGAACTATTTTGATCGAGTATACATACGTCGTTTCGAAAAAGTTACACGTCCTGAAACATTGATCGGAGAAGACGACGATTCACGTGCACCAACCTAATGCAATACACACCATCGATGTATACGTGAAATATCGTAAAACCGTTACAGTACAGTATCAGCGATGGCCACTTAAAGACCAGCTACAAATCACCACGCCCACGCCTCCCACGAAATGCATTAACTTACTCAATCATGGAAACGTTTTGACACTAAGTCACATCCAGGGGGCCACGGTGCTGTTACGTGGGCGTAATACTTTCACTCCAGAATTTCAAATGTCAAGGAATCTTCATAAGCCATCGTTGAGCGTAATTATTTCCTACTTCGACGTTTCGCCCCCGTCGATTTTCATCGACGAAATATATACGTAACCGGGACGTCCCAGAGAGAAATTATTATCCCCGTTACCACGTTGTTCGATAAAGCAACAAAACACGTGTACGAATTTCGCGCCAGACATGCAATCGGATTGTACTCGTAGAATGGAAAACACATTTAGACGCTGATCATTCCCACTGATTTTCTTGCACTTTCACATACAGACAGTTCCTTTTTCTTTTTTCTTTTTTCTTTTTTTATCTTCTTGACCCGCTGTGTACCTACATTACATGTCTCGTTGCACAACGAATCAGGAGTCCTACCATACTTCCCACACGACGAATTCGACTTGAGTGGATGGGAAATCTGACGATTTTGATCTTACTGTGAAAACTCGGGGCACCTCAATTAAAGTAGACGCTCCGTAGTTGAACAATCATGGGATAATTCGAGGAGTTGCCAGACCGAGTATAATTCGCTCAATTCGACCGACTAGTTCTTGCTGGAACTATTATAGAAAGCATTGTACGCGCACTATCAACATTTGCACTTTGGTCGATAATTTTACGGAAAATGTTATAACTGTTGCGATGCGATCAACTGCAAAATGTTCACGTGAGATTTATATTGCTCAAAAGTAACAATGTACGCGTTATTTTACATTCAAATATTACGATAATATTTATTTCACTCTTCTCCTCTGTGACATAAATTTTAAGATTATACGTTTCAAATTTCTCGTATTAATTTATTTCTGTTATACTCTTTTTGTATAATTTAACCACTTATGTATTTTTAGGTTCGAAAAATGAATTTTTTTATACGAAAGAGAACACAAATTAAAAATCAAAGGTTTTGCGTGAAATAAATTATATCTACTAGTATATCTAATCGGATATTACTTTTATCATAATAATTGTACCGTTTCCTTGAATAATATACCGTAGACCTTGACACATTAAAGAAACAAAGTCGGATATCCTCGCGTTAGAAAATGTTCATAGAAGCCATCTTGGTATTCAAATATTCATGCAGGAAACTAACTGGATATTTCGAAAAGGAAGAAAAAACGTCTGTACGGGCAACCGCGGGACCGATTTTCCTTCTCTATTCTTTCACAACAAGCGTTTTCTGCCCGCCAGGACACAGAACAGTAAAGACGGTAACAGCCCAATGAATAAAACAATATGATAAACATCGAGAGTTCGATCGTTCGTCACAATCGAGCGAATTCGTTCTAGATTCCTTTCGAGAGCCTTTCCTACATAAACACCGATTCCAGAAGAACGGAGCTCGCTCCAGTGAAACGCGGCGTGCAACGAGCTTACGGTCTTTTCTTCCGATCGGGATTACGATTTCCACGCAAAACGACACCGTGGATCCATCGGCGAATGTTGTTACGCCGGTAGTAAAATTAGTTTCACAACCGTACGTACCTCGAGGTATCCATCGTTCACGGTTTTCTAAAGACGAGGTAAACTTTTTTCCCAATAAAACGTTCGACGATCGGGAACAAAGTGGCCCGCTAATAGAGATAACTGGACGAAGCTACGGTTAGGGAGCAATCGAGGCAACAGTTTCTAATTGCGAGCGAAAGAACCGCTGCGTAGATTCGCAACGATTGTGACACTGATAAAATATCGGTAAGTTTCAGGGAATCGTGCACCAACGTCCCGTTTTCCGGTAGTTAGTCACGGTAGTGCGTGTAACAGTTATCGCGACGATTAAAAAGTAATCGGAGGAACCTGAGTCGATATATGTTTCAGAAAACCGCTTCTCCCGGCGAAACTCTTTCTCACCTTCGCGATTTAAGTTCGCGGAAAAAGTGGGTCGAACACGATCGTGCATTCGTGCGGCAGGCGAATGCCAGTGAATGACAAAAAGCACACAAGGCTGCAATTAGTATCAATCATGCAGTTTTCTCGACAAACGATATACTATTACATGCAAATGCGAGACAGCGATCGGTAATTTTCTAATTCGAATCGTGCCGATGGTGCGGTTTTATTAGATTTCGAAACACTCGACGGGAAATATTCAGTTTCTATTTATATATTTACACGACATTTGACCGACAAAGTTACGTTCAATCGAGGCTCGAGATTTTTGGTATACTCTCGTGTTCGTTATTTTGTAGCTCAGTGTCTTCCAAAGTGAGAAACACGCAACTCCTACGCGATGGCGCTTTACGATCCAAGAGGACTGCGAGAGGAAATTTTTTACGCGGAACGAGGGGAATAATTCAAACATTTCTTTCCATCGATGCGTAGATCAACGGCCTGTAACAATTAGAAGAATACATTTTTCTTGTATCGTTTTAAATACGATTGTCTCGTTTAAATTTTAGTTTAAGAAAATTATACGAATACGTTACTTGAATTTTCGCGAATTTGGTCAGAATAATTTTACCTTCTTCCAAATAATTTGTTACGTTCGTTGAGTAAAGAATTCGATCGATCAGAGTAAATAAAAAGAACTTGATTTTGAATCGATCAAATTGAATTAAACGAATTAAACAAAAATCGTTTGCCTATACGTATATCTTGGACGCAGAAATGTTTTGTTTATATCGAAGAAGCCCTTTCAAAATGCTTGAAAATCATTGCTCTTGTTATTGTTCTTGCCTAAGTTTTCTCGAACTGTACAATTTTTTTCTCGAGAAAAAAAAACTAAATTTTACGCAGGACCAAAGACAAAGGTGCGGCCCAAAATAAACGAGGTCGGGTACGTGGATATGAAAACACACGCCCACGCGTAATTATCCCAAGAATCCTTAGCGATTGGTTCATTGCTAAATACCAGGTAGAAGCTCACCATCGAGGTGTTGGATTACTTAATAATAGTAGCAACGATTGCACGATTAAACCGTACTCACCTACGAATCGTATCAATTTTTAACCAGCTACTTCCACGTTTGCGAAATAACATTGCATAATCCTCTCGGGGGATACCACCCACGTTTACAGTTCATTAGATTCTTAAATCGTTGAGATATTCGAACGGTTTTCACAGTTGAAGGTTCACCGATGCGTTTCGCTTCGCGATACATAAATTATTCATTTCTCCCCGAGCACGGTGCTCGAAAAAGGAACATTAGGAACGAAAAGTGTAATAATTTGAATTTATCATTCTGCTCACTCGTAAGTTTCGTTGCAACGATGGAACGCGTTAAGGTGTTTAATAAAAAGTAAGCAGTATGGATGTACACGCGGTGAGTAATATCGGTCTCTCGTGATCTTCATCGTACGTAACGGCTTCGAAATTTCAGCTCGCACTAATTACATAGGATCGTAATAATAAATACACGTAGTTTCGCACAATTTCGTTCGCGCGCGATTTAACTTTCTATTTTATTTTTACTTTTCCGCGATCCGTGTACAGTGACGCTTCATTAACGGATACGCGAACTGTATTATCAAACCGTCGTAGGAAAAATTTATCATTCGAGCGTGACGGAAGAGCTGCTAATAATATACTTTGCTCGTAATTCCTAATCGATTTCTCTTACGTCTTCTTGCACGCCCGTGTGCTATTTGCCTTCGATCGTTTTTAACGCAACGTCGAACATTTTAACACTGTTTCCTACGCATTTCTTGCGAGCACCCGCATCGTCTTACCCTCTCGGGTACGAGACGGCCGCAAAATACTTCAGTCGGGCAAGAAAATGTTGCATCTGGTTAACGTGTACTGGCGCCAAGAGAAAATTTAGCTACAGTAACGCCATACCGTTTGAACATCTAAGTTAACGACGCGTTGCCGAGCAATCTGTCTGACCGGCCGTCTACGGCGAATTGAGTCCCGGACAGTTCGAGATAAGTACCGGACGCGAGTCGTCCGTGAGTACTACTGTACGTGCCTCCGCCGATAGAGGCCGATGCATCGTCTTTTGATTTATTAGACCGCATTCTACCTCGGGCTTCTTCTGCCCCTATTTATATTCTCTTTACGATGAGCATTCATCTCCACTCGACCGTCTATTGGCCTGTCTATTAATCTTCTATATGATATCGGAACTCGACACGACGACGTGAAAAGAAACGAGCGCGTCCGCGAGTCGTGGAAATCCGTAAACAAAGATTAATTTAATGCAATCGTTTCCACATTCTTCGGCATTGCGGCAACCGTTTCATTGAATTTTATATCCAGGATTCAGCCAAAGCCACCGGTGTAAAACTCAATTTACAATGGTAAGTGAGACGTTATTGAGATTTCATAACTGGAGTTCGTTCGTTTCCCGTGTTTTTACACCGTGGTGTTCTCAGGAACGTACATTATACAATTTCAGAACCACCGATAATATACGTGTACCGAATCTTTCATTACACGAGGATGTAACATTGGGAGTAATAAAGGAAGATTATGTAAACACTCGATCGGGGTTACTTTACAATTGGAATTCATTTTATAGCAATTGTTGCATTTATCTTCGCGGGAAGAAGCAACAGAGAGTGCATAAACGTTCAGTCGGGAAGATCGTACGTCAAGTGTCGAGTAAAATTTGTTACAATTAGAAGTGTACGTAGAAACATGTTTTGCATACTCGAGTGCTAAATATTCGAGTCGTTCGATGTGTTTCTATTATTTTTTTAAAGATATTTCTGTAGCCCGTTTCTTTCGAAGATAATCTCGTACGTTCGAGTCTAATGAATCGCTTAACTATTAATCCATTGTATAACTATTAATGGAATCCGTGTAAGAGAGTAGCGTCGAAGAAAGAAAAGTGCATGTTTAAAAATTGTAAATCTTTTAATCGCGAAACAAGGTATTTGAAGTATTTCCTTAGGCGCAAGAAAAGTTGTGTACGTGGTTGTTCGTGGAGTCTTTAACTCGAGGCAAAAATTCACGAAAATGGACGGAGTTGCACCAAGGCACTTCGTGCGAGCTTGGAAGACTTTTTCTCCACTTCCTCGAAGGGTCTCGAGAACAATTACCCCGCGAATCGAATGCTACGCCGGAATAATTATCGTTAAGCGATTCGACCTCGTGCTCCGCAACTTCGAGAGATTCCGTGACCTTCTCACAGACCGACTCGAGCAATCGTTCGTGAATTTTTGAAAGCGTTGCAAGGAAGTTTCAAGACTTAATCGTTTCCAGACTCGGGTTCTAATTTGGTCGAACACGAAACGAAGCTGAAAATTATGAACAGAATGTGTTTCGACGAGAAAACTCGATACAATTTTCATGTGTATCGAGTAATTTCCATGGTATTTTAAAATAAGAAAGTCTAATAAACTTTATCGGGTATAGATTTCTAATTCGTGAAAATAGTTCAGGTTTACACAATGGAATGTAAAACAAATAACAATCCCAATATTAAATACGTATCGATCTCTGAATGAAGAAAAGTTTCTGTAGAATGATTTTTTAAGTTCGTGATAATTTTTAGAAAATATCTACGCAACTCGAAACGTATGTTGTAAATATTTTTCTTTCAGGCAAATGCGTAAGTTATCGATACAAAAGGGAGTGAACAATTAATCCATAGACCGATTAATGAAATTTTAACACGAAGTGTTAATAAGCATTTATTGCGAGACAGCGTTCAAACACTTCGAACTAATGGTACGAGCCTTTACGAATTATTTCTATACGTTGATACTTCTATTAGCGTAATTATTATTCCACGATCGCTACTCGTTGTTAGAACGAGATATGAACATTCGTAGGATTAATGGTGTTTTAGAAACTCCTGATAATCGCGATCTCCGGTAATAAATGTCGTGCTCTTTTCTCGCGTAACTGGAGATGTTCGAAGTGAGCCTAATCGTAGCTGCGAAGCTCCGAATAGAGGGGGCTGTGCATTCTAAAAGGAACAGCAACGGTATACAAACAGCCCTAATTATGTAAATTGGATTCTTAAGCTAGATTTACAAGGAGATATCGCTGCCCTGGGGGAACTTTGCATCGCTCGGACGCGGTGGGGCACGTTTTGAACCTGTAGCACGATAAAACACGACACCGACGCCGCTGGATTAAGTTGCGGCTTTTATCATGCGAACCGCCTATATACTTTGAAATTTTCACCGATATGTAACAAGTTTATTGAAAATGAAACTAATTTGCGATTACTTTCAATAAACAGTGCTTCAAAAAGGAAATATAAATTCCACGATCGGTAATTTACACTCGTAAATTGTCCTCTTACAACCTATATTCGATACGCAAACGGACATTAAAAATTGAAAATTATACATAATGAGACTGCGGATGTACGCGCAAATTGGCACTTTGGCAGAAAACGCATAGAAAGTGGGACTTGGATTGAAAATCGTTTCGTCATTAGTGTACTTTAAAACTATACTCGCGGATAATGCAGACTGTATTGCACACATTCGATAATCTGAAGCGATTATTTTCAATTTACAAATTACTGGTAACTTCGGCAATCGATTGTTTCAAATTTAATAAAATTGCTCCTTTATCGTAATGCGAATTATTAAGTTGTTCGGAAAGTCGTTTCGTTTTCCAAAATGGAGAATGTAAAATTTTATAAAATGTTTGTACACTCTAAAAGAATCATATTTCATTTTCACGAAAAAAAAAGAAACGACATTCCGACCAACCCAATATATCGATGTATCGAAGCATAAATTCGTTTGCGGTAACCAAGCATAGAACACATAATTACACATCCCCTAGATAAAAATAATTTAACTTGAAAATATTTCTTAAAGTTCCACAAAATGTCAAAACACGTATCGTACACTTACTTCGCGCACCCTGCACTTTACACTCATAAGTGTTGTACGCTCTTTGTACAAGCTACGTGCACAAACATTCGTAGCCTAATTATAACCGATCGTATCCTTACAAATGAACGAAAAAGTCTCGTTTAAGCAGCAACGATAGGGGCATTACACGACAAGAAGCGTACATAGTCGTTTCACGATCGTCTTTACCGTAATTCATAATATTATCCCGCAGCTAGGAAATAAATCGAAGAGAATAGATGAAACACAAGCCTCTCCGTGGTAGCTACCTTTAATCGGTCGCGGGCATCGCTGGGAGTACAATATCCAGCGGCATCGATTCATCAGGAGCGTTCACGGAAATAACCGTGTGCGCGGGTATCATTAAGCGATACGGATTACGACAAATTCGAATATCACGTTGATGCATAACGCTATTTCGTCACTGCCTCTCGGTATGAAGACGTCGTCTCGGTTGTCGTCTTGCTCGTTTTCGTCACCGTCGCGGTTGCCCTACGTGCTCGTCGACGTTCCTCTGCCTCCTGTTATTCGTCGCCGAGGCCACGGAAGAGACGAAAACCCGTATTACCTACGTGCCTTACTAATCTCTCGTTACACGTTTTCTGACCACCGGAATCCCGATCGCGGACGCTCGCAGCCGCGAGGGGAGAATTGCTACCGGACTCTGGTATCCCAGGTCAAGATAGAACCCACCGAAACGTGAGCAAAATACCAGAACGCGAAACAGAGCAGTGTGACGAAACGCGGCGGTAAAAGTGAAGGTTCAACAGATTGGGTGCCCGATGAATTATTCAATCGAACAACGGGGAAAGGATCAGGATACTCCGAGCGTAGGAGAACCGTGAATCGAAACCGGAAGAAAACAGGGAAACACGGAAAGGAGAAAAGAGATTTTAACGACGATAACCATTATCGATGAATATTCGTCGAACGTGTTTCACTGGAACCGTTGAGACAAAGTTACTCGGTGAACTATCGATCTTATAGTGTACGAAAAGACTTCATTTGGAAGGGAATAATTTCTCGAATATCTCGCGCTTTTAAAATGTTACCATTTTCCTTTCGCGGAGAATTGACTCGTATATGTTTATTTCGATTCAAACACCATCGACGACGATATGGAAAATTGTCTCCGTAACTGTATTAAATGTAATCTCTAAGACGCTTATTCCCAAAGAGGTTAACATCGAAACAATATTACTCCAATACTATTCGAAAAAGACGAAAAAGTATATTACAATATAATACCCGTTAATATTTGTCAAAAGAATCTTCCAGTATATACGTACGTTATCTCTACAGATTTCAGACACTTCTCTTTCAGTAGGGAATAATTGTAAGAAAAGAAAAGAAAAATTCACCGCGATTCGATGGAATTATTACCGATACCTCTAGCTCCTCAACGCGAATAAAAAGTTAACAATCCCCTCGAGGAGCGGAGTAAAAATATTTCCGTTCACGAATCTCCTGAAGAGCGTATCATACACGTGCATTCGTAGCGTCTGGCTCGAAATGGAAAAAACAGTTGGTAAAATCGATGAACCGAGCGTGAAGACGAAGCGAGGAAAAAAAGGGTGAAGGGGAAGAGAGTATGTAGGGTACTTACGTTCTCTTGGCACAGCTAAGGCGGATGCTGCAGGGACGTGAGATTCTTGGCAACGGAATGGCTGCCTCCTAACTCTGTACCACCATAAGGATCGCGGTCGTCGGATGTTTATATTCGTGATAGTGCCTCTCTCTGTCCCCAAATAACCGGCCCGATGGCGACCGATTCCCGTGCCGTACGACATATTGGCCGCCTCCGAATAGCGGCCGTCCCGCTCGTCGAGGGAAAGAATTATCGCCACGTTTTTCACCTTGACGAACACGATCATGGTTAACGGGGTGGTTAATACGCTAGAATCTACTCTATACGAAACTCCGTTCCCCCGATACTGTACCATTTCTCTCTCACTTTGCTATTCGAACGTTTCGAGGGAGTCGCGTAAATAAACTCGACAATTTCTACTCGATTCCTTCCTTTACTCTGGTCACGGTACATGGTTTCGGTTTATGGGACGAATAGGTCACTCGAGTTGACTCCAGAACGGTTAATTGTTAAAATTACTTCTCCATAGAGAATCTTTTTTAAAGGGTATCTTTTCTCTTTCTTAAAGGGAATCTTTTAAGAATTCAAATGGTATTCGAAAGAAGAATTTCGATAGTCCAAATAGAGAAAGACACGTAAGAAACTAGAACGATGTAGAGAAGGGGTGATAGAATTATTCCTGTGTTACTTTTTCATGTTTGTTATTGAAATTTATACTAGTTTACCTTTGATACAGATCCATCGATTTGGGAAAATTGAGGAGAGATTTAGGGAAGAGGTAAGGAAGTAAATCGAGATTTATACTATTTTACTCGAACTGTAGAAGCACCGATCGGAGAAAAGTGCAGAAGCGAAGAATTAGAGAGACGACGAAATTATTCCCCTGCGTTATATCATTTCCGTTATCGAGATTTACAGCTTGTTATTTCCTAATTGAACAATTCAAACCTCGGTTGAAGTTTATCACGGCATACAAATATATAGTATACATAAATTACTGCATTGTATCCGTATACAGTATAAATTACAGTTACGACTTTGCGCGTACATATTTCTGCCAAAGTTTGGTAACGTTACTAGACTAAGTGTCTGAGATACATTCTCGAAAGACGAGAAGGCACGACCACGCTTGGTTTATTGGTTTATTCGGAAAGTAATTTCGTTTTTTTCAATGAAAATGAAAGACGATTCTTTCAGAATGTATAAACATTACATTAAATTACATATTTTCCATTTTGAAAACCGAGACGACTTTCCAAACAACCTAATACAATCAGTGACAAACTCAATTAAATTTTCCGCGTATCTTCGATCAGTTTTGATCATCGAGAGTTATAAAGTTTCCGTTGCCATGGTACGCGATTCACTCTCCTTTACGTATACATTTTCGGTTATTAATAATATCGACCCGACTCGCGGCCATTTTACACCATCGATCCGAGAGAAGCTCGACCGTTGTCCGTGTTGCGGTTCTCTCGGTACGGATAATGGAGGTTCTACCGTATCGCCCTCTCCACCGAGACAAATTGGCTTCGCTTTGCCGGCAATAGAGACGGACGCGTTAAACGCAATCAAGAGACGGTGAAGATTTTACGGGCGGTTCTATCGCGGCGGGAACAAGAAACGCGAGTCCCGCGTACCGCGAGACAACCGTAAACACGGACGCGGGATATGAATTCGGCGTGACTTTTACGGCCGTTTGGAGCCCGCGACTGTTTCGATCGCTACTCGTCGCGTTCGTTATCGCGACACGTTACCACGGGCATCGAACGAGCAACCGTGTCGCTGACCACGGTACACCATCGGACAGCTCTCTTTCCACGCGTGTTTCTATTTCCGTTGCAAAACTTTTGGAGAACAACGAGCCTGTTTATCTCGAGAAATGCTTCGCGCGGCTTTCGGCAACGCGATAAATCCTTCCACCGCGGTCAGATACACGTCAGATGCTATAAATAGGTAAAGGTACGTTCGCGCGGGGACGATCGGTTAAAACGTTCAAGACATCTTTGTATGGACTCGCCGCGGCGCGAAGTAATAATTTCATTACTCGCCAACTGGTGACGCCGAGGTGGTGAAGGTATTAACGGCGAAAGGTGCATTCTGGACACTTTTCTGAAACCCCATTAAGTAAAACGCGCGGCTAATTTCGTACGGGGAATTTACGGATAAAAATAACGCCCGAACGGGAGATTAAATTATTTCGTGGATCCGGGACGTTCGATGCAACCTTACCCGTGTAATCGTTCCACGATTACCGATGGTAATTTCGTGCAACGTGGTGTGTTGTTCGTAACGCCAAACTAACGGAAACGACAATGTAATTGTCACGGATCAGCTTTTCCACAACGATGTTTATCACGGGGATATTATTCTTCGCGGTAATTCAGAAATGTTAGAAATGTCCGACTAATTTCTCTTTTCGTACAGTGATACGTAATTAGGCTTGGCGCCATAATTGGCGTAAATAATATCCATCGCTGAGTCCGCCAACTGGGTACTCGCGTTGCAAGCCATAAACACATTGTGCCGCGGAGACGACGCGACGCGACGCGACGCGATGCGACGCGACGCGTTTAGAACCGCAGCGTGAAGCCGTAAACTTAACATATCGCCCACGAAACAGGATGGCCACCATCCTACCCTTATCTTCTATCTGTTTCTGCTCCCCCGTTTCTACTTGTCGATGGATCGTGCAATTAGAGCAACGATGGAGTCCCGAGCTATTTCGAGAGAATATTCGCGTACAATTCTAGAGTCGATTTTTCAAACGAAAGGGTACGCATATAGTACTACATACCGAATTATTCTGTATTTAAATATCCGGTAGATATAATTCGAATAACTTGGCTAATTTAAATATCTCGTGTACAGTTCGAGTAACCGAATATTCGTAGTATTCGAATAGAGTGTTGCAGGCTATTAATGAAATTCTTGAAACCGGTGAAGGAAAGCTACCGTGTTTACATTTTCGATTGTAAACAGTTTCAAACCATCTCACGCGATATTGTATTAATTCAAGGTATGCTACGAAAACAAACCATCGTGTTCGTATACGTTTATATGTAACATTGACGAAGATTATTGTTTTTTAAGAATCGTCAATTTCATTTCCCCGCGACGATTCGTCGATATGCGTGATACGATGATTGTTAAGATGTAACGTTTAGTCACTAGTATACATTTCACTCGAATGAATTCGACAAATGTACGAATACTCGAATATTTAAAGTGTTTTTTCGTAACGATCGAATACTTGTAAAATATTCGAACAGTCCCAGGCTAGATTGACAAGAGCTTCGATTTACGAATTGGGAGGGGAAGTTTTGGAATGAAAAATTCGTAATCTGTTCAAAGAACTCGTGGAATTTCCGAGGACGATTCTTTTTGGTTACCCTACTGCCCAACACGGAGAACTTTGGTATTAAAAATAGCGCCGGTATCTTGGCGCCGTTGAAAGGATTTCTCGTTGCTCTGTTTTCTACTCTTAGGGAAACGCTCCTTCCACCCTAAGTATTTCATTCTGCCATGTAGATACTATTTTCAAGTAGCATATTTGCACGACAAAAACATTGCAACTGAAATGTCCTCCTGTGGTAGGAAAAAGGTATAAAAGCGACTCGCGAGACATCGAATGCTTGACGTTTGAGATAACCGCGATGTAAGATCCACAGGATCAAAAATTATACTTATTGGATTGTTCGGAAACTTATTTCGTTCTCCAAAATGGAAAATATATAATTTAATGAAACGTTTATGCAGTCTAAAAAGATGTTTCATTTTCACCAAAAGAAACGAAACGACTTTCCGAACAACCCGATACAATTTTAGAAAAGTTTAATAATTCAAAGATAAGTTCCTGGAATTTTATTTGGAAATTCGAAAGAGTAATACGATTTAAAGTAAGATTGATATTTTTTAATCGTTTTTACTCCTATATACATTTTCGGGTAAGTAAATAAATCGGAATAAGAAACCAAAGGTTGAGAAATAAATCGCGAAGATAGCGATTTTTGACGCGGCACCCTTGTTAACCACCTTGAAATAGAACCGAGAATTTCGTAGGGGTAATATTGGTCCATTTACGTCGACGACGAGTACACGCAATAAACGATGTAACGGTAAACTGCAAAACACATCAAAGATCGGTGAAACTACCACCTAACGTGAAAAGGAGTAATGAATTGGCTCGCTCCTCCCAGAGCTTTCGAGATCCAAGTCTGACAAGGGTAGTTAGTACCGAAAAAAGAGAAATATGGTTTCGGTAAAGACTACTCAGGAATCTTGGCGCCGGTAATATGACTTGCGGTGCTCGATTTTTCCAACGCACGAGCCGCACATTATGCAATGTCGGTATGAACTATGATTGTTATTTCGGGATACGTTTTGCCATGGGATACAGTTCGAGTGTCAAGACTGTTATAGCGCGCCGAATTCCTTTATTTCTGCAATTTGGAACTCGTATCCTTTGCTTCTAATTCGACCACTACCGACGAAGAGACGGACAACATATTTCCTTGCTCGTAATGCGCAAACGCAGCGCTATGGTGAGATTTAAATATTCCGGTACAAAGAACGTTCGAAGCGTAGCGGAAACTAAAACTGTATTTCCTTCGCGATTTCGATTAACATAATAACGTATCAGCTTTTCCTTGAAAAAAATCTGTTATACCGGACAAATAGCGGTAAGTAATTTATACAATGATTCCAAACAAACGCAAAACCGATTTAACATAAACGATTACGATCTTTGTGAATTATGGAACCAGATTAAATCGTACGGAATCACGGTCCGATAAGAGAAGAAAAACTCGAAAGATTACTTCATTATGTTATTATTTTATACAGAGTAAGCGAGTGCTATAAATTTCACAGCTATTGGGTCTGATATTTTAACGAATCTCCATTTTACCGTAGCTAAAGTTATTTCCGATATAGAATTCTAATCAAAGTACGGTATTGCAATTAATTTATATCTTAATTGGGATACTGGCTACGGTTCGATAGTACTACGGATAGAATGAAGTAATTTCCACCGAGAACAAATAAGTTGCACAAGAGCGGGGTGTAGTTTCCACAACAAATCACCAGTGTTCAAGAGTAATAGCGCAGATTACACGGATGACATTTATTCTTATGGATCTAACTTCCTGCAACAACTCCGTCCTCTCTAAATACTCCCTTATCTCTTAATGCACCGTAATATTAATGCGTCTAACTAAGTTTACCAGATACAGTCATGACAGAGTACGTTCCAGCATAGTGATACAAGTACACGTGTTTACAACTCGACATTATACACGGTTATCTGTTTCAGAGTAACACGCGTGCTTGCCCCTGGCGCGCCTATCTAATATCGTTCGCCATAGCGTCGACGTTGCAATTATGCTGCAATTGTACATACCGTGTACGTTTACGCACTTCGATCCCGTAGATTCTATTAATAGAATTCGGAAGAAAAAAAGAAAAAACGGAAGAAAAATTTCCCGTAAATCGACTCACGAAAATGCGAACAATGGAAAATAAAGTCTGCTTCTAGACTTCCACTCCTCGATCGTTTATTTTCGATAGAATTGAAATAAACTTGAAATAAACTCAATACTTGAAATAAGAATTTGTTCGAGTACGGGTAAATCTCTCTTCTCAAGTCGCGGGATAAAATTTCTGGATCGTTCGTACAATCGAAATGGGAAACGTAAAGTCAGCCGTAACAAGTACGTGACAAGTTTGCAAAGGCCCGGAAACACAAAAATGTATAAATCGATGTTTAATACGTTCCCTATCGCAATCAAGACGTATTCACCTCGTCGAACGGTTGAATATTTCCAAGTTCGGTGAACGTCGAATTCGCAATCCCACGAACGCGACAGAGGTATCTTTAACATAAATTACAGTAATATTCTTGAGAAGACATCGATCCTCGAAGCGACCGCTTCATCGGTCGACGTTTCCCCGATGAAAGACCGCCTTCAATAGAAATCATTTAGCCGACTCCTTTTCTAACAACTCGACTTCATCCGTCTCCATCGAGGTCTCCATAGCACGCGAAACGTCCGCAATGAAAAAGATTTAACGCGCAAAAAGGGACGTTTACGTTCGCCGAAGGTGGACAATAATCTTTAATAGAGACCTCGTGCCAGCAATACGATCATTCTAACGGTTGTAATGCGTGACCGTTAAAACGAGGGTATTAAACTCCGTTTCTTTTTAATTTCCTCGTGCCGTAAACACGGACGCAATTTCGTTCAGCGACAAGCAGATTAATGTACGAGCCTCGCTTCCAATCCGGTATGATTTACGATTTTTATCAAACGTGGAAATTGAAATAGACCAACGAAACCGATACAGGAATCATTTGGACACCCTCTTTTTTTTATTTTGAGACCCATTGGACCTACGTTGCGTAAATTCGATTATATCTTTCGAAGAAGAAATTGTTTCAAGGTTAATCGTACCTCTTTCAACGAATTCGTGCTCAAATTGAACAATAAGTGACTATTAAAGTGATTCTGTAAGACTGTTAAAAATCCACCATAAGAAAGCATCGCGTAGAAATCTGGTAAAACTTTTTCGGCAAACTTTGCGGTACGTTCGGAAATTTTCCGAAGCGTTGCACTTACAGTTTCACAATACCATAATCAGATTTCTAGTACGACGTCTCACCGTTACGAAATAACATTACCTCGGAAAAGTCGAGCTTCGTAGGCTTTAACGAGATTAAATGCAACACATGTAATTACGAAACCGGTTCCGCGTAATAAATGGATTTCTCATATTAATTGCGTAATTCTATTAACACAATCCCAAATCGAAAGTGGAAACACGCCAATGGTTATATTATACACACTCGGTAGCACGCTCGAGTTGATCCACGACCGCGAAGAATGTACGTGGACGTCCATGTTCGCGAAAAAAAGAAAAAAAAAAAGAAAAAAAACTCGCGATTAAAAAACAGCGAATGTTAAAAATTCAAACCCGACGGCTTACTAGGAAACACTCTGCCCGTAAATCTCCAAACGTGTCACGGGATTCTTTGGCGGACGAATACACGGGCGAAGAAGCTATGAGAGATGTTTTCTTATGCCAGTGAAACCGGAAGTAAGCGATGTCGCGAGCATCACAGTGCCAAGTTAAAAAGTATACGTCCCCGCTGTACAGCGATACGGTGGTTTCGTTCTTTTCCACGCAGTTTCCAAACGAGTCAGAAGTAACTTTTATGTTTACCACGCCCCGCCGCGACGTTATAAATCACTCACTTCGGGAAGAAAAATTTCCATTTGGCAAAGTTCAAGACCGGAGACAGCTGAAAGAATGAACACGATCGTTGATCAAAGAGATATCGAGCGAACGAAACTTTTGTTCGATGCCAAGCACAGTTCCTCGACCTCGACGAAGCAAAAGACTAGAATTCCAGAACGATTTGCACTCTTCAAACGAGCACATTTCTTTTCTACCGATCGAATCGCTACTGTTTTCTCAAATATACAAATACTTGTGGTACGCAAACGTCGCGTAGTTTCGCTCGATAGATTCCAGCACGAATTCTTGCGACGCATCTCCCACAATTAGTTTGCTAGTCTTGTCTCTGTCAAGATGAATTTTCGCATGGACAAAGCCTGACGTGGGTATAATAGTATTCTGAGAAGACTTAACACGCTAACTCTGAGTGACTATGGACTAATTGCTTACCCGGTGTCTATTTACGAAACTATCAACGGATGCAATATTGAATCCACTATTCTTTAATTAATCAGATTTAATAATAATAAGAAGAATAATAATAATAACAGTAATACGTCTTTATTTCTCCAAAATTATATAAAGGGAGAAAAGTATAACGTCGAACGAAGAGAAAAGAAAACGAGAGAACGAAAGTAAAAGATTGATGTATAGAAGTGAAATTAAACATACTTTCGGTACAAAAATGAGGTATGAGAATAAGAATATAATAAAATAATAAAGACTAAAAAAAAGAAACGAGAAGAAAGAAGAAAAGTACAAAATAAAAATAAATGTATAAAATGATAATTACGTTGGTAAGAAACAAAAATAATACAAATAAAATATGCAGTAAAATATGGAGTTCAGAGACACGAATAGCAGGAATACATTCCTTATAATTTTGCGTAATGTACCTCTTTGAAGCAGGTAATTTTAACTATAATAATAACTAGGAGTTATTTTTAACTATATATTGCGTTTACATCTATGTACATAAAATATGAACTTCATTCTTATACAGAAATTGAGCTGATTTCATTAAATATTTAACCCCTTGACGATACATTTTTCGATATCGTTATTATCGGTAAAAGTAACTCATCAATGATTCCTTTATTTAATCTATGCGTTTATATGGTTGGCAATAGGACAATTCTATTTATCTTTATATACAATATCTACATATGATATTTATCTCAAATAAATCTTTTATGTTCGGTGTTACTGATCCCATCTGTATACAAATTATAACTTCGCTCGTAATGTGAAACATATCTTAACATTTTATACAAATGTCAAATTTAAATAAAATACTGAAAACTGTTGTCAGGAAAATGATACAACGCTTAATATTTAAAGCAAAAGTTACTGTTACGTTACGCTCGATCGTTCTCCGAAATACAATAAGCACGCACAATGTTGTATAATATACTGTAGTGAAACTTGGAGTCAAACCTTTTTCATATTCTCGTAGAGTTCAGTTATTCATATGTCTACGAGCACTGTAAGTCAAGGGGTTAATGAAGCGGTACAGCAAAGAAAACATCCTCAACCACTTAATGGCCGTGCTCCAGTTAACTCGGGCAACATAGTCGCCAAACAAACAAGTGAAACCATGTTTAGTGGCTGCATTAATAAAGAATCAAATAAAATGGAAACTATAAATTTAAGGGCCGAAATTTGTAAATATATTTTCGTCGTTTCTTCTAAATAAATAAACGACTAATTATCAACCTCGAAACAAATTATTTCTATATTCTGATTAAACAAAATTAATTATAATTTGACCAATATTTAATTTTAAACTTCATTTCCTCTTTTCCATTCCTTTATTTCCTACAAAATATTCTTTCTTTTAATTATTAAAGTATACCCGAACGAAACGAATCCGAGATACTTAAAGTATACACATATTTAAAAAAACAAACCAAAAGAATTTCCATTTCTTTATCTTCTACTATTCTTTCTTTTAATTGCTAAAGTGTACCCGAACGAAACGAATCCAAAATACTTAAAGTATACACATATTTAAAAAAACAAACCAAAAGAATTTCTATTCCTTTATTTTCTACTATTCTTTCTCTTAATTACTAAAATATTTAGTACTACCACTTAGATCTACAACTACTGAAAGAAAGTCGACGTAGAAACGATGACGACTAAGTTTCGGTGCGATGACACTTCGTGACGCACAATCACGGCAATAGATTCGTCTTCATATTTCCAATGAAAATAATCACCGCGACGTAGGTTTGAGGAAACGTTAGCAGGTGCAGGCGGATACATATGTCAAATGTCGAAAACTGTTAGAATGTTTCGTCGTTGAGTTCGATGGTGCATATCGGTGCAGACCCGAGCCGGACCGAGTGGAGCCGAGCGCACGTGGATCCGTTCCAAAGTAAAGCCGGTTGGCGTTCATCACGTTTGGATTATTCGGCTGAGATTTTCGTCTCTCGCCTCGTCTCCTCGCTAAATTTATGTGCCGGCGATCATTACGCGCTCTGCCCGCTCTATCGGCTAATTCTCCCTCCTCGTTTTCTACGTTCTATACCTATATTCGCGCTCGTCGTTATACCCTACCGAATCGTCGTCTTTATAGTGCTCGACCAGCTGCTCTACTCGCGTTCTACTCGCAATTATGAGAAATCGGTGGTAAAGCGTGCCAGTCTCCCTAGCTCGTTAAATAATAGCACCGATCGTGCCGCGAGAAGCGACGATACTCGCGCGATTTGTACAATAACGTATAAATCGTGACGTCACACTCTCGATCAAAGACGAGTTAAATTTGTACGCGGATCGAAATTTCGAACAACGAATAAAAAATGAACAACGTTTCTCTTCGTTGCTAATCGGAGATTAGCATTCATTCGAATAAAAATTATTTCTAATTTTCGAGTAAAAATTAGAATTCGAAGGATTGGAGAAATATGTATACCGAAACGAACGATAATCGTTCGGTAGAATAAATGTGAATAATTCGTTTTATTCGAATAGAATTTTTCTCATTACAGCCTTACGATACACGATATCGAGATTGAGCAATTGAGAAGTACTTCAATGCATATTTTCGTCGATAATATTTAGAAGAAATGGAAATGAAAAATAGGATAACGAGTTTTGTCGAAACAAGACCGGTAATGTCTTCGATGATCGAATTGAAAGCAGATATCTAAATCGAAGATTGTAACGAAAGCAACGTAAATGAATTTTTCATTCGTAAAAGAAAGAGGAAAATTGTTCCTCTACGAACAAACGAAGAAACTGGAAAATAAAATTTCATCGTGAATTTATCATTTGTGAACGCTTATCGAGTCAAATATTCAATTCGTATCGGTGAATGTGCACGATGAAAATTTCTGAAATTTTATCGTAATTGGAGCTACGTTGCTCGCATTATTCTACGAATTCTATTCCATAAAATTACAGACACGTAACAATATACCCTACGGAACAGACTCACATTTAGTTCCAGGTTTCTTATCTCTTTCTTTCTTTTCTTTTTTTTTTTCGCTTCCTGCACTTTACATCTAACCACACGTCATGCAATAACTTCAGAGCTGCAACGCATTTTATGACAGAAACCGCAAATCGTGTGATTTGTATTAGATTCACGCACGCGAAATGTCATTCTTTTTTACGTACAAAGGCAAGTGCAAGTTTTTCCGAAACTCGTATCACGCGTCGAAATTCCTCCCGATCCGGTTAATTCGCTTACGTGCTCGATCCTATCAAGAAATAGTTATCATTGCGTAACGATCGTTGCCGGTAATAATCTCGATCCAATTCTAGCAGGTGAGAAGTTAATTTGTTCCACGAGCAGTTGAAGATCACGGACTTTGTAAACAGAGGTATCACGTCGGAGAGGATGACGTTACAAAATAAACGCGCAAGTAACGCGGCTACATCGCGGTACGGTGAATGGGTTAATAGCGGCGACGAGAACAGGTATCAGCTAGTAGCAAAAAACTCGAATTTCTAGTGAAAACTATATCCACGGAAAATAGGAATAAATCGAGCAGAGCTATCTGTAACGGTTGTCCCGTACCTTGGGACCGTTCTTCCGCATATGAAATGGATTCCGATCGATGGACAGCAGAAAATAGATCATCACGAACAATGTCGGGTGCTATGCGAGCAACCTTGGAGCAGGAAGCCAGAGGCTGTGGTACTGTAAAACGTCTTCGGTTACAATCGACCGCAGATCTCTGTTTATTCGTCTGATATCTTGTATCTGATATTAGTTAACGCGTCAACCCAGCTAGATAAATAAATGTTAACGTCGCGTAGTCGTGGCACTCGGTAACACGATCGTGGAAGACGCAGGAGCAAAAGGAACAACGTCTTTCACGGAACCACGCGATACTTCTATCCGCATTGCGGACATTCAAAACTCCTTACACTTTCTCTGCAATTTAGGACAGTACTTGAAAGTGGTTAATAGCGCGCCATCATCGTCAGCGAGATAATTGCTAACATCAAAGCATTAGTGGCTCGACGCGTAAAAGATAAGACACCACTTTGAAGGAATACATCCAGTCGATGGAAAATATTATCGCGCGTCTAAATTTAATTTCAAGCGAACGCTGGGGTAAATTATCATTTGGAGCAGAAATAGAAAACTGACAGTGCCGAGAGAAGGAAAAAAAAAGCCACTTGGGAAGAAACGTGTCGTAAAATCGAACGAATGCACGTCGATTCTATTTACTCGAGTAACTTCGTTCACTTTGAAAAGTGAGTAACGGGAAATCGAATTCTGTAACGTGATAGAATATTTGTCGAAAGCGACACAATCTTTCGAAAACTTGGCAAATTTCCAGCGGCGAAAACAATTTTAATAATAGTGATTTAACCAGAAGAATACCAATCGTGTTAGAATTCCAAATTAATAGCTCCTTGTGCATCACATTTAACGATATTAGCGATATTTAATCGGTAATCGTTAATAATATCTATACTACAGATTTCGTTTCATTAAACACGTGCAAACTCGTAAACATACCACACCAATGGAATTGTATAATCTCGATTGGTTTCAGCGAGCAAGAACCTAAGACAAATATTTAATAACCGCGTCGTGTAGACTATGAGAAAGTAAGATCCTCTTCGGTCGTAATGAGAATCTTGAAACCTAATCGAAACGTCGTAGTTAATTAACGCACATTTAGAGCCACGCTCGATAAAACCAACCGCGATACCACTTTTTCTTATCGTGTGTATCTTGCGTAGATACGAGCATAGAGGAACAAACTTCCGAATTGTTATTTACCGTGACGATGATAAAGGTATGATTCGTAGAGTGATAAAATCGAGTATCGGTGATTTAACGTAATTTTGAAAACGACCGTGTAGTCCAATACTCTAATCGTCACGTGTAGTATAATTTTGTAACATAACTCCGCGACACTCGACACGCGTGAATGTTTCATCCCTCGTCTGGTCACCGTGCAACTGGAGCAGTTAAAAGAGTAATAATTTTGTCACTCTACCCTGAGTTAGTTCCTTGGTCGTGTTTCGAGAATCACGGATGCAGAAGTGCACTCGAGTATAAAAACACAGTGGACAAGCACACGATCCTGTAACAGCGATAAACCGCGCAACGTTGCTCTCTTTCTACAAACAACGTCACATTAACATTACATCCCGTCATTTACCGAATTACGATAAAATTATTAATAGACAAGACATCACCGTAATACTTCGTCGCGGCAAAGTTTCTAATTCGCGATAAAAATCTTTCCCAACCTACTTCTTAACAACGTTTAAAACGCTGAGTTATGACACGTAATGACACGGTTGGTGAAATCGAAATGTTACTAGCAACATATCGTTCATAAACATGCAAGAATCTCGGAAGAATAAAAAAACGTAGACTTGTATAATACGAAGACCCTCCCGATGCGTTTATGTAAAATACTACGAGTTCTCTTTAAGCCGCGTGTCTTTAAACGACAATAAATTGCTTCTAAAAACTCGACAAAGTGACCAAAATTCATCGCTAATCGATACATCGTTTTAACGTACACTGTACCGTACAATTAAAATTTATTAAAATCTTCGCGTTCAATTTCTGAGAGAAAATCTTAATAACTTCTCAACTGAAAATTTGATTAACGCTTTCCTTGTATACGAAATACCGAACACTGAGATTCAGTTCCTTTCGAAACAAAATACTCTGCGGAGAAACAAAAAAATGTCAAGTATAGTAACCGATTCAGTTTTTAGAGAATCAGTGAATGGCAAGGAGGGTTTTAATACTTTTTTTATGATTAAATTTGATGTGAAAGAATGGCTGTACGATTGGCGTCCGATACGATACGTCAGTAACGATTGCGTGCTTTTCCTTTACGTGTAATATCGTTTATACCTTTGTTTTCTGTATTTGCAATTATTCTAGGTACATTATATGCCATTCAATGTATCAAGAAGGAGATGAAGCAGCGATCGCAATCTCCGGTTTACGAACAGGGGGTTCCAGAATTGCATAAAACAGAAAATGACAGACCAATGTCGATAAAATCATCCACGTATTCGGAACCTTCGAAATCGCAGACGCGAACACAGAAACAGGTGAATTCAATCGTTAGATTTTGTTAACCTCGTCAAACATTCTCAGGCATTTTCTCACCAATATGTACAATTATGTAAAGAATTCCTTTTTGTCTGATTTTTCAATACAAATAAGTGTAAAAAATATATATTCCCTTCGTTTCTTAATTTTCATATAAATCCACAAATTATATTAAAAAATTGGAAATCCTAGGAGGATTACTTTATGTCAAGCACTATTTTTATTAAATATAAAAAGAGCGTTCGTACAATTATTTAGTACTTTTATAAAATTGTTCTCTCTTTTGAAAAAGAATGCTAAGCTATATTCTCACGAGTTGTTGATATTTGCGAATGCATTGAATGTAGATGTATGTAGGAGTTTGCCAATATTTTGATGTCTAATTGTGTATAATTTCTCTAGAATTTTAGACGCAGTAATACAACAAAAGAGACTGCACTGGTTCACAAAGTTCACCCGAACGATCGACATTTACGTAATAACGTACCAGAGAGAACAAAGTGTCACGAGTTGGACAATATACTGGCCAAATGGAACGTTTACAAACCAAAAAAGTAGTTCCTCCCGATCGATCTAGGTTTTATAATATCGATGGTAAAATTTAATATCGTTTTCTACCATGTGTGAATTCCCAGCACGAAATATCTCTACGTTCGATGTACTGTTACGTTAAATAATTATTAAGCGGATCTCGTAATTAAAAAATATTAATACGTTTGTAGCAAGTATGTCAAGGTAAGGAATTTATATCAAATTCCGTATTTAATTATATAAAAAATAAAATGAATCGATGTGTCCTCTCGTATGTGCGTAATGTTTACATTATTCATAAAATATTTCGGGTTACGCGCATAGCTCGTTGATGATATAGTCGGATGTTAAATGAAGATAGATCGTCAAAATATGATTTTGATGATCCTGAAACCGTCTTCGTCATGGTATTCTGCAAAATTGGCAAACACTACAGAAGGCGCGCCCACTGGCGCATCTAAGCAAATAAGATTCTCTTTGTGCAGCCGGCAATTTTAATGACAAGTTTCACCCTCATCAATCAAACTCATAGATCACACAGCTTAACACGAATATAGCACGATGTACCTAGAAATGAAATTTCGAAAGATCGGGAACGTTCAAAGCGGAATTGAAATGTTTGAAATATACACTTCCTTGATTCGATCACGTTCAACTCGGCACAAATTACCGGTGCACCTTTTATCGTTCAGGGTGACGAAAATCCACGCGAGTTCTTTTTTTTTTCATCGAAAGTTGTTCACGTTATCCATGATTCAAAAATCTTTACACGAATCTCGAGGACCGTGCGCTCAGAGATACGTTAGAGACTCGATCTTCGTTGACGGAACTACCCACCCGAGTGTATGATAACTCAAATTTTAGCGGAGAGCCTTTAACATCAATCAGGTCGAAAATCTACAAAGCAATCTCATTCCCACGCAAAATTGCCAGAGTTCGGCGAAGACCCGAGGCAAGAGGGTGGTAGACACAGTATATAAACAAACCCATAAGTGCTAGAGATGAGAAGAGCCGTCGTCGACCCAAAACAAAACGTGCAAAGGCAAAATACACGGAGCGTTCTAGACAGTATTCGTCACTCTCTCGTAAGAAGTCTAGATCGCGTGGCAAGATTTAATATCTTTGTATCTGGGTCAAATGTAGCGCCATCGTGAAACACACACGAATTGTCCGAACACCGGACAAAAGAAATTCTTCATTCTGAGAAACGGATCGGTCGATGAACTTATTCCCTTTTTGGAATCCTAACCTTTGCTCGACCTCGATTTCGTTTTATATTCACGCTCGGAGGAATTCGGTTTCAAAACGAATTTAGAAGCACGTTTAAAGATAAGCAAACTTTTATTTCAACGGGGGAGAATAAAACGAACGCATTATTCGCAATGTTTATTCGATCGAGCGGTTAAATTTTTATTTGTTCATTGTGGTATATTTCGTTCTGTGATTCAAAGTCTAATTTTTATTCGACGAGTAACGCATAAAAAGTTGTTTATCTTTTGTTCGTTATTTGGGTACAAATTGTGGTCGTATCTAATTAAATATGTCTAATGGTGAACATATTTCATCGAGCAGAAATTTAAATAGTTGTTGGAAACGTGATATCTGATCACTTTTAACATTTTCAAATATTTTACGATCTATATTTTATTACAAATTTAACCACTGATCGAATTACTTCTCGATACATTACTATTAATATTACGTGGAAGTTTGAACGAATTATTTGCTGTTAAAGTAATTTCTTCAATTAATTTTGACAATAGACATTAGAATGTACAAATTTCTACGAATGTATAAATATCTTTAATCTATAAGTTTTTCGTATATTCAGAAATTTTCCATATGTTTCATATAATTCATTGCAAAGTACCTAATTTTTGATAATGCTTTTATTATTTTTAATCTCCCTTCCCCTTTCGTTCATTCGAAATGTTGGAAATCACCTGTCACGTTACCGTGAAAACCTTCGTGAATTTAAGTTACACACGGTCGATAATGCACCGACAATTACACAGCTTCCCTTTGCTGTTAACTTGCATCTTATGTTGCATCGATTTACACGATTCTTTCAAAGTTACCGTATTCTTTACGAGCGTATCAGTCGTTCTTTAAATTTCTTTACTCGTTTCAATGCATCGATTAAGAATTAACAAATGATCGTTCACTTCTCGATTATACGTATATACGCTTCTCGGCATCAAAAGTATCGGATAATGTTTAAAAATTATATATCGATCATCGATTCGACTCACCAACGTAGAAGCCAGTTGCACCTTTATTCTGACACGGAAACAGCTTCAATATAACAGAATCGATGTCGTGAATGTATCCTGAAATCCAGAATAAAGAATTTAATCACAAATATATAAATATTTACCGTTTTCTTTATCCACAGCAGCCTTCGAACACGTACCGAGATTCGCATAATCCTCGAAATAACTCGTAAAACTCGAGGAGCTCGCTACAGCGTCTAATAAACATTACGAAACATTTGCGTATGCGCGAAAATGACAATTTGAACTGCTTCCACAGATTATTTTCCACATTAAACGATACTTAACGCAAATTATTATACGTTTAAGCCGATATTGCCATTTTAAAACTCGATTCGAAGCAATTAACGTAGACTCGAGAAAGCGTAAAGTATCACTGTTTTATATATATTTGTCGCTTGAATGAAATTATGCACGAGTATGAACCATTTTGCATGGAAGCGTTATTACCGGTGTAAGTTAAGTAAACTACCTTCGCCGATGATCGAAAGTAATAGAATGCGTTTAAAAGCCGATAACACGTTCGAAATATCACACACTTGCCGTTTGTTACAACCATCGAACCGTTAACGGATTTTTCGATCGATTTATTTAATTGTAATACGACGAACAGCAATTGGTGGTTGCTGAATGACCACTTATGTTGCACAGCATGCGATACATTATTACCTTGAAGTTTAAGAAAATCACATTTTCCCAACATTTGTTTGTTAATCGAGTCGTATCAAATACAGAAATCATTGACGATTACAAAAATATTTACAATACTTTTAACATACTTTTTATATACCAGAAAATCGCAAATTGCGCATTTTCGCGCAAAATTTAATATTTTCCTGACATGTCGATGCGAATAAATCAAATTTGCAACTCTATTGACTGAAAATTTCTTATTTGCAGTTTCACTAGACACGATACAAAACAATTTTTTACGGAAAAATTATGAATATTTTTACAGAAATATTACCTAATAATGATACCTTACTCATATTCTATCAGTTGTGAAATAGCTTGTACTTCAACTTGTACATGAAAATTTATAATTTTAATCGTTTTAATGTATGATTTTAACAGTTTCAATTTATGATTTTCTACGTTCAACGTAATTACGATCAACTTATTTCAACTATGGTTTTCAGGAGAATTAAGTGTGTTCGAAATCTAGAAGCACGATCGTTATCTTCCACCATTTACCGTTTGCCAGTTATCAAAACAACTAACGAATTTTGAAATCGATGTATCGAAATGCATTACGATGATTGGCTATGACTACATCGTGACCGGTGTGATTCGTCAAATTAAAATACACATTATCGAACAAGATTTGTTCAAATTATATTCGTGTAAAGTAACACACTTATTTAGAATAAACTATTATACAATCGTACCTTTCTTATTATTCTAGGAAAGGGTAGATAAGCATTGAATTCAAGCAGCAGAGTGGCGCAGTGGAAGCGTGCTGGGCCCATAACCCAGAGGTCCGTGGATCGAAACCACGCTCTGCTAGCAAATTTCTTTTGCACAGATTATTGTGCAAAGAATCAGTGATGTCTTTGAAAGATTTTCCCTATGTTAAAAAAAAAAAAAAACGATGACTATTGAACTCAAATATAAAAATTAACTGCGTTGGTTTCGCGTATTAATTATTTTAAACATTAAGCATGGTTCAAAGTACTTTGTTTTTAACTTAAACTATTATACGTAAGTAGAGTTATGGGTTAATTAAAGCAGTTACATGTACCTGAAAATTGGGATCAGAATCAACGTTTTCCACACTCCCGATTCACTAACTATCTGAACCGTTACAGAATGTTCAAATCGATATATCGAACCTCATCATCGTGATTAGCTGCAGCTACATACAGCCCATTCGTCATATACAAATGTAAACTATATTAATGTTGTAATTATTTTATTCTACAGTTCAATATTTTAACAATTATAGAGAGAAAGTTATTCAATTGTATTATTTATTCTCTCTTGACTAATTAACATGTAATTCAATCGTGTATAATATCGAACAATTTAAATTGTATTCAACTAGAATCATTTATACCTACTTAATTTCAAGTTTTTTCGTTAATTTAAACTATATCAGATATTGTTGTTGAAGATTCAATGTAAATTAAGTATGAATAAAATTAGATACTCGATTAATATTTTTGTTTACGCTAGCAATCTGCCTAAGTTCTAAACAGCCAATCAATTACAAGATCAGTGTTAATGCTTTGCAATGATTGGTTAGAACGTAAGGAATATGCGTGATTCGAGAAATTTGTAAATTTAGTTTATTTTGAATTATGTGACAATGAAATGATGCATTAATAATTTAAGAATTATATTATGTATTACTTATTCTTGTTGTTTCTAAATTGGGCTCGATCGATAATTACTGTTTTTATAACCTAAATATGTCACATGCAGATTGAAATACATCATTCTTACACCACGTCTCGTACAATAATAAATGATTTTAATCACTCGTACAATAATAATGATTTTAAGTGAGTTTACAACTCTGATTCTAAGTTTTCTTACAATTGTTGTAAGAAAAGCGCGCACTTTATGAATTTTGAATTCGTAAATGGAACTTCCACAGTTTAAAAAATGCTATGGCAGTAATATTTTTAATATATGTGCTATTATTATAAATAATGAACAATTTATATATCTTTGTAAACTTAGTATTAGTGTATTGCAACTTATTCTTTCCTATTTATATCATAATGCATTTCTTTGCATAAACGATGTATCATTTAAAAAATAGTATTGTTAAAATATCAATTTAAAGTCACAATTCCATAATACCCTTTTTTATACAAAATTTCTGAATATTATTATTGGTTCTATTACATATTAAAAAATAGATTTTGTACAGGATCGTGTAATTATTTGATAACACAATGTAATGTCGTTAAAAATTGTTTATTTCGTTCTCTCCTTTCATAAACACCTTCTTTGGACTATAAATATAGGAAAACTACATACAACAAGAGCCAAATTCATAACACTTTTACATTTTTATTTCTTTTAAACCTGAAATAATGAAAGCTTCGGATAACAACCGTTTAAACAACGTAACTTCCTGCATCCAAATCACAAACTGGAAAGCTCCTGTAGTGGACAGTTGTATATTTCTTATTCTTCATACCAAATAATTAAATAATTATAAGCGTCCCTTAAAGATGGACGAATAATGAAAGTTCTCAGGAGGAAATCGTGTAATAGTAGAATTTTTTAAACGAGCATTCCGTCCGCATCATAATGGTACAATCGAGATTCCATCAAATCACAAAGCCCTTAATACTTTATTCAGGATTTATGATGTACAACGTGTACAGAAGAACGAGCACGTGCAAATTCGATGCTTGTGCTTAACGGTAACGACACGCCACGCGACGCGACCCGCACCGATCCGGTCCTTTGGAGCCATGAAAGCTCGTGTTTGTGCTGGTTTGACAAGCGGTCAAGCCACTTTGTCACGTATACGACGTGCTCACGTTAAATAATGCCGACCCGGGGTTACGCGCCCGATCTCATTGATATTCCACTTATAAGGAGCGCGAGTAAATACTGTCGATACTTGCCAGTAGGCGCCATACAGACACCGGTCAACATATGCTTTCTATTCCTTCGTAAATTCAATCCATCGCTCTGTTACAATCTATTTTTATCTTCACCTTCGTTACAGCTTGTAACCAATACGATGCAACACTATGCCACCGGTATACATTTATTGCGATTTTTACGCGCGTCGTACGAGCTTGAATATACTCTAGCCACGAAATTACAAAGGTGAGAGCGAAGAGAAAAACATTCTTATATTGCAAAACGTCAGAGATGAAATTTAGTTTTAAAAATGAATAACGTTTCAAATAAGGGAAACCCGGAACTCCGATATAATAATAGACTATGAAGTAATAGACTGAAAGGTAATTGCAGCGGGAATCCTTTTTTCTAATTCTGCAATTAGGCGAACGTAGTCGTTTTAAATGACGCAAATGGTTCCGGGATAAACTGCCATTAATCTTGCACGCAATTTTCTAAAATCGATGTTAATTTCTACCATAAGAACTCTTTTAAATCATCGCAGGTTTTACGATGAATCGTAGCTTTTAACGATATTATGGATAATAAGCATCATCGAATTATTTATTTGCACGTGGATAGTATCAAACGTATTACGATAGGAGTCGAATTATATTTGACGTTGATAATTCTGAATAGCGAGTGTACTTTCATGTTCATAAAATTGTGAACATTGTTCGGTGTTTCCGGTATTTTTCATCCCGATGGTATCTGGGTCGAAGCAACTTCTTTTTTAAACAGTCTCCGAAGAGATACTTCACGAAGCGAATATGACACCCACTAAATTTACGTCCGTGAACTCTGGTGAACTCCTGAACTCGTCTCATCTTTTCTTTGGGGACAATGACGGAGGAATGGCATCCATCGTTGTGCGTGTCATTGCTCACCGGTTGTGTCTCGGGCTTACGGGACTTTAGGACACACTCCTGCCTTTTTTTGCATTGCAAATTACTCGACCCGCAATTTAAACGCCCTCGCAATTGTATTAAAATCGAATGACGCGAAATGGTATGGTACTGTCTTTGTAATAAAACGAATTTTCCTTACGTTACCGAGCGAAGTACTCTCTGCTCGAATCGATGTCGATGTAAAAATTCAAATAGTCGGCGAAGTTGGTTTAAACATGTATTTTAGAATTTTATATAAAAAACTGAAAAAATAAATTTTATTTAGCAGAGCGTGGTTTCGATCCACGGACCTCTGGGTTATGGGCCCAGCACGCTTCCACTGCGCCACTCTGCTACTTGATATCTTTGACTGAAAACTAGTATAAATAGAGAAATAAAAAGTATTATTGTTTTGAAAGAGGATACGACCTAGAAAATTAATTAAAACTTACATATTATAGAAAAGAATGCTACGAGTATTAAAGTTTGGTCTTCTAAGAGCATTTTAAGCTACATCTTACCTCTTATGTAACACATGTACTTTATTGTATATGTACTTATAATTAGTTATAATAAGTATTAAAAAGACGTTTAATAATAACAATAATAATAATAATAAAATAATTTTAAATAACAGTAATATCGAAATGAAAGGATCAACTTAAATTAAGAAAAATGTGGTTCTGCTTTCTAAAACATTTTATTATTTATTTAAGTAAATTCCTCCAATGGATACTACAAATACTCTATTTGAAATAATTAAAAGATCGGTTATTGTAGTAATTTCATAATTTGCAACATTCGAAACTACTTCGTGTTATGTAAATAAAACACTTCGTAAGTATAATTCTATATTGAATTTTCAGTATCATTCTTGTCTTTTGAAATTTAGTTCTTCAACGGATTATCCAGAATTGTGGTTTTCAAAGTATGTCGACCACCATAATATACTATGTGATTATGTACATGTAGAAGCATCGTTTACCATTTATGAAAGAATATATAATTACTGTGATAATTATTATTACAAGCCCTTAAACAAGCTTTCTTCTTGGTGATTTATCCCTTTTCATTGTGCTTTCTTTTAAATTCCAAGGGACCTGCTTATATAGAAACAAACAATTAAGATAAATCTCGGCAAAAACGTTGTCTCGATTGAATGTAACTTTGTTGCGATGCTACCAATGTAAGCCCCGAAGCGAGTAATCTAAGCGGTGTAACTTAGATCAACCACCTGGGTGGAAGTATGGAGATGCAGCGGATGCAAATAAGTATCTCGGTCGATCCAGGTGCGCTCACCTTTTAAGATCAGCAATCTTAAACTAGCCCCCACTCATGGGGTATCTACGGAGCCACGTGCTCGTACCCGAGCACTCGATCTACATTATTGCTACGTGATCTGTACCTGCACTCGGAGCTTTCATTAAGACTGCGGTTGATTATTCAAGTTGCGCAAACGTTTCACTTTTTGCACGATTCGACTTGAAATTCGATGTCATTGTTGTCAATATAATTTTTAATACGAATGAAAAAATTATTTCGAGATTAATTCAAACACTAGTCGATGCATCGATTATTTCCTTTATATTTCTACTCGTGTCCGTGTTTTACCTACAGGGCGATTTAAAACAAAGAATGGAAGTATTTAGGGATACGTAGTGTTAGCCAAAATAGAAAAAAAATATTCGATGTATTAACCTTTGTTGCATCAATTAGTCATATATCCTTTTATTAGTTAAATGCTGTATATAAAATAATGGATGATTACTCTTATACTAGGCTGCCCTGTACGATTGTACAACAACAGGAAACGATAATATGAAAATAAAAATACGAGAGATAATAGGTAGTAAGAAAATTTGACGTTCCAGGCGAGAAGGATTTCTTATCTGGAATAAAAAAATTTTCCAGTATTTACCATGATAAATAATAACTGTCATAGGACCGTATTTTAAACCATTATTAATAATCTCCTAGTAAAAAGAATGGCTTAAAATATCATTTCGTTGAAATATTCTTTGTCCGCGAAGGAAATTTTCGTTGAGATCCAACTGACATTCTCAACACTACACGTATCGATTATCGATTCACAAACGTTCATCACGATGATTTTTCTATATAGAAAAACGATTAATTGAATTCCGACGCTTTTAAGTAAAAAATACAACATCTACGCGTATTGTGTAAATTATAAGAATTAAACAAATGTTAAATTAATGTATCTAATAAACAATTGTTACTTTCCACTCTATAAACTTTACAAAACACGTTTTTACTTCCAATCTCCATCAAAATCAATTTCTATAAGTTACTTAATCATTTGTAATGCATAAATAAGAGCCACATTCTTCGATTAATATTGGGAACGTGCATAAATGTTAGTAACAATCGCGGAAATGAACAAACATTCACCGAAACCGTTCGCCTTCGCAGATTTTGCAATATCTTGATGTTTATTTATCGTAATTATTAAGAACCGTCGTAGGACCGTTGATGAAATAATTATTAACAGTGTCCTAGTATAAATAATGGCTTAAAATATCATTTCGTTGAAGTATTCTTTGTTCGCGATGAAATTTTTGATTGAGGTCCAACCGACATTGTCAAGACTACACACATTGTTTATCGATTCACGAGTGCCCATCAGGACGATATTTCTATTTAAAAAAGCGATTAATTGAATTCCGACGCTTTTAAGTAAAAAATACAACTTCTACACGTATTGTATAAATTATAAGAATTAAACAAATGTTAAACTAATGTACCAAATAGACAATTATTAGTTTCCATGCTTTAAAACTTTACGAAACACGTTTTTACTTCGAATCTCGATCAAAATCAATTTCTATAAATTAATTAATCATTTGTAATGCATAAATAAGATGCACAATGTCCGATTAATATTGGGAACGTGCGTAAATGTTAATAACAATCGCGGAAATGAACAAACATTCACCGAAACCGTTCGCCTTCGCAGATTATGCAATACCTTGATGTTTATTTATCACAATTATTAACAACCGTCGTAGGATCATAGTTTAAACAATTATTAACAATGTCCTGGTATAAATAATGGCTGAATAGCCATAAATTTGTTGAAATCTTCGGTTACATGGAACAAAGACGATCGGAGTGAGGGAAGTGACCTTCATGAGGGTATATAAGGAGCCGCCGGTTAACGAAAATTTCATTTCAGGGGGAGCCTCGGAGGTGGACGGATCTCTCGATTTTTCGATTTTAGGTGTCTGGAAGGGGGGCCCCCACTCTTGGTAACCGGTACTGACCCCCTGGTAGGGGGTGGTCAGTACTGGCGACCACTCACTTAATCCTTTTTATTTTTTTCATTTTTTTCTTTCTTCAATTTACTTTATTTGTTCTCCGATTTTAATTTGTACTTGTTTTTCCATGGTTATTTTTATCATTCCTATTTACTATCATGTCTTGACTTTACGTTACTCTTAGGTAGGAACAAGAGGACTTTCTCGTCGCATCCACCGTGGGATCTTTAGTTAACTTAGAATAAATTAGTTTTAAGGCCACCATGTACGAACATTTGTGATCTGCCGAGCAATTATCCAATCTTTAGCTTACTTTTGCTCGCTTGCTCGTTTCTCAGTCCGGCCACCTCTGCTTGTTGCATAAGCAAGTGACCGGCCGTGGAGGTGGACCGAACCCTCGATCGCCGTCTCTTCTGGTGCGTCCGCTTTGAGAGAGAATATGCAGCGAACACAGGGGCAGGTGTTCGCACCGGTCCCTGCGGAAGCCCTAGTGCCACAAGACCCTCTCTTCGTCATCCTCCGTGAGACAGGTCCACGCTCTGCGTGGCTCCTGGCTGCGGAGTTGGGAGAAACGGGGCACTCCAAGGAGTGGACGGCGTCGCGCATTTCCTTGAGAATCGGGCCCACTGAGGGGAAACGGGACCGAGCTAGTAGGACCAACTCCACGGTTCGCGTCGCGTATTCCCCAATTTTGCCTCATTTTTCGATTATGTAATTGCTCGGCAGAATTAAACGAGGAGATCGAAGGAACATTGATTCCTTCTATCTCTGCAGTTAGAATAAGTTAGTTCTAAGGGTGTGCTCTGCCAAGCAATTATCCAATCTTTAGCTTAATTTTGCTCGCTTCTTCGTTCCTCCGTGTAGGTGGTCCGAACGGTCTATCGCCGTCTCTTCCGGTGTGTCCGCTTCCAGGGGGGGCATGTTGCGAGCACAGGAGCAGGCATTTTTGCCGGTCCCTGCGAAAGCCTCCAAAATAAGACCCTCTCGTCGTAAAGATGGAGAAACGGGGCACTCCTCTAGGGGAGTGGATGGCGTCGTTCGTTTCCTCTCGAATCGGGCCCACCGAGGAGAAACGGGATAGACCTAGTAGGGCCAACTAAACGGTTCGCGTCGCGTCTTTCCTAATTTTGCCTAATTTTTTCCACAATGTGATTGCTCGGCAGAACTAAACCGGAAGATCGAAGGAACTTTGATTCCTTCCATCTTCTCGGTTTAGTAATTTCGTTTGTATTGCGCGTCGAGAGAGATCGATGGAACTTTGATCCCATCTATCTCTCTCCGGGTCTCCGCTCGCAGCAACCTCCTCGTGGTGAGACCTGGTAATCGGTATTACTCGCGACGAACAATAATTATTCGTCGCGAGCAGTACCGAGCTAATTGGCTGCGAATTTAGAATAGTTAGTCAATACCTAAGAAACAATTGAATACTTAAAGGAACAACATTTTTACAATGCGTATGAAAGTTTGAGTATGATAATGAAACGAAAAAATGCAATTGTATCTCCGATGTAACGATGTCTTTCAATAAATTCATTTGGAGTAACAACAGAAGCTTTCTTTCTGCCTATTATTTGCTTCCATTTCTTTAACCCGATCTTATCATAGTGCTGAAACCACCTAAAACAATACTTCCAAGACGATTATGCACTCCTGATACCAAAGTTTCAAAATCAAGGAACAACTTTACCAAAAGTACAGGAATTCTTTCGAATGCTCCATTAAATTACATTTCGCGACAATTTTTGGAAATGACGTCACTTCTAAGAATCTGCCGAATAGGAGTACCTCCTCGAATAGAATGTTCTCCTGTTACCAAAGTTCAAGATCGACAAACAATCTAGCACGAATTCAGAAATTCGTTCGAAAACCCTACAAAATCTCAATTTGCGGAAATACCTGGAATTTGACGTCATTTCTAAAAATCCACGGAATAGTAATACCTTCTCGAGAACCATGTTCGCCTGTTACCAAAACCCAAAGTCGACGAAAAGTCTAGCAAAAGTTCAGTAATTTGTTCGAAAATCCCTCTAAATCTCAATTCGCGGAAATTCTTGGAATTTGACGTCATTTCCAAAAATCCCCGGAATAAGAATACCTTCTCGAGTATCATGTTCGCCTGTTACCAAAGCCTAAAATCTACGAAAAATTCTAGCAAAAGTTTGGGAATTCATTCGAGAATCTCGCAATTTTCCCAAATTTTGCAATCTCTTTTAATGTTTGTTTCTCATAATGACTGACAACCGTCGTAGGACTATAGTTTAAACAATTATTAACAATGTCCTATGATAAATACTGGCATAAAATATCATTTCGTTCAAGTATTCTTTGATCGCGATGGAATTGTTGTTATTGAGATCGAACCGACATTTTCAAGGCTGGAAATGTTTATCGATTCACAAACATTCATCATGATGATTTCTCTATCTAGAAAAACAATTGATAGAATTTCGGCGCTTTTAAATAAAGAATACAACTTCCACGCGTATTACGAAAATTACAAGATTTAAACAAATGTTAAATTAATGTATCTAATAAACAATTGTTACTTTCCACTCTATAAACTTTACAAAACACGTTTTTACTTCCAATCTCGATCAAAATCAATTTCTATAAGTTACTTAATCATTTGTAATGCATAAATAAGAGCCACATTCTTCGATTAATATTGGGAACGTGCATAAATGTTAGTAACAATCGCGGAAATGAACAAACATTCACCGAAACCGTTCGCCTTCGCAGATTTTGCAATATCTTGATGTTTATTTATCGTAATTATTAAGAACCGTCGTAGGACCGTTGATGAAATAATTATTAACAGTGTCCTAGTATAAATAATGGCTTAAAATATCATTTCGTTGAAGTATTCTTTGTTCGCGATGAAATTTTTGATTGAGGTCCAACCGACATTGTCAAGACTACACACATTGTTTATCGATTCACGAGTGCCCATCAGGACGATATTTCTATTTAAAAAAGCGATTAATTGAATTCCGACGCTTTTAAGTAAAAAATACAACTTCTACACGTATTGTATAAATTATAAGAATTAAACAAATGTTAAACTAATGTACCAAATAGACAATTATTAGTTTCCATGCTTTAAAACTTTACGAAACACGTTTTTACTTCGAATCTCGATCAAAATCAATTTCTATAAATTAATTAATCATTTGTAATGCATAAATAAGATGCACAATGTCCGATTAATATTGGGAACGTGCGTAAATGTTAATAACAATCGCGGAAATGAACAAACATTCACCGAAACCGTTCGCCTTCGCAGATTATGCAATACCTTGATGTTTATTTATCACAATTATTAACAACCGTCGTAGGATCATAGTTTAAACAATTATTAACAATGTCCTGGTATAAATAATGGCTGAATAGCCATAAATTTGTTGAAATCTTCGGTTACATGGAACAAAGACGATTGGAGTGAGGGAAGTGACCTTCATGAGGGTATATAAGGAGCCGCCGGTTAACGAAAATTTCATTTCAGAGGGAGCCTCGGAGGTGGACGGATCTCTCGATTTTTCGATTTTAGGTGTCTGGAAGGGGGGCCCCCACTCTTGGTAACCGGTACTGACCCCCTGGTAGGGGGTGGTGAGTACTGGCGACCACTCACTTAATCCTTTTTATTTTTTTCATTTTTTTCTTTCTTCAATTTACTTTATTTGTTCTCCGATTTTAATTTGTACTTGTTTTTCCATGGTTATTTTTATCATTCCTATTTACTATCATGTCTTGACTTTACGTTACTCTTAGGTAGGAACAAGAGGACTTTCTCGTCGCATCCACCGTGGGATCTTTAGTTAACTTAGAATAAATTAGTTTTAAGGCCACCATGTACGAACATTTGTGATCTGCCGAGCAATTATCCAATCTTTAGCTTACTTTTGCTCGCTTGCTCGTTTCTCAGTCCGGCCACCTCTGCTTGTTGCATAAGCAAGTGACCGGCCGTGGAGGTGGACCGAACCCTCGATCGCCGTCTCTTCTGGTGCGTCCGCTTTGAGAGAGAATATGCAGCGAACACAGGGGCAGGTGTTCGCACCGGTCCCTGCGGAAGCCCTAGTGCCACAAGACCCTCTCTTCGTCATCCTCCGTGAGACAGGTCCACGCTCTGCGTGGCTCCTGGCTGCGGAGTTGGGAGAAACGGGGCACTCCAAGGAGTGGACGGCGTCGCGCATTTCCTTGAGAATCGGGCCCATTGAGGGGAAACGGGACCGAGCTAGTAGGACCAACTCCACGGTTCGCGTCGCGTATTCCCCAATTTTGCCTCATTTTTCGATTATGTAATTGCTCGGCAGAATTAAACGAGGAGATCGAAGGAACATTGATTCCTTCTATCTCCATGGTTTAGTAACTTTGTTTGTACTGCGTATCGAGAGAGATCGATGGAGCATTGATTCCATCTATCTCTCTCCGGGTCTCCGCTCGCAGCAACCTCCACGTGGTGAGACCTGGTAATCGGTATTACTCGCGACGAACAATAATTATTCGTCGCGGGTAGTACCGAGCTAATTGGCTGCGAATTTAGAATAGTGAGTATATAAGAAGCAATTGAATAACTTAATGCAAAACACTGCTCTAACGCACATAAAAGACTGAATATTTTGATTAAATGTAGCAATATGAATGTAACTCGAATGGATTTCAATAAATTCATTAAATAAAACACGAGTAGCTTTTTTCCTTTTCCGACTATGCTTCCACTCCCTCTATGTGATCCTGAATTATAAGCCAAAGGAAGAGATTTGTAAGTTTACATTCCCGAAACTTTTTAGAAATTACATCATTGCCAACAAACCGTGAAAAATGAATACCTCCTCAACGATCGTGTTATCCAGATAACAAATTCTTCAAATCCAACAAAAACATAAGAAATGTTCGATTTGAGAATTTTGGTATCAGGAGTACATGATAAGCGAGGAAGTGGCACGGTTTCGCGGATTCTTAGAAATGACGTCAAATGCCAAGAATTTCCGCGAACTGAAATTTTGTGGGAATTTCGAACGAATTTCTGAACTTTTGCCGAAGTTATCGTCGATTTCAAAACTTCGGTATCAGGAGAGCATGGTCTCAAATGGACTATTGGCCAACTAACTAATGAACTAATGGACAATTATTACTTTCCACGTTTTGAAACTTTAAGATACATCTCTTTACCTCGAGGCTCGATCAAAATTAATTGCTATTGGCGAATTAATTACTTGTAATGCCTAAATAATATGCATATTGTAACATAAATATTCGGAACATGTGTAAATGTTAATAATAATCGCGTAAAGGATCAAACAATCACTGGAATCATTCGCCTTTACAGATTTCGGAATAACTTGATGTTTATTCATCACGATAAATAACAACTGTCATAGGACCATACTTTAAACAATTATTAATAATCATTTGGTATAAATAATGGCTTAAAATATCATTTCCTTGAAATATTCTCTGTTCGCGATGGAATTTTTCATTGATCTACAACCGACATTGTCAAGGCTATACGTATCGATTCACAAGTGTTTATCACGAAGATTTTTCTATCTAAAAAAGCGATTAATTGAATTTCGACGCTTTCAAGTAAAAAATGCAACTTCTACACGTATTGTGTAAATTATAAGAATAAAATAAATGTTAAATTAATGTACCAAATAGATAATTATTACTTTCCATGCTTTAAAACTTTACGAAACAGTTTTTACGTCGCATCTCGATCAAAATCAATTTATATAAGTTATTTAATCATTTGTAATGCATAAACAAGATGCACATTCTTCGATTAATATTAAGAACATGCATAAATGTTAGTAACAATCTCGGAAATGAACAAACACTCACAGAAAACCGTTCGCCTTTGCAGATATCTCAATATCTCGATGTTTATTTATCATAATTATTAACAATCATCGTAGGACCATAGTTTAAACAACTATTAACAATGTCCTAGTATAAATAATAGCTTAAAAGCCACCAATTTCTTGAAATATCCGCTTAAATCGTAGAAATAAAATCGAAGTAAATGGTAAGTCACCTTCTCGAGGGTATAAATAGAACCGCCAGCTGCCGAAAATTTCATTCGCCCGGGAGCCTCCGCGGCGGACGGAGCTCCTCCCTTGGGGGATCTGGACCCTCAGGGCGGGGGTGGCCCGACGCGGAGAAGGGCGAGAAACGCCTCGGACCCGTGGCGGGCTCGCGGAGGACCCGTGGCGGACGGAGCTCCTCCTCTGGGGGACCTGGACCCTCCGGGTCAGGGTGGCCCAACGAGGAGAAGGGCGGAACCGCCGCGTATCCGTGCAGGACCCGCGGCGGACGGAGCTTCTCCTCTGGGGGACCTCGACCCTCCTGGCGAGGGTGGCCCGACGCGGAGAGGGGCCGAGCTGCGGCGACCAGCGCGAAGGAAGTCTGTGGGAAGGTACATCGATGTAACTCCAATAAATTTAAATAAATCCATTAATTAAAAAATTATTAGCATTTTTTCTTTTCCTACTTCATTTCCACTTCTCCAACTCCAAGAATTTCTAACTTTTGCAAAAAATTTTTCGAAAATTCTCAGAAATGACGTCATTTTCGCGAAATTCCGAAAATTCTGAGAAATGACGTCACTTCCAAGAAGTGGCACGATAGGAATACCTCCTCGCACATCATGTTCTCCTGATACCAAAGTCTCGAAAACCGTGAAAAATTCCAGTTAAAGTACAGAAATTCGTTTAAAATTCCCGCCTCGAGGAAATTCTTGGAAATGACGTCATTTCCAAGAAGTGGCATGATACGAATACCTCCTCGCACTTCATGTTCTCCTGATACCAAAGTCTCGAAACTCGTTTAAAATTCGCGCCTAGAGGATATTCTTGGAAATGACGTCATTTCCAAGAAGTGGCACCATAGGAATACCTCCTCGCACCTCATGTTCTCCTGATACCAAAGTCTGAATTTCGGACAAATTTTAGAAAATTTCTGAACATTGGCTAAAATTTTTCGCCGATTTCGGGACTTTGGTATCAGGAGAACATGAGGTGTGAGGAGGTATTCGTATCATGCCACTTCTTGGAAATGACGTCATTTCCAAGAATTTCCTCGAGGCGGGAATTTTAAACGAATTTTTCTGTACTTTAACTGGAATTTTTCACGGTTTTCGAGACTTTGGTATCAGGAGAACATGATGTGCGAGGAGGTATTCCTATCGTGCCACTTCTTGGAAGTGACGTCATTTCTCAGAATTTTCGGAATTTCGCGAAAATGACGTCATTTCTCAGAATTGTTGGAGTTTCGCGAAAATGACTTTCTGAGAATTTTTCGGAAAAATTTGAGCAAAAGTTAGAAATTCTTGGAGTAGAGGGAGTGGAAATAAAGTGGGAAAAGAAAATATGCTAATTACTTTTTACTTAATGAATTTATTGATATGTATTGGAGTTACATCGATTTACCTTCCCACAGACTCCCCTTCGCGCTGCTCGGCGCAGATCCGCCGCGAGTAGGCTGCGATGTCGCCCTTCTCCGCGTTGGGCAACCCTGGCCCTGAGGGTCGAGGAGGTCCCCTATAAGAGGAGCTCCGTCCACCGAGCGTCCTCCGCAAGCCCGCCGCGGGTCCGCAGCGTTTCCGCCCATCTCCGCGTCGGACGACCCTGGCCCTGAGGGTGGACATCCCCCCCGAGGAGGAGCTCCACCCGCCACGGGTCCGGAGCGTTTTCGCCCTTCTCCGCGTCGGGCCACCCTGGCCCTGAGGGTGGAGATCCCCCACAGGAGGAGCTCCGTCCGCCGCGGAGGCTCCCGGGCGAATGAAATTTTCGGCAGCCGGCGGTTCTATTTATACCCTCGAGAAGGTGACTTACCGTTACTTCGATTTACTACCGTTACTACGATTTCAAGAAATTGATGGCTTTTAAGCTATTATTTATACTAGAACATTGTTAATAATTATTTAAACTATGGTCCTACGACGTTTGTTAATTATTATAATGAATAAACATCAAGATATTGCGAATTCTATGAGGGAGAACGCTTTCAGTGAATGTTTCTTCATTTCCGCGATTGTTATTAATATTTACGCATGTTCTCAATATTAATTGAACAATGTGCATCTTGTTTATGCAGTACAAATGATTAAATAACTTATAGAAATTGATTTTGATCGAAATTCGAAGTAAAAATTGTTTCGTAAGGTTTTAAAGCATGGAAACTAATAATTGTCTATTTGGTACATTAATTTAACATTTATTTAATTCTTATAATTTACACAATACGCGTAGAAGTTGCATTTCTTACTTGAACCCGACGAAATTCAATTAATCGCTTGTCTAGATAGAAAAATCATCGTGATGAACACTTCTGAATAGATAATCGATACGTGTAGCCTTGACAATTTCTGTTGGACCAAATTGAAACATTTCATGGCGAACAATGAATATTTCAAGGAAATGATATTTTAAGTTATTATTTATACCAGAAGATTATTAATAATTGTTTAAAGTTTGGTCCGATGACAGTTGTTATTTATCGTGATGAATAAACATCAAGTTATTCCGAAATCTGTAAAGGTGAATGATTCCAGTGATTGTTTGTTCCTTTACGCGATTATTATTAACATTTACACATGTTTCGAATATTTATGTTACCAAATGCATCTTATTTAGGCATTAAAAGTGATTGATTCGCCTATAGCAATTAATTTTGATCGCGCTTCGAGGTAAAGAGATGAAGTTTCTTGAAGTTTCAAAACGTGGAAAGTAAAAATTGTCCATTAGTCCATTGGTTAGTTGTCCAATAGTCCATTAGAGACAATGCTCTCCTGATACCAAAGTCCCGAAAACGACGAAAACTTCGGCATAGGTTCAGAAATTCGTTCAAAATTCCCGCAAAATTCCAGTTCGTGGAAATTCTTGGAATTTGACGTCATTTCTAAGAATCCGTGAAATCGTGCCACTTCCTCGCTTATCATGTACTCCTGATACCAAAATTCTAATGTTTTTGCTGGATTTGAAGAACTTGCTATCTGGATAACACGATCGTTGAAGAGGTATTCATTTTTCACGGTTTGTTGGCAATAATTTAATTTCTAAAAAATTTCGGGAATGTAAACTTTCAAATCTCTTTCTCCGACATATAATTCGGGATCACATAGAGGGAGGGGAAGCATAGTAGGAAAAGGAAAAAAGCTACTCGTGTTTTATTTAATAAATTTATTGAGATCCATTTGAGTTACATTCATATTACTACATTTAATCAAAATATTCAGTCTTTTATTTGCGTTAGAGCAGTGTTTTGTATTAAGTTATTCAATTGTTTCTTATATACTTACTATTCTAAATTCGCAGCCAATTAGCTCGGTACTGCCCGCGACGAATAATTATTGTTCGTCGCGAGTAATACCGATTACCAGGTCTCACCACGAGGAGGTTGCTGCGAGCGGAGACCCGGAGAGAGATAGATGGAATCAATGCTCCATCGATCTCTCTCGATACGCAGTACAAACAAAGTTACTAAACCATGGAGATAGAAGGAATCAATGTTCCTTCGATCTCCTCGTTTAATTCTGCCGAGCAATTACATAATCGAAAAATGAGGCAAAATTGGGGAATACGCGACGCGAACCGTGGAGTTGGTCCTACTAGCTCGGTCCCGTTTCCCCTCAGTGGGCCCGATTCTCAAGGAAATGCGCGACGCCGTCCACTCCTTGGAGTGCCCCGTTTCTCCCAACTCCGCGTCAGGAGCCACGCAGAGCGTAGGCCTGACTTACGGAGGATAACGAAGAGAGGGTCTTGTGGCACAAGGGCTTCCACAGGGACCGGTGCGAACACCTGCCCCTGTGTTCGCTGCATATTCTCTCTCAAAGCGGACGCACCAGAAGAGACGGCGATCGAGGGTTCGGTCCACCTTCACGGCCGGTCACTTGCTTATGCAACAAGCAGAGGTGGCCCGACTGAGGAACGAGCAAGCGAGCAAAAGTAAGCTAAAGATTGGATAATTGCTCGGCAGATCACAAATGTTCGTACATGGTGGCCATAAAACTAATTTATTCTAAGTTATCTAAAGATCCCACGGTGGATGCGACGAGAAAGTCCTCTTGTGCCTATCTAAGAGTAACCTAAAGACGAGGCATGATAGTAAATAGAAATGAAAAAAATAAACATGGAAAAACAAGTACAAATTAAAATCGGAGAATAAATAAAGTAAATTGAAGAAAGAAAAAAATGAAAAAAATAAAAAGGATTAAGTGAGTGGTCGCCAGTACTGACCACCCCCTACCAGGAGTCAGTACCGGTTACCAAGAGTGGGGGCCCCCCTTCCAGACACCTAAAATCGAAGAATAGAGAGATCCGTCCACCTCCGAGGCTCCCTCTGAAATGAAATTTTCGTTAACCGGCGGCTCCTTATATACCCTCATGAAGGTCACTTCCCTCACTCCGATCGTCTTTGTTCCATGTAACCGAAGATTTCAACAAATTTATGGCTATTCAGCCATTATTTATACCAGGACATTGTTAATAATTGTTTAAACTATGATCCTACGACGGTTGTTAATAATTGTGATAAATAAACATCAAGGTATTGCATAATCTGCGAAGGCGAACGGTTTCGGTGAATGTTTGTTCATTTCCGCGATTGTTATTAACATTTACGCACGTTCCCAATATTAATCGGACATTGTGCATCATATTTATGCATTACAAATGATTAATTAACTTATAGGAATTGATTTTGATCGAGATTCGAAGTAAAAACGTGTTTCGTAAAGTTTTAAAGCATGGAAACTAATAATTGTCTATTTGGTACATTAGTTTAACATTTGTTTAATTCTTATAATTTATACAATACGTGTAGAAGTTGTATTTTTTACTTAAAAGCGTCGGAATTCAATTAATCGCTTTTTTAAATAGAAATATCGTCCTGATGGGCACTCGTGAATCGATAAACAATGTGTGTAGTCTTGACAATGTCGGTTGGACCTCAATCAAAAATTTCATCGCGAACAAAGAATACTTCAACGAAATGATATTTTAAGCCATTATTTATACTAGGACACTGTTAATAATTATTTCATCAACGGTCCTACGACGGTTCTTAATAATTACGATAAATAAACATCAAGATATTGCAAAATCTGCGAAGGCGAACGGTTTCGGTGAATGTTTGTTCATTTCCGCGATTGTTACTAACATTTATGCACGTTCACAATATTAATCGAAGAATGTGGCTCTTATTTATGCATTACAAATGATTAAGTAACTTATAGAAATTGATTTTGATCGAGATTGGAAGTAAAAACGTGTTTTGTAAAGTTTATAGAGTGGAAAGTAACAATTGTTTATTAGATACATTAATTTAACATTTGTTTAAATCTTGTAATTTTCGTAATACGCGTGGAAGTTGTATTCTTTATTTAAAAGCGCCGAAATTCTATCAATTGTTTTTCTAGATAGAGAAATCATCATGATGAATGTTTGTGAATCGATAAACATTTCCAGCCTTGAAAATGTCGGTTCGATCTCAATAACAACAATTCCATCGCGATCAAAGAATACTTGAACGAAATGATATTTTATGCCAGTATTTATCATAGGACATTGTTAATAATTGTTTAAACTATAGTCCTACGACGGTTGTCAGTCATTATGAGAAACAAACATTAAAAGAGATTGCAAAATTTGGGAAAATTGCGAGATTCTCGAATGAATTCCCAAACTTTTGCTAGAATTTTTCGTAGATTTTAGGCTTTGGTAACAGGCGAACATGATACTCGAGAAGGTATTCTTATTCCGGGGATTTTTGGAAATGACGTCAAATTCCAAGAATTTCCGCGAATTGAGATTTAGAGGGATTTTCGAACAAATTACTGAACTTTTGCTAGACTTTTCGTCGACTTTGGGTTTTGGTAACAGGCGAACATGGTTCTCGAGAAGGTATTACTATTCCGTGGATTTTTAGAAATGACGTCAAATTCCAGGTATTTCCGCAAATTGAGATTTTGTAGGGTTTTCGAACGAATTTCTGAATTCGTGCTAGATTGTTTGTCGATCTTGAACTTTGGTAACAGGAGAACATTCTATTCGAGGAGGTACTCCTATTCGGCAGATTCTTAGAAGTGACGTCATTTCCAAAAATTGTCGCGAAATGTAATTTAATGGAGCATTCGAAAGAATTCCTGTACTTTTGGTAAAGTTGTTCCTTGATTTTGAAACTTTGGTATCAGGAGTGCATAATCGTCTTGGAAGTATTGTTTTAGGTGGTTTCAGCACTATGATAAGATCGGGTTAAAGAAATGGAAGCAAATAATAGGCAGAAAGAAAGCTTCTGTTGTTACTCCAAATGAATTTATTGAAAGACATCGTTACATCGGAGATACAATTGCATTTTTTCGTTTCATTATCATACTCAAACTTTCATACGCATTGTAAAAATGTTGTTCCTTTAAGTATTCAATTGTTTCTTAGGTATTGACTAACTATTCTAAATTCGCAGCCAATTAGCTCGGTACTGCTCGCGACGAATAATTATTGTTCGTCGCGAGTAATACCGATTACCAGGTCTCACCACGAGGAGGTTGCTGCGAGCGGAGACCCGGAGAGAGATAGATGGGATCAAAGTTCCATCGATCTCTCTCGACGCGCAATACAAACGAAATTACTAAACCGAGAAGATGGAAGGAATCAAAGTTCCTTCGATCTTCCGGTTTAGTTCTGCCGAGCAATCACATTGTGGAAAAAATTAGGCAAAATTAGGAAAGACGCGACGCGAACCGTTTAGTTGGCCCTACTAGGTCTATCCCGTTTCTCCTCGGTGGGCCCGATTCGAGAGGAAACGAACGACGCCATCCACTCCCCTAGAGGAGTGCCCCGTTTCTCCATCTTTACGACGAGAGGGTCTTATTTTGGAGGCTTTCGCAGGGACCGGCAAAAATGCCTGCTCCTGTGCTCGCAACATGCCCCCCCTGGAAGCGGACACACCGGAAGAGACGGCGATAGACCGTTCGGACCACCTACACGGAGGAACGAAGAAGCGAGCAAAATTAAGCTAAAGATTGGATAATTGCTTGGCAGAGCACACCCTTAGAACTAACTTATTCTAACTGCAGAGATAGAAGGAATCAATGTTCCTTCGATCTCCTCGTTTAATTCTGCCGAGCAATTACATAATCGAAAAATGAGGCAAAATTGGGGAATACGCGACGCGAACCGTGGAGTTGGTCCTACTAGCTCGGTCCCGTTTCCCCTCAGTGGGCCCGATTCTCAAGGAAATGCGCGACGCCGTCCACTCCTTGGAGTGCCCCGTTTCTCCCAACTCCGCAGCCAGGAGCCACGCAGAGCGTGGACCTGTCTCACGGAGGATGACGAAGAGAGGGTCTTGTGGCACTAGGGCTTCCGCAGGGACCGGTGCGAACACCTGCCCCTGTGTTCGCTGCATATTCTCTCTCAAAGCGGACGCACCAGAAGAGACGGCGATCGAGGGTTCGGTCCACCTCCACGGCCGGTCACTTGCTTATGCAACAAGCAGAGGTGGCCGGACTGAGAAACGAGCAAGCGAGCAAAAGTAAGCTAAAGATTGGATAATTGCTCGGCAGATCACAAATGTTCGTACATGGTGGCCATAAAACTAATTTATTCTAAGTTATCTAAAGATCCCACGGTGGATGCGACGAGAAAGTCCTCTTGTGCCTACCTAAGAGTAACCTAAAGACGAGGCATGATAGTAAATAGAAATGAAAAAAATAAACATGGAAAAACAAGTACAAATTAAAATCGGAGAATAAATAAAGTAAATTGAAGAAAGAAAAAAATGAAAAAAATAAAAAGGATTAAGTGAGTGGTCGCCAGTACTGACCACCCCCTACCAGGAGTCAGTACCGGTTACCAAGAGTGGGGGCCCCCCTTCCAGACACCTAAAATCGAAGAATAGAGAGATCCGTCCACCTCCGAGGCTCCCTCTGAAATGAAATTTTCGTTAACCGGCGGCTCCTTATATACCCTCATGAAGGTCACTTCCCTCACTCCGATCGTCTTTGTTCCATGTAACCGAAGATTTCAACAAATTTATGGCTATTCAGCCATTATTTATACCAGGACATTGTTAATAATTGTTTAAACTATGATCCTACGACGGTTGTTAATAATTGTGATAAATAAACATCAAGATATAGCAAAATCTGCGAAGACGAACGGTTTCGGTGAATGTTTGTCCATTTCCGCGATTGTTATTAACATTTACGCACGTTCCTAACATTAATCGAACATTGTGCATCTTATTTATGCACTACAAATGATTATATAACTTATAGAAATTGATTTTGATCGAAATTCGAAGTAAAAACGTGTTTCGTAAAGTTTTAAAGCATGGAAACTAATAATTGTCTATTTGGTACATTAGTTTAACATTTGTTTAATTCTTATAATTTACACATTACGTGTAGAAGTTGTATTTTTTACTTAAAAGCGTCGGAATTTAATTAATCGCTTTTTTAAATATAAAAATCGCTCTGATGGGCCCTCGTGAATCGATAAACAATGTGTGTAGCATTGACAATGTCGGTTGGACCTCCATCAAAAATTTCATCGCGAACAAAGAATACTTCGACGAAATGATATTTTAAGCCATTATTTATACTAGAACATTGTTAATAATTGTTTAAACTATGGTCCTGTAACAGTTGTTAATAATTGTGATAAATAAACATCAAGATATTGCCTAATTACTAGAGACGTACAGTTTCAGTGAATATTCATTTCTAGACGCGATTGTTATTAACATTTACGCACGTTCCCAATATTAATCGAACATTGTGCATCTTATTTATGCACTATAAATGATTATATAACTTATAGAAATTGATTTTGATCGAGATTTGATGTAAAAACGTGTTTCGTAAAGTTTTAAAGCATGGAAAATAATAATTCTTTATTCGGTACATTAGTTTAACATTTGTTTAATTCTTATAATTTATACAATACGTGTAGAAGTTGTATTTTTTACTTAAAAGCGTCGGAATTCAATTAATCGCTTTTTTAAATAGAAAAATCGTCCTGATGGGCACTCCTGAATCGATAAACATTTCCAGTCTTGAAAATCTCGGTTGGAGCTCAATCAAAAATTTCATTGGGAACAAAGAATACTTCAACGAAATGATATTTTAAGCCATTATTTATACTAGAACATTGTTAATAATTGTTTAAACTATGGTCCTGTAACAGTCATTAATAATTGTGATAAATAAACATCAAGATATTGTCTAATTCATAGAGGCGTACAGTTTCAGTGAATATTCATTCCTAGACGCGATTGTTATTAACATTTACGCACGTTCCCAATATTAATCGAACATTGTGCATCTTATTTATGCACTAAAAATGATTATATAACTTATAAAAATTGATTTTGATCGAAATGCGAAGTAAAAACGTGTTTCGTATAGTTTTAAAGCATGGAAACTAATAATTGTCTATTTGGTACATTAGTTTAACATTTGTTTAATTCTTATAATTTACACAATACGTGTAGAAGTTGTATTTTTTACTTAAAAGCGTCGGAATTCAATTAATCGCTTTTTTAAATAGAAAAATCGTCCTGATGGGCACTCGTGAATCGATAAACAATGTGTGTAGTCTTGACAATGTCGGTTGGACCTGAATCAAAATTTTCATCGCGAACAAAGAATACTTCAACGAAATGATATGTTAAGTCATTATTTATACTAGAACATTGTTAATAATTGTTTAAACTATGGTCCTGTAACAGTTATTAATAATTACGATAAATAAACATCAAGATATTGCAAAATCTGCGAAGGCGAACGGTTTCGGTGAATGTTTGTTTATTTCCGCGATTGTTATTAACATTTGCGCACGTTCCTAATATTAATCGAACAATGTGCATCTTCTTGTATATTATAAATCATTAATTACCTTACAAGTATTAACTTCGATCCAAAATCGAAAAACATATGTATACCACGTTTTACTTTATTTATCGATCACATTTAATTTCTATAGGCAAATCGATCATTTACGATGTATAAATAAGATGCATTCTCCAACATAAATGTTCAGAATCTGCGTAAATGTTAATAACAATCGCGTTTAGGAATGAATATTCACTGAAACTGTACGCCTCTATGAATTAGACAATATCTTGATGTTTATTTATCACAATTATTAATGACTGTTACAGGACCATAGTTTAAACAATTATTAACAATGTTGTGGTATAAATAATGGCTTAAAATATCATTTCGTTGAAGTATTCTTTGTTCGCGATGAAATTTTTGATTGAGCTCCAACCGACATTTTCAAGGCTGGAAATGTTTATCGATTCAGGGTTGCCCATCAGGACAATTTTCTATTTAAAAAAGCGATTAATTGAATTCCGACTCTTTTAAGTAAAAAATACAACTTCTACACGTATTGTATAAATTATAAGAATTAAACAAATGTTAAACTAATGTACCGAATAAAGAATTATTATTTTCCATGCTTTAAAACTTTACGAAACACGTTTTTACATCAAATCTCGATCAAAATCAATTTCTATAAGTTATATAATCATTTATAGTGCATAAATAAGATGCACAATGTTCGATTAATATTGGGAACGTGCGTAAATGTTAATAACAATCGCGTCTAGGAATGAATATTCACTGAAACTGTACGCCTCTATGAATTAGACAATATCTTGATGTTTATTTATCACAATTATTAATGACTGTTACAGGACCATAGTTTAAACAATTATTAACAATGTTCTAGTATAAATAATGGCTTAAAATATCATTTCGTTGAAGTATTCTTTGTTCCCAATGAAATTTTTGATTGAGCTCCAACCGAGATTTTCAAGACTGGAAATGTTTATCGATTCAGGAGTGCCCATCAGGACGATTTTTCTATTTAAAAAAGCGATTAATTGAATTCCGACGCTTTTAAGTAAAAAATACAACTTCTACACGTATTGTATAAATTATAAGAATTAAACAAATGTTAAACTAATGTACCGAATAAAGAATTATTATTTTCCATGCTTTAAAACTTTACGAAACACGTTTTTACATCAAATCTCGATCAAAATCAATTTCTATAAGTTATATAATCATTTATAGTGCATAAATAAGATGCACAATGTTCGATTAATATTGGGAACGTGCGTAAATGTTAATAACAATCGCGTCTAGAAATGAATATTCACTGAAACTGTACGTCTCTAGTAATTAGGCAATATCTTGATGTTTATTTATCACAATTATTAACAACTGTTACAGGACCATAGTTTAAACAATTATTAACAATGTTCTAGTATAAATAATGGCTTAAAATATCATTTCGTCGAAGTATTCTTTGTTCGCGATGAAATTTTTGATGGAGGTCCAACCGACATTGTCAATGCTACACACATTGTTTATCGATTCACGAGGGCCCATCAGAGCGATTTTTATATTTAAAAAAGCGATTAATTAAATTCCGACGCTTTTAAGTAAAAAATACAACTTCTACACGTAATGTGTAAATTATAAGAATTAAACAAATGTTAAACTAATGTACCAAATAGACAATTATTAGTTTCCATGCTTTAAAACTTTACGAAACACGTTTTTACTTCGAATTTCGATCAAAATCAATTTCTATAAGTTATATAATCATTTGTAGTGCATAAATAAGATGCACAATGTTCGATTAATGTTAGGAACGTGCGTAAATGTTAATAACAATCGCGGAAATGGACAAACATTCACCGAAACCGTTCGTCTTCGCAGATTTTGCTATATCTTGATGTTTATTTATCACAATTATTAACAACCGTCGTAGGATCATAGTTTAAACAATTATTAACAATGTCCTGGTATAAATAATGGCTGAATAGCCATAAATTTGTTGAAATCTTCGGTTACATGGAACAAAGACGATCGGAGTGAGGGAAGTGACCTTCATGAGGGTATATAAGGAGCCGCCGGTTAACGAAAATTTCATTTCAGAGGGAGCCTCGGAGGTGGACGGATCTCTCTATTCTTCGATTTTAGGTGTCTGGAAGGGGGGCCCCCACTCTTGGTAACCGGTACTGACTCCTGGTAGGGGGTGGTCAGTACTGGCGACCACTCACTTAATCCTTTTTATTTTTTTCATTTTTTTCTTTCTTCAATTTACTTTATTTATTCTCCGATTTTAATTTGTACTTGTTTTTCCATGTTTATTTTTTTCATTTCTATTTACTATCATGCCTCGTCTTTAGGTTACTCTTAGGTAGGCACAAGAGGACTTTCTCGTCGCATCCACCGTGGGATCTTTAGATAACTTAGAATAAATTAGTTTTATGGCCACCATGTACGAACATTTGTGATCTGCCGAGCAATTATCCAATCTTTAGCTTACTTTTGCTCGCTTGCTCGTTTCTCAGTCCGGCCACCTCTGCTTGTTGCATAAGCAAGTGACCGGCCGTGGAGGTGGACCGAACCCTCGATCGCCGTCTCTTCTGGTGCGTCCGCTTTGAGAGAGAATATGCAGCGAACACAGGGGCAGGTGTTCGCACCGGTCCCTGCGGAAGCCCTAGTGCCACAAGACCCTCTCTTCGTCATCCTCCGTGAGACAGGTCCACGCTCTGCGTGGCTCCTGGCTGCGGAGTTGGGAGAAACGGGGCACTCCAAGGAGTGGACGGCGTCGCGCATTTCCTTGAGAATCGGGCCCACTGAGGGGAAACGGGACCGAGCTAGTAGGACCAACTCCACGGTTCGCGTCGCGTATTCCCCAATTTTGCCTCATTTTTCGATTATGTAATTGCTCGGCAGAATTAAACGAGGAGATCGAAGGAACATTGATTCCTTCTATCTCTGCAGTTAGAATAAGTTAGTTCTAAGGGTGTGCTCTGCCAAGCAATTATCCAATCTTTAGCTTAATTTTGCTCGCTTCTTCGTTCCTCCGTGTAGGTGGTCCGAACGGTCTATCGCCGTCTCTTCCGGTGTGTCCGCTTCCAGGGGGGGCATGTTGCGAGCACAGGAGCAGGCATTTTTGCCGGTCCCTGCGAAAGCCTCCAAAATAAGACCCTCTCGTCGTAAAGATGGAGAAACGGGGCACTCCTCTAGGGGAGTGGATGGCGTCGTTCGTTTCCTCTCGAATCGGGCCCACCGAGGAGAAACGGGATAGACCTAGTAGGGCCAACTAAACGGTTCGCGTCGCGTCTTTCCTAATTTTGCCTAATTTTTTCCACAATGTGATTGCTCGGCAGAACTAAACCGGAAGATCGAAGGAACTTTGATTCCTTCCATCTTCTCGGTTTAGTAATTTCGTTTGTATTGCGCGTCGAGAGAGATCGATGGAACTTTGATCCCATCTATCTCTCTCCGGGTCTCCGCTCGCAGCAACCTCCTCGTGGTGAGACCTGGTAATCGGTATTACTCGCGACGAACAATAATTATTCGTCGCGAGCAGTACCGAGCTAATTGGCTGCGAATTTAGAATAGTTAGTATATAAGAAACTATTGAACAATTTAATACAAAACACTGCTCTAACGCAAATGAAAGACTGAATATTTTGATTAAAGGTAGCAATATGAATGTAACTCAAATGGATTTCAATAAATTTATTAAATAAAACACGAGTAGCTTTTTTCCTTTTCCTACTATGCTTCTACTCCCTCTATGTGATCCTGAATTATATGCTAGAGGAAGAGATTTGAAAGTTTACATTCCAGAAATTTTTTAGAAATTAAATCAATGCCAACGAACCGCGAAAAATGAATACCTCTTCAACGATCGTTTTATCCAGATAGCAAATTCTTCAAATCCAGCAAAAACATTAGAATTTTGGTAAAGGAACAAACAATCACTGGAATACTTCGTCACTTACGCGAGGCTAGGTTTAAGAGGCTGCACCTTGTTTTTAGATAAATAGATAATCTTCTATAATAACATACACACTTTATTCTAATATACACAATAAAGACATAACAACAACAACAACAGCAGCAACAGCAACGACGACGACTATAATAATAGTAATAATAATAATGATAATAATAACAATAATCGTACACTTTTTGTCAACTTTCATGAATACCGTGCACGTTCGAATCCTTGGACCCTTTTCTTCGGCTCACCCTGTACTTAAATTGTCTCGAGCAGACTTCTCAGACTTCTGGTGAGGTAATCGCAGCGGTGGCAGACTTCCTATCGTCGCGATAGGATCATGTTTTAATTTAACGTAACACTGTCCCCGGGTATGGTCTATTATAACCGCTTCTCTGCGCGCAATAGCATCTTACGTGTGCACATTTCAAAGCCACGATCGTTTCGAGCCATCATAGAGCGCCGGACAAGTACATAAAGCGTAACAAAGTAAAACGCGCGTGCGTAGCGGGCCGGTGACTCCCCCGATGCAGTTCCTGGTGACGTCTGACTAAGCGTTCTATTTCGACGCACCCTCGGAGGTCGCGTGAGTAATCCTCAGATCGCATATATCCGCGCAGGTGGAACTCGTTCGAGGATTCTGCGAGTTTTGGATAGATGGCCGGAAAGTCATGTTCGCGTGTAGCGGTCCCTATAATTATCAGCGCGATATTATTAACTCTTTTCTAACCGTCTCTGTTTTGACATTGCAACGCTATTAAGCGATACGCGCCGACCGGGCCGGTAATTTATGTCGCGAATTAAAGCTACACGGACAACGAGATCCAAGCGGTCGTGAAATCGTATAAATAACGATCGTCGATTGGATACCGACAACTTATCGATAATTCATAAACTTAGCGGTAATGGGTTGACCAGTTAGCAACCGCGGCCGAGTTAACTCGGGCTACGTAGTCCAGACCAGATAAACAAGCGAAACCACGTTTGTTGGCGCGGAATAGAATAAAAGCGAGTAGAGAACCAGACGAAAGGATGAATATAAAATTTATATACTCGTAAAGCGAAATAAGAAGACCTCGCGCTTTTTAGACCGATTACCGAAGAAGCTCGACGAGGAAGTGGTTAAAGCACCGGCTATGCAAATGGGTATAAGTAAAGTAACGAAAGAAATTTGTAACGTTAACGTGTTCGTACTTTGATTGTTATCGTCTTCGTTATAGCGTGTACCAAACACGCATATTTATCTTTCATTAGTTTCGCTTCTTGAATATTCATTGGTCTCTTGGGAACTACCCTTGCGTCACCGTTTCTTTAAAACTTTCGATCTCTCAGACTCCAACTGCTTTCTCGATTTAACAATCGTTGATTTATTCGTTACGTATGTATATTCAAAAGCATGTTCAATTTCATATTGGTTAGGAATCAATGGCACACTACGAAGCGTTTAAACCACATGTCAAATGCAGTCCTTTTTTCTAGACCTTTTTATTCTTTTTCTTTATATACATAATGTGTAGTGCCGCACAAATGTGATATAATTAATACGAGTATTATCGTGCAACAATATCATTAGCAGAAAATGTATCAATTAATATGTAAATATAAGGAGATCATCGTGAATCGACGAACCTGCTCTCGTGGCAGTAAAGCGTGAGGATATTATTATAATAAATTAATATTTTCATAGCAGTTTCTAATCTTTCGATTATGTCGTATAGATACGGTTATACCATGCGTCGCGATAGTACCGGTATCTTTTATAGAGGCGATAAGAACGATAATTTAAATTATCGATAAGTTTATAAATCTATGGATATTTGTTCGCCCAGATCTCGTTGATAGTATCTCTATCGTGCTTGGCAGAGGCGCAAGAAATACGAACGAAAGTCATTTTATATAATTCGAAGATTTCTAGCAGGAATTGAATTTCGTTAATCTTATTTTAACGGGTTCGAGTCGTTCGGTAATGTACTGAAAATTATAGAAACCGGAAAAAGGGTATTAAGAATCTATACACCCTACAGATTGTCTTCAACGACTATAATTTTACCACGATTTACACGACTTCGTATCTAACCGTTCACCAACGTCTCGGATTATTTTCTACACCGAGAGTTCCAAACGTTAACCATTAATCATTCCATAGAGCAGCGATTTGTACGGCACGATTCGACCGGATCTGCGAGTACTTTCTGATTTCATGCAATTAATTTATCATTTCATAGATGATGTGGGCGGTAATTTTTCGTGGCACGTCGTTAATAATCCTCGACAAGTGTTACTATAGACAGGTGTTCGCGTTAGAACCGAATTCCAGTTTTCATCTCGAACGAAGGAAAACGTTAATAAAGCTATTCTTCTGCGGCAGTGTGCCTGTAAAAAAATGACGAGATGTTAACACGACATCGTCCCTCTTTCTATCGCTTTAAATTCATCTACGTTTGAATCGTTGAAGAAATCGTAAAATTATTCTCCTTTCGTCCATTTCATTCTTTTTTTTTTTTGCCCACTGAAACATGAAAACGAATCGTTATTACGATTTGTGGTTAGAAAAAGAATTTTATGTTCAGCTTTTCCTTGCCTTTCTCGCGGTCAATAACATTCGTCCGTAAATATTCTCTCGAGTTCAAAACAATATGAAATACTATATTTAACGAGACCAACGAATAATTTCTCGATGATTAAAAAAAATGTACTACGATTCTCGTGTTAATCGATGTCGGAAAATTAACAAATATTTTTATAGTTTCTTACGAGATTGATTACGTTGATACAGATGATAAAAGATAGGTTCGGGTTTAGGTTTTCAAAATATAACGAATAAGTGTTTATGGTATCTTTTATTATCTATCTATGGCAGAATTATGGACACTGTCATATCGGAATACATTCCGATTATTAAATTTATCGATTGATTCGTGTATCATCTAAGAAGCTATTACCAAGTACATTTTTTAAAATTTTTCAACAAATGCTACTTTATTTCCGTATTGTTAAAAATTTACCATGTTTAATTGATGCTCGATAAAACGATGAAGTGTGATTTAAAAAATGACCCTGTTTTGATGATAAGAATTAGTTGTACTTGTTTTACTTACTTCTTGTGTAATTATCAACAGGTGTTTCTCGTACGATAGTTTCCAAAGAGCCTAATGCTCGGACCAATGTTATATTTTTAACAATAACATGCTACATCTTTCATATTTTTTTTCAATAATATATCGAGATGAACATACATGTACATATACGATGCTGAAGTAACGAACGATCAATTTTTTAATTTGTGTGTAGCAAATCGGTGTGATAATTTTTCTATCAGTACGTCTACGATAACAATTGAAAGCATATCTATAATATTTTCCTGTCCTCCCTTTAGATCCACTTCTCATTTTCTCTTCTTTTCACACAGTAGAAACGAATGTTAGTTCGATTTTTTTCAAACATTATGTACTATACTGTCGAAACAATTGGGTAGTTGCTCGCGAGCAGTAGCTGACCGCGAAATCGTTAAACGAGCGAATGAAAAATAAAAAACAAGAAAAGGAATACCCCAGCTGCACGGTGACGAAGATCGTTCTAGTTCTACGAGGGGGTAGTCCTCCATCGATGTTTAATAAACATCTCTTAATAGCGGTACGCAGAATCTGACACTCGAAAGTGTTTAATCAAGATCGCGGTGTTACCCAAACAGGCGTATCTTTGTTCATTCCATTCCAGTCCATCTTCGTGATGCAAGCACAATGCTCGATTACTCAAATGCACACACCGCGCGACCTTGCTCTCCATTATGCACACGTACGTACCGAACATTTGTATTATCTCGAAAAAAATCGGTCCCTCGGCCGGTCGGGCGTTATCTCGCTCCGCGGAGCATTAAATCAAAGTGCATACTCTTGTATGGGTGCAACGCGGAGAATACGAGGCTGCAGTTGGGTGTGATTCGACGGTGCACTTAACAAGTCGCCCACGTGGCTCGCATCGATCGTGCGGTCGCGGCCGCGGCCGCGGCGTCCGTGTGCAGAGACGACCGCGTGCACGCGTGTGCTACGTGCATAAACCCGTGTACGCGTGCGAGCACGCGAAACGGAGTGCATTAGAAGAGCGGTACAACCGCGTCACGTCACTCCTTTAATGCAAATTCGAGCCGCGGCCGTAACGGAAAAAGGAATCCGCGATACCAAACTTGGCGAATGTCGATGCACGTAAATGGCCACCACGGAAAATTCTGAAACGCGATCCACTGTTTGCTTGCCGCGCGGACCGTGCAGCATCCTCGCAAAAGGGATTCCCCGCCGGTTCAGTTTGCGCGACGGTGAAAGTTCCTTGAAACGAATCGACATTCCGTTTCCAGCGGTTTTTGCTAAATCCTCGAACGACGCTATTGCCCCGTTGGAAAATTCTGCACGCGCACCGAGATTTCCAACGAAGAGAACATCTTTTCGGTTTCGTCGCGAACTTTCGAAGGATTTGGAAGTTTTATCACGTTTCGAATGGTGAGCTTTTGACAAATTTGAAAATTTTATCACGTTTCGAGTCGCGAGTTTACAAAACTTTTGTCACGTGTCGATTTGCAAGTTTACGAAAATTTTGGCACGTTTCGAATGGCGAGCTTTTGAAAAATTTGAAAATTTGATCTCGTTTCGAGTCACGAGTTTACAAACTTTTCTTACGTGTCGATTTGCAACATTACAAAACTTTTGTCACGTTTGGAAGAACGAGCTTTTGAAAAATTTGAATACTTTATCACGTTTCGAGTCGCGAGTTTACGAAACTTTTATCACGTGTCGAGTCACGCATTTACGAAAATTTTGTCACGTTTGGGATAACGAGCTTTCGAAAAACTTGTATACTTTATCACGTTTCAATTCGCAAGCTTACAGAAATTTCAACATATATCGATTCGCGAGATACTGTAAAATTTGAAAACATTGTCGCGTTTTCAGTCGTCAGATTTCGTAAAATTTTCAAATTTTCGTAAATTTTGTCACGTTTCAACGCGCTTTAAAAATCACAGGTGGATTCAACGATCGAACCACGACAAACGCGTACCGTATGCTCGAGAGATAATTATAATACCATTACTGGTCAAGCACTTATTAATCGTTGTAGTCAGGATCGACCAATTTCGTACGTGCGCAATTGAGATAATCGTAGGTGCACGATGTTACGGCATCGTAATGAACGCAGTTACATAATGTACATATTACGATATTAGTTCTTATACCACGTTACTGCGTGCAAGGATCGTGTTCGTGTGTACGAAAGGTATGTGCAAATTGCACCTACACTTGCGCGTCTTTCGATTAAATCGATTTTACCGCGACGCACCGTAAGGAACTTTATTACGAACAATGTACCAATTTGTCTCCTGAATCTATTTCACCGTGTTCCGATTTAACGACGGATAAACGACGACGCGACTCGATATCGAATTTTTCGAGCGCCCTGAAATTTTGTATTAATTTCCTGAAACACGCGCGAGTGTTAATGATCCGTGCAGGTTGCGTCGCGCAACTTACTTTTTTTTCAATCGCGTTACTCCGAAAAGACGCAAAAAGTACCGGCTCGATTAAAACGGTAGGTGGAACGGTCAACCCGTCACGCGTCTACGTTTTTCTTCGCTTTTCGTAGAAATTCCTCGGCGAACGATGCAAGAACTGTTTACATGCCGAGAATTTTGCGCCGTGGTATCAATTGACAAAACTGTTCTATCGAAACTGTCGCGAAATTTTAGAAACGAGTCAAAATCGTAACGCGATCGTTCAACGCTCGTGTATTCATTTGCCAAATTTTCCGTGCGTTTTACAAAAATGTGTAAACCGATATTGCGCGATTCATGGTGCAATCGAAAATATGTATAATTCGTGACGCGATTGAAAATTTTGTTACGCAAGCTCTCGCTTTCGAAAAATCAATTTCGGAGATTTATCAACCGCGTTTATATTTGACTTGAATTTATAGATTCACGGATCGATATATCAGTGGAGTTTCTGATTTCTCGACGTGTTTCGTTTCTTGGTAAACGAGAATTCAAATTGAATTTCTCGAGAATTCTCGACGAATTAAAAACGATTTTATGTTAAATTTGTATTTAAAATTATTTCATTTTAAACTATTTCTTTAATACGAGTTCAAGGACAGCGATGAAACGAAGTCGAGCGTAATTTGTGCTAATTGTCGTTTAATCGAGGTTGAGGCAGGTATCGAACGAATACGCGTGACTGCAAATCATTTTATTCTACGTTTGCGACCACGCCCACGAAATTGGAACAATCATTTCAAGATAAGTGGCGCTGAAATTAAAATAATCAAACCGTACTCGTTACGTTGCAAGGTTTCCACGAAACATGCAAATCGTACTTTTGACGTTTGCATACCGCAGATTGACAGCAAAGATGGGTTCAATTCGAATAAGTGGTAACAAATAAAACCAACGTTCGTTCCATGGAACGAGTAAATTTTCATTCGTTCACCGTGGTATATTTCCATAATTCCATATTTCAAATTCAAATTTCGATTCAACGAACAACGGTTAAAAACTCGTTTACATTTTATTCGTTTGTTCGAAACTTTTGGCCGAGTAAAAATTATTCTCTTCTCTGGTTAATAAAAACATATGGTCAAAGTTGCGCAGACGGTGGCACAAACTGTTTATCTTTAATTCGTTGTTGGACAATTTTATCCGAGTAAAAATTTTTCTCGTCTTTGGTTAACAGAAACCTAAGATCAAAGTTTCACAGATGCCAGCAGAAATTGTTTATATTTATATTCGTTCCTCGAAACTTGTATTCCTACGAAAATTATTCTCATTTCTATTTAACAGAAATCCAATGTCTGGTGTAAGATCAAAGTTGCGCAGCTGCTAATAATAGTTATTTATATTCATATTCTTTGCTCGAAACTTTTATCTGTACGAAAATTTTTCTCGCGTTTGTATTAATAGAATTCTAAGGTCAAGGTTACGCAAACGCTGGTACAAGTTGTTTATCTTTATATTTTTCGTTCATTTATCTTTCATTTTCATCCGTATGAAAATTTTCCTCGTCTCAGATTAACAAAAATCTAAGGTCAAAGTTTCGTAAACGCTAGCACAAATCGTTCATCTTTATATTCGTTGCTCGAAACTCTTATTCTATGAAAATTTGTATCTCGATGAAGATTTTCCTCGTCTCTGGTTAACAGAGCCTAAAGCTTAAAGCCTAAAGTCAATGTTGTACAAACACTAAAACAAATTATTCATCCCCGATTCGTTGTTGGAGACTGTCGATGATCGACTAAATTTTTCGACTAAATAGGTTTGTGTGTTAACAAAGACCTTAGATCGATGATAAGTTTGCAAGTTAACAACGGAGAGTACGAAAGACCGAGCACGTGGTGGTTCCCTATCTCCTTCCGTTCTTTCCGGTGCGAATAGTATACGTGTCCACGTGCTCGTTGTAAAAGTTTTTCCGTGCCTCGACCAACTACATCCGTAACAATTGTAACCGCGCGAATATCGATAAAAGACGTACGAAACAATCTCGGTAGTTTCGCGCGAATGGAAACTTCGATCCGTGATCCTATCGAGGGAAATCTAAGGGCAAAGTTGCGTAGACGTTAAGCACGATCGGGTGCAGGTTCTCCAGCTTGGTTATCCGACATCGTTCCCTGTAACGCGACGTTTGGTTACATCATAACGTTCTGAGCGGGCGAGGGGGTAACCGTGAGGTCTCGCAAGAAACCGCGAATATGCAAATTTCGTGACACTTAACGAGATGCGGGAATGCGTCCACGGGATCGCTTTCGTCGACAATGCGACGAGAATGAAGAATAAGCGAAGCGCGCCGTTATGAGATCACTTTCGTTGACTTTCTTCTCGGCCGGGAGTATTTTTTTGCGAGTAGGCGAACGCGATCTAAGCGCGGGCTCGGTTCTCGCTAGAAAGTTCCGAATCGAAAATCGCAATGACGAATTGCGATGCGGTGTGCGTAACGCCGTGACTCGCCGACGAGGATCGGGGGACGATTGCCATTTATCGAGCTGCCGGTTCGTTAGTCCTTTTTCCGCGGATCAGAATGCAAGAGAGGAGACGCGTGGACTGTTTAGAATGTGAAATGAATTCGGTGTCCGACGATGCGCGAATGCGTAGCACGGCTTTCAGCGAAGAACGTGATTTTAAAAGAGCCGCCGTTTTCTTGCTTACTTTAACCAGAGCCGGATTGGGAAACGGGAAATTAAATCGCGCCTTTAAGAATGATAAAACCACCGATTACCGCCCTACGATGTCACGAGCGGCTTTTTCCAACGATCGTAAAATTACACGTGTCTTTACGATTAACGGTTAACGTAGGCTGCTTCCATTAAAGTTGACGAGTCTCTGGTCGACGGTGACCTCGAGCTGTCGATAACAGGATGCGCGTCGACGATCGATGGAAAATCGACCACGAGATCGATTCGAGAACACGCGACGAACTTTTCTACACGGTGACTCATCCAGCGTTTACGAAGGAAATAAGAAATCGATAAGTGTCGCACCGGTGGCCGATTCGAGAAAACGCGGAAAACTTTTCGGTGAATCATTACGCGTTTACAAAGGAAATAAGAAATCGATAAGAATCGCAAGGACGGTCGATTCGAGAAAATGCGGAAAACTTTTCGATGACACATTGCGCGTTAACAAAGAAACTAAGAAATCGATAAGAATCGCAGCGACGATCGGTGGAAAATAGACGACGATCGATTCGAGAGAACGCGAAAAACTTTTCGGTGACCCATTACGCGTTAACAAACGAAATAGAAAAATTATAAAAATCGCATCGACGATCGATTCGGAAAACTTCTCGGTGACTCGTTAACCCTTTGGACCCGAGAGGAGACCCTCGGTCGCCATTTAATTCAGTGTCTGATTTCCGACCCGGGAAAACTTCGTGTTTGGAATTCAAATTGAAATTTAAATATTACGTTTTTGTAGAGTGTGAACGTATGTATGCGAAGTATATAAAAATATTACATTCCAGATTAATTTTACCACTTAAAGGATTTTCTCGAGGTGTCGGTTTCTCGTAGCAAAGAAACATCGAGTGCAAAGGGATAACGAAGAAAATAAGAAATCGATAAGAACAGCATCGACGATCGTTGGAAAATCGACGACGATCGATCGGAGAAAACGCGAAAAAATCCCGAAAGAATCGTGTGACGTGAAGAAGGATCGAGAAAGCAACAGATTGACACGCGAACGACGACGACGAACTTCTTTTGAAATTTCTCCTCGTGGAATTCGACGGGGAAAGTATAAAATATAGTTGTAACTATAATAGCGCTTGCGTCGGGAAAGAAAGGACGGTAACGAGCGGCGCTCGTGTTCCGGTGACTTTTATTTTTTAACAATCTCGCACCGGGGGCCTTGAATCGTTAACGGGTGTGTCTCAAAACGCGAATCGGTAAAATCGCGCGACGGTTGGAACAGGATCGCGATTGAATTCGCGAAAGTCGCATGATCGCTGGTCGTGTACGTTTACGCGTTGATCCTTGGAAGAGGATAGCGGTAATTATATGTCGTGTGACATTGTAAACGATGAAAGTCGCAATATACTGTGCGCCGGTTATCTGCGCTTTCCATCGAATCGGAGTTATTCTCTCGCGAGCCTCTTTGTCTTCAGAGAGTAACTTACGCTTTCAAAAGTTTTCAATTTTTCCAACGATCGAAGCGTCGAGACAATGTAAAACGTACGGTATAAATGTTGCGACGTGACGATAACGAAAGTAAGTGATGAAAGTAGTCCGAGTGAACGATTAGGAAATATTCGAGTCTTCAGGTGTTTCTCGATTTATCGAGATTGTGACAATGTATTGTGAATAAAGTGATACGAAAAATGTAAAAATCTTTAGCTCAAGGTTGACACGTGTCAAGGTATAATTAAAGAAAAAAGAAAAATAAATAGTTTGAAGAGTCGCGAGAACGATACCAAACGTTGGCTACGATACGAGTTTTGAATGCTTGAATGGTGAACTTTGTTGCCGCGGGGAAGGGCGGAAAATACTGGGAATTGTGCTTCCTGTTCTTCAAGAAGCGTTCTTTGGACGAAATTGCATGGAATTGTAATTGACGCTAGGTTTACGAAAATTTCTTGCGTCAAATTGGCGCGTATACATAGAGATAGGTATACCACATCGAGAATTATAAGATTAGAAGCTACAAAGAAAGTGAATTTCGATATATATTAACATAGACAAGTCGGTACAACCGGTAAAAGGAAACTGTAAACAATTTCTGTAATTTTTCTCGTCGATCGAAATGCTTTAAAATATATCCCGTAAAGCTACCGTAAACTCCGCCGGAAAGATTCTTTTGAAATTCTCTTACATCCACGACCTCTGGTGACACCGCGAGTAATCCAACTACAATTACACCGATCAATCGCGACCGAACCGAAGATTCGATTTTCGGAAAGTCGTCAGGTATCTCGGCAAGGACTCTCGGGATCGCGCGGGGACGGCTACCATCTTTTTGCCAGGTCAGAACGTTAAGGCCGATTCTACGTGGTGTGGTTACATTCCCCTTGCAATTAAAGCAATTAGCGTGGCCTCGCGCAAGAAAGGGTTGAAAAATCCTAGTAGGTACAGGACGCTCGACATTCTCGTTTCTTCCTGCCGTTTCAGCCGCTATACGCTCCGAGAAGCTTCTCCCCTGTGATGTGGTACAGCGAAGCAAATAGAGGAATACGTCGCGGTGTCCTTTATTTTCAGTTCTCGTGGAGGAGATTCTGAGGTGTACGTATCGCGTGCCTTGGGGAAGGACGAGACTCGGGAGTGAAACAAAGGGTCCAGATGGTCGGGGGCCCCGACATCTTCCTGGTGTAATTTAAAGCGAGAGCCCACAGGCACCGGCGCAGCCTCCTCCGGGATAATTTCGACCCTCCTTGACTATGCACGCATATATACATCTGGCTCGCCTTTCACCCTCGCCCGGCTTTCTCGAAACGTCTCCACGTTGTACGGGGTCTACGCGCCTTTCGATATTTTCGACTCCCGACCGTTCGCAGACGCACGCCCGGGGGGCTGAATTCTGCCTGTACCCAGTATATTTTCATTTGCATCCGCGACAGGAAAGAAGTTACCACCGTTTCTCCTTTAACGGGTGTTCCAGGAAACGCGGTGTCTGTGTTCTCGCTGCCGACCGGGAAACGGACCTGACGAAACTCTTTGATGTCGTATGCATTTTTTATAACTTTTCGGAGCCGGTAAATATGAGAGAACCCTCTCGCCACCCTTCATCCTTGTTCGAAAGCTTTTCGCGCTTACGTAGAAACGTCGCCCTTCGATCTTTTAGGAGACTCGGTATATAGACGAGAAGCATTTCCATGCTTCAGACGCGAGTTTTTTTTTTTTATCGTTGATATCCAACTCCGAGGGGTGAAAACTACCCTTGAATTTACGCATGAATTATTCGATCACATTTCTCGAAAGAAGATGGAAAGAGACGTCAATTTGCGGGAGAATTATTTGGGTAAATTTCTCGAAACTTTTTCATTTGCTTGGTTTTCAATTTGCGGTGATACGGTCTGGTGAAACATCGGGGAGGATTGTTATCGAATTGGAGCAAATTCGATTGGTTACAGTGGTACGATTCGGTGAATTTTTTATTCGGTTTGTCTTATTGCGAGTCGAAAACGAAACGTTTCCATTCCCGATGGTTTTCGAGAATTATCGAGATTGGCGCAGGTATTCCATCCACGAGATTGCGCGTAGTTTTTGTCGTTTCTAACACGAAACGATAAGAAAAATTGTAACCTTTTGTTTACAAGGTATCTCCCGCTACCACGTGTCGCTATGAACGAGATATCTCGCGTATCTTGTATATCCGAGGACGAGATTTGTCGTTCGAAATTATGGAGCAGAGAATCTATTTATAAAACATTTTGTGGTTAATAAAAGGGGAATGAAAAATGATGAATAAAGAATACGTTAATTTTTTAAACTAAATTTTCTTTCCACTAAAATTTGTAACTAAAATTTCTTTTATTTTTATTTCGTACACGAAACTCTCGATATCAAGGTACGATACATAGAGTACAACGTTACAATTTTCCCAAAAATTATCTTGTTTCTTTTCATCGTGAGATATCTCGTCGATAGCGTCGTGCGAGTAACATTGAGCAAGCGAGATATCTCGTCCACAGCAACGAAAGGGTTAATGTGCAGCTGCATTCGTCGATGGAATGCAAATTACCGGGACCTCGTGAATTAACCGGCAGTACGCGAAACGTTAAAATGGAAATATACCGAGAAATAAAAACACCGATCGTAAATTCCATCGATGAGAGTTCGAATTGTAAATCGCCGCGATAAAACTTTCCTTCGTATTCGTAACGCGACGATATAATGTTTTTTAATGAAATCGCGAAATAAATCCATGCAGAAGGAAGCTACAATCTTTCGTGAACACCGATTCTTTATTATCGTTTATTCAAACTTGACCGAGTAACAGAATATTCGTTTCTGTTAATCGTCAAATAGAGTTCGATACTGGAACGAGCGGAGGAGCTGGGGCATTTTTGACCCACGGTAAGATGCGTTTGTTTGTACATCGGAGAATTTGTGTTTGTTCTCGTCAAAATTTTATCTCGGTGCATTGACTTACATTTTTCGGTAACTCTTTTTAATAGTATTGTTAATCGTTACTCGAAAGGAAAGTAACGTATACTTAGGAAGTAAAGATACGTGTTTATTACAAAAGTATAAGATTCATTTAGTAAGAATATCTATATATTTATTTTATATACTTTAATAATTTTCGCAAATTTACCGCGTGAAATTCACATATACATAAATCGTAAATATACGTTACGCAGTGTAGTATATTTGTTGCTTTGCGCGCTTATAAGTGAGGATCTAAATCTATTTCTTAGGGACGATGGTATACGATTCATCACTTCGAGGACAAAAGTCCCCATTGTGAAACGAGTCGAGGAAAATTTAATTCCCCGGTTAACGGGTTAAACGACGTAACGCGGAGGTATCGATCACGTCTGCCTCGCGACTCCGAGACGTTCCCGATAAAAGAGTGGCGTCGAACAATCGCGGCCAACAAAGAAACGCGCGAAGGTGGATTATCCGTCCTCCTCAGCCAAGGGATAATGATCCGTAGCGGCGTGGTAGGATCGCCTGAATATATATTAATGCTCGTCCTTTTTTCGCTCGTGTAGATAATGGCTGGTTTCGCCGGGTTGGCCGAGTTGGGAGGGCGAGAAACACGGTGGGGCGGGCCGAGCGCGAGCCGGAAAAAGGCGTAAACGAAAAACAAAAGTTGCATTCGTCGGAACACGGGAGCTCTCCGGCCTAAACGCCGGCCTCGGGTGTAGCCGCGGAAAAAATTTTTAATTGCTTTGTGGCGAGAGAAATTACAGGCGGCAAGCCGACGGGTGCAACAACCCCCCTTTCGACTGTTATCTCGAATACCGACAACGACGTCTAGGAGGGCCACCTTTATCGACTCGTATGTTTACCCGCGCACGGAATATCCACCTGTTAGGCAAACCGCGAGATAACCCGCTTTCGTGCGTTCCGTGCGCATTCTTCTCGTCTGGTTTACGTTGGCGCGCAGATCTCTACCGATACCGAGAAACCGAGACCAACGACCACGCGTTGAAATCTCTTTTCGTAACTCCGCTCGGAATTTTGAACGTCCGCGGGAAGTTTGCTGCTAGGTGTATTCTTCTTACGGTTGAACGATGGCCTGCTTCGTCGGCGATGTTTCTTCATTAAAAAACGTTTATTCAGATGTAACGTCCCGACCAGCTTTTCTGCTCCTATTGCGTACACGGTGTTAATCCAAGGTACGGTTATATTTGAACGAAAAGGAAGGTTTTTCTTTTTTTTTTTTAGAAATATGCGAGGAACGCAGACTGACAAGTTAAAGATTGACGTTTTATTCGTGAGAAGGTTCCTGTCCTAGATGGAGAACACTCTTCGGGGGTAGCTTCGTGTATCGTGTATTTTAGAATTAACCGAACACGAAGAACGATTTTTTTCATGGTGTGTAACGTAAATTTTAACCACGAAAGTGATTTTTTACACGGTTGATGTTTAGGATTTACAGAGGTGGTATCTCTTTTGCGATTTATATCGTACGGAGATTTCGTCAGAGTCCTGTTCGATTCAATTATATCTAATTTTCTTGTCGGGGAAGTCCTTAATTTTTCTTTTAGAAAGCGCGTTCTTAATTTCAGTAACGATCCTTTCAAAAATTGTTTATTACAGGAAATCACGAAATATACCTGAAATTATTTCGAAAGAAAGCATGTGGTCATAATTCGTTCAAATTGTGAAAATATTTGTACAGAGTGTTGGTCAAATTGCGAGACGTAACGGGCAAAAGAAATTGTTGCAAAATAGAAAATATACGTAGAGCGAAGCTCTGCGTTAGTTAGAATTGATATATATCAAATGATTGAAAGGATGCAAGAACGCTAATTTCCTTCCTAGGAGGTAGATCGCACGTGGTTGCTAATCGGCAGCTGCGTGTGATTTTAGAACAAGATAGAAAGGAAACACGGACAGCACGAATCTGGAAGAATATGTGTAGGTCGTGACGCAAGGGAAAAAGATGTATCCGATAGATGCATCGCGGTAGAAAAAGATATATCCGAGAAAACTGGTGATGGAAAAAAGAGACTCCGCTTACAGGTTACAGTGTATTAAGGTAACCGCTTCTTGGCACATCTTTTTCATCTACCAGTTTCTTTAGATGGTTTTCAAAGAAATTATTTCTCATTTAAGTACAACCGTACATTAATACAACATCGAGTACGGACGCAACGATCGATACTTTGCGTCCGAATGATTATTTCGTAACGATGAAACATCACCGTAAATCGAGCTCGACCTCCAACGACATTTTCTCTAAACACAGTGATTGCAAATTGTCTCTCTGTTTCGAATCGTTGGAATGAATGCAACAACGATCTTAAGGGTGCCAGATGTCGATGTCAGTTTTCCTTTTGGTTTTTCTTTCTAGTTCGGTTCCAAGTCGAAAGTCACTAAGACCTCAGGACACTGTCGTCGTTCACATCAAGACATATCACTGTATACTTGTTTGTTCAGACTTTGTATTCTTGTACAAAAACTATACTACTACATACTCGAGATCCCTGCAGATTATAATAAACTAGATACTGTAATCTGAACTTTACAACACGAGTAATTCTTCGTGACAAATTGTCAAAATTGCTGAACTGAACGATAGTTGTTCGAAGTCGTTAACAACAAACCGATATTATAATGAAAATAAATTGGCAGGGCTGTATCGATGTTTTTCGCCTTATTACCGATGCATCGAGTGCGTAGTCCGCTATGAAAGAGCTTCCCGTTTCCGTTATCAAGATTACGGTGATCAATAATCGCATACTGATGTCAGGAGATTAACGCCTCATCGCCGTTCGAACGTTTTTTCACCTCCGAATGAAAAATGCTCGTCATAAACTGACTGTGCTTCCGTTCAACAACAAATAAGAGGCGTTGCAGTTCTTAATAGGGTAATAACGCGACTCGACAAAGACGTACAGACGATGCCACGGTGAATACGATAAATTGCGATAAGTTTTTGAGGAGCTGTTTAATCGCCGCGATCGTTGTAATGGACTAATAGAACGTCAAAGGGATTCCTGACCGGCATAGACTGTCTTTGAAGCATCTGTTACCGGTTATTGCGTGTAACACGCTGTAAAAGATACTGGCTAATTATACGGCGATGCGCCATGTTCATCGACCATTTCGTTTGCATACTTCGCGTGCCCTTTGGTATTGCGATAAATTTTCAGTAGCTGACTATGAGATTGTGTAAATGACTGGATCCCCAGGAACGTTATAGGCCCGGATATCGCGGCGAATGTAGGTTCGCGTTTATCGGAATCCAATTTTAATAAGACTGTATTATACGCGCTGTGTCCACAACGCGTACGATAGTTAATTAACTTCGAGTATTCGTGGCGCGTGGAAGAGTTTCCCTCTGTTGAATCGTGCTCATTGAATCTCGACTTAAAGTACAACCGAGAAACTAAACGCAAAGAAAGACGAAACCTTCAGCGAAACCGCTAATGTTCCGAGATTATAATATCTGGCTGAAATAAAAAAGATTATTTCTGGATGAAATAATAAAGAATTCTTATCGAAGTGGCAACTTATTCGATTGAAATGCGATTTTGCGCGGTGTAATTTATCTCACGCGTTAACAAGACTTTGTCTCTGTTAGGTTTATAAGTTTACCTTCGTCTAAACAACGAACGCGAGCGGTGTAAATAATAAGTAACGGTGTCAAATAAAATTTCGTTGGAGCAACAATCCACATCAAAGTTTAGCCAAATAACGCATGATTTGTAGCGATACTGTTGGCTGGAAGGTTACTTTACTCGAACATTTTTACATACAAACGGAGCAATGTATTTTTAATCGTTGAAATCGGTGAGTCGTGAAGACGTTATTGACGAAAGAACGAGATAATAATGTTTCATACGACTTCATAAAAAAGTATTATTAACTCTCATGGTTTGGTCGATACTGGTTTACGCTTTCTTGTCTAAATGCGGCGCCAGCCAAACGCGGAGCCATTAAAGACAACGATGATACAAGACAGCCCAAGTTTCACCGCAGTAAAAATATTTAGGTTTTAATTCGCCTGCATCCTTCTGTTCGACCGATTCACCCAGATGTTGTAAACAGCCCGTCTTTTTTGTAATTTTCATAAAGCTACCATCGCTAAGGGTCGATACGTTTCACCGATCAACGTTCGTAACACATTTATGCGCAAGAGTGTAAACAATTTCCTCAAACTTCGCTAATTGAAACACGATCGATGCAATACGTAAACTTTAAACTCATTATCGTCCAGTTGCTATACTATTGTCCGCGGTATCACGAGAGCAGTTTGTAAACATTTGCATCGATCGGTAGGTTCTAAAAAGCAATTTAACGCGCGTATATAAAATAAATAGGTTAACGGAGAATTGTTCATATCGGACGAATAAACGGTTAGAACTTCACCGAACGAATTCCAACGATCGAATACGCAATTTGAACATTTTCGTCGGAACCTTTGTGGTTCATGACTCGGTTGCACGTGCAATGCCTCGTGTCTACGCTATCAACATTTTCACCGACAAACCTGGTGGACAAAGATGGCTTACATACTTTCTATTTCCCATCGACTTTCGATACGCGAGCTGTCGACAACGGTGATCGTATGGCGAGTCCGGATGTTCCTTACAAGGAAATATCCGGCGAAAAGTCCGAGGCCGATTTTCATGAAACTTTGTAGGTTTCTGGAGCAGCCATCGATAAGGGACAGGAATCTTTTTTTAGTTTTCGAAAATCGATTTCAAGAAATGGAATTACCATTCAACGTTTCGCTTCTCCGAGGTTGTCTCAAAATTTATCGTAGAACGAAGTTTTTTTAGAAAAATACTTTGCGTTCCCGCCAGAAAACAACACAGTACGCGCATTGATAAGAAGATTAAACAAGGAATCAATTGAATTCATTTTCAAAGTTATCGGTCGATTTACGCCCAATGTAGAAAATTATCTAAACAGTTTTGTAATCAATTTTATTTTACAATCGTATCGTAACAATCGTACGAAGAGATTAAATATGAACATTTCACAAGATGGGCAAATATAACCTAAACCATAAAAAATGTGAAACATATCTTCGTGTCTATGTAAACATCCGAAAGAGATAACGCGACCATCGAAAGAATTATTATGAATTATCTATACATATTCCAATTGCCAGTGTCAAGTAAAATTAATTACGGTTGAGGGTAAATTTAAAATAAAAAATAGCTATCGTTTCTCTCTCGTAAGAACGTTGATAACTTCGAAAACGAGGATCCTGTCACCGGTTTTTAATCGATCAAATACATTATGTCCCACCAGAGATCGTTAATCGTCTGTTTGTAAAACTTTGTTGCATCTCCGGTAATTTTCAAGATCGTATCTGAGGAGTGAAACTTAGCAAAGTAATTTTCCTTCTTGATCTTGATTTGCCGCAATTTCGCAAAAATATCGTCTCATCTTTTTGGCTGCTCCATAATGTTGCAAAGTTTCGTAAAAATCGTCGTCTAACGCTTCGCGGATGTTCCTTGTTAGTGTGCTCGTTCCTCATTTCCCTTTCCCGTAGTAGGAACGCCCTGAATCGGTGCACGGAATTGGTAATAAATCCCCGGTTGACCGTTCAATCTCGAGAACGTCTTGACCTTGGCTCTTTTTCAGGTCCTAGACAGCATTTAATCTGGAAGCAACGCACCGCTCGCCTACTCTATTATTAGAGGGAAAGAAAAGTATCGCTTTATTTTGCTACCGGTTTCATTCGACGCAATTTCGCAGCCTCCGACGCAGCAGCACACGTTCGCGCGTTAAATGCAAATAAGATACCTTCAGCTGGATCTGCTACGTCTGGACGGGATATTGCGGGGATATTAGCTCTTTGTGGATTCCTTCACTTCGAATTATTACGGATTTTAATTACACGCGGTATTAAAAGACGCACGGGACGTATAATATTCGTTGAACTATTTTAAATTAATTACTCAGAGACGATCGTCTTTTTCTCGGTTTAACGCCAGTGATTTGTTTGCTCGACTCTGGGGATAGTATTATAAAATTGATGAGAATTCTATTCGACAGGGGAGCGCAAAATGTGTGCATTTGAGGAAGGAAGATTTATTCGTACCATGTGACATTTTTTAATTTGATCGAAATTCTGTTTATTTGGGGAAAAAATTGATGCCAGAAAGACAGGAAAAATGGTAAAAATATTCTTTTCAACTTTTTATATAATGTTTTAGGTTTGAGAAATTTGCAAAGAATCGACGAATATAAACCGCTGAGTGGCACGTGTATTTACGGTATAAGTTTATTATTGTAAAACTGAGTCAATGCAAAAATATATATCATGACGCATCTTAGAGTAAAACCGTTTACTCTAAGTTTACTCTAAGAAACCGAAAAATAAATTTAGAGCGTATGAAACCTACAGAATTATTAATACGTTACGACGCATCCAAATAAATACGATTATCTTACTAAATTTTTACTTTAATATCTACGTAAAATACTTTTACCCTACAATGTGTCACGATCCATTTTCGACAAGATAATTGTGATATATTTCTTTAAACGTGCACACAAAGAAATAAATTACATTTACGAGCTTTCAAACACTTTAAACGGAGTTTACATCGTATCTTCTTAAGAAATTAATTAGGAAAATATTCAATTTGGAAATAAAGAGAAGCGTACGGTCCAATTGCGTTTAAGCGGTGTTAAAAGCTCAAAGTTCGAGGTCGGTGACCCGGTTCGTTATCCCTGCTAGAAAAATAGCTTCCTAACGAAGTTATCGGCTCCCCTCCTGCTTTATTATCGAAGATTAAATTCCAAACGAACCGATAAATATTTACATAAGCTTCGGTCGGAGGGGGCGATCGTCTTCGCGGGAAGACCGCGTGTTTCGAACAACGCGCTCGATGCTTGCGTAACGCTGGACGACGATGCATTGTGCGTTATCATTCGACCGATCCCGAAGGAGCTCTTTAATTCCAGCACGAAAACAGAAACAGTCTAACGGCCTCGACCCGAGCAAAAGTTCGTCGAGGTTTCAAGCCTGAGGCTGGTCTATGTTCACTGTGGAACCTCGACTCAGGACTCGAGAAAGGTCGAAGCTTGCCGGAGGTAGTCGAGTGGCGTCGAGCGCGAGCGTCGAGAGCCGAGCGCAGAGTCCGCGGAACGAGCACGCAGCAATCGAAGAACATCGTCAGTCCCTCACGGTGAGCCGGTTCAGTCGGTTTTCTTCGCTCGTCTCCGACCGTTGTTTGCGACGATCGTCCCCGTAGGTGGCTGCGTAAACTCCTCTCGTGTCGAACAAACCCAAAGTGTTCTTCGTTTCTAATCCGCTCGTGTTGACCACGCAACGCCGACGAACAATTAGTGCGTACGAATTAGTTGGTGGACAAGCTTTCTCGGCGACGGGGCTGTTCAGTTTGTGGATTTCTACCCTCTGCCTCCCTGTGGATTACTCGACGTCCCGCAAGGGGAACTTCTCTCTAAGGTAGGACGATTTGAGATTAGATCCTTGCGCACCTTGCGTCGAAATATTGCTCCGATTCCACGTGTTCCGGAAATTTAACCGTCCAAACGCCGGTAGCCGTTTTCCTTCCTCTCGACGTTCGAACGTCGAAAGATACGTTCGAAGTAGAATTATCGCGAGAGATCGATCAACGTGTCGATTAAACGTTGCGTTTCGCGAGCGAAGCAGAATCACCGTCGGACCTTGAATTAAACGCGTTTCGAAGCGTTTCTCGGCTGCCCGTCGCTTGGAAACGTGCACGCGCGATCGAGGTTAGCAAGATCGTTTTCTGAAACGGCGTAATTACAAAACGAACGATCTCGACGCGGCTAACAGAATCTAACCTCGGAACGGTTGAAACGAAACGTCTCGATACGGGCATCTAATTGATCGCGGATTACGGCAAAATTGTTTCGGAATTGCGTGCCAGTTTCCGCGGTATGCAGGTAATTCGACCCGCTTCTCTAGCCACGTTGCATCTGTTCACGATTCGGAACGAGTTCGGACATCGATTCGGAATTCGAGCGTTAACCATCGGAAGTTTTACACAGTCCGCGGAACAGTGAATTCTAGCGTTTCCGTACCGATTGTCTTCGAACGTGGTGAATACTATTGACTTTCGAAGTATCATAGAGAAAGCACTTTATTTGTCATGCGGTAAAACGGACCAGACTCGGTGATGCAAATGGGACGGTGATTTAGAGACGCTCGGAGGAGATTAACGCTTCTAAAAGATGCCGGAAATAGATGGTATATTTATCGATCAGCCATGTTCAGCGTATACAGACGAAGTAGGTACGCACTGACGGGCGATTACAAGTCTGTGATCTATAATGGATGGTCGTTCGAGTCGCAAAGCGAGACGTTTCAGCGTCCTGGCGCGTAAATAGTGTACTCCGTTGAGCCGTCGCCCTTTGTGAGATCGAGCGAAATGATTCGAAGTTTTATGTTGAACTAAGTGTTGACACTCAAACGACGACTTCCTTCAGTTACGAAATTACGCGAAACGTTATTTTGCCGGCCGAGCTAAATCCCGTTCAACGCGCGCGACTCGCTTATTTCTTGGACACTTTTCAACGAGCGATGTGGTTATATTTTGCTACATTTTCGCCCGTAATTTACGGAGACGGATACGTAGTTTGTTCACGCTTCGAAGTCGTTGAAATTCGTTTCGTTATTTTGAGAAAGAAAACGAGCGAACTCTAGGAGTTATACGCGATACTTTATTGGCGTCGGTTGAATCCATTTTCTCTCGTCTCGCCTTGTATTTTACCCCGCACAATTGCGTTTTCGCGATAAATCGTTCGGCTTATTATTTTCCACCCGGTTCTTGGCATTTGTACAGTCACGCGGTAGCAAATCGCGTAGAACCGTTTCGATGTTTACTTTTATCGTAATTTCTACCGGTCGCTGGAAGAATCTCTGTTGATGTTGATGTCGATGGCTCGTAGCGACCCACCGTCGCCGTTATACAGCGACAAAAAGAATTCGGAGTACGGTCCGTTTAAAATAGTATTCGTGACATCTGGATCAGAGACGGGTAAAATTTTATTCCATCGAAAGGTGACGAATAATATAAATTTTGCTCGGTCGGTGAAATTTTGATTGGTTCGGTGTTAGATATTTCATTCCGTAATTAAAATTCTAATTTTTATATATCGACTAACGAGTAACGAATTATTCGTCTATTTATTCGTTATTCGAAAACTTTGCTCATCTCTGATCTAAATGCACAAGGACCTTATAAGCATCCATCTTCTTACAGCGACAGTTTTCTATTAATTTCGTGCGTCGTTACTACCGTTTCGTTGAAAAATCAAAAAAATTTAGTTACGGTTGTCCAAAATCAAGTTACACGCCCAAGTATGCGAATAAAACAAAGCAATCTTGCAACGTGAAAGTATGCGACGATAACGTCGAAAAAACTTTAGTTTACCTTCGATGAAAATTGATCGACAAAGGAATGCGTACCGATATATCTCTCGCGTAGCAAGCGTACATTCTTTGTTGTTTACCGGATTAAGAATGATGAACTTCAGACGCGTCGATACGTTATCGAAGTGTACTCCAAAAGTACAGTTCAATGCCTTCTCGACATTTAAACACCATTTGTTGACGAGTAGACAACAGTTACTCGTTTGGCCGAGTGTCGCGTATCCACTTGTTGGGCGCAAGTGTCGCGCGGTAAACAGTATTTAAATTCTCGCACAAATGTGGACGTCCCGCGAGAGACGCGCGTCTAAAACTAGTAACTGCCGCAACATTCTGACTCCGCGAATGATTCAGAAGATGTTTCGTAGGGCACCCCAAGTAGTCACCCTCTGACTAATCCGCAAACAAAACGCGAGAAATATCTCCCTGGTTGCTTCCAATCACGGTTTTTGTCATCCGGTCTTGTAATCTGGGAAACGTGTCGGTCATAGGGCCCCGATAAAAGAGAAACGATCGTCGAGTCGGATTTGTTAAGCTTTTTATCGACGTACAGTTTCGTAATCTCCTATTTATTGTCACAATTTGTTCCCAGTGATTTTCGATACAGGAAGATTTACAACACGGTCGATCCGTTTAAGCAGGCTCGGAAAATAATTTTTCACGACTGTTCTATAAGGTTTGGAATTTTTTACGAGCGAAAATATTGAAACGCGACAAGTCGGTGGAAAAATTATACGAACGAAGCTGCTCGAAGTCGCGGTACCGTTTACGCGACGAATTTTAAAAGCAGCGATTCAATGACAATCTTGCAATCGGGTTGCGGTTCTCCAAGGAAGCTGTTACCTGCCGTTAAACTTCAATTTAGCGGAATGCTTTCATAATTTCGCGTTTTATAAGAGAATCGCGAATATTCTTCGAGCGGATGTACCATTTGATGGGACGGTAAATATTCTTAGGCGAATATTAGATAAATCTGGCACGAACCGGGGGATTCCTAACTGTAGAAGATTCGAGCACCAGGCAGGCTCGATATCGCAAGGTTAGATCTGATTAGCGAATAGTACCTGCTAATCGTTTCTTACTTCCTTCGAAAACGAGTAGGATGATTTCCTTCTGGAGATTAATTAATGAATGTCATCGGGGTACTGTATAATTCTAGAAATGTAAAATACGTCGACGTGTAATTGATCGGTTCGTAGATCGATTCTCGGGCGCGATAATTATATAATTAAAAGATTTATTCTATTTGCACGTGCTACGGTAATTAATATTCTCCTCGCATTTTTCTTTTTCTACGCGTATCCGAGCGCGCGGCAATTCAATGCATAAAAACGGTTCTACTTAGCAATAACTTCGCGAGATGCTTCCAATCAGTCATCGTCTATACGCGTAAAACTGTGGCAGAATGTTCTTATCGGTTAACTGCTTTCGCGATATTTGAACACGGAATTCCATACTCGAACTAGATTAACTGTTACGAAACATGCGCTCGTATAAAGTTTGTGGTATTTTATAAAAAAAAAAAAAAAACGAAAAGTCTATTTCTTCTGCTGGTATTTTACTACAAAATGTTGATCTCGATACATTTATCGTATTAGTATTTCGATACTATTGCGAAATATTAATATCGAATAGTTCTATATCGAACTATTAAAGAAACTGTTTACAAGTTGTATACGAACGTTTTTTTTTTAAAGTTTAAATAAGTTTCAATCTTCTACCACTCTACGGAGCAACGAATATTCAGCTAACTAATCGTAAAATTAACCGACCACGTTTCAGTGAAGTTAAACATCGATTTTGAAAGTTTAGAAAAAACTGGAAGTATTTCTAACCACGGAATGCACGATAATAAACTACCGCATAAGTGCAATAACAAAGAATGCTAAATTTCAGGGTATTTCTTGTGCGAATAGCAATATCATTGAGAAAGCGCGGAAGGAAATAAAAACAATAGGTATTTTACACTCGTGTTGTGCATTCTAGGAATAAGGAACACTTGCCTCGTTGCCAAGTGAACAATGTATTCAGTTTTTATCGAGTAGATTATGTTTCGTAATTACGGTGTCTTACGTTACGATCTTTTTAACACCATAGAAACAACTGCTACAATCGTTAGTTAATAACACTTAATGGAACAAAGGATACGAAGTAAATGAGAATCCAGGATTGAACTCTCCATATACGCTAATTAAGTGTAACACAATGGCTTGTTTCGTATTTGTGAGCTGGTGGTTCTTATCCGACTTAAAACTGTGGATTCTCGAATAATGATGGTCAATGTCGGGTGTCCTCTTGTAGCGATAGCAAATCGGGAAGATTAAGAATTATACGATGTATCGAACAACGTATTATTAAAATACATTGTACTTTGGTAATTACAGTTTCTATTTGTATTATTCGTGTTATATGAACGCGTACAAGAACATTTATAACTTTAGCGACCAATAGCCATCCGAGTATCCCTGCTGCGATACGACCTCGCTACTTCAATCAAGATGATAATAATTGGCAATGGGCAACCAGTTTAAACTTTAATTACGCAAAATATAAACCTTTTCCATGTGTCTGCGTTAATTATGCGTAATAGTCGTTTACACCTTTATTTCGCCACATTTAACATAAATTCCCGAATAATTTTCATAAAATCTCTTTCAAAACAGTTTTTTAGATGGAAACAAAGAGTATTTTATTTTCTTTCGGCGTTGTCTATTTACAAAGTACACTGTTCGATACTTCAATTGATCGGCACGAAAGTACTAGTTAAGAATTCAATTCAATACAATCCTAACACCACGAGTAAATAAATACTTCGTTTTATAGGGTTCCCGATTAACCAAAAATGGGAAACGTTTATATCTAGATACAAATTTCGAACAAAGGACAAACAATTCGTTATTCGTTACTCGTTGAATAGAAATTCGAATTTGAAGCGTGGAATGAAATATTTTACAACGAACGAATAAAAATTCAACCGTCCGATCTAATAAATCGCTATACGTTGTTTTCACTTATCTTTGATTATTCGAATAAAGTTTTCTCGGATTCTTTTTACGGCTATAAAATATAACGGCGACTCGACGATCGTGGGGATTACGATGTGCCATCGATATAAACTTCAACTCGAATTTCTGCAAATGTCGGTGGAAATTGCGTTACAAATAAACACAGAAACGATTCTGCGTTCTTGCTTCCGTGTACGTCTACCCGATATAGCGTAGATTTTCCCTCGTGCGCATTTAAAGCGTGGTAAATACGAATAATAAACGAATTTTACAATATGTCGCAAGTATGCGCCGTTGGGCCGTAGATCGTGTTCGTTTGTTCGCACGTTGAATACATAAAAAAACAGTTGACGTCACGTGTGCGCGACACCAGGCTCTCAATAGCCAATTTGGGCGTTGCGAACATGTGACGCATACAGCGAATGCGATAATGAACCGATTTAAATTCCAAACGGAATTCACCTTATTCGTCATCTTTCGATCGAATCAAATTTCCACCGTCTCCGATCCAGATGTCGCGAATACTATTTTAAACGAACCGTTCCCTGGATTCTTTTTGTCGCTGTATAACGGCGATGGTGAGCCATAGCGGGCCATCGGCATCAATGTCAACACGAATTCCTCCAGAGTACGGTAGAAATTACGTTAAAAGGAAACATTGAAACGATTCTCCGTAATTGGGTTCACTCGTGGCTCTTCAACCCTTTGAGTGCTGTGAACGCATGTATGCGTTTAGAGAAAGCTATCGGTGCGGGCTATCGACGAATATGAGCGTTTAGAGAAAACTACCGGTGTGGACTATGAACGCATAAATGCGTTTAGAGAAAATTATCGGTTTAGATTATGGACGAATAAATGCGTTTAAAGAAAATGATCGGTGTGGACTATGGAAGCAAATGCATTTAAAGAAAATTATCGGTGCGGACTATGGACGCATAAATGCGTTCAGCGGAAGCTATTGGTGCGAACTGTGAACGCGTGTAGGTACATACGTACGAAAATAACTTTCTCGTATTATTTAATTCGTGTTAAAAAGAATCACAATTATAACTTAGTTCTCCTTGTGCGTTCAATCGTTGAAATTCACGCTAGCAGAAAAATATTCCGTCTCCAGCGATCGAAACTAAATTTCACTCGCCGATCGTGCAAATTGCTTCGACCGGTTACGGAGGAACGAATGGTGCGAATCGCGCGCAAAATAATAATCCGAATGATTTATCGCGAAAACGCAACTGGAGGTGAAAAATAAAGGGCGACGGTAGAAAATGGATCGAATCGAGGCCGTTAAACCATCGCGTGTACTCGTGGACTGTGCACGTTCGTTTCTGCGATCGGTCACGATACGTTAACGTATGCAAACTCGCGTTAACGACGTAAACGGAACGGAGTTGAAATTTCGCGTTCGCGACAGAATTTGAACGTTCCACCGTACGAGACACCCTTGTTTCTCCCTTTTTTAAGCGAAACTGTCGTCCCGGTGGATGGAAAAGGGTATAGGGTGGGGTAGGGTTGAAACACACGGGGGTTTACGAAACACAAGGTAGATCGGTGTACCGTTGTCGTTCGACGACGCGTGTTTGTTTGGCGCTCGTATAAACCGGTCGTCGCGGCGGCGTGGCGCGTCCACGAGGGTGTAGGTGATGCCTGCGTGCCTGCGTTCCTACCTGCGTGCGTGCGTGCGTGCGTGCGTGCGTGCGTGCACGCTAGCCGTGAACGCATGTGGCTGCGTGTAGCGTGCGTACTCGGAGCGTGGCAGCGGTGAAGAGCCTTGCCGGGGGGAGCTGAAGCGAGGGAGACGCGCAGGAGCGACGTTTCAAGTGCCGTTACAACGTCCGGAGAGAGCCCTCGATAAACCTGAAGCGTGCATCTTCGCCGCGGAGAGCATTAGGGCGAACCGAGGATGGATGGAAAACAGGATTCTTTGTGACACCGGGACGCAGCAGCCTCGGGAGTTGATTCGTCGCGAGGAGTAGCCTCGGTTCGTTCTTTGTTCGACGTGTTAAGTACCTCGAGATTATTCCACGGATTCCGAGACACGTGATTAATCGGTCCTGTTTCGGGACTCTCGCCTCGGAGCGAGTTAGAAGAGGTTTGACGATGTTCCAGACGGTTGGGATGCTTGGGATGACCGTGACGTCCGTGACGTTCGTGACGTCTCGGGCTCTTAAGCGTTTCTCGTGGGACGGGTAATATGGTTTTATTCGTTGGTACGCGTGTAATCGTTGAAGTGGTACGAGAAACACTTCGAGGTAATAAAACTATGGACGATTTGATTTCGAAGTTACACGGTGGAGCAGATTGGAGTAATTTCGGCCATTTTTCAGGAATGAAATTTCATCTTCAATTTTTGTAACCCCTGTAGGAAAACTCTGGTCTTACGATTGTCACGTACGTCGATTAAAAGGAAGTATTAAAAGTGAACAATGTTCGCTTGGACGATTTGATTCCGAAGTTACATGGTGTAGCAGATTGGAGTAATTTCGGCCATTTTTCAGGAATGAAATTTCATCTTCAATTTTTGTAACCCTTGTAGGAAAACTCTGGTCTTACAATTGTCACGTACGTGGATTAGAAAGAAGTATTAAAAGTGACCAATGTTGAATTCGAATATAATACGATATAATACGGAAATTACTCCAAAAAAATTGTGATAAACGAAAGAAGGGGTAATTTTAGCCAGCTGTTGTGGTATTTCCGGCCATTTCATATATACTCTTAGTAACCTACCGGTATTACGTTGTCAGGGACAATTTTCTTTAAACAATGTTAATTGCAGAATTCTTTCCCAATTTTATGGCAAATGATAACTCACGTTAGTAGATTGGATTACTACGTAAGAGTAGATCCGACGAGAGCCTACAAAGGGTCGAAACTTTGTACTTTTCGTTTACGATTCGCTAATTTAAATAAATCCATTAAATTTGATTCACACACCGTAATGGTTCGATTACTCTAACTATAATTTTACAAGGATAAATTTTAAAGTTACGTACGTAAACGATTCTAAAAATTGACGATTTCTTCAACCTGTGTAATTTCAACGAGTTGCGATTAATTCTCGGAATTTCCTAGCGATATTATGTATTCCGTCACGGTAGAAAACGTGTATCGCCGCGCGTGTAATATTTGTAGCGCATTAAAAAATGTTTATTCGTCCAGTCACGCGCGATTAAGTGTGTATCATTTTTGTAAGGGACGTGACTTCGCGCTATAAGCACACGCAGTTACTTGTTGATTTTCTAAGAACGCTCGGTGTCTATTTCACGGTAGTAAGTACGTATCGAATGAAACGCGATTATGAAATGCATTGAATTTGATTTGCCACGGTCACAGCATTGTTTCAGTCGTTGGGTTTCTCTTTAATTCCTGCGAAATTTCCGAGAAAGAAATCCTTGGAGTAACGGTGGTCGTTTAATGGTTGGGCGCAGATAACCGCACTGACAATTTTCATCGATTTGTTGCGCGATCGACTGAGAAAATGAATACACGCAGCAGTTACTTAAGTGTTTTATTTAATCTCGTGCCGCTGTTTCCCTCGATTTTATTTACTACGATCCGGAGAAACGATAGGGATTGAAAGCGTGAATCCGTTCGGTTGCACAAAGAGGTTATACAATAATTGTGGAAAACGGAACGAACGGACCTAGTTTCGGGACAAAAGTTTGGTAGACGTATAGAAAATGATTTTCTTTGTACGAAAATATTTCAATCTTTATAATTCAACTGTCGATATTTTCTTGTAAAGATTAATAATTACACTCGTGACGTTTCGATACATTTTATTTTTCCATTTTTATAATTGCAGTACAATTATAATTCACATTGATTACTATCCAACGTTTAATTACGCGGATACGGAATACATAAAAATTGTACGTATATTATATAAACTTTGAGAATTTGATTGAATCAGTAATTCGAAATCGTTCGCATCGTAACTAGTAAAACGTGTACAAACGATATACGTATTCTTTCTTTTGCTCATGTTTCGAAATAATTGAAACTTTATCGTACTTCTGTGAAAAAGAATACATGCATTTAACGAGATAATTATAATTATTTATATTTTTGTCTCTCGGTATATAGCACAATATTTATCAGATAATATCGTAAGAGCTGACGCGGTTGCAAAACGCATTGATGTAAAGATTGATAGCTGTCCTTCGAGGTTGAGTATGAATTTCGAAACTTTACGATCGGAGTGTTAGTGCAACGGTAAGATATCGAACGAAGAATATATCGTGAAGAATTTATGGAGATATGTATTCATTTATTTATGTAACAGAGAGTTTCTTCTTTAATTTATATTTCTATTTATTTTCATAAAAGTATACCTACCCTCTCCGCGCCAAGAACTATTAATTCTTCGTAGAATCGTTTCGATTATAGTTTCTGTTCGCTTAATATTCTTATCGCTTCTTTACAATTTCTTCTCCGAAGCGACTTTTCCGAATAAGTTTCCCTACAAACATAATGTAAAAGTTCGTCGTCGATGCAAAGGCGTATCGTTAATAAAATGAACTCGGATACAGTCTGCTTCTAAATACAAATTGTTTCTAATATTCTAATATTCTCGTTTCTCGTTTTCTTCGTAATCTCCTCTCTGCTCGATTAAAACAGTTCGAAATTACGCGGTTGAGCTAACCACGTGTTACACATATCATCGAATTGAACGTATGCGTTCGAATGCAAATGATTTCTAACCGTGTAACAACGTTATTATCTCATATCTTTCTGTAATCGGAGTTGTATAATATTCAGCTGTCCTGGCGGCGAACCATCGTTACGAAACACCTCGATACGAAAATGGATCGGTCTCGCTCGAAACTCGGCGCAACGCTCGGAACCGTCTGTAATCGTGCATCTTTCCGGGTGTGATAGATCAACGGACCCGTTGCTCGATCCCAGAACTTATCGATCCACGCGGACAACTTAGAGACCTCAGCGATTGCGAAAAATCACCGATCATGCTGTGTTTTCTCTCACGGGGTACCAATGGGTTGCATCCCGGGATTTATCGATCACACGGTGAAAGTGACGCCGTTTGATACAAATTTAGAAAGCCGATCGTGCTATCCTACATTTTGCTCTGAATACGACGCGTGTATTTTCGTCTGGTACGGTTTACAGATCGTACGTACTCGAAACGCGAACCGATCGTTAATTAATCCGCAGATCTTTATCGAACGCGTCTACGTATTCTCGAGTGCCACGTGTCGTTCTGCTCGATGTTTCCCGAGTAGATTCTATTCGTCAATGAAAGTTATACGATCTCTGAACGGAAGAACAATTTTTCACGGCTGTCCTGATTCTCGTGGAGACTTTCGAGTTCGAAGAAGAAAATAAAAAAAAAATATTTACCAGGATTCGTTGCATGGACGATCGTGTTAAATTTCTGTGTACGCAGTGTAACGTTTCACGGTTCTAAATCTTGCATTCGAGATGTGGGTCAGTAACCGTTTACACCTCCGAGATTTCTTCCAGCCGACGTCTACAATGTATTCTCATTTTCCCGCGAGGAACAATCGAACTGCGAAATCAATTGCGCTGTGTAAACCAGTCATTACGCGGGACTGCGAGGTCGTGCGGTTTCACGGGCCGTGCGCTATCATCGACGCAGGCCCTACGGACTTGATAAATTTACTTAGGTTCTTCTAAGTAGACCAGAAGAGGTCGACGCACGACGGTGACCGTACCGCGGGACGCTCGCGAGCACGCGGTATCTTGTACTCGAAGATGTTTGTTAAAGCGTAAAAAGCTCCAAGAGTCGTAACAAATTAGCCGGACAACAATGGGGAGAGTCACTTATCCCTACGGTAGTCCGTTTGCAACCGCGGAACAACGAATCGGCTCGTAGCGGCTGCCGCGGAGCCGACTATCCGTCATTTGGACTGCTTTGGTATGACGTCGCAGAATTTCCTCGTGATTCATCTTACGGCCGCGTGTAAATTTTTTTACCAATCGGGTTTTCAGAAGACGGAAGATTCATCGCGGTACATGCGCGCAAGCCGATTCCGCTTCGAGACAATGCCTGGCTTCGAGGACGCGGTTTATTGCGCGGTTCGTCGAGCCGCCGGAACGAGTAACGAGAAAAGCATTTATCGCGGGAATCAAGGTTACAAACGTCGGCCTCCGTGAAATCCGTTTAATTAACGCTTCTTGGCCGTGGTGTCGATAAACGAAAGGTTCACGGTGATTCGATAATCGAGAGATACCGGTCGCCTGTTCGACACACCCGGAGACGATTTTTTACTTCCATACTTTCTTAACACGTTCAACCCTTTGTGATAGTATTAAATTTGGACACGGGTGTCGTACTGCTCGGAATTAATTTCCCTTGAAAAAGCAGTGGTATGTAACATTTGAGATTGCGAAGGATAAACAAGATTTATCGATTCTTTTGCGAACTTTGGATACATGTTCGTACAACAATGCGCTCGAACGAAGTTGTCGAACGAATAAAGTAAAATAAATCGAGCAGATCGATAAGGGACGATGGTTTGCAAATTGTGTACGTGTATTACTACCCGAGTATTCCACGCGTTTATAGAAACTCAGCTTTCGCGATTGACACTAAAACTAGCAAAAGGGTCAATTTCATCTGTTTCAAACTTCTTTTTAAAGTTACTTAATTATTACCGGTGTCTCTGTCAACAATATTCGTGAACAATTAGCGAAATGGAACGCTACAGTCGAAGTAACTGTAACTAGATACTATAGTATTTTTTAAATCATCTGACTGTGTTATAAAGTTAGAAATTTAAGTTCCATACGTTCGGGATATTTTTATCTTAAAGATTTTGCATATGCAGTCGAAGGAAAGAAATTAATAAGGTAAAAATCTTTTTCTAATTTGTCGAAAGAAACAGTAGCCAAAGAATGTACGTATAATCGATTATCTTTAGCTAGGTAGTAAACAAAACCTTATTTTACATTATATTGTACGTCTTAGGGATCGTGTATTCGTGAAAGAAAATACGAATTTTCTTCGACGAAACCCCACTTATCCCGGAAATTAACGAATGTCGATACAATAAGAAGAAACAAAAAATTTTGGAAGAAATGAGGGCAATATGGAATAAATCTACCGTTGTTGATGCAAAGAAATTCTTTGTTCGAAGACACGCAACGACGATTGAATTTCTTCATCCACATGTCGCAATGTTTGCAAGTTCATCGTTGTTCTATTGTACCGACAGACAGGGTTTCAGAGCCGTACGTTAGTCAAAACAGTACAGAGGAAGAATTGTCACGCGCGTACAGAGTAACGAGACAGAAACTTGTCTATTGTTTTCTCGGTAGGCGCCACCATAGTTTTGCGTTGAAGCCTCGAGTGTATTTAGCACTAGTTCTGTTCGCTCGAAAAACCTACGCTCGAAACAAAGCCTGTCTGTAACGTATATTACGCGCCTACTGTTTGCAAGGTGTCTCGAAACGTCGCTTTCTGTCTCCCCTTATAGATTGCACGAGAATGGAATTGTAAACCATGGTAGGTGAAATTTCCTGGAATATCGTAACGTGTAAATGTTGTAATTTATTATTTCCAATCGTAATATTTTCTTCTTCGTTGCATCTTTAGAACCCAATTCACAGGTACAACCCAATTTCCCGAACGTATGCTTTGAAAATTTCATTTACAACGCGATTCTTCTATTCAGCTCCAATAGAAAAAATTGAGATCGGATTAAACTTGAACGACTCTTGAAAGATTTTTATTAACATCTGAAATGACGTAATCCGCAGATACGCTACACTCGTGTTACAATTTATTATTTTCAATCGTAATATTTTCTTTTCCATTGGAACGTTAAAATGCACGGCACACTTTACAGATAAATACGGGAAACTAATTTTCCAAGCCGATGTTTGCGTTAAGTTCCCATTCACAACGGGATTATTTCATCGGGACGAGTAGAAAAAATGTAGAAAGCTTTGATTAAAGTGGAACGACTCTTGCTTCTCGTAAAATATATACCTATCTTAATCTAACGCGTCGATATCGAGAAGACCTATTTCGCTCGTTTAGAAACCGGTTCGCGTCTAATTGCAGAAAGCAACGCGTGCATCGCTCGAGGAGCGTCTGTTTTTGGTTAATTCGAGGTACCCGGTGGTGGTAGACATTCCGGAAACGAAACTAAAGAAATAATCACGGCTTTGCAATGTTTTCGAATATTCGCGTTAAAGAGACCGGAGCCTATCCTTTGTGCCCGTTGAAACGTTGACTTTCGAACGATCTATTAAATTACACGGTAGTCCTTGCTCGATCTACTGTGACTTTCGCTGGAGCACCTCGAACCAACGTAGTTGCAAGATCCACTGGATGCACCTGACTGCGTTTGTAGCATCGAGAAGTGGGAAATCAATGGGGGTTTCGTCGATCACTGTTCTGTCCATTCATTAAAGTCTCCGACTCTCTAACCTCGCGATTCTCTGTAGAGATATATAGCTTGTAAATTAAAGTTGTCCTTTTTTACACGAAGCCAGGCTAAGATTATAATGTATCGATAGGGTACTACTTTCTCTATTAATATACAGGGTGGATCATTAAAACGAGAATATTCACGTGTGTTCTTTGTCTATCAATATATACACGAGAAAAGTGTTCAAGATGAAATTAAACCGTTCGAAATAATAGACACGATCGCGGAGAATGATGTTCTCCAAGGTCGTCTTGTTTTCGAGAATTCAAGTTTATCGACTTCTTTTTATAGCTTTTTTATAGCTTTTATAGCATCTGCTGGCACATTCGAGAAATGTAAAATTTAAAGACGAAATTATATTGCAAAATTAATGAACGTTCGCCGGTTTTATCGATCGAAGTGTGACAATTTTTCGAAAATTATTTAAAACTTTGAATCGCGTGTTTCTGGATACACGATAGTTTCAACGTTTCAATACGTTTACGGAATAGTCAAGGTGTCGATATTCATTTTTACGTACGCAACTGCAACGACACGTGAAAGAGTTAGTAGAAAAGGCACGAGGCACTGTGTCCTCTTTGCGGTATTGTCACAATCTTTTTTTTTCTCATCTCGTGCAAACAGTCTTCTTCTTGCGGTATTTCACACCCACAACTCGCTGTCGCTTTTCTCTCGCGTTCCTTTTCTTCGCAGTGTTTCTCAAAGCTCGCATTCGAAAAGGGTTCGTCGCTCTTGAATACGTAATAAAAATTACATTGAGCTATCGAACTCGATAACAACCACGAACGTTCGTGCGAATACCTACATTATCGTTGTTCGAAATAAAAAGATTCGCGTATTCGTGCTCGTATGCGCATCCCGAGAACGTTATTTGTCGTTGATTCCTTGGTAGATAAGCTTTTCTAATTTCATTCAAACGGAATTATTCTCGATCGCTTCGAAAAACCACTCTTCTTATCGACACCCCATTCACCGTTTTTTTTCTTCTCCTTCTTTTCTTTACATCATGGAAACTCGGTATGATGTAAAACAGAACTTCTCACGCCTTGCGTGTACGTACCTCTTTCAGAGGATTTCCTTTTTATAAGCACTTGAGTGCACACCGTGAGAAGTCAGGCGCAGATATAATAAAGCACTGACAAAATCTTTTACGTCTCTTTTCGCGCAGCGGTAAAATACTAATAAGAGAAATTATAGGGACGTTCCAACCTTTGAGAAATTTCGCGAAGGTTTTACACAAGCGTGAGCTGCACGTTACAACCCGGCAGTTACGACAATACGACGATGAAGAAAAATTTATTTCGTTAACTGAATGAAAGTTGGGAACAATTTACATTGAATAAAGCAGCGTGGAACATAGAAAACTACGAGACGATGGAACGATAACGTGATTCTTGCATTCGGTAACGTTTTGCAAAATACTGATACATTTTAACGATTATGAGTGACGAACGGAAGAGGGGTGTGTAATGTTTGCAAACAGTGTGGGGTATATTACTCTCTCATTACGTTACACGCCCACCCTTCGTGAGTTTGTGCTGGGTTAGCACTTGGGTTAGCAAGGGCGAAGGGTGAAGGGTGAATACCCTACGGAAATGTTGGATGCGAGACATCGCGATCAATAGAAATATTTCTCCGGAAATTTCAAATCCTTGGCAAACATTAATATTAATGCACTCGTTTAATCATTGGTACGAAAACTTATACTACAACGAATATACATAAATCACTATTTTATTCATTTGTTTATAACTTTTGAACTTAAGCTCAATATTTCATCTTCAACTGATGCTAAAGATACAATTTAACAACAAATTGGTAGTTTCCAGAAGAAATTAGATAACTTCGTTTTAGTCATAAATTTATTTTTCTGAACTTGTAGACAAGTGTATATCGAGACACTTTATGTACAATTTATTCTTTATTCTTCATTTTACTTTACCCTGTTACTTTTTAAATATCTCGATGGTCAATGTTAAGTATATAATACATATTTTTCTCTACAGTATTTGTCCACATGTGTTGACAATCAAAACATGTTACCACAAAACTCATACTCGTTATTAGTATCGAGTCTTCGTAAAACTTTACGTTAAATCTTTGAAATAATTTTCATCTAACAACATTACAATCGTTCCAAATGCAATTAAAATACTAACCATCCTCGTGTTATATAAAATGTGTCGCTTATGAATGATCTCGATGACGCGAAAGTCGAATCGACCGAAAAACAAATGAAACATTGATATCAGCATCGTGGAATTGAAGAAATGGACGAGGGGGGATATCAATTTGTAATATCACGGATGAAGTCTGCGCGATTTTGCAGAGCTTGCGAGAACAGTCACGTGGGGTGAATCCCCTGTGCGAACATTGAACGCAAGGGGAGAGTATTTCAATCAATAATGCGCAGTCGGTTGTCGGGGTGCTTAGCCGCATTCCATGGGTCTAAAAATTCCATCGTATATAATCCCCCAGACGTTCGAACCGACGGCGAGAATTATTTATCAAAGTAACAGGTGTTTGCCTCACCTTTATCACGAAACGTGACGTGGTTGTGAATATGACGCGAGGCCCGTAAATTGGTGCAACGACGTTCCACGTGTTGGTTCATGTAAATCGAGACTAATAGCGGTACATACGCAACTTTTCCCGCTGTTTAAAATGCATACGGATATTAATATATTCAACGTCGTAATGCGCGCGAATGGCGTCTCGGTTTAATTAAGACAAAAAAAAAAAAGAAAGGAAAAAAAGAGAGACACGCACGAAAGAAAATGTCACTTGAATAATTGCGAACCAGTCTGAGGAATTTAAAAATATCGTTCGTACATCGATGATTTTTATTCGTTCTCGCGATCGTAATTAATCGAATCTACAATTACGCGTGCATAACTCGAAGAGACATTCGATTCTGGATTTTTGTTGTGTATTTGTATTTCGTTTGATAATATTGATTATTATTGTGCGTGCCTGGGGTTTTTCCCAACCTTTACGGAATAATAGGGCAGAGCGAATGGTATAGAGTTCTGCAGGAAGCTTCGGATATCCGGTGACAATAGACCACCGTGGTTTTGTCCTGTCACGTAACGAAGGTAGCACGATCTCGATGTCAGCGAACGAGCCATCGCTAATACCTGGTTTGTCATTTGGAATGCGGTTAACTCGGACCGTGAATTTTTATTTAATTCTTCGAAGAGAAATTGAATTTGTAAGTACAGTTTCAGCCGGCAAAAAGAGTTATTGCCTTATAGAGCATTCGTTGGGTGTATAGCAACGCTTCCTGGATCCTTCTACGGTCTTCAGAAGTATAAATATGTCTTCAAACCCTTTTCTTGTTTCGTCCCGGATCTGCTAATCACGTCCAATGACAGGATCTGTTGGATCAACTAGCTGATCCGAGACGAAACAAGAAAAGGGCTGGGAAACATATCTATGCTTGTGTAGTTCGTAAAAGGATCTTGCGAACGTATTTGTTTCCAATCAATTTTCTACAAAGCTACAATTCTCTTCGCTTATTGTTCCTCTATTATTAATTATTTAACCGCAAATGTTGATATTTTCGGTCAAATTAAATCTTTCAATATTCGAGTGTACGAGCTCAAAGAATTTCTTTAATTCGGTTGCAAATATTCAAATTCGATATTAGTTCGATCTATTGTGCATATGGTCGCAAGAATCGTGGATCAGGTCCTGGTTCGTAAATAGAGCCCTAAGTGTAAGTAATCGTGTTTTCAAAAACTGATCCACGGTTCGAATTTCTCCTTTCAGGATGTTGTTGGTCGATTCGTTTTAAAAATGGGAGCATTTCTCGAAGTCTGCGTACGTCCAGTACAAATGCGATGCATAGAGTATAATGGTATGCAACGTGGAGACGTTGCGCTCATTCCCCGTTTTTGAAACCGGTTCGCGAGTCCTCTGGATCTTAATTAGTATTTACCAGTTCTTCGCATCAGATTCTACAAGAATTTTAAATCATCGAAATAGGAAGCGGACGTCGCGTTCTTATTCCGAGATCGGTTTCGGACAGTGAACGTAGCGATTCGAAGGACGAAACGAATCGCAACTTTCGAAAACAACAACCGTGCACAGAGATATTCGCCCGATACATTTAATCATTTTCTAAAATAAATTTCTCGGAATTCTCCGGGATTTCTCGGATTGGTCAATCGGTTCGCGAGATATGCAATTTTGGAGCGAAGAAATGGTTAAGAAAGCATCAAATATTTCGCACTTTAGATGCTCGAAAAGAATAACTAGAATAGCCTAAGGGAAAAATACACATACCGTTGTAATCGGGCGAGTTTTTACTTTCAGGTGCAACAGGAATTTTTCGGATTGGTCAATCCGTTCGCGAGATATGCGATTTGGAGCGAAGAAATGGTTGAGAAAGCATCAAATCTTTCTGATCCTCGAAACGAATATGTTTTCTCGTTAAAACATAATCGACCGAGCGATACGTCCTCGGTAAACACGCGTCCTCCCGCTATTCATTGAAAGGAGAGTGAAATGGTAACAGTGCACGCGCTTGATCGTAATTTAAATTTAATCCGTGAACGATTAAAGTCTCATTAGACAATTGGACAAACGATCGCGACCGCTCGATAGAACCGTATCGCGCACGATTTAAACGCGAAACGCTGTCGTACAATTTCCTCGTGGCATTCCAACTATTAGAAAGGTACGGCGGACAGTGCTAATATACTAAACGCTTATTACATTAGAATTCCAGGATGTTGGAACGGGTGATTTTGCGCGATTCATTCACCGTGCCCGTTCGAAACGATGCTTCCCTGTCGATGATGATTAAAATGTGTCTATACGAATCTGGAAAATATTCGAGTCGTGTGAAAATTGAGAAAAAGAATTATCGTAACGTTGATCTCGTACATTTTCACGTTCCATTGAGATTATTTTGAGAAACGACACGTTTATTCGTTTAATATTAACAACGACGATATATTTGGAATTCAAATCGAAAGTGTTTGTTATTGCGACGAATAATTCAGATTCTTGGCACCGAGAAAAGTATTTCGAATGCAATGTAACGAACTCGTTACAATTATTTTATTTCCTCTCTAGAATTTGTCGAGTTACCTTGACAGATGGCTGCAGTTGCTCACGGAGTCCCGTAGATTTTAAGGATTTCAGGGATCGGAAACAATGAGACGACGAAAGATTAAATCTCTTGGCAGCACTCCGCAGGCTTTACGCTTATTTTCAAGCAACCCGCTTAGCTCCTCCAACACGTACCTGCCTATCTCGTAGCTCCTCGAATCTTGTTCTCATCCATTTTAGTCGACAATGTTTTCACCCACCTCCGTCTTCCTACTCATTCGAAGTACTTCCTGTCGTTGGCGCGGCACGTTCCGCATTTTTATCGATTTATCCCCGGCCGTGTAGGAGGAGCGTACAAAATAATTCCGGATTATTTTCGACGATCTTGATATCTTTTTAAAACTCATCGCGAGAGAGAAAAGTTCGTATCGTGCAAAAAATTGTAGTTGATAGATTGTTCGATAAGTTTTATCGAACGACGAAATTTATTCAGCAACCTAGTACTGTACCGTTCGATAAGTTTCATCGAACGACGAAACTTATTAAACAACCTAGTGTACAAGAATTTTCTTCGCCTTTAATTTTATCCCACGAAGCTAAAATTAATAAATTATGCGGTTTAGCTCACCGAGGGGCTAAACTTCCACCTAGAGGAACGATCTATTTCTCGACGGTGGACCGAAGGTTACAAAGATAAACGAGACAACGCGCGAGATTGCCAATATGTACTGGCGCTGTCTGAGTAATGCACGAACTTAATTAAATTTTGAAATAATAAATTCGAACGTCATTGAGAGGCCGGTATGCATTCTTGGCGGTGGTCATTCGGTACAGAGGGAAAAGAAATCGGTGTGAGTGACTGGTGAGACATCGTAATATACGTCTAATCATCGTTCAATGTCAAGCGATTTGGCAAAAACGTAACAGCGTTCACAATTAATGCCATTCCTACGCCAATAAATTGTCTCGATGCTTTTGCGGAAGCACATGGAGAACGTTGAAAATGAGCCAGTGGCAAATGAGGACAGATGAAATAAGCGATACGGAACACGATGTAGTTCCAATTTGTTCTCCGCTCGCAACAATTATTATCGTCCGCGGTCTCGCGAAAACAGAAGTGACAAATAATTCCGAACAAAGTATACGAGCTTTCCTCGTGTCTCGACGAAAGTTGTTACCCCTTTCCAAAATCAATAAGAGAATTTCTCGCTGCGTTTCGTACACCGACGCGAATTATTTACGTAAACACTGCTAATGTACTCGGCACAAAATAGCTAAGAAAGCTTTCCCTGTGCGCCGCGCTAGGATTTTTCGTAATTTTTACTTTCGACTCGAGACCGTTATTTTCAGACAAGACGAAAAGTATCCGTAGAGTTTAAACTCCTATTGATTTTATACATAGATTTACTCGTATCTCAAACGACACACTTTTTAAAGCGAGGCTGTAGTAATTTCACCGATTTTTATGAATAAAAAATACATTATTTGTATCGTAGAGTTCCGTAAAATTCATCTTTGATATTTATTCAGGCTTACGATAAAATGAAAAAATGCGCAAACTGATCGGAAAACCATCAAGTCGTTCGGAAAGTCATTTCATTTTTTGGGGGGAAAATGAAACACGATTTGTTCAGAGTGTATAAACATTTCATTAAATTATACATTCTCCATTTTGGAAAACGAAATGACTTTCCGAACAATCCAATACATTCATTTCGATAATTGGAATTTAAAATTACATTTCGCGGATAAATTAAAAATACATAAACTTTCTTCTCGGAAATTGAACAAATTCTGAACCTGGATAAGTACATTATCATGAAAAAGGGACTTGATCGTTTTCAAATTCTAAACCTCGCCAATGTTGCTGTAGTCGAGGTAGAAAAATGTCTATTTATAGGCACGTGACGCGCAAAAGTGTTCGCGAAGCTACCGATGCGAACTCGAGAAGTATTTAGGAAGGTACAAAGTCGTGGGGGACTGGGCTATTAACTCCGCGGAGGTCGCGGTCCTAAAAATTGCTTAGGGAATAGCTAACGGTTGTATCTTGAGGATACGGTAATTCGAAATCGGTGCCACGGTGCCAATTTTTGCAAAAGTACTACAGGAACACGACAAACATGTTCAATCTTATTAAAGAAAACCCAATTAGTAATTATTCTCCGTGATTTGTAATCATTGGAGAAAATATTGCGACAGTGTGAGATAAAATCGTACACTGTTAATTAGCATTCTGAGTAATTGCTCACAATCCTCGATTGATGGATTTGTAAAACGATTTGATAACATTCATTGTGTACAACGATACCATGCTCGAGACGTAAACACTTTACGCAATGTTTGTCACACTGTTCGTCAGCGAGCTTAATATTTTCAACGATTGTCCGAAAGAAGGACGTACGTTACGTTTCAGAACAGGAAAATTGAAAAACAATTTAACGCTCATCGTAACGATTAAACAAGTAACTGGTGCGACATACGTTCTCGTCTTCCATTTTGAAACATAAATACTAAGTCGATGAGAAGAAATTTATTAACTTCGAGCACAAAACTCGTATGGATTTTTTAGAAGGCGTAATTTAGAAGGTAGCTTTGTAATTATAAAAAGATTTTACACGCGTTTGTCCGACGAACCTCTTCACACCGACACACGAGTTGTCTAGGAAGTGATAATGGTTCACGTTGACCGAAATCAAATTGAAAAGATCATCCACGGATGCAGTAACCCGCGATCCCAGCGATCGCATCAGGGTGAAAGGGTTATCCGGTCGCGGGACCCTCTCGAGGATCTCCACGGCGCGAAAGCCGAGAAGTCGGATCGGATGGAATGGTCCATCTCGTCGATAGGTGACGTCATGGCACGCAATACGGGGCGGAGGTGTCGTTGACCTCATCCTTGAGGTCCTTAAGGTGCAAAAACACACACGCGATACCGTTGGCACGAGTCCTCCTCGACGCGAATGCACCTGCTTCTCGTCGCTACGGGGCCCCTGCAGTCACGGCACATGCACCTGACGATGCGCCTCGTGAGCGGGCGCACGCTCACGCGCACGCGCACGCGCGTTCGAGCTCCCGCTCGCGAGAGCGTTTCTTCGCCTCCTCGTTCCGCGTCGAGGAATCCGCGGAGGTCGCGCCGGTATACGCGAGGAATCCTCCTCTTTTGTCCTCGACGCGAATTACACGCCGCGGAACCGAGAAAAATGACAATGCCGGGGAAACAGTTGATTTCTACGTAAGTACGAGGCACAGTTAGAGTAACTGCCGCGTCGACAGTTAACGCTTTTCGTCTCGTGGCGTCGCTTTTCGCGTCAACCCGTGATCCGTTTCTTTCGTACGACTGGTCGGTTTCTACACGACACGATCAGAAACGAGAGCTACGGAGCGCCCGGCTACGAGCTTCCGACCACGAATCTGGAACGCGGAGTTCCGTAACGCAGCACCGTCAGGCGGGGCGGAATCCGCGCGGAGGACGACTGTCCGTGGTTAAATAGTGCATGGAAAGTACAGTTAAATGGCGACCGGTGGATCGCGACGTTCGCGATAAGTTCACCGCGAGAACGAGGATTAAACGATCATTCGAGCGATAGGATGGAATTCCTTCTAAGTCTTGCGTAACCATTTTTCTTTTTCTTTTTCTTTTTTACCCAACTCCAAGCGACCACGGAAGACCTCGAAGACGCATTCCAACGAAAAGATCGCTATCTTCCAGTCCTGTGATCGATATTGAGATTCTCGTAAGATCGCGTGGCGTTTGATGCGAACGTTATCGCAAGTTCGACACCTTGATTCTGATTTTTGCGATACCCATGGTGTATATACATAAATATCAACGATCCTTTCTATTTTAACGATCGACTCGAAACCGAGAACATTGTACTTACCAAGATCCGTGGTAAGAAATTATCCAATCAACAGAACCTATGGTACATCGTGAACGAGTCACGGTTTGGATCGGTATATTTCCAAAGGTACTGGGTAACAGTCGATTATCCAATTAACACTTCTCGGTTGTCCACGAAGCAGCGCACGGTAACGTCGACAAAGCGTAACGGTATTGCTTAACATAATCGAGAACGTGCACGACGAATCGTATGGTTTCGGTGCATTTTACGGGAGCACGCCTAATAGCGGCATTCTAATCCGGTATTGATTCGAACTCGTTAAACGAAGCTTACGGTCCCTCGGTATACGTGACTGGGTGCGATGACAGATCGTGCCTGGTTTCTTTATTTCAGGCGGTTCGCTCAGGTAGCCCGTGTTTGGAGCGTTTGCTATTACTTTTGAAGCATAGTTAAGTCATTACCTGCCGGATGGGTAGCTCTTCTCGCCGTTGTACCGCTATGCGCCGATGATTATGCAACTTCGCGCCTTTCTGCTACCGCAAAACGACCGCGGACGAGCGGATTTCCTACTCGATCCGAGAAACGTGCCTTTAAATAAGCGTAACGATGCCACTGATAACTCCCCGGGCAAAATTGTTTCCCTCCGTCGGAGTGCACTTTTTTTTTCAATCGAACGACTCGTCGAAACTGGTTTCGCGAAAACCGTCGCTACTCGTATTATCCACACTTTGCCCTATCGAATCAAAACATCTTCATTCGTACCAGACGTCGTACGAATACGAGACTCTCGCGGTTACTGTGACCGATAATGAGAGAATAATCGCGTTGTAAATTCGCATTATAATGTAAAGTTTATCGTAATACGCGGTGATTTTGCGTGTTCGGTAGTGTAATTAATTGTAAATAGAGGAATGTAAGGTCGAAATATAGAGGGAGATGTACACATTATGATGTAAAGTTTATTATAGTACGCAGTGATTTTGCGTATTCGGTAGTGTAATTAATTGTAAATAGAGGAATGTAAGGTCGAAATATAGAGGGAGATGTACACATTATGATGTAAAGTTTATTATAGTACGCGGTGATTTTGCGTATTCGGTAGTGTAATTAATTGTAAATAGAGGAATGTAAGGTCGAAATATAGAAGGAGATGTACACATTATGATGTAAAGTTTATTATAATACGCAGTGAGTTTGCGTATTCGGTAGTAGAATGAATTGTAAATATAAGAATGTAAGGTCAAAATATAAAAGGAGATGTACAGTAATGCAACTTAGTATGCACGACGAGTGTCGTGTGCCCTTTCTGACTTTCGGTTTGGTACTGAAAAACCTAAAGAAAAATAGCCAACCCTTTGACCGTGTAACAGAAGACCCTTCGGCACCGATAGAATGACAATCCTTGAAATTAACGTCAGCCATTGACTAACGATGTCTAACACACTTGACATCATCGTTGCATTGGTTTTAAAATATAGAACATGGAAATAGGAATATTTTCTACGGAAAGGAAGAACAAGTATTTGGCAACAACTGTAACGAGAGTATTAACCCACTCGTATTAGAGTATTAACTTATTTAAGTAGTGACTTAGTCAAGTAGAAACTTATTTAAGTAGTGACTTAGTCAAGTAGAAACTTATTTAAGTATTGACTTAACAAAATCTTAACTTACTTAAGTATTCGCTCACTCAAGTATTGACTTAGTTAAGTATTAACTTACTTAAGTATCAATGTATTCGAGTATCAACTTACTTAAGTACTGATCTATTAACATACTTATAGTCCGAGTATCAACTTACTCGTTCGATCGATCCGAGTCCTCGAATTCTTCCGCGTCTATTGTGTTCGTTCCTTTACGGATTTCCTTGGAAAAAAAAATCGTTCGGGTTAACGCGAAGGAACAAACGGTGGTATCGATTATGCTCGGTTATGGCCGGGATGTTTCCCGACGGTTATTAATAAAAAAAAAAACTCGCTTTCACTTGTCTACCCAACTTCTTGCTCTTGCGTCAAACGCAATTAGGATTTACGTTAGAAGCGTTCTTCTGGCGTGTGCAGCAAAAACGATAATAACCGTGATTAAATTTACTCAACTTATCTGCCTTCGAACTATTAGAATAAGCGGTCGGTCGGTCGGTCGGTCGGTCGGTGGATCGATCCAGGCAGAACCTCGTTGCAACTCGTTCTCGATGTTTCTTCGGAGAAAGCGAAAGAAAGGGAGGCGTCGGGACGTAGATGCTCACGATAACGCGAGAAGACATCGATTACATAATGGAAGGAATGTTCCGACCTCGTGACTGGACATTGGTCTGTTACCTGGACGTTGTCGCGGTACGCGTGTCCAGCATACGTTCAACCATTCGGAAAGGTCTAGCTTTTATCTCTCATTGCGCAACCGGGGACCAACAAGGGCGACCAACACGACCACGACGCGCGGGCGGAACGATACTCGTTCACCCATGACCGAACGATTCGTTTGACGAGTTTACACGGCAAATTACCAATCTATAGACCCGCTGCCATTAGTTTCCACCGACCTAAGAATATTCTCCGCTGTACGAACGCGCGCGATCTTTAACACCGGGTTCCCGAGATACCGTTCGAGTTGGCGAATCGTTACGACCAGTTCGTCGGAAGATCGATGACGATGGAAATGGAATCTCTCGCTGATTCGACGGCTTGATCGATCAATTATTTACGCGGACCTGAATTCGTTGTAAATTCAGATTACGATATACGGTTTATCGTAACGTATATCGGTAGTGCAACGATTTGTATATATACGAGAATCTAAAGTCAAGATACATAAAGAAATGTACGGTAATAGTAGATTGTTACAACAATCGAATTAGGAACAATTTATTACAACTCGTCCTACATATGCACCGCGATATTATCGTCTGCCCTTCTCGATTCTCGAGTTCCTAACTAAAAAACCTAATGTAAATACCCAAACCTTTGATCGTGTAACAAACAACCTTTGGCACCGATAAAACGACAATTCTTAAAACTAACATCGACTATTGTATTCAACGACGTTTGAGACGTTCGATATAATCGTTGCATTCGTTCTAACAGTATTGTTAATTTATCGAACGGGCGTGGGGGACGAAACGCGGAGATAATACGAATTCCATTTATCGGGATTGTTGTCCTCGCGATTGTTGTCAAGGCGAATCAATATTCATCCCGTTCGGTGGGTCTCGGAGTGCCAACAACTGTATTCCCAACGAGGGACAAACCACCGAGCGAAAAGTCAAGCGGTCCTTGCGCAGCTGTGCATCGTGGCGTTTGCGTGCACCATTGGCTGCGTGTGCGTGACCGTTATGCAATTGCACGAGCGCCGACCCGAAAGCATGAAAATAAAACCCGACCGACCGTCCGAGTCGAGGGCTACTCCCCTCTATCTTGAGGTGAAGGACGCGCGGGAATGTCGCGACACTTCTTCTGGACCCGTGAAAGATCCTCGGAAAAGAATCTGGAACGTATTTGCGAAACACTCGGTACACGGCCGCGACAGTTAGCTCGAAACGCGACTTTCCGCGTGTCGTCTTTCGCATCGACGTTGAACAACCACCTATAGACGAGGCACTGGATCGAATGCAACCTTTTTCATTTTTTGTTTTCTTCACTGGACGTTGGCCTGATGATCGATTTGTAACGCGTATTTTTAGTTTAATCGCTTTTATCGACGAGCTTTGCATCAGAGTTCTGTTGTCAATAGATTTTACTGGGTTGTTTGGAAAGTCATTTTGTGTTTCAAAATGGAGAATATATAATTTTGTACACTCTAAAGAAATCGTGTTTTATTTTCACAAAAAAGAAAAAGAAAAGGAATGACTTTCCAAACAACCCAATAGTAATTGGGTATAACCCAGGGTTCTGGTAGGTTCGGAACGTGTCAAACATGATTCGAGAAGAATTTTAGCGAACGAGGAAAAATTTTGTCGGTTAATTACTTTGTTGACGATTCATGGAATTCAACCTAGTGACGTGAATTGAAAGAAATTTGAAACAATGCGATTGAAAAATGTTGCACGATGTTTTGAAAGATCTTTCCTAGTAGCAATATGAGACACTCTGATCTTTACTTACAATTTTGGTTAAATTATCTTTGAAAACCTTGGATGGGTGAGGTTGATTCATTTTTAAGGCTCAAAGCTTCTGAGTAAGATCTTTCTTAGTAGCAATAGGAAACACTCTGATATTTATTTAGAATTTTTGGTAAATTATCTTTGAAAACCTCGAATGGGTGAAATTGATTCACTTTTAAGGCTCAAAGCTTCTGAGTAAGATCTTTCTTAGTAGCAATAGGAAATACTCTGATATTTATTTAGAATTTTGGTTAAATTATCTTTGAAAACCTCGAATGGGTGAAATTGATTCACTTTTAAGGCTCAAAGCTTCTGACACGTAACATATATAGACAGAAAATTTTCTCCGAATAATATAGACATATCTCGATAGTCGTTTTCGCCTTTTCGTTCATTTGCTGCTCGTAAAGTACACAGTGATACAGTCTATCAGTGTACACCTTCGTTTTGTAATATTAGTGAAAGAAACGATTCGTTTCGTACAAATGTATACTCTACAGCTGTGCACAATACATTAAGTAGTGTTCTGTTTCGTTTTACAGATCCAAATTGTCGCCATCCGGTCAAACGCGACAATTTTCACTATTTCTTTGTATATCGCGCATACAAAAGCGAATAGAATCGTCTGGTGTAGTATTTCGACACTGTCGTCGTTCACGCCAACTTATTTTGCAGTACACTTCTTTGTCTCGTCTTTATACTCTTCTACGTACAATTACTATTAGATACGCGAGATCCCTGGATATTATTAGGTTGTTCAAAAAGTCATTTCGTTTTCCAAAATGGAGAATATATAATTTAATAAAACGTTTATAAACTCTAAAAAAATCGTGTTTCATTTTCACCAAAAAAAAAATGAAATGACTTTCCGAACAACCCAGTACTTTAATTCGAAAGTAAATAAGACAAGTAGGGAGGTTCGAGTACAAAAACGATGGTACTGGAGATACTGAACAAAGATCGATTTATGGCTGAAAACAATTAGAAATTAAATACAAAAGTAACGATATTTACGCGGTGTAACAACCCGATATAATAAACCATACATTATAATCTGAACTATACAATAAATTCTGTTCACTCGACGCGCGAAAAATCGAAAGAAAAAAATATCCAGACAACGTGGAAAGTTACATTTCACCAAGATCCTTCGACGACCGAAACATCCGAATAATTTCGAAGAATATCCGACGTTCGTCCCAAAGATTGAACAAGTGTAGAATCGATGTAACAGTATCAACGCGTGTATTCGTAAAATTCTCCAGACAGGAGCTACCGAGCAGCTCGGTACGTGGTTCTCGGTAGGAGTGTCTCGGTGTAGTAGCCTGGTTACAAGTAAATCCTAACTGGATTTCATTCAGCTACATCCAGGTGGCTATTAAAGGAATTCGAGGATCGCGGCGTAGGTGCAACGGTGTGCAATAGTTAGGGTTTGTAATCGATAGTTAAATAGTAGTTACCGTGCGTTTCATGGTACGGTAATATACTTACTACGACTAGTACCGGCGCCCATTATAGTGCCGTGGCGTCGACAGGAATATCCGATTGCAGTTGGTGAGGTGCTTGCGGCTGCTGCCGGCTCGTCCGCGTGTGAGACACGCGACCTCCGACGTTTCGCGTACGTGTGCACCGTGAGAGCCGTGCAAATAGTTGCATTAATCCTCCCTACCGAGATTAATGCGTCACGGCCGGTCATAGAAAAGAATGCGCGGCTCTCGTGTCCGTTTTAACGGAACCGTACCCGTTCTGTTCTTTTTCTTTTTTCACGATTCGCGGTGTTTCTCGAACCGGTGAAAGGCGTCTGGTAAAAGGTATCACGGGTACCACTTACACGGGTGCGATAAATTGGAGCGTGGAGCAGAGATGTTTTCCGAAGGACGCCTGTACGGTCGCGGTTACGGTAGAATCTTCGTTATTCGAATTAATAGAGAGGCACGATACTTCGAACGAGACACTATTCGAAGGACGAAACGAAACTTACTTTCTTGGAATCTGCGTTATTCGAATGAACAGAGACGATTCGAACGAGACACTATTTCGAGGATGAAACACTTACTTTCTTGGAATCTACGTTATCCGAATGAACAGAGACGATTCGAACGAGACACTATTTGGAGGATGAAATACTATACTTACTTTCTTGGAATGTCTGTTATCCGAATGAACAGAGACGATTCGAACGAGACACTATTTCGAGGATGAAACACTTACTTTCTTGGAATCTACGTTATCCGAATGAATAAAGACGATTCGAACGAGAAACTATTCGGAGGACGAAACACTTACCTTCTTGGAGCGAATTGTTTCATAAGTTTACGATTCCCGTACGGTTTTGAACGTTCGACTCTCGCGTTCCTCTCGTGTCTCGAACCAGCTGAGCCTTGTTTCGGATTCTCCGAATGGAACTTGTATGTTTATTTTCTGGAACGTTTACGAAGCTCGTAATCCTTTTTAATTGCTAGACCCCGCTTGTATTCCTTTTACGTCTCGAATAATCCGAACCCTGTTTCCAATTTCACGATTGGGATTTTTATCTTTATTTTTTGAAACGTTTACGAATCCCGTTTTATTTCTCCCGCTCTTATATCTCGAGATACCTAAACCCTTATTTCCAATTCCTCGCGCGGAATTTGATTTTTATTTTTCGAAACGTATACTAATCTCGCATCTTTTTCATTGCTCGGTCCTATTTATGTTCTTTCCGTATCTCAATTGTGTCTCAAATATTCGTTTCGATCGCTAGGTTCCATTTATATTCCTTTTCCATCCCAAACTATCCAAACATTATTTTTAATTCCACGAATGCTCGAAGATTCCCAAAACAAAAACGTTTTTAATATTGTGGAATTAATATTTTAATAGTGACGAATTAATCTTGATTACCACAGACGTTGAAAAAGCAGAGTATACGGATAATAGAGGTTCTTTCGTATCAGCGGAATAACGCGTGCTCTTTTAGAAAAAAACAAATGCGTCGTAAGAATCTCGGTTCGCAGCAACTCTTTTTCTCTCGGACGAAGGTCACGGAAGATTTGCAGTAACGATCCTCGAATCTCTTCGATAGCGTAAGAATTTTTGGAAAGAATTTCATCGCGTTAAACGCGCACCTAGCGTCTCGATATCGTATTATAATGTATCGTTCTGAACGATGAGTTTCCGTGCTGTTAACGTGGCCTTGGTTTCTTTCACGAGCAACGTACTCCCTAGCACGGTATCGCGAGCCAAATTCCTCGCTAAAGTGTTTACGCATCTTATCGTTCGACGGACGAGTGGATAAATATTTTCGAAGACATTACCGTGCGTACCAGTTCACAGGGAAACCGTAGCTGCGTCCAATCTTCGTGAAATGCAGCTATTCTGTTAATCATGGGAACATCGTTAAATTGAGGCAAATGTCATCGAGATAACCTCGAGAGGAAACGAAGAACAAACTCGTTGGAAATATTTTCTGGTATTAGCGGTTCGGTCGTAGTACGACTTCCAAGTCTTCTAGGTTCTCCACGGAATTGAGAGTACATAAAGGTCGTCTCGTGTAAGTCGGGTTCTTACACAAGGTGGTGCACGTTACCTGATGTAATAAAGAAACACACGCACGGAGTGCGCATACGTGAACACTCACGTAATCGTTAGACGGCTTCCACGCCTCTAAATGTCATTTATACAGGTTACCAGGCGTTGCATAATTTTTCTCGTTCCAGTGGTCGAATGTGGTAAACTTTCAGATGGACAATTTTGCTTTTGCCACCGATATACCGCGTATTTCGTTAGCGTGCGCGTGTTTCTACCTTGCTTCGCGTTTGGAAACCATTTTTACCAGATCCTTGTGCTGGTTTGTTTCCCTGATAAATGTATATCGAGAGCAATAAAACGATCGGTTAAATATCAAATAATTCTCAAAGATATAATTAATATAATTAAATATCAAATAATTCCAAAATGTATTATTCCAATATCTATCGATTCGTTTCGTATCTAGACGAAGAAACAACCGTGTGCTCCAATTCCATCGAATTGTGGACTCGATGAGTTTAACAAACGTGTTTCAAAACAAAATTAATCGATTCTATTATATAGTATCATATAGCATACTTTGCTCCGATAAAAATTCCAAATAATAAATTCGTTTCTCTAATGTTCAATTCCATTGGAGCGAACAGTGATGTAAAAAGTACGAATGGTCGATGTTAGTTTGAAGAACTGTCTTCACATTGGTGCAGACATATTGACTGCTGAGGTGCCAAAGATTTGGTTATTTTCCATTTCGGGTTTCGATTCATTCGGGTCGTCGTTCGTACCAAGTTATTTTACTATATATTTCTCTATCTCGACTTTACATTCTTGCACGTACAATTTCTATATACTACAAGATACGCGAGATCCCCTCATACCGTAACAAACCATATACTACAATCGAAACTCTGCAATAATTTCTGTTCAATAGACGCGCGCAAAATTGAAAACAAAATATCCGCGATGGCGCGGAAAGTTACATTTCACCAAGATCGTACGACGATCGCAACATTCGTTCGCTGGAGCGAATAATATCGGAGGTTGAGCACGACGAGCTCGCGTCTCGCTTTATTTACGCGGTTTCCGTTAAAGATGCGGAATTGCAACGCGCACGGAAGCCCGAGCACGGCGAGACTAATGTTTTTTCGCCGAAATTCACAGTTACGATACAATTACACTCGCTTTCGCCGTATCGCTTCGATGAGATACTCACCGATAAACGCTCGACGCTAGAGACGCGTGCAACGCTCGACGCGGAAATCTTTCTCGTTAACGTTACCTCATCGTTCTCGCGAGAATCGACAACGGTGTTTTCTCTTCGACGTTGCCCCGTTTCCTCTCTCACGGTGTGTTACTTGGTTGAACCTGACAATAGCAACAACAGGTTAATTCGTGGCGGTGTTTTACGACGGTGCATAAAACACGGGGGTAAAAGTAACGCTCTGGAAATAGCGATCGGAGCGGACCGTAGCGCAAGGACTTGCACAAACTAGGCACCTGTCTTATTGTGAATCGACACTGGGGTATTCCATTCTCCTCTGTTACCCACACGACCCACCTTGTTCTAGATATTCGATACTCTTCCTTTCTCCTCTCTTGCGCTCCGTTCCAGACACCGTGACGAAATGCGCTGCACCTTATAATAGTATACGCCTTATAATAGCGTGTACCATCGAGCCATTGTGTCGTCGAAGTCGTCGCGATGCCACATGGAAAGTAGCCACGATTCTTCAAGGACGTTAAGGACCTTCGCCTCGCTCTTTACCAGTCGAGACACGGAGATCCTTGACACTGAGGTACGGACTTTTTCCTTTCATCGATCCTCTGGTCGGGTTTGAGAATCGTCGAGCAACGAATTGCGGGTTTGATGCAATTTTTTAGAGATTTTGATCAAAATTGTATCGTATTTTGTCCGGTTGAATTTGAAAAAAGTAATCTTCGCAGAGTTGTACACGTGACGTGGGTTCTTTCTCTTTGTAATATTGGAATTTTCTACTTAGCGCCTTACGAGTACGTTATAGCTGGAAAAAATTTATTATCCGTATTTACTAGTCTTTTTACGCTTTATTTATTCATAGAATTTTGTATCCGTCTATTGATATTATAATAGTGAATACAATTGTCGGTCGAGTCACCGATAGGTGTTACGAAAGCAGGATCGTACTATGACAAAATGGATAAAACGAGCCTTCCATGGTTTTTCATTTGGTAAAAAAGTGAAGAGAGTAATTAAGGCCGAAAATGTGGAAATTCACTGAACGTAGAGAAGAGTTGCACGAAGTATGGGATGTAGTGATGTAACAAGTGTAATTATATAATGTTATATTACATTGCCATAGTCGCTTTCGATAAATTCTTGATCGTATATATTCATCCAAGGAATGTGCAATAGCAATTAGCAGAGTTAGTTTCTCGTCTAGAGTACCATCTGTTAAAAATTCACTGCTCTTGAGAATTTTATTCCAGTTGTTTGTTTTTCGCTCGGACCTTCGACAATCTTTATTGCTCCGAAAGAAGGTGTTACCGGTACCTATAATCGTAAGGTCTTGTAGGTATCTTCAAAGTGAGTGTTTTACACCACCGAAGTATGCTTGCCTATTTTAAGAACGTGTACGTAACTTCTATTCTAAAAATAAGACACAACCATTGGCGTTTCTAAGTAGAAGCTTTAAAGATCACTGTATTTTTATCGCGAGAACACGATACCTTGGCTCACGATGTAAGTCACGGAGAAGTTAATTGCATTTTTCCGGCAAATCCCCGAATCTACGGCTCGTGGTACAATAAACGCATTGTACTTGAACTAAAACGAGGAGGACACTTGCCACGAGTGTACAATTGGGTCTATTATTTCGCGCAACGTGGAAGCTGGGAATAGCACAGTTTTGTCTACTCGACGCTGTTTAAACAATTCCCGGTGCAAATAGCGAAGATAATGTCAACCGTCGGTGGCAATTTAGTTCTCCGTATTCTCGAAACGCGAACAATTATCGCTTTAATTGTTCATCCTCCAGGGACTGTATCCGCGAATTTCCAACGTTAACGGATTCGCGCAGAAGAAAAACTTTCCCGCGGGCCCAGTTCCCACGGCTCATAGGAACTTCGAGCCACGTATGCAACCGCGTGTACGTGCATCCTGCGTACAATGCACCGTTCGAGTGTCACGCGTGTACAACTTTCAAAAAAAAAACCGAACGGTGGTACACCGAAACGGTGAATAAAGAGTTCGCGCGACTATTCGAAACGGAGACAATTACAGAGTCTGTCTCTTGAAGCTTTAAGGGGGTGTTGCGGTTTAGAATTTAAAAAACAAATCGATTTGTCGTTATTTCATTTTCTTAAGGTGAACGACTTTGAAGGTATACGTGTACAAAATCATTTGCTTCGATTCGTGAAAATGCCGATGATACAGAGGTTCGAGTATAGATTTCTGCTACGTGTGAAATTAAATGCGTTTTTTTTTCGAAACGTTATTTTCTAAACTGGTTTCCACGTTAAATGATATCTCAAGATCTAATTGATCGATTTACTTTATGTTTGGAGAGAATCTTCGGTAGATATGCCTTTATTGCCGTGACTAGTGATTCTTAAAAATATCGAGTTTTTACTAATCACAAAAGAAAGCTGAAAAATGTAAATTTAGAATTTTGAGTTTCTTTATTTTTTATTTATCGAGATTTTGGCTTTTTCTTAGTTCCTGCTATAACTATCCTTCCTAATGAAGATATTTTTTCAGTCTTTGTTCAACAAGAAGCCCCTTCTACTCCGGTAAGGAGTAGAATACAATTTTTTCGGTTCTTTTTTTCGAGATAAAAAAAGATTACAAACTTTGTTTTGCATAGATTGTGGCGCGCATATTTACTAACATTGCAACTATACGAAATTATCTTTGTAAAACAGAAATAAAAATTACGTCAGGTGTACTCTTTAAGCGACTGTAACTTTGTAAATATAAATTCTACACAAGATTTTTGTTTCAAATTCTACACAAGAATATCCCCTTAATTGAACCTGAAATTCGTAGAATTAATTGGAAACGCAGGGACGAGGAATGTTTTGAGATGTGTACTCGAGAAGTATCCGTTTTCAAGTTGTATATTTTTCTTAGGTCGAAGGTCCTTAAATCTGACCAACATTCGGTGAGAAAGACGCACACCGCCAGAGTCGACGACTTTGTTGGTCGATTAAGATCCGTTGAGAGAGTTAGAGCTTGAGAGGCTGCGACAGCGAGACAGTTTACGAGAGAGTCGCGCAAGGGAGAGAATCGTAAATTAAATCGTAGAGTTAGTTGCAGCGTTACATAGTTTAATTAGCACGAAACACATTTATTATATCGTTGAAACCGATTCCTCTTCTCTTTGTCTATTCGTCTAACGTTGTACGCGCACAAATGCGATCCATCGGGCACAAATTGTTTGCTCGTATTCGTAAATTTCTCGTTCGAAGAGTCGAGAGTTTGTTAAACCAACTGTTTACCGCGTTATAAAAATTAGCGAGCGAACCTCTCGAAATTTAACGTTCTTTTGCAAAAGTATCGCGATATTTTTGCATCGATTCCCTCCGTGGCGTAACAACATCCTCGTCGGTGGTTTTAGAGTCTTCGCGGTTTGTCTTGTAAATGTTTCTAATGACTTGTAACTACAGACCGGGTCTACGGCACGGGTAAACAAAGTTGTCTCGCTCGAGAGATTCTTCTAGTTCTTAGTAACGGAACGGTAATTCTGTTGGCTGGCTCCTTCGAACGATAAATCCCCGAAGAGCTCAATGCAGCCATTTTTCTCCTTCCGCGGTAGTATTTGCTCCTGCTGCACTTGAAAAAGAGTGCACCGTGTGGCGCCAGTTTATCGTAAATTTACATAACGCATTCGTGCAACGTGTGCATACACGGATGCAACACTCGTCTTGACTTTCCTCGACCTTGCTTACGGTCGCTGAAAAGCTACGTGTTAATTTTCTACGGTGTTCTCGATGCGTTTGATAATTTCCTCTCGAGCGTAAACCCGCGAAACCGGTGACTCTTTTTTAAATATTTTCATACGGGACTATTTTATAACGGAGTGTATCTTTTAATAAACGATTGATTCCTTTCATCGACTTTCCAATTCCTTTCCTTTTATCGGACCGGGTATTTTAATATTTTCATTGCTCAGTTATCGTCTCGCGAGATATAAAATTAAATAAATTGAAATAATGCGCGGATTAGACGGCAAATAAAAAACGATATATTAATTATTCGTTGATTTCGTTTCAGAGAAATTTATATACTTTGTACATTCTGCTCAAAATAATTAAGACGTTTGTTTTCTTAATCGATTCAATTGTCTAGGGAACATATTTGGTAACTTTAAGCTTTGATATATTACATTAGTCGATCGAGTGTTTATTAAAAATATTCTTAAAAGAAATACCCAATATTCTTTCGTCTCGCGTACCGAGCGTGCTCTGTTAAACTATTCAGAAGCATAGTACTTTTCCTCGTGAGAAATGCTCCGGTTAAAGTTCCACCGTATACTAAATTTCAATAAACGGAAGAGAAAAGGTTGAAATATTGAGCGAAAATTGTAGAAAATAATACTTTTTCGTTCGTTATATTACTAAAGATAAAATTCTCCGATAATATCAACCCTTAGTTTTACCTGTAATGAAACAGTCGCACCATTTAAGAAATTCAAGCGAAAAATACTCCATTTACAGTTCCACCGTATACTAAATTTCAGTAAACGGAAGAGAAAAGGTTGAAATATTGAGCGAAAATTGTAGAAAATAATACTTTTTCGTTCGTTATATTACTAAAGATAAAATTCTCCGATAATATCAACCCTTGGTTTTACCTGTGCCGAAACTGTCGCAACATTTGAGAAATTCAAGCGAGAAAGTTTCCAGCCGGAAATAATCTACGTAAAAGGATACGCGGAATCCTAGGAGATGAGTCGACCAATAAATTTATTGCGCAAGGAGCTGTAATGAAATCGTTACTCGCGGGATATGACTAATAAGCATTTAGGATACCAGACGAAAGAACGAGTAGTGCAACGTTCTACCCAGCGAATTGGAACGTCTTCAAGATTTCAAGCTAGTACTACACCCTGGCGCCGTGTCTCCTCGAAGATAACAAAGTGGTTCTCTGATTCACGATTATTCCGGTATTACTCAAGTTGGAAAATAAGGGGCGGCGCGATAATACGTTTCTCGGTAATTAAACAGACAGAGACGACACGGCACGGCCCGTGTCGGGACTTTTTCGTCGAGAGTAATTCGTTACAAAATATTGCTCGAAAGATCATTTCCCTGGCCGTTAATTAGCACCATTGTCCACGTTATTATTTCACTAATTACGGACGGTATACGATTAAGCGTGGACGTAATTATTCGGTACAAAGAAGAAATAGAAAGTCGTACAAACGTTATCTTATCTGTTCTTGTTTAGGTGTTACGTTCACTTTTGCGTTGTATCGGTCGGTCGTCTTTTTTCACAGACACGACTATTACACATTCTTGACACGTACCTTGTTAACAGAACGAACCGAAACAATTTCTAGAAAGTGTTCGTAAGAAGCGAGCACGATCTTGTCCGAGATAGAAAGAAGAGTTCATTGAAAATATCTAAGCTGAATCGGTTACACCGGTTCACTTTCCGAGGAGAGTTATCGATACGTATATCGAGACGTTGATTCGAACCTAGTTCGGAAATTGGGTTTACAGCAATTTTCCAAGATCATTTGCGCGCGTTATTTTTGCGCAATATTCTTTTGTCGCGAACGAACGACATATGTCTCAGAAATACCTCGAATCGAACAACTTTGCAAAATTCGTATCGTGTAAAAATTCTTCGCATCGTACGAACGCAGTTTCGAATACAAACTACAACAAATACCCGGTAAAATAATCATGGTCGAACGAGTTGGGGAACAACGATCGTCGGTAGCGTATCGGTAGCAGAACGAAACGATACTCGTGATTCTAGAATTCTTTGGCAATCCCCTTATTGTTTAATTACTGTTACACGGAATTCCACGTATTCAGGATACACGCGCAACGCTTCGACGTTCGATTCAACGAGGTCGAAAAATTCCTGCGAAAAAGAAAACGTATTCTCCCATCTACGGCGATCGGTACGGTACAGGGTTGAAAGTCTTCGGTTTCACGAGAGTCCGACTTCCCGAAATGAAGCACAATATAATTATCTTCCCTGGCTGAAATCGTAAAGGTCGTCGTCACGATGAGCACGATCGTATGGAGTATCGCCAAAGAGGGGCCTCTGACGCGATGTACCTGGCATCTCCGATCTATATTTATAGGGAGAACGACCGATGGAATATGCGATCGATTGTGTTTGCTGCCAAATGCCGTTTGGTCCCTCTTAACACCGTCTGAAAGTAACCGAACAAAAGTGCCAGCTCGGTGCTAACTACCGGCGCTGAGTAGACGCCGTCTGCCGAGTATATTCTTTCTTCGATTTTAAACGCCCCCGTTGTCGATCGTTCTCGGTCTACGATCGTGGACGGTGATCGAACAATTTTCCGAATTTAATTCGTCGATCGTCGTGTCCGACGATTCCTGTGTTCCTCTTTCTTTATTTCTTTTTTCGCTTCGGTCGCGCGAGAACGAGACGAGCGAAATAATTTGGATGCCACGGATAACGGAACGGAATCGTAGCGATCGAGATCGAACACGATCGCGGTGGCATCGGGGCACCGATTCGTTGCACGGTGTCGAGCGTTGACACAATTCGATTAAAACGGCGTAACACGTTCTCGGAATCCTTTAAAATAGCTCGAGGAGGTGCCAATTTCTGGCTAATTGCCGTTCGACGGACACACTCTGTCGGTATACCGTTTTCCGCTCGGTTCGTGCCAGTAACCCCTTCGTCTGGCGCATTACATAAAAACGAAATTAAGTGCCGCTCGAAGAGATTTACAGAATTCACATACATCAAGACTTAACGAGGCGTTGCTTCGAAATTGCGAAACCGTGGCACGGGATAAGAAGTCGTGCTCGCGTTATTCGCGAACGCGTTCGGTGGCTCCCGACGATCGGTAAATACGCGGCGAGCACGATCGGCGATCTTAACGCGTTCAACGCAACGGTGCTCCATGGAGACCAACGCTACAAACTTACGATTCTCTGAAGTTTGTACAAGACACGAATTTTAATATTTGTAAACTTTTAAATAACAGTACTCTTAGTAATACTATAAAATGGGAAATATATGGGCAAATTATCGAATATTTCTATTTTTTACGTTACAGTTCAAATTAAATATCGCGGACATCCTAAAGATTCTCTAAAGTGCTTACAGGACATGAATTCTAATATTTGTAAACTTTTAAATAACAGTATTCTTAGTAATACTATAAAATAGGAAGTACATGGGCAAATTATTGAATATTTCTACTTTTTACAATACTGTTCGTACAAATATCGTGGACATTTTTAAATATAGAAAACTAGCGTGGCGCCTAACGTGTTAAGAATGCTCTCCTAAAATATCAAGGTGAAATTGGAAATAATAGTCATGGTATAACATTTTCGCGCAAATCTTCGTTTCGTTTTTACTTTCTAGATTTTGAATTCTTTGTGTTTACTCTTGCATTGACCATTATCGACATGTTTTCCCGAAATACCAGAGCGAAATTTGAAATAATAATCCAATTACAACATTTCTACGAAGATCTCGGATTCTCGTTAGGATTGTTACTTTCTGTGTCTTGATTTCTTTGTGTTTACAATCGTATTGACCATCATCGACACGCTTTCCTGAAATACCAAAGTGAAATTCGGAATAATAACCGAGATAAAACATTTTTGCGACGATCTCAGATTCTCGTTAGGATTTTTACTTTCTGTATCTTGAATTCTTTATATTTACAATCGTATCGACCATCGTCGACGTTCTAACTTCAATTTACAAAAACTTCAGCACGGAATAAGTTACCATAACTTCGTTCGGGCAGGTCGCGAAACGTATTTGTTGAAAAACAACGACTTGGACCGATGCAGCCCTTGAGAAGTCAAAGCATGGGTGGGTCGTTACTGACCCTGGTATTTTTTCGATTGATGTTCCAACGTAACCATACGATCTAGTCAGTCGTTCATCGTTATACCCCGTCACACGACTATATTATCTTCTACCATTTAAATAAACAATTCTATTTACTTTTCTACTATTCTACTATTCTACTAACTATTCTACTATTCTATTTACTTTTTCTCTTGTATTCAACAATTCCATTACTCCACAGTACCAAAGAAAGTTTCAACTGGTACAAAAATTCGCCTCGGAAGCAACATCGAGTGCTCTCGACGTAAAAGAACGCAACTTACCTCGACGGTGTGACGTTAAACGATCGGCGTCGGTTCGAAATGAACGATGACGGATTAAAAAGGTTCGCGTTTCCTTTCCATTCCACGGATCGGTCCGCGAACGCGAGCAAACGGTAACCAACAACCGCCCACCTGTTCGCCATTCGCGGTCCGGTGCCTTTCTACGCGATCGGCCGGCGAGATTTCAAGAAATTATTCTAATTAACCGTATTATTATCCAGCCGCGTAAACGTCGGGCCGTAGACCTCGGCTTCGTTTTTCCAGAAACGGCGTCCAGGTACGACGAACTTCCCTTTCCCTCCCCAAGGACACCGGTAACGCGAGTCTCGCTTTTCATTCCGCGGCGCGAGCATTATTTATCATAAAACTGCGCATACAGGTGCGCGAGCACGGTCACCTCGCCGGCGCATAAATCAGTCGAGACTTAATGTAGCGTCGTAACGAGTTCTCACCTTCGTCCGAGCCCCGAGAGTCCTCTTCGTGGTCCACGGCGTCTACGATAGCGATAAAAAGGAGCGGATTCCTTTCTCTCCTTTTTCAGCCCGCGAACGACCCGGTACGGTGTGAGAGAGAGAGAGAGAGAGAGAAAGAAAAGAAAGAAAAAAACGAAGCGGCGAGTCCGAGTGTTAATCGAGTCCCGTAATCTTGCACGGTGGGCGTAAATACGCGAAGATAATGGATTGTTGCGTGTTTTCCAGGTATTTCTGCTACCGTGCGCTGGCTCCGGATACAAAGGGTCGTCAACGACCTTTGCGGAATTTATTATCGTTACGTTCGCGAGATTTCTTTGTTTCCTTCCACTGGACGTATTTATAATCGCATCGACTCACCGACGGTTATTAGCGGCTCGACCCGGTCCTGCCAGAGCCTACTCAACGGTATAATACTTTTTAAGGAATTCAGTGACCCTCCCATTGCCCCACGGTTAGCAGTTTCATCGTGCTCGGGTTCGGTCCGAAGCGACCTCCGTTCCTCGTACTTCCTGCATTCTATCGGTGTATGTTCAACCACGAGTCGGGTTCCGCGTGTTTCATAATTAGGTGAATCCGTCCTTTCCACGAGGTGGTCGCAGGTTTCGTGTAGCGTGTTACAGGGACTGGCGAATGAAAAAACGTACAACGACGTTCGTCCAACGTGGAATATAATATCGTTCCACGATTTAATTTTTATTCAAGCGGGAACGAATAAATGTTTATACTTCGTTCGTTTTCTGATCTATTTTAATTTTTGTTTAGTATAAACGAAAGTTTATATCTCGTAAGTACGGACATTCTATTTTGCGAGAGTAATACCGACACTGAGTTTGTCAGATCCTGATGAAAACATGGTAAATATTTATAAAATTTATACGGTATTGATCGATATGTAGAAACGAGGCATCACGTGTATTAGAGACTTTTATTAGAAAATATTTCACACTTGCGTAAATAAGACACATGAAATTACAACGGAAAGAAAACACGGTTTATTTTATATTTATTAAATATCGAAGAATGTATCGCGTGGAATTTCTCAGATGTTCACAGTCGAGTATTAATTTTTCGAATTGTTGACTACAAATTCGCTGTCGAAACGAACAATTCGAATCGTGAAAAAAAAAGCTTGTACACGATTGTATATTGTTCAGGAATAGAATAATTTTGACTTCGTTTAACCAATTGTAGATTAATATCTCAATCCCTGGGCGTCGTTCGCGCACTGTTTCATATATTTATTGAATATCGAGGAATATATCGCGTGGAGTTTCTCAGATGACCGCAGTCGAGTATTAATTTATCGAATCGTCAACTATTGTACAAATTCGCTGTCAAAACGAACAATTCGAATCGTGATAAAAAAGACAGTTCAATATCGTATACGATTGTACATTGTTCAGGAATAGAATAATTTTGACTCGGCTCGACCAATTGAGTATGTAATATCTCAATCGCTGGACGTCGTTCGCACACGTTTTAACGCGAGCGTACACCGAGTGTCTATTATATAAAGTGATTTCGAACACTCGAGATCGAGTCGTTGGAACGATGGATCCATAATCGATTCGCTCGAAGGAGCGTCGTGGCAGCGTATAAAATTTAGAGAGCTATCGCTCGTTGGACTCCATCCCCTTGGCCAGGAATGTAAGAGCTGTACGATGATCGCCGGTCGGCCTATTTGCGTAGCCGTGGATGCACACGCGCGGTCCGGAATGCACCACCAACGTGCACATTACAATTTCATTGCGTGGGGTGCAGCAAGGACGTCTTTGCAGCACTTGTCGCGCTCGTTGGAATTTCTTCGGGTCCGAGTCGCCAGACGCCGCCCGACAAATAACAACGTTATGCAAATTCCTACGCTTTTATTTCTATCGAGCTGATTCACGCGAACGGCGCGATACACTTTGGGATATACCAGAAAGAAGCCAGACGCGTCATGGTATTTTTTTCGATTCGACCGGGACCGGTTCCAAATATGGCCGCCCAATCGGTGGACGCGCTATAAAATCGCGGTGTACCTTACGAAAAATCTTAGCGATCCTTTCTAATTCCGGACCGTTTTGTCGTTTTTTCTTTTTTTTTTTTATTGTTTCTCGAGCAGAAATAAAGCGCAGAGTGTGACAAAAGGGTGTTTTTTTATTGCTCCGTGTAGTATGCTATTAGTATTGCCGAATCGTGAATCGATTGTACCAATTTTTTAAGCGTTTCGTTTCTGGAAACTTGAGGCCCTTGTAAGTTGGAGGTTGAGCCATTTTGCGTATAAGAGAAGTACAAAAATTACTAAATTGAAAACTGATTATGAGAATATACACATTTATTAACTGCCTTTTTTCTGTAAATTTGAGATCTTTATAGGTGCAAGATTCAGTTGGCCTATTTTCTATGTATAATAGAAAGGTGCAATTCTTGTTTTTCGTACCAATACTGTAGAAATTACTAAATTGTGAACTGATTACGAGAACGTACAAATTTTTCATCAGAATGGACAATAAAATTATAAGTTCAACGCTTCTAACTGTCATCTTTCTGTGAATTTGAAGCTCTTGCGAGCGTGGGTCCTACGTGACTCATTTTATAGGACCAGAAACATATATGTATGCGTTCAAACTCGTACATAAGTGTATGATAAATACCTTTGAAAAGAAATTCGTACATAGGAGTCCTGGACCTACATAAATCCATGATAAATACCTATGAAAAGAAATCTATACGTAGAGGTTCTGGATCCATATAGACCAATGGTAAATATCTATGAAAAGAAATTCGTACATAGGGATTCTGGACTCGCATAGAAGCATGGTAAATACCTACGAAAAGAAATTCGTACATAAAGATCCTGGATCCACATAGGGGCATGATAAATATCTATAAAAAGAAATTCGTACACAGAGATCCTGGATCCACATAGATGCATGGTAAATACCTATGAAAAGCAATTTGTACATAGGGGTTCTGAATCCACATAGCTATATGGTAAATACCTATGAAAAGCAATTTGTAAATAGGGGTTCTGAGCCACATAGGGGCATGGCAAATACCTATGAAAAGAAATTGTCCTCTCCGAGAAGCCCATTCCCTAACAAAATTCCCCAACCGTGTTTCGCGTACGTTAATCGTACTCAATTTTCGTACATCTTGCAAGGACGCTGTAACAAACTTTTGCGCATCACGGTACAAGCATAGCGACCGTTTCTCTTCCTCGATTTGCAAACTCGAGCCTCGGTAACAGAGCCGCTTGATAGTCTCAACGCGAAACGACTATTGTTCGCGCGCGTTTTAACATACGACCGGACAACTCGTAGCAGAAACTTATCTCCGCGCATCGCCGACTATAATGCAGCAACGTGGAGGCCGTTCCGCGATCATTTCAGATTGTCCGTTTTCGAATCCATCACCACGCACCGTGACATTTCTCCGGAACCCGTGCGTCATCGGTCGCGCAATATCAAACCGTGATAATAAATAATAAATCAGCTCCGTTCGAGCCGCGACGTTCGAAACCGTGAAGTGCGTTGTTCGCGGCGTACGTAGCTAATAACGTAACAGGTTATTCGCGGCCCGGTATCGGTAATGAAACGCGTCGAAATTTTCGCAATCGACACCTGTAAGAGTCGATTATTATCGCATTAAGCGGACGCAAATGTAACGCGGTGAGAATAAAATTGGCGCAACGCGCGGATTATGCAGCGTGGATTCCAGTTGTATAACACGCGATCGGGAGAGTTCGCGCAAGCGGCTGTTTATACACGTTGCCGAAGCGGTTACGTTACCATTGAGACCACGCCTCGGACGCGTGTTTCCTCGTTCCACGGAAGACATTACCTGGCCAGACCTCCCGGTGTAAAGAGCATCGAGAGTGATCTCGACATGGATCCTCGACTCTCGATCGTTGCACCAGGCCCGTTGCGGTAGTCGTAGATTCGATCGTGCTTTCCGCGATCGAGACGGCAGATTACTTTCTTCCACGATAAGCACCAGCAAAAATTCTACAGACATTCATCGATCCGGAGATTAGCAATTTATGCGGCCCTGTTCGATCGTTCATTAGGGTTCAATTATCCCGGTGCTACGATTGCTTTATTCGTCATGGTTTTATGCACCGTCTACGCGAACGGTATTCCTACGGTTTCCATGGTTTCGATAGGGTATATTAAAGGTAAAACACGGACGAGTAAATCGACGAGAGGTATGCGCCAGTTTCTCTCTTTGTAACGAGATTCTCTGTTCTTAACAGTGGGACTGCCGAAGGGATCAATTTCAACGGTTTGAAAGTTCTTTTTAAAATTAGTTCATTATTAACTGTGTCTTTGCCTAGAATATTTATGGATAATTATTGAAATTGATAATTGATGGTACTCGTAAATTAATTTGGCCTCTACTTAGTGAACTTCGAAGTAAAAGTAGAACTACCAAAAGGGCAAATTTGAAATGTTTGAAAGTTCTTTTTAAAATTACTTAATTATTATCGATGTCTTTGTCTATAATATTCGTGGACAAATATCAAAATCGACAACTAATGGTACTCATAAATTAATTTGGCCTCTCCTCAGTGAACTTCGAAGTAAAAGTAGAATTACCAAAGGGGCAAATTTGAACTGTTTGAAAGTTCTTTTTAAAATTACTTAATTATTATCGATGTCTTTGTCTATAATATTCGTGGACAAATATCAAAATCGACAACTAATGGTACTCATAAATTAATTTGGCCTCTCCTCAGTGAACTTCAAAGTAAAAGTAGAATTACCAAAGGGACCAATTTGAACTATTTGAAAGTTCTTTTTAAAATTACTTAATTATTAACGGTGTCTTTGTCTAGAATATCCCTATATAGATTCGAAGATACCTATGAGGTTTGATACAAATAGGAATACGTTCACCATCGGTAGTTCTAGTGTTAAGAGACGAACTCGAGTCGAAGAAAATTAACGATATTTGCGAATTTTTAATACAAATGTTTCACGCATCTGTTAACTCTTTCCACTCGAGAGGCGATCCTCCATCGCCACTTAATTCGGTGTACTTTCTCCAATTCGGTAAACCATTGTGGTTTGGAATTGAAATTAAACTTCAATTACTCCTTTCTTGTAAGATGTATATGAAATGTTGAAATGAAAATGTTCCGCTTTAAATTAATTACACGATTCGAAGAATTTTATCGAGGTGCTAGTTTCTGGGAGCAGAAAAGCTTCGAATGCAAAGGGTTAAGAGTACATATTTTTAACAATACTTCTGTCAGTTTTCGTTAAAAAATTTTAATGCAATTAGAAAGTATAAGTTTTCTTGTTTGGTATGGATTTCTGTGATCCCATTAGTCAGCATCGAATAAAATTAGAAATTTTAGAAACTGGATGAACGTTGTTATTGAAAAATTTGGTATTCGTTGAGTGTTTGCATCGGTATTTTCACAAGTGGATGGCGTAATCCGGGCGAGGTGTGAAAACAAATTTGTAATGCGGAAAAATGTAGATAATTTAAACACCCATTTGTATTAATATATTCATCGTTGATCGTTCTGTTTTCGAGAAAATTAGTCTTGAATCTCGTACGGTGCACGCACGCGCATATGCGCTTAATTACATTTACATTTATGTACGAATGTTATCGTCCAGGAAGAACGATTTATAAACAGAAATATAATTTTTCTATATTTAAATCACACGTGTGCGGCCTGTTATTCGGAATGTTTAGTATATTTAATATATTCATCGAACGAAGACACTGCACGTGTATTTGTACGACTGCGATACGATACATGTTAAACTTTGGACCCTCGATTTGTGGACAAGACGTATTTGCAGAACGATGTTGCGTCATAAGTTGAATTCGAGTCAAAAACAATAATCACTTCTCATTGGAAAAGATGCGGTATTATATTTAAAGGTACACATTTCGTATTAAATATTTGCGTACCGTGAAATTTTGAAGATATTCCGTTACTTCACGAAAATTACCTTCTACGGTTTAAAAAAAAAAAAAAGAAAAAAAAAACCGTTGAACGTTCGTATTCTCTTATCGGCTTGAAACGCATCACACCGAGAAAGTTCCACAGGAAGTCGATCGTCTTTCGACCAACAAAAGTAATCGGGTTCGAAATAAGAGAAAATTGAAATCCACTCGGTTTCCTGATATCTTCTTATAAGTCGCACGCGTATCGAAAGCTTTTAAATTTCTAAGAGGAATAAAACCTCCGTTGAATTTTTAACTCGCAACCGTGCTCAATTCCGCGACGGCGAAACGATACGGTTTCGAGTACCCGCGGGAAGACGGAAATTGCAATAAAATTGATTGCCCCGTGGAAAAATTGGCCGGAGACACGTGAAACCGTACACGTTTCCACCGTGTGCGTTCGGCTGCGATGAAAAAACGTGTAATAACCGCTTGCCTTATCTTTATGTTTCAGGTAAGTGTCGAGGCAGCAACCGCATAAATCGGACGGAACTGGCGCAGTCGCGGGGATGTCACGGATTCAAGTGCAAACTATAAAATTTGGAATTTAAACTCCATTAAGTTTCCACATCCGCGTGAGCCACGCTTCACCGTCAGATTATTCCGCCGATAAAGCAACCGCTTTAATTACTTGCCGGTAAGTCGGAAGAGTAATAGCTTTGGATACATTCGGCGGAGTCGAATCTGGAATTCCATCGCGAGCCAGAGAAACTACGAGCGTTTCTGCGAACAGGACGGCTTTTTAGATATGCAAATAAATGGTACGTTCGGTTGTAAACCGCGTTGATGTTGAATCGCGGCCCGATTCGTTCCGCGATGATCGATTATCGGATTTTCGATCCGTAGGTTTCACGATTAAACCTGAATTTCCACTCCTATTTGGGACTTCGCGGAACCGAATCGACCGGATCGAGTTTATCGATCGTGCTCGTGCTTCGTACGTTTTCATCCTCGTGTCCTTATACGGTGACCTTGTTACCAATAGGAGAACAAAAGGTCACCGTGTCGAGGATCTCGCTCGAATTCGTGGCTAACGCCTTCCGTTTCCGTTTAACCACCCTGCTTTCACCGGGGCACGGTAATCTCGACGGGTGAATAATTTCCACCCCAAGGTCACTCGGTTCCCACGAACTGGTCACCGTCGTGTTCGCGATTCTCGAAAGAAAATAAATTTCTTCGGCAGCACCGTCTAGCTTTCGCTCGTTTTAATGCCAGCTCGTGTCCTTCGCCGGAGGTGGTGATCGCGGTCACCGCTTCCCCTCGGCTGATTAACCTATTTAACCCTTCGAGGGATTTGCAAATGTCAGTTGGCGAGAGATCGATGATGGAAACAACCGAGAACCGTGCACCGTGTAATACGAGTCGTTCTTTGTCAAACTGGTGGTAAAAGTGGTTCTTTGTAAAACTGTTTCGAAGAAACGGACTTTCTACGGGAAATGTATGAAAATTTTTATTTTATTCGTATAAATGGAATTCAACGGGACGATATTTCCTCGCGATCTTGTTTACTGAACATTTTGCGACGAATGTTTCGTTGCGTTAATAAATGTAATTCCGAAAATCGGAATTTTCTTGCGTTTCTATGATAACAATGATTCTTGAGTACGCAACATCGGCAGTGTTCTTCTTCTTTTTTATAGTAAGAATCTTACGTTAGATAGATTAGATTCATAATGTTGGCAAAATGTAAGAATACCTCGATTATGGAGGTTCAGAAACGTTGATCACAATGACGGCGATAATAATGCAATATAAAAATATACATATTCGAATCAACGCAAGTTCGTTCGTGTTCACCGAAAATGTATTTTTCTTCGTAATGTTTGAAGCTAGATTTGCAATGGAAAATAATAAATAAGATTTCGCCGGAGTTCTCAGGCCTTGACGTTGCAATTGTTTCGATATTGTACGTTATTCAATCTGTATTGACCGTTGTTTTCGTACAGTGTCTTGAAAAAAAAAAAAGGAATTGAAGACAAATTCGAGAAGCAGATATTCTTTATTAATTTGAAAACAGTTTTAGGAAACACGAGGCTGAAGATTACTTTCTTCGAATGCACAAAACATTTTATCCTAAGAACCAATAACAGAGTTATCCTCTATATTGAATTTCCATCTGATATCAATCGAGTGGTAAATTTATAAATCATAAAACATTTTGTCCTAAGAGCCAATAACAGAGTTATCCTCTATAGTGAATTTCCATCTGACATCAATCGAATTGTAAATTTATAAATCGTTGCAAAGGAAGCAAAGCACGCGTTCAAATAACCTGAATTAATAACCTTAATTAAACTGAAATATTTCCTACGGGTAAATCGATCATTTGGTTATCAAAAATGTATAAAAAAAATCCAAGATAAATCATGGATTCACGTACCAAGATCTTTTCGTTCGTTTCGAGTACCTAGTACCCTACCCCTGGTCTCTGCCATCATCTATTTTCAACACTCTGTATCGTGTCAAAGTTTCTATGAAACGCAAGGAAAAAACTAGCGCATCCTTATGATTCGAAACTAGTTCGAATACGGGTAATCTGTTAATCAGGGTACGTGTAATCTTCTAATCAGGAAGAAGGAAGAATCTTCACCATAAATCCTTTCGACTTTCGCTTATTACGAAGTTGTGCATCCGTAACCGACAATTTAATCATAGCTAGCTCTAACCGATTAACCTAATTAACCCTCGGCAAACTTGAGGACACGAGAAACGTTCACCTATGCCGATGATCCCACACCGGGAGAGATCTCTCTGTTATCTTGCCACGGAATAGCCGGCTTGGGTTTGTTTACGCCGCGGTAATCACGGCCGATTCATTAAATCGGTCGTTCGCCGAAACGTCCAATTAGCTGGCAACCGGGCAGGAAACGGATATAAAGGCATTCAAGGAGCTTCGTCGAGCTTTCTTCGCTTAAATCGGCAATCGGGTCTAAACGAGAAAGTCTGTACACATTTTAGGCGTCTTTGGATCGAGACATCGGCTCTGAACCACTTTTGACATTAGCGTCTTGGTTACTTCGACACAGTTTATTAACACACTGATTGAATTACACAACGATGCACGGGATAGAAAGTACTGTTCGAGCGTTAAACTTAATAGGTTGTTGAATAAGTTTTGTCGGTTCGAACTTCTTTTGAAAGTTACTCAATTATTAACTATATTCGTGAATAATTATCAAAATAGACAATCAATATTACTCCTAAATTAATTTACCCTTTCCTCGTCTAACATCGAAGATACGTACTTAACACCGAAGATAGGTTGTTCAATAAGTTTTTCCATTGCGAAGAAATACTATGGCACTTCAATTTTGAACAATTGTAAATATACGAATGGGTTGACAGATTTATGTAAAACTTTGCACGTGTTCGTGAAACAGTAGTACCACTTTTAGAAAAATAAAACAACGAACCTAATAGCTAGGTTTCTTGTCGAACGATAAAACTTATCGAACAATCTATCACTTGAGCGTTTCTTGGTATAAACGTATTTTCGTTTTATTTTCTGACGCTAAAGAAAATTTTGTTGTCATCTCGTTGAATGGTAACAGGGAAGAGGATTCGAGTCGGTGTATCTCGATTACTGTCGTTTACATCGAAAATTCGTGTGGAGTAAAATGTCTGAAAATTTTATTTACAACCAGCCAGTGAACGAGAGATATCGTACTTATGGTTGGCGTTTCTCACAATTCCTATTGTGCTCCGTACCTGTAAAAACGCCTTTTCTTTATACACGTGCAGTTGCACATTTTGTACGTGTATCATTGAAGTCAGGTACCGTAAGATCTTAACGGTGTTTAACATTGTAATTACTTTTTTTTACCGCTTTTAATTTGTATTTTATCACGGAGAAAGATTCTTGTCAGATCGGTGAGTTCGAAAAGTATTTTTTATCGCTTTTAATAAAGATCAATCCTTCCACTTTTACCACGCTGCGAAAAACTTGGAAAATACAAGTAAAGTGTACACGATAATTTTCTTCCGATAAAAGAGAAATTTCTTTTGAAATTATTATACGAATTACAGATACGAAACATTGCGAGAAAAATCTTAAAGCGATCGGAGATCTTACTTTTACCTACGAATACGTTATGTTCTCTAAATATTTAATAACGATGGTTAAACACCGTACAAATTTCTGTATTCCCGTACCAAACCCAAACAACGAGATCGAGTCACGAGTTTGTCGTTAATCTGAAATCTAATATCGCGATACCATGAGAATTAAATTAAAGAAATACAATTTACCGGAGTCGTTGATCGAAGACTAATTCGTCCAGTTCGTTAACCCGTGTCGCGCGATCCGATCTTTGAAAATATCTATTTTATCGGGGACATCTCCGAATCCGTTGGAGTCACAAAGTTTAACCAGATTCGGGGCACGGTTACACCTGCAGCCGTTAGAGAGCAACTGTTAGAAAGCTTCGTCTTAATTGTGCACGACGGAGACAATAAAAGAGTGTAAAAGGTGGGTGAACACGGCGCGGACGTCTGATCGTGCTCCCAGCTAATTATCCTAACGAATGGAAATCGCAGTGAGCCGCAGGTTAGCTCGTGTTAGCTCGTATATCCTCATTAATTAAGTAGAGTCCTCGTTCACGCGAAAATTGGGTCGAGTAGTTTGCGCGCGCGCTTCATAACGGGAGAGGACTCCTATCGCGCGAACACGAATCCACGGTGCAATGGTAGGAGTGACTAATTCCTTTCATATTTCATCGCGGACTAAATTAATTTTCAAACGAAAACAACGATCCATCAAGCTGTGTGTTTTGATACGCTGGTCGATGCTCGTGAGAACTTATGGATCCTTAAGCGCCGTTTACATTTTCAACGTTTGGATAAAATATTAGAAGCAGTTGTACGTATCTAATCGGTAACCGAGTCTTAAAATAATTTCGCCTCTATTTATTAGTGTCGAATTTATTAGGGTCGTTGAATCTAGACCGGACTGTATCGCGATTAAATTCGAAACGCAAAAATGACGGAAACAAGGTCGCGGAGAACGTTTGTTTTATTCAATTTCGTTTCTAAGTTACAGACTTGCCCTCAAAATTATTTAACGCGTTGCAATTATACGCTGAATCGTTCGCAGCGATCGCGATGCAAGAATTATTTCAATTCACCGATAGCGTTTTTCAACCGGCTGGATTTATTACGTGGACGTTATCTAACGTCGTATTTTAAACTATAAATTTTATACGACTACGAGTCAAATTGCAAAGCTGTATCGGTTCTTAACGAGAATTATTCGTTTACAATCGCGGTATTGGAGTTTCGGGGTATTAGTGCAATTAAACGAGAGTTGGATATTTCTGTTTTGTCAATAAATCATATTTTATTAAATTCCGGAAGGTATATATTTTGCGTGCGTTTTATACGAGATAGGCTGTCGGGCTGACTGCGAATTGCCATGGTAACAAACTCTTATTTTATTCAATAAACGTCGCCTATTTGTAAAATCGAATTTTCTAAGAGATTCGAGAAAAACATACATACATATATACACATATCTATACATACATACGGCTACCAGAGATGATTTTTGTTGTATTATATATTTAGATAATATTGGAAATTCAACGCGCGGAAACTATAATAATTCGAAAAGAAAAGATGAAGAAAAGTTTGTGGTGACTTCTTTTCATTATTTTCGTATTCCAAATTTATTCTTGATGTTGCGTCGCCTCGTCTTGTGTAATAATTTACCATAATAATTGTTCACATACATGGTTTCAATACCTGTAACGTTATTACATTGGTAGTAAAATTATTTTTTTTTATGAATCGTGTAGGATATTGGAAAAATGAAGGAGAACGTTTTATTCTTCGAACACCCGGTATGCATCAGGTTACGTAGCATAAATGTCAAAATCCACGAATCCCTTGAATCATTCCGCACACCTTAGATTCCCGCTGGATCTCTTGTAGCTGTGGCATTAAGCTTTAAGGTACATCCTACTTCCCACGTCGACTTCGAGGTAACAGTTTTACAGGAAACCTTATGATTCTTCAAAGTACAGAAATTATCCAATTATCCGGAATGTTTCCTTCCGGTATTGTGTAGAAAATATAAACATTTAGTATCCTTGCGTCGTTAAAGATAATTAGTTGAAAAATTTGTGAAAAGGTAGTCGTACTTTGAAAATTTGCATCAATATTCTCGTATAGATTGCACTCGAACTTTCGATACAAGTCGGTTTTAACAAACACGGGACAATTTCTTAACTAGGTCATACTGAAGTAAAGTAAACGTGAACGAGTATGCTTTGTAATTTTGCAATTAGCACGAACACGTATTCAAATACCAAGCAGTGACACGGGTATTTGTGTACACAGTATTCGTTCATTTGAAAACACACATGGGTTGAAACGTGTAAACTTTTATCAGCTGTGTTCTTGAGAAGTAGAAAATTGAATCCAATTCTGTTTTGGCACTTTATACAACGATGGGACCTATGATAATTTATATGTATGTATAAAATATGTTATATAAAAATGAACGACATACATTTTTTGACTTTTGGATAATACTCTGAAAACTAATTGTTGTTTCAAACATTTTTGTGTATTCTACATAGTAATGAAAATATGGCAAAAAATCTCCTTCGTGAGGATACCTTTGCAATCAAACGATTTGCAATAAAATTTGTTTCAACTAACAAATTATTATCAAATTTTAAAACGATTTACGAAGAAACACTTATCTCTATTATTTCATACAAAATCCAAGATAACATATATGATGTTCGTTATCGATGCATAACTTCAATTAACAGAAATCGTGATCAATTAGCCCGTTAAACATTTAGAATCTTTTATCTCTAATCTATGTTTCAATTAATTTCAATTCACGATAAAAATACATTAGTTAAATTCTATAAGAGAAAAAAAACATCCATAAAACAATCTCCCAAATTCAGGTAGCATCGATTAACGTGATTAATTAATTCCAATTTAGAATAAAAATACATTAGTTAAATTCTAAAAGAGAAAACAAACATCCATAAAACAATCTTCCAAATTCAGGTAGCATCGATTAACGTGATTAATTAATTCCAATTTAGAATAAAAATACATTAGTTAAATTCTAAAAGAGAAAAAGAACATCCATAAAACAATCTTCCAAATTCAGGTAGCATCGATTAACGTGATTAATTAATTCCAATTTAGAATAAAAATACATTAGTTAAATTCTAAAAGAGAAAAAGAACTTCCATAAAAAAAAAAATCTTACAAATTCAGGTAGAATCGATTAACGCGGAGAAATTTGTTTCCCCCCCGGGCATGTCGTCACAAACTTATCGCAGACCCCAAAACGGATACGTTTCCATTTCCATTGTGCGAAATTCGTTCCGTGCTGATGAGCTTTCACCAGATACGTTAAACCCCAAATCCGGCAAAGTACGTTTCCTCGTGAACAGGAGTCCGCACACAGTTACAAATCCGTGCAGGTGCAAAGCGTGTATAGTCGACCTCGAGTATAGTGTTTCCGTTCATGGATATCCCCAGGTACGTATGATGTTACCTGCCGGTTCTCTATTTTCTTGGCTTACTCGAAACTCTGGTCGCTCTCTTCGAGGATCATGAAACGAAACCCCTCCTGGTTTGCTCTTCTCTTCTATGGATTTCCGTCTCCGCGATGGTTACAGAGATTCTCATTGTATCGACACGGAAACAGTTGCGAGAAAATTCGAGCTGGGAAATTTTACGGGTATCGTGGTTGCTCTATCATTCTCACGGTTACCGTAACACGACTAAATCGATGATCTGATTTTATCGAAGTTCTGCTCGACGTTTAACCGTGTTCAATGTTTAAATCTTAGGGAATCGATACGTAGAGATTTTGAATCGGATTCTTTCGACTTTTGTTTCTCTTTCAGAATTTGTTTAACAAATACGGGAATACATGAACCATCAATTTGCTTTTTAATTAGTTTGTTATCTGTTTTATTTTAAAAAATGTGCTTATTAGATTGAAAAGCTTCTTGGGAGAATTTTAGTAACGTATAAGTATACTCAAGTGTTTTTGGAAAATTTTCCTTTTTCTTTGAAAAGTATTGTGATTGAGAAAAACGTGGAAAGATCCCTTGACCACATTTTGACTATTAAAGGAAACGTTAAGGTTAAATTATAATACGCACGATAGATAAATATTAAATATTTCTAGTTTCACGCAGATGATTCAGTGTGTCACGTACACGTGATGATGCAGCAAATTTGGCACGACTTAATATCTTAGTCTTACGTTAGATCGATAAGAAGATATAGTATCTAGATATTTCTAGTACGATTCCAGGTTCATTAAAAGTATCGAGACTTGATATCCTCGCAGTATGTTAATCGTACGTCGACTTCAAAAATTCTCAACAATGTGAGAAGAAGACATTCGAATGCAAGTTACGAAAGTGTTTTCTTTCGCTACCATTGTTCCTATAAACTGTTCTCTCGTAACTACTCGACGGTAATTAAGTTATTGGAACACTCAGTTATAACATTATACTTTTTTATACAACGAAAGAAAAAAAAAACGCATTAAGTACTATGATTCACTGTACTTCCCCGCGATACTGGAACATAGTCGTGCTTCGATTCCCCAAAATATCGTGACTCTGACGATCGTCCTGGTACCGTATCGTTAAATTCGACCCACTTTATACCAGAATACAAATATTTACCGTGCAGCGAAATAAAAATATCGCTTTCGTTCCAAATGATTATACAGCAAAATGAAGAATTCAGTCTCCCGTACCACCGTGTGCAAACAACGTTGTTTCGTTCGTTTTCGTTTCGTTCGCGTTGCCGCGCGCCTCGAGTCGATACCGAACGAGAATATCGTGTTAAATAAAAAAAGTATCCGAACATGTACGATACGTAATTCAGTTTGACGCGTATTATGCAGTCACGTGTACATGTGTTCCGCCGTTAACGATCTCGAGCCGATCTGCATAATCACCCGTTACTTTTATTCCATGAATATACATCCACTCGAGCGGTGACAGGAGGAACACGTGGAACGATATTTCTTCGTAATTCGTCGATAGGTGACACGTTTACCGTAAAACTGGCGACACGTGGGCTGCACGCGACGCGGCCTGCTGCTCTCGTTATATTATTATCTTGACACAAAATCTGATCCCGAAGCGGAGACGTGCCGGAAAATCTCACTTTTCACTCGTCCTCCCTAATTTCGCTCGGATACGAGTCGTCGTTACGACGAAGAGTTTCGTCTCGGTAACACGGTTTCTCCGATCTATTCGAGGCTTTATTAGACTCGTAAAATTACGATCGAAATTATTCCCGTATTGTATTACGCTTCCAATTAACGGCATCGGTTTCGTATCGATGAATACCAGGATTGTATCTTGGCTCCGGAAACTTTAATCCAATAGCGAGCGAGTATTGTAATATAATTTTTCTGTAAAAAGAACATTCCAGAGAATTTTCTTTACGGTGGAAATAATTTAAACCGATCGAAATTGCCTTATTTGCTTTCTCTCGTTGCACTCGAGTTAATCGACAAGTATCTCGATTATTTCGAACGATGTATTTGATTGATATGTAAGGAAATAATAAGCGTTGGCTTTTTTTCTATAAAAATTAGTAACGTAGGAAACGACACGAAGGATTTCGAGATACATTCTCGTGAAATGAGAAAAACAATGTATACATATTCTAAATATATTCTAATAAATGTATTTCGTACAAAGATACACTTTTATCTTAACTTTTTCTTCCCAATTAAGACCGATTGATCTCTCATCGTTTCACGAAAATAAATTGAAACTTTTTCTTCCTTAGATTAACAAGTTTAATATTGAAGGAAGCGCAACGTTGCACGTGTAATTTTCTTCCCGATTGAGCAAACGCATTGTTCAAACGAGTCGTGAAATTCGTCGACTCGCAACGATAGGATGAAAAGGGAGGCGATTGCGTTTTGTTTCAATTAGTCACGTTCACTCGGCGGTAGCTCGATCGTAACAGTCTCAGAATGCACTCGAAAAAAAAAAGAAAAAAAAAACAATGCACCCGAACGATCCTCTTCTTCGAGTGACACGATCGCAGAGTGAGCACGACCGACGTGCAATTGAACCGGAGATAGATAATTCTTTTGAACGAAGAAACAACGACTAGTCGCCGTTATTGTTCCCGAGTCTTCAATTTCCGTTCTTCCTGCTTCAGTTCCCTTTTGTCGCCGCCTCTTGTGAGAAGTCAGCAACCGTGAGACGTCGACGACAGAAAGAAAGGAGTACTTTGTTACGAGGAAACGCCTCGTGGAACGCACTCGAGACATTCTTGTTCCGTTGAAATGCAAGCCACTTCCTCCCAACCCAAATCTAAAATACGTTGCAAAACATTCACTCGAGACAGTGGACATTCAATTTCACTGTACCACTATTTCGTCTAAAATGTATCTCGAATTAACTTCTTTCGATGCAACCGTTTCATGCAGATGTAAAAACTGAGTTGAGCTATTTTTGGGGAATAGTGGGGACAAATACAGTAGTTGGGAATTTTTTTCGAAATTTAGTTCCATCTACTGTCGCCTTTATCGAAGATTCTTCATGTACAGTTAGTAGGAGCTGGACACCACGTGTTTATTTTGAATCGCTTCAAAAATGGCTGAAAAATGGCTGAAATTAAAAACTTCTATAAAACCAGTGTAATATGAGAGTCACTGATCCCAAATTTGAAACAAAAATTTATCCTGTCTTTATAAAATTACTGACCAAATTTATCATCGATCGTTATCACTATTTTCCAGACAATCCGATGAATTATCGATGCAAAGTTTCCTTACGTCGAATAAATATCGCTGTTACGTTTCCTCTTTATTTTTAGGGATCAATTCCAGCCAATCGATGTTGTTGAAAATTATTTTGAATTAAATAACTTGTGTCTAACTTCGAAGAATAAAATCTTACAAAATTGTACGTGTGTATTCATTGTACGTATGTCTTTCTGAAATCAAGTTCTATTTGATGCTTGTCGGTGTTATTTTTAGTTTTAGGTGACTATAAACAATCTTGTTTATGCTTATGAGCGCGATACAATGCGGCGGTGTGCTTCACGGGGAGATCTCCCCATGAGGTCCTTTTGCGATGCATCGCGAAACGAAACGATCTACCCAATCGTTTGGCAATGTGTTAATTGCATCGTGTCGTTTTCCTCCGACTGGAAGACAATGAATGTTGAATTTTCGCCTAGACCCTCCTTGATTCGTAGTTCACGTGCTATAAATGTTGTCTCTCACGTAGTGCACCGTTAGGGTGGTATACATCTCTGAATAACTAGCCCTTCTCATCGTTATTTGAGTAATAAAGCGACGGGTACCCAAGACCCTTAGAATTCAGTCTTTGGCACTTGCAAGGGTATTTTGTAAGAAATTTAATACAATTCTACTAGGTATGCAACTCGTGAAACTAATCTATATTATATATTTTCTTTTTGTAATTTCGTTATATCTAAATATAATGAAAGGTGCGTACTGTTTACACGAGGTGTATACAAGTACTTTATAGTTGGTACAATGAGGTTGTAGAATAGCTATATTTGCTGAATCTTCTTTTATCTTATTTCTATTGAATGCAACGCTCTTGCACTTTATTCTGTCCTTCTTCGACACATTGCTAACAGGAAATGTCAATCGAGGTTTTTCATTTTTAAATTCCCTAATAAATTTTCAACACTGTTGCGAATATACTTGTGCGTTCACTGTTTCGATATTGTGCAGAAACTAAGGCTATGTACCCTTGACAGAGTACCCCTTCAGCAACAATGAACAAAGTCCTCGAATAAAAATAAAATATTTCCGTCGAAACGGACCGAAACCATCCATCACCAAGTGTACAAGTTGGGTACACGACACGAAATGCTCTCTCGTCGTTATCGGAGTCACAGAATGACTGTTAATCCCTTGCCCTACGATTTAAGTTTCGATAACGCGTATCATAATTAACAACAAGGTCGATCACAATTCTCACTGTCCCCTTGAACGCTAAAATTGTTTTTCGAAGACATTGCACGAGGTTTTCTTTCTAATATTTCCAAGAAAATATATTTGAATGTGAACAACGTACGAATGTGGACAAGACTCACTTGTGGCTCTTACGTTTGGTCCGATTTCCTAACCATACAACAATGGACAAAGGGGTTAGTGAAATTTTGTAATTTTACAGAGTCACGTGTACAATAATCGTAACTGGAATTATAACCGTAGATCTCAGCCAATTGTGAAAATTATAAGTATGAATTTTAAGTATATAGTCGAATACTAGAACGTCTCAGACAAATATTAATATTTTGTCTCTAGTTCAATATCGTGTGCAATTTTCTGACAATCTATTATGTTCTATCACACTAGTTCTTAACGATTAATTAGAAAATCCCATGGTTATCGCTACGCTATAGTTACTATTGGTTGGAATGCTCTAATAGGCTGTTCAATAAGTTTTGTCGTTTGATAAATGTAGTACTGTTCAATGTAATACTGTTCAATAAGTTTCATCGAAAGATAAATGCAGTACCGTTCAATGTAATACTGTTCAATAAGTTTTATCGAACGACGAAACTTATTGAACAATCTGGTACCATACCGTTTAATAAATTTCATCGAACGACGAAACTTACCGAACAACCTAGTACAACACGAGTGTACCCGAGTTTTTCAAGCATTGCACTTATTTCTTTCCTAACCTGTCGATATCATAGACGAAGGTATTAAAGCAATAACCATAGGTCTTCCAGCAGTCGTAAGAACAATTTCTTCTCGGTAATTTTTGCTGTTGAAGTTCAACGCGGTTCCAACGTGGATACAATCCCGATCGGAGTACAGTGTTCATTCATGGGACACACGTGAACTACGAGCCCCAAAACCTGTCGGTTTTCCCAATCGAATTACGGGGCTGTTCGCGGGAATTTGACGAAAGTAAAACTGGCCTGGCCCGTTATTAGACGTAAGATTTCTTCTTCTTCGGGCGGGTATAAACCGCACCGGTAGAGGAGGCGGCATTCCGCCGATCGTGGCTGTGTGCCTACAATTATCGCGGTTTTCTATTATGGTACCCGGGCCAGCGGTTCAGACCAGGCCAACGCGCGGCTGTTCTCTTTGCATTGCTACGTTCCCACGTGCCTCCGCGAATACCTCCACATGCTATACACGACTAATGCTCGGCCTTTCTGGCCTCCGCTTGACTTTTCCTCGGACTAATGGTCGCCTACCTTGGCTCCTCCGAACGATATTTCGGTGGTACCAAACTAATAAGTGACCGAGCGAAAATAGACACGGCGTAGGGTCCGTGAGAGACGGAGAGAGAGAGAAAGAGAGAGAGAGAGAGTGATGGAGAGAGGGGAGGAGGTGGTTTCTGGCATCGCGAACTCGAATATTAACCCTTCGCGTTCGAACCACGGCTGTGACGCGGTTACAATTAGCAGCGGTCTACTTAAACGGTGCATTTGTTGCGCCAAATGCATCCGCTGTTTTGATTCGACGTTTCAGAACGGCCTCGAGGCCTACTCGTACAGAAACACAACGTTCACCGGTTCTACGTCGCCAATTTTTCCCCGTAGACGAAACGGAGTCATCCCCGCTACTGTTTTTGTTTATTCAGCGCGAAGCGGCTCGAACTCGCGCGGACGCTCGCCTAAACGAATTTTGTGCATCGTCCAAGATCTCTGCATTCGTCGTTGCATCTACGTGAGGGTATTATTCGTGGATGGGTGATGGTTCTCCGACGAAAATGAGCCCAAACGCGACTACCTTCCGAGTGTTTTTCATTCTTCGTTGTTGGAGGTATTTTTCGGAGACTTTTCATCGCGCGATGAGTTGGCATATTTTTTCTGTTCACTGTGTTTTTGGTATTTTTGGTGTCTTCGGTTATTGGGTTTTTTTTCTCGATGCATTTAAGGTATTGGTAATTTTTTCATCGGTGGAAATGCAGTATATAAAATTCCATTTATCGAGTAGTTGAGTCTGAACAACTCAGGACTTAGCGATACTAAGTAATAGGTTGGTCGATAAATTTTATCGTTTGGTAAGAAATTGAGCTATTAGGTTCGTCGTTATATTTTTCTAAAGATGGAAGTAATGGAAGTTTCATGTAGATCTGTCGACTCATTTTTACAGTTGTTCAAAATTGAAGTGTCGTAGTATTTTTTTTACAATGGAAAAAAGAAGAAAATTTATTGAACAACCTAGTATTTACCGTTAAATAAAAAAGAGGTGTTTAATAAAAGTTGGCAATTTCTACAATTCGTGGACGTTTCCTTCGAAAAGTGGAAAAAACAACGATGCACAGTTTGAGCACCACTGCAATTACGTTTAATTGAAAATAATCCGAACGGGGTCGTGTTTGGATTCGTTTTCATCGGGAAAATTTTGCCAATTCATTGGTAGTATTTTTACCAAGACACAACTATAAATTTTCATTAGCGACCGACTCATCTCTTGGATTACTCTATTCGCGAACGGTACATAAATTTTCTTCAAATAGCAAATGAACGAAATCAATGTAAAGCGACTTATTTTTAACGTCTACAGCACTGGGACATTAAATATTTATTTGTTTATCTTCAAATATTCAGTTCCATAATTCTGATTTTAATTTTCATTCATTTAACGACGGATAAGAAGTTACGTATATTTTATTCGTAATTCGATATTTGTAGATAATTTTACTTATTTCTACGCAAGAGCGTCGGATAATTTATAAAAAAGCGTAGATCCAATCCGGGTGCATAAAAACGATAATTACTTGTTCGTATTTTTTGACTCGTTTGCTGCTTCGAGCGACATACCTTACGGTTCACCGTGTCTTTTCCTCCATCGCGCTCTAATTCAATGTTTACCAGAGTCGAAACGTTCACCGAGATATAGAATTCTATGTCGTTTAAATACTTTTAGGTTATTCTCGGTATAGTCCGTTCATTTTGCACGATGACTGAAGGCACGTAAGCTTCTGCTGTTCCGGTATCTCCGAGTTCGTTGGCACAAATCCGATGTTACTCTGGAATTTTCTTTGACGTATTTCGTTTACTTCGGAAACATTACGCGCACCAAAATAATGGTATAATTCGGGACGGGATAGTAGCAAAGTATAACGTGCTAAATTAGGAGCGACAGTGCGCAATGGTGCTCTCTTTGTGGTCAATTTTGGTTGCGTCGAGGAAAACAAAATAAGCAACGACGTCACATTATTAATTATGTTATGTACGTTTGGACAGTTATGGTTGTAAACGGTACAAAATTTACGCGAGCGAAAATACGACGTGAAATAATAGGGCAGAGGGACATTAAGATGGTAGATGTTTACCCTCGAAAAATAAAGGGGTTGAAAATGTAATAATTATATATTATTTAAACTGGAAATAATGCGACGTTAACTCGATACATCTTGCCATGTATTTATTACATACTTTTCCACTATATCTTACGTACTGTTGGTAGTTAATACAAAATTGTTATAGGTTCGTTAAATTACCTTTTATTCTCTTATACTATATATCGTTTCTGTTTCACCTTCTTGTATCACCTGTCACTTCTACTCGATATCTCGTCCTTACTTTTCTTATTTTTATTTAGCTTCTCCCATCTTAATATATTATAGTATTTATAACACAATTAATTCGGTCAAGTCCAAACTACCACCATCGACGTGCTCTTTAATTAACCAATCGACAGATTCTTCATCCGTTCGTGTTTCGAATGCGTTCCGAAGAGCTGTTAGAAATCAAGAATAATATCTAGCGATTATAAATAATAATACACAAAAATATTATACAAAGAAAGCATACCGTTAAAGAAGCATATTTTCAAGATATTCTCACCTCTTAAATTTCTCAGAATGAAAACTGACTAATACGTTTCTCACGCTGTACAAGTACACTCTCGATTTCTCTCCGGTAATGTTCAACTCCTAAAAAAGCATTACCAATCGAGTTTCTTCGGTTACTCGAAACTCGAATAAACTACAATTTCCAAGAAGGTTCCACGCCAGGAGGGTGATCGAAACGCCAAGGGAAGAATTTTTCCAATTTCTTTCCCCTCTTAATGGCCCCGGTGTCCCTCGATAAACGTATCGTTACGAAACATATATTTCCCCGGGCGAGTGTACATCGTTCGCACAGTTTAGCGAGTAGTACACGTCTCGTAAGTCCCGGACCCTTTTCTCCGACACTCTGTACACCGCGTATTATCATTCTATGCGTTCCATCGTTGGAATCGTGTTGGTCGTTTTTTAACGAGGCGTTACACAAAGTCCGGCGGCAAAGTGTGCTCGTTGGAACGAAGCACGCGCAAAAGCAAACAATAGCCTTGCTTCCGTGAGCGGTGGCATCCGATTATACAGCACGAGAGTCGGTGGCATCTCGAAGCCCCGGTATTTTCGGAGGAAGAACAAAAACGGATCTTACGAAAGTGGTCTGCGGAGGAGGAGGATGAGGAGGAGGAGGAGAAGAAGGTGGAGAAGGTGGAGAAGGAGGAGCAGAAGATATTCGGGTAGCCGGCAGGTAGGGGTAGGACAATGACCAAAGAATATATTCGGGAAGCGACGCCGGTGATCCCGCTCGATCGAAACGCAAGCCGAATAAATTGGCCGGTCAGCAATGCGGACTTGACCATCGCAAAAATTGCTTCCTGTTACCGAGCCTCTCCTGCGAGGCCGAGCAGGCGTCCCGACGCCGTACCAGCCGCGATTCGACGCCCGGTTCGCTTTCTACGCGGGCGTATACAAGGACGTATTTTCACAAGCATCGATTCGTAAAACGATATGTTTTCAGACAACCTCGACGACAACCTCAGCCTCTTCTAAGCGAACACGATACCCGTTTCGTGTCAGAACTTAATATTTAATAAACCTCTCGGATGTTGTTAAGAGCCGGACTAACGTTTCGCGTGATCGATATCGAGGTGGTTGTCGTTGGTATCGATGGCTCGCGGGGAAATATAATCTAAGAAACTGTGATCTACGCATAGTGAAATCGACTGGAATAGTCGGTATCGCGTGTTCTGGTGTTATTCGTGACGCCGATCGATCGAGAAAGTTTCGTATCTGAAATATCTGCAGTTCGGTTTAGCGACTCTATCCTTGCCGATACGGTGAGCAAGCGTCGTTCGTTGTACGCGCGGGACGAGCTGTTAACGAGTTGTTTCATCGGGGGTTACGCAATTCGTTGGAAGTCGATTGAGCACAGGTCTGGGTTAGGCACAGGTCTTTAATAAACTTCTTTTTATTCGTAACGAATTTTTAAGCTTACCGTACTGTACTCGTCGGGATTGCGAGTCGAAGATGTACTGTTTTGATTTTGTTTCTAAAATTTAATCGATACGCGAGGTTGGATTATTTTTTCATTAGTTTGTACGTCAGAGTTTTAGTGTACCGAAGAACGAAGACGAACGTTGGAATTGATAAGTTGCCGAAACAATGAACCAGATATTGTAGAAAACCACGAGAATAATTATCGAAGTAACTTTGAAAACGCTAAAAATCTTTTGCGATTCAACCTAATAGACATTAGAGGTTTAGATATACAATTTTAATATTCCTTATTAGAATTTTAAGTTAGCACAATGGATCTCGTAGAAAACCACGTGAATATTTTCAAAATGAAAGTATCATACACTGTTGCGAGCATAAAAAATTGTTTGCAATTCAATTTTAGTAGATACTAAATATTTAGGTATTATGGAATTCGAATATTCCCTATTAGAATCGGTAAGTCTCTATAATGGACTTTGTAGAAAATCACAAGAATATCTTTCAAACGAAAGTACATTGTAAGCACCAAAAATTGTTTATGACTCAACAAACAATTGTGACTGGTAGGTACTAAATATTTAGATATTATGGAATTCGAATATTCCCTATTAGAATCGACAAGTAGCTATAATGGACCTCGTAGAAAATCACAAGAATATCTTTCAAACGAAACTACATTGTAAGCACCAAAAATTGTTTGTAACTCAACCCGGTACATACTAAATGTTCAGATACTGCACAATTCTAATATTCCGTATTCGAATCGACGAGTCGCCACGATGGACCGGATCACGTAGAAAATCGCGCGAACATTCAGATTCAGGTAGTTCGAGAGCACCAAAAATTGGATTTATAATTTCAGGTAATAGACAGGGTCGCCCGGTTAAAAAGTCAGGGACGTTGGTTGGGTCGTAAAGCAACGACCCGCGGCGAACGAGACTCGCATCCGTCTCGGGATGACATCGGCCGCTGGCCGTATTATCGTAACGGTTTTCAGGTAGATTTTCTGAGAAGCGTGGTTTAAGGAAAGGCCACTCGATCCTCGAGGAAGAACTGGACCTTGGATACTGGACACCGGGCAGGGTGACATTCCAGAATAGGCCGATGCCTTCGCATCGCGAAATGCAGGTTATATGCGCCTCTATGCAACCGTTTCTAAGACGAGTTCTATACGAGCTCGATTCCTCGAAACGCGTGCGACGACCAGAGGCCAGAAATTCTCGCGCGATCGTAACGCCGATAAAAATCTTAAACCACGGATAATTGATCTCGGCGTTTCGACGCCGTGAGAAAGACGCGCCACCGAGTGTACCGATCGTTTTATTCCTACTCGCCGGATAAAATCATTGTTAACCCGGTTTATTGCCGATCGAATCGCAACGACACGAGTTTACAGACGTCCGACAGATTCATCGTGACTTCAATACCGGATCGTTGATTCAATTGTACCGCTCGCTTGCGCGCTTTGGTACTCGTATTCGGTGTTTCTTGGAGATTTAACAACAGAACTACCGTCAACGTATTGCTGTTCGTATCAGACTACGTAACAGGTTGCTCGATAAGTTTCAATAAGAAACGAAGCTATTAAGTTCGTTTTATTTTTCTAAAGATGATACTACTGGACAGTAGTTGATCGAACGATGAACGTGGGTGAAGTTTCACGTAGATCTGTCGACTCGTTCGTGTATTTATAATTGTTCGAAGTTCAAGTGTCATAGTATTTTTTTACAATGGAAAAACTCATTGAACAACTTTGTATGTATCTTCGATGTTAGATGGGGAAAGGGTAAATTAATTTAGGAGTAATATTAATTGTCTATTTTGATTATTATTCATGAATATTGTCAGTAATTGAGTAACTTTCAAAAGAAGTTTGACACAAGTCAAATTGACCCCTTTGGTAGTTTTAGTGTTAATTTAACAAATATACCGCTGGTATTTATGCAACGATTCGAAGAGTGTTATACGAGAGGGCTGGAGAGAATTCTCTTGAATGGAATTCAGATTTCCTATTATAAAACCAACGTTTACTAACATTCTTATCTTGAACGTGGAATTTATGAAGGAAAACACAAGGTAAACGTCACCTAGGGACATTCTTCGTAGCACCTTGCATTAGATGGGTTATTTTCCAGAAAATATATTAATTTTTATTAAATATATTAAATATATTAAAATATATTATATAAAATCTTTATACCAAGAAGATGATTGTAGTACAGTTGGTACTCTTTTTAAAATTTGCCTCGCTAAACGTATAACCACACGTGCATTATTAAATTGATAAAATATCTTCATCGTTGATCAAATATCTCTCGAAATGAACGGAGGACCAATTAGAAAACCGTAATGTTGAATTAGCAAAAGTATTTAATTTTTCTATGGAAAATTTAGCAAACGTAACGGTGAATACAGAATGATTCTGCACATTGTACACGAATGTATATTAATATTAGCAACGAATAGTTGGACACGACGTCATCGCACCTAGCTTTAATTACGGTACAGTTACAGCGCAAATGCAAGGTACCGTTAAATGCTCTAATAAATCCAGCTTTGATACGTTTCTTCGTCGAGGTATCCGTACTTTATTTTCTTCTACACTTCGAAAAGTAAGAAGCGAAAGGTTACCGATGCATCGTGTTATCCATCGAGTTATGCATCGATTGCAAAAATCGAGAAATCAAGGAGCGCGAGATTCACCGAAATATTCGATCCATTCGTTCGAGTGACATTTAGAACTTGCGCAGTCGCGATTAGATGATCGATGTGTGTGCGTCTGTGAATTCGATTTCTGAACAGTCGGTTAATGGAGGCATTCGGAGTTCATTACGGTACCACGGCGAAGAATCCACGGTTCCACGACGGTCATTATTGTCTCAGGGTAAGCTTGACTGAACCCTGGTGAGTTATTACTCGGAAGCAATCTTCTCTGTGAAAAAATAAGTAAGACGCCGATATTTCCGATTTTTACAGAAGAAGCTCTCGGTAGAAACACCCGTTACGATGAATTTGCGTTTTTAAATCTTAAACGGAAAATAATCCCACGTCGACGCTTAGTAGGAATTATCGAGTCTCGAAAAGATTCATCCTCGATACCTCGTTAGATCAATTGTTCCGTTACGTTTTTCTTTTCCATCTAAACTGAGATCGAAACTATTCGAATAATTCGGTATTTGAATATTTCACGAGCACACTCACAATATAGAATATTCGAGTATTCGAGTGTCATTCGAATTCGATTAAAATCTTATACGAGGATTAGAAACCTTGCCTCACAGTACAATTTATACTCGAGTGTTCGAATATATTAACAAAATGTTCGAATATTCGAATATATTAACAAAGCATTCGAATATTCGAATATATTAGCAGAGCGTTCGAATATTCGAATACATTAATAAAGCACTCGAATATTCGAATACATTAACAGACCGTTCGAATATTCGAATGTAGAAAAATTCCAAGCAGTCCTAGTCATAGTCTGGGCGCGTTAATTGTTCCTGCCAAGAGAATCGGAGCTACGTAACAACGGGCGCGAGTTCACAAAGACGGAAGAATCTATGTAAATTCTGTCGTGGCTGGAAAGGAGAGCAATTATTAGGGCGATTATTCAGGAACACGGTTTCAGCGGCCGCGATTCCATATCGGTGCGCGCTACATTCTTCGCTGTCTTCCAATAAAGTTCGCGGCGATCGGGCGTTAGGTAATCGGCTGCAATTTCACGAGTAGAAAGGAAAGGGCGCCGGTTATCGTCGGGATACTATTTCGGAACCGTCGTAAAAGGTACACTCGGTGTATCCGCGGACAGCGATACGTCGAATTAATTCCGTTGCGAAACGACGACAAGTAATTATTTTTCCAGCAATTACTCGCGGCGTACGTGCGTCTGCAACCTTGTGGCACAATGCCGCAACTCCTGGCGAACAATTGAATTTAATTAGCGTAATGGACAGCGATCGGAATGCTAATTACTTGACCGGAACGCGGACTTTGAATTATTAGCGCACATTCCTCGGTGCCCTTTTACGATAACCGCCTCTCACGATACCAACGACCAGCCTTCTCGAATTTCGGTGCCACCTGAATTTATTCCCTCGCATACCTGTTCCTGGAAAACTACTCGATAATTTAACCCTCTCGGGAGCAAATAGTTTATGGGCTTCGAACGCTGTCCGAGCAAGTTAACGAGGGACGAGGAATTCTTTTTCGTGGCTACTTCGCTTCGTGACTTTCTTGCTGCTGTTCATTTTTCGTCAAAATTAATGTCACACACGGAGGATATATTTTTTTTTGTTAATAGCAAGTCTTTTGTAGATTTTGTGGAACTAGGATCGCAAAGGAAGTTATTGGGTATAGATGTGTATTTTTCTTTGTGGCGTGTAATTGGGTATTATCGTAATGATCATCGGTTTAAATTTATACACTTCGATGGTTACTGATCAGGTTCAGGAACCGTTAACAATTATCGTAAACTCTCTATCGTTGCTCGATATAACTAAAATAAATAGTTTGTTTTACGTAATACTAAATAAATCGCATTATACGCGGGTACAGGTGTACGTCTTCATTATTATATAAATAATGCCCAGTCACTACCTTCACCGATACAACGACTCTTAGACTGTCGCTCTTGAGCCACAAAGGTATAAACGTGTGAATCAAGGTTTGAGTACAAAAGACAGAAGTCTGTGTAAAGTTTATTTCTACAAAGTATATTGAATATCCACTAGAGCAGAACTATTCTTCATATTCTTAAATATTTCATAACTTTAATTTGGGAACTTTATACATGTGAGGAAAAATTGACAAAATAATCGTATTCGAAAAGTGTCTTTGGTATAGCTTTCTTCGAACTATGTACCAATCTTTAAAATATTGAAATAGAGCAAAAATCTACGATTTGAGTCTAGATTCTGTATACGGGTTTTGAAATTATAACGAATAGTAAAACTTGCCGCGTTGTCTTCATCTCCTTCGAAGAAGAAAATTGATCGCAGGTTCACGATTATCGTGTCTATCGGATAAAGGATTTGAGGCAGTTAAACGGACACCATAATCATTGGATCTATACGCGATGGAATATCTTCGGAACGCTATATGGACGAGCAAACACGTTGGATTTTATTTGCACGAATCTGCAAGTCACTGTGTACAATATGCATAGTTCACTCAATAGATAGAATCGGGTAAAAATAACCTACATCGATCTTTCGAATTACATACGGCTAGTTACTGCAATCCTTTACTTCGAACTTCGCGTTCACCGTCTTCGGTACGTCACCGAATCTTGAACGATGCGCGAAACTGTTGAATTGTCAAAAGCAATAAGTGGAATGTGTCTATCGGTAGTTCCCTAACAGTCATTTTGCAATTTACGGTATCGTGGAAAGTTATCTTCTATATACTCATTTATGTAAACAAAAATATGTGATATACTTACGTAATATTTTTACAAACCAATTTATTTTTCAGCTTTATTGGCTGAACATTCAAAGAATTTATCGACAAAAATTTTTAAATCTAAATTTACTCGAGAAAATTCGGCGCGGGTGTTGCAAACGATGAAATTTCGATAAGAATTTTAATCAGAATTTATTGGATAAGAATTTTAATGAAAATTTACTCAAGAAAATTCGACGTGGGGGTTGCAAACGGTTAAATTTCGATAAGAATTTTAATGAAAATTTACTGGAGAAAATTCGGCGCGAGTGTTACAAACGATTAAATCGAAAGCGAAATAAGTATCTCGGAGTGACCGTGGTCCGTTTCGGAAACGGGCTTTCCACGGTTTCCGTAAAAGCATGAATTATTCTCCCGTCGTGTACCGAATTATGCAACGATGTTGTTTACAACGACAACGGTTACCAGTGCAACCGTTCGTTCCAGGAGCTACGCGATTGCCCCGAGGCTGCTGCCCATGTCACGTGTACTTACACAATCTTTCGAACGTACATGCATACCTGCCAATGTACGTCGACACAATCCGCACGTGCACACGTACACGCATCCTATTAATTCGTAATTACTAAAATATCTCCCCGATTCTCAGAAATTAATATTGCTCGTCCCACCGATTCGTGGGAATAATGCACAAGGTATTATTAACGTTTCTCGTCGTTACTGTATCACCAGGAAACCTTACAACGTTTGCCGTCAATTGCATTAAGTAACACGTCCTGTACTAACGAAACGTAACAGTTAAATACGAAGACAATACACTCTTTTTGTAACACGACTTTGCATATATTCGACAACGTTGTAAATCAGTACCTACCGTCTCGTTTTCTTATTTTTAAATAGCCCACAGATTAATAAAATTTGATACAAAATTCGTTGATCGATGTCTTTCTATAAATTTCAATCTTATTAGCATAACACCGTCGCGTTTACCCGAGCTAGACTTTCCAACAGCTTATCCGAACATTTATCGGACTTTTTGACAGCTCTAAGTATTTATGGTCTACGTAACGTTGCTCGTTTTGGGATTCTCTCGTTTTCTTTTCTGCGAAACTACGCAAGAAACTATTCGCGAAAATGATAGAACGTTAGACCTTGGCGAGTAATCGACACGATTGTCCTCGCTGCGGGAAGGATATTGTTTCGAATCTCGGTAGGGTTGATCGAATCGTTTCTTTTCTTTCGTGGAGCCCATTTTGGCAACCGGGAAACGCTGCAGGGTGCATAGTTCGAGAAAAATGAAGAGAAGGAAACGCTACGTTTCGTCCAGAACCATATATACGATAGAATTATTGGAAAGACTACCGTCAGGTAGTTCGTACCTCGAATATATGGACACTTGATATCGAACGAAACATTTATTTGTAACAATTGAAAGGAGCCAAATGGATCGTATCCATAAAACGAAAAGTACAAGAAATCGTTGGAAACATTGTTTCGACTCGAAGTGTAGCTAAAATTTAGAAACTTAAAGAAAGTGAAGTCGGTTTCACTAACGAGAGGTTCAATGTCTGGGTAACTCGCAAGGACGGTGCACTCTCTACGTTGGACGCCACGATTCGTTATAAATCTACATCGTTATACACAATTCGCTTATACGGGCTTCTAATAGCGAGCTTCTCGACCCTTCATTTACCAAATGTCGATGTATTCGATTCGATAGCAGTGGTCATGCATTCAAGAATGTAATCGTAAACGAACAGGACAGATTTACCTTCTGCGCGAACTTCGAGTCACGGCAGCTTCGAGTACAGAAGGTATGCGATCTACGATCGACGATGGTGAAGCTCGATGGTGGTTGTTAGGAGTCCACCGAATCGGGATGCAGCAATCTCTGCAATGTTACTCGATTATCGTCGTTCTACGCCCGTACGAGTATCGTTTTCCCACGGCTGTGTGTAAATATATACGCGCTGGTGACAAGCCTTTCGTAAGGACGCACTTCTTGCGAGCTCGGCCTCGTTCGCGCAATAATTCCGGATCGTGTCTACTCCTAGCAATTGTATAGTGGGCGCGTGTATACGGTGTTGGTTAAGTCGCGTACGTTGAACCAGCGAAATATTTTGACGAATCGGGTCTACGTGGAAAATTTAACGAAACGACCGGCATGGAAAAATTTGATCCAACGAGGAGCTACGAATTTATTCGCAAACGTTCTAAATTTAGTATTTTGTATGTTGTGTACGTTGGTACAAGACCACGTTGGTATAAGTTATTATATTAATATTAATATTTATAGATAAAGTACAAGTATTTATTAATACTTATACTTATACATAAGTATAATACATATGCTCATGTATAAGTATAAGTATATTTAAGTATAAGTATAAGTAAAATATAAGTATAAGTAATATATATAAGTATAAGTATAAGTATATTTAATTTTAATAAATATAATACTTAAAATCTGCAGCACACATACACTCGTGCCTACATACGTACATCTTCATCGTAAAATTATCAATACAATTTCCAGTCGATTGTATCCACACATTCGTTCACATTGTTCAATATTATTTTCCATGTGTCTCTATTACCTCACAATTTCCCTTGCACTTTGCGCACCCTAGAAATCCACGTGCTCTTGGAACTGCAAGCTTTCTCGATCGAATTCTTCGCGATCTGCATCTCGGATCTCGAAGACCCAGTTTTCCCGAGAATCGAAAATCGTTTTTCACGTGTATCCTTGAAACGCTCGCAGGTCCTTGGACGAGTGGATTTCCCAACGATCGGTTCGTTAGATTCGCCGTTGCATTCTCGATGTTTTGCTCCAGTATGCAGACGGCTTTAAGCTCTCGTGGCCGGTGCACGTGCACGTCCTTCGAGCGCCGCTTGGCGCCGGCCTGGACGACCGTAATTGCCGTATTATGCGAGTTCTGCGGGAACGTTCCTGTGGACGTGTCGACGTCCAGCGATTTTTACAATTCTTTTCCGCCAGGCTTCGATAAATGTCGTCATTCCTGACCGAAGCCTGCCGCTTTTAATGTAAATTCTGAACGCATTTTTACGACGACCGTGGGTGAACGTTCTTCTTACTCTCTGGAAACTAGCGCCGGGACTCGATCTCAGTTTTACGCTTCGAACGAATCGAAACGATGTCACTCGTCGCGTACTCCGAAACTGAACGAACAGCGATTTGTTTGTAGAAATATTGAACAAGACGCGAATGAAATCTCGAAACGTTCTACAAATCTCTTCATATCTGACCGCGCAAGCTTTTAACGCTGTGCGAGAATACACAGACTCTTCTTTTTATTTTATCCACCCGCGAAACGTTGAAACGAGATTGAGTAAGATGGTTGGTATTTTTTTAATTGAAGAACTTCAGAAAAGGAAGTCGATTCATTTCGTAGAAAATGAACAAAACGTGGTTAAAGTATCGCGTTATTTCTGGTCGATATTTGTTTCAATTCAGGTGCTTCAGAAAAGGAAGTCGATGAATTCGATATAAGATAAACAAAATGTGGTTAAAATATCAGGTTACTTCTCAACTATTTAATTATACGAATTTTTGGCATTTTGTAATTATACATGGTCACGGTCCTATCGATTCAAATCAGGAAACGATTGTTACACTTCTTTACAATCGATCTTGCACTAGTTGAAACAACATCGTGTGAAACGAGATCGAGTGAAACGATTAATGTAAAATGCTCTTCAAATTTAACCACGAAGAACATCTGGATACGCGGATTGCTTGTGAATATCATCGTAATTTATGCTTGCGTGTATTTCAAAGCCGTGTCCGGTTTTTAAAGACCAGAACCTTTTTCCACTTTTTTCTAAAACACGTAGGAGTTCGATACGCTACCGTTGCTAGCGGATGCACTATTATCGCGTCAAATTTGAGATACACCTGCGAAATGCCAACTAGTTTTCAAACAGCTCACTCCAGAGTTTCATTATCGTCTGGAAAGTTGTCCGACTCGATCGAGTAGGTAGCCGTGTTGGAAACAACTTTTCGACATTTTTCATTAGAACTTTGCTACGCACTTACACGTGATTAGTCTTGCCGCTGCATAACGCTCGTTTTAAATGGCGTGCAATATTGGTTTCGTGGTTATTCTCAGTTTGGATCAATATTTCACAAATACGTTCGAGTAACGTGTTATCGATAATACGTTTCGCGAGATGGGTTAATTGAATCGATCGAATTGAATTCAAAGTCAAAAGCAACGTTACGTAGGTATTGCACTTACGTCTATTAAATATCTCGAACTCGTATTCTCGATACGATTGATTTAACATATTCTCCTATTTTAATTTTTGGTGAACATTTTCGACAGCCTGTAAACGTTTCTATCGAAATATTTACCACGAAGGAACGCTGGAATGTAGGTGAAGAATTTTCAAGGAGATCTCCGTTTCGTTCGTTACCAACGTTCCTGAAGTCGCAATCGTTGCAATAATCGATTAACGACAACGGAAATATACGTGTACGCGCATACGCGGCAAGGATATTGCACGTGTAGGTGCGGTGTCGCGTCCTTGCGTTTCCTCTCGAGTGGATAAACGCCACTCCTCTATGGTTCCCTCCACGATTACGTTCACTCTCTTTCTTTACCGCATATCGCAAAGATCACTGACTCCGCCGTATTCCACGAGCCCCCGTTTCATTTTTAGTTCTATCGCAAATAACCTGAAAACAAAACCGAATACAGGATTCCTGCTTCCCGATGAATAATTCATCGAGCGTTTTTCTTGCTTCACCTCGGCGTGAAAAAAAAAAAAACGAACTTGTACCTTTCCCTCGATTCGTAAGTATTTTTTTCAAGGAAACGCTCGGTACGTTCGAATTTGTTCGAACAAAACGATAGTACGTAAATATTTGCGATAAATAGATTCAAATAGGTTTATTGCTTTACAGGTGTTCTCTCTGTGTTTATATTTTTCGAAATCACGTATTTTTCATCTTTCGTGCCTCGAGAGAGACAAAAGCTTTGGCAATACTTTGAACCTAGTCTGCAGTGTTATGCATAAATATACCGAATTTACATAAATTGTATCGTGATTGTGGAAGTGGTGTAACTGACAAGCAATGTAGCGATTCTATATTCAAAAATTAAATAAAAGGTATAGTATAATATTTTTTTATACGAGTTTCCCTTTCGAAGAAATTGATGTTGAAGCACGTTCAGGGCACGTGGGAGATTTACGAACGTTCCATTCAACGGATCTCGCTGCAGATATCTATCGTGTTTATACACAAGCAATAATATACAGCAGGAAACACACATTTTGTATAATTAATTTTATCACGTGCTACATTTTCTTGCTAAACATTGCCACTTTCACTTTTCGTTTCCATTCTATTATTTCTCCAATTTACTTTCGTCAGTCTCGATTTTTATATCTTTCGGTTAAAATCTTTCAGTCGTATTTAACAAAACGCGACAGAAACTCGACTCATCTATTTTCATATCTCTCGGTTCGAATCGTCGCGCTGTATTATATACAATAAAACTCGACTTCTCTATTTATATGTCTTTCCGTTAAACCTTGACGGTGCGTTATAATTTACAGAACACGACAGAAGCGAAACTCGATTTCTCTATTTCTATATCGTCCTATTAAAATCTTGGCGATATATTATATTTAACAAAACACGATTTCTCTATTTTTATATCTTTCCGTTAAAATCTCGACGGTGTATTATATTCAACAAAGCGCGATTTCTCTATTTTTATATCTCCCCGTTGATACCTTAGCGTTGTATTATATTCAACAAAATACGATTTCTCTATTTTTATATCTTTCCGTTAAAATCTCGGCGGTGTATTATATTCAACAAAGCACGATTTCTCTATTTTTATATCTCTCCGTTAAAACCTTGGCGTTGTATCGCATTTAAAATGACACAACAGGGGTAAAACTCGACTTTCGAAAGTGCTTCGAAAAATGACAAAGGAATCGAATACTGTATCGCGGAGGATCGATCGAAATCGATGTGATCCACAGGTGTTCGCGACAGTTGGAGGAACACAACGATGGTAAACATCGATGGTAAATCGCGACGAAAGTCCCATGCGATTCCCGAGATCCTCTACGCGGATAAGATCGTAACGCGGAACGCAATCGAGCTTCCAGAATCGCAAACTTCCCCGGCGCGATCCCGCTCGTGGCTTAATGGTTTTCACGCGATTTATAAACTATCTTTACCGCGATCTTTACGCGACGGGCCGCATAAGGGGCCGCGAGGCTCCGCGTGTAACAGGTGAAGGAAATCTTACGAGAGAAGAACGAGAGGACGATCACGGACGGTGATTCGAGCGATGAAAAAAAAACTGGGGCCCCGATCGACGGATGGTCGCGTGCATCGGCACCATCGTGGTTACCTTTAGTATGCTAATCGATAATATAAACCGCACGAGAACGAGCTTGTTTTCCAGCCGTGAAAAAGTGATACGTTCCTTCGAGACGGGCGAAGAGTCTCTACTTTCCGTTCGCGGACGAAAGTGCAACCGGCCTGTGTGGTTTTCATAAATATGGACGAATATAAATCGTTTTCTTCGCGTATACGAAAGACTCGATCGCGAGCCTGAAAGTGGCGATTATGCTCGTGTAAGCAAAACATTCGTAACGGCTAATTTTATACGAAAATAAAAGACGAAGAAAGTCGATTTATCGGGAGCTCCTGGTTGTAAATTACGAGGAGCCCACGGTGGAATAAATACGAGTAACGAACGTGGAAATGGTTGTTCGTTTAACGCTTGAAAGGTACAGTTTAAAACGGTGCGGATAAAAATTCATACCGAACGTCGAGGAATTAAAAGTCTCTAAATAAATGTACGAGGCTAGTTTGCCTCTGAGTTTCTATATAAATTGGATTTTCTTCCGTACTTAACGATCGTTAATACGTTTTTAAATTCAGCTACGTAGAATTTCGTAATTAACGAAATTATAGATATCTTCGATGTAGCTCGTCGATCTGGACAATTCGTGGTGCATTATTTATTCGTGTCAGTCGTTTAAATTATGTTGTAGTTGTACATCGGTCGATCTGTTTCGCGTTTCATTTTCTCGGGACTTTAATAAACTGTAAGGAATGTACGAGTATGAGATAAGCTTTGATTTACTTAAGTGGTTCTGACAGTCTTTCGTTTAGGTTTTAGACCAAAGTGTGTTTCAGCATCGAGAGAACACGCATTACGTTTTACGTTACTTTACAATTCTAGTGTTTTTTCTTTCTTTTAATTATTTTAAAAGTCACCCCAATACATATACACACATTGAATTTAAATTACACGTGTTCAAATTCTCTTTTGAATACTCACTCTTGCAATATTCACTCGTTCATCTTGACACCTCGTAATATAAAGAAACGTATAGTAATACAAGTTAGTATGCAGAACGAATTGAAAATATTCAAACCTTTGACGTGCAACAAACGACCCTTCGATACCGATACAATGGTATATATTAAAACCAACGTCAAGAATATAAACACACATACGTATATTCGAAGCAGATTTTCTCGAAAACGAAACTCAAAAATAATACTGCACATTTTCGACGTATCCTTGCACGAGAAATCTCCACAAATGGTAATTTTGCAGGCAAACGCGTGAATCTCCGGTACAACGAAACTCGAATCCATCCCTGACATCTCGCAAAATATTAATTACTCTAAAGACGACGTATTAGGAAATTGTTCGACCACTTCGTGTATTATTTCCTCGTATCTCGAACACGAGAGACAATCGAACGATCCGGGTATACTCTCGACTGCTTTGGAAAAACCTAATTAAAAATCCACGTACGTTATAAATTGATAGGGGACGATGAAACGTTAATAGGTCGCGTGCAACGTACGACCTTTCGACCAACGTACGTTTTACTGCGATATGCAAATTGGTCCCGGGATCGAGTAATTAAAATGTCATCTTTAATCGTACGGAGTTGTACGCGATATCTCTGGACGGAACGTTGGAATTATGAACCAAATCAAAGTCGTTCCCGTTATCCAGGTAGGAAAATAAACGGGTAAATCCACGACGCGTTGAAGTCTCGCTTTATTCGTGTCAAGGCCTCGCGTTTCTACGGTAACCGGGAATTAGTTAACGCGTTGTGTTTGCACGTTAACCGGTCACTATTTGCGGGCAAATTCGCGAGATATCGTCCCGGGTGAAACACGTAATTTCACGAGATCGTTACACGGGGAATCGATCGAGCACGCCCACGATCTCGGGAACACTTTGTATACAGGGTGATACCAGAAACTGGAACGTGGCTGGAGCAATTTTCTACGATCGAAGAAAGTAATAACGGGAAATTGTATCGCGTTTTAAATAAACCGGCGATAAGGTATCCGTAAATAACGATCTTTCTTTCCTCGATGGACCACTGGAGTAGAAACCGTGTAATTTCCTTTAGATAAACCGATCGTACACAAATCCGAGATCGTACACGAGAGTGTCGAGATTCTCGAAAACGGAGCACATCGAGTACTCGATGCTTCGTATTTTACGATAGAAAATTATTTCTTCCCGTTTGTTGCACAGCATTCGAGATCGATCGACATCTCAGCGTATAAATCCGAACGAGGTGGACGGCAACGCTTCACTTTCACTCGCGTTAACGCTTCAACGGGCAGAATATCTAAAAGAATTCGCCTCGTTGGAAAGAATTCGAGATTCGTCGATGCAACGATTTTCCCCAAGATACTCCCAAGAATAACAACGATCGCGATAATAGGAAGTACCGAGGATTACCGATCGTTAACCGTACAAAGGGCGATACACGGTGATGAGAAGAGTACGCTGTTATTCAATCTAGGCCCAATTTCTTCATCTCCACTTGGAAACGTATCTACTCCGGCTCGTCCCAGTTCCTAGAATCACCCTATATGCTCGACCGCGACGATCATAGTCCATGATCATTACTGTTATTGTTGCCGGCGTCGCTTTGCCGACTAAATTGGCCGTTCTCGAAACAATTGCCGTGCAATCGGGGCTGAAATTTATCGCGTTTACGTGTCCAACATTCGTCGCGATTTCGCGGAACAATGCGATGGGTTGCCCGCAGGGCCCCGCCAGAACGAAATGTCGGTGTTTACTCGTTAATCCTGCTGCTGTTTCCTCCGTGGGTGTGTCCTCTATCCCTTCCGTAATTGGCTCGTGTCAGCTCGACCTTTTCAAGGAATTCCATTTGGTATTTTTCTTTTTTCGGGACACGAATCGGGAAAGCGGCGGCCATATCGATTGCGCTAACGAGCACTACACGAATTACAAATTTAGAAAGCTGCCAAGCGATAAACAATGGAAACTTCACCGTTTGTAGCTTTACAGTCCAATTGTGCTCTCCTTCGTGACGGAGAAATTTTCGTCGTTCACGTTCGAGATTCAAAATTGAACGAAATATTTTTGCTAGGAGAAATTGTTTCTCTTGAAGAGAGAATCGACGTTGAAAATACTTGGGGCGTGAACGTGTTTGATACTGATTCGATAAATACTAGGTGGCTCGATAAGTTTTGTAGTTTAGAGAAACACGATTTCATGGTTCGAAATACTTTTTATTGTTCGATATACTCTCCTTGAAATTCGATACATTTGTTCCGGTGATGTTAGAATTTATAGATTACATCCCTGAAGCGAGAATCCGGATGTCGAAACGGTTGCTAATACTATAAATTTTGTTCGAACACTGTGTTGTAGAAATAATAATTTATAGAAGGAAACATTTCTTGCGGTTAACTTTATCTACGTTCTATGTTGGAATAATATAAATTGTATTTTCACGATAGTTTGTTTTATCAATATACAATTATTACGTTGTTCAGAAAGTCAAAATGGAGAATATATAATTTAATAAAATGTTTGTACACTTTAAAAAAAATCGTGTTTCATTTTCATCAAAAGAAAACGAAATACAACCTAATAGTTATTTTATACGATCTTGACCAACCTTCGTCAAAAATTTTACTCAGTTACGAACAGATACGTTGAATGAACAAATTATTGGAATATTGGGTTCTGGGTACGATCGAATAATAGCTTTGTATTTCTATTTTATCGATAAACCAAACTTTATTAATATTCCAGAAGGTATATCTTTTACGTGCGTTCTATACGAAATCGACTTTCAGACTAACTGCTAATCACTGTTCGTCATGGTAACGAACAAACTCTTATTTTATTTAATAACCATCACGTAGAACATTATTTAGAATCTAGAAGATTCTACAAAAAATTCTACATATATAATACACGTGCACATGGATACGCCTACCAAAGATGATTCTTGTCGTATCGTTTTTAAACGGTATTGTAAATTCAACAAATAACTCGAATATTCGGTAAAACTGCCCCAGCGAGCCGAAGAAACCACGTTCGCGGGAAACTCATAGGAGCATCGTCTCAATTTCCTTGTTTCGTTTTCTGTTTCAGGTGAGTAAAGCCATCGCGAATGCGGAGCAATTTGCAATTACACGAAAGAGAGGGGAGCGCGGATACGTTGCGTCAGTGAAAGAGGTTTCCAGATTAACTAATGATACAGTGAGTAATAAAATGCTGCTACGTTTCGCGTCAGGTGTTCAACTGGTATATTAGGAAAATTATCGTTTCGTTTCCGAGAAACCAAGCGTTCGTACCGTTAGAGGTTTGTTTCGCAACGATCACGGTGCGTGAGCAACGTTGCGAGGCGTCCGCGAAAGATATTTCTTCTTTCAGCGTATTATTTCGCAAAGCCGCGAGACATCGCTTAGGCAGTCGCGTGAACTTTTGATGCAGACGAAAGGAAAAATTATACAGGCGAAATGTCGCGGCGAATAAGGAGAGAAGGACGGTAGGGGAAGTGAACGTCTCTTCTGGACGTTGGCGCGCGTCGCGCGAGAGAAACACGAGAGAGGGATTGGGTGTGATCGAGAAAAGTATCCCCTCGGAGCAGAAATTCCTTTTGCGATCGTGCGGTTTTGTGTCGACACAAGGAGAGAACAATCGATGATTACGATCAGAAACGATGCTTCGAATGTCGTCGTTCGACAATTTTAACCGCGCCACGCCGGAAGACAATTGCGCAAGACCCGAGACCACCGTTCGATTCGATCGCGGCGAATTATCGATGACATTTCGCGTGCCAAGATTCGGTTGGAAATTTTTCCTCGACGACTTAATCGATATTCATTTTTATCCAATGTATTTCACACGTGTACGTCGTGGAACTGCGTAGAAAGAGGCTCGGTACTTTTCCAAGTTGCAATACTTTCCAACAGGCGAATCAGAAATATTTTCACCGGTTATTGTTTTACATTTGTCAGGATCTTACTTGGTAGTTTTCCAAGTTGCAATATTTCCAACAGGCGAATCAGAAATATTTTCACCGGTTATTATTTTACATTTGTCAGGATCTTTCTGTAGGGTCTTCTTGCTCCATAATAATGTTTAAGTATTTTTGTTTCGAATGTCTAAATTCAATTTGTATACCAGAGACAGTGTATACGAGTAGATATTTCAGTAACATTCTGACGCGAGTCTTCGATGTAAAGATGGTACCTTCGTGCGGTTAAAATTCTGTAGTCGTTTGAATACTCACTGGGTAGAATAAACAAATGGATATGTTTTTCGACAAGTGAATATTTGCGTAATTTTTCAATTTAGTCGATTTTGCTATACACGAATATATAAGGTGTCTAGTAAACCGGTAATGTGATCAGTTCTAGGTGAAAACATGAATGAAAAAGATATGAATAAAAAAGAATTTTTCGTAAAAAATTTTGGTACAAAATTTATATTTTTAACACAGTATCAGTGCATCTGTCTTCCGTGTACTTATTTTTTAAAATCGATACTCGTACAGTACAACGATAGAACAATCGTAAAATCAATTTGCATAATTTTATTCGTTTAAAAGCTCGTTACATTTGCGACAAAATAGATCCGTGTGCATTGAAAAAGAGAAACAAGTCGTCGAAGGGTTGAAAAAGCTTTCCGATCGAAACTTTGCACAATGAGCGCGATCCACGTCCGCGGTTATAAGAAGGATCGATCCGATATTATCTATTCGAAGACACGTGTATGCACTTTTATCCTATGCAGTTGCACGCGCATACAGCTTACGCCATATGGTAGACAAGCTGAGCCACAAAGGCATTCCTATCGCTGTATCGTGATCTCGACGATTTCTCTGGATCCACCGTAGAAGATCCACACTCCTGTGACCATTGCACCGTCTGTCCTTGAACTCGTCCTCAACAAGGCCCGAACTGCTGAACCTGCTTTCCTTCGTGTCCTCGCCTTCTGCATTTCCACCTCTTGTTCCACCTTGCCCCCCTCGCGTCTTATCTTTACACTCGTTTGCATTTAAATAAGCACGCGAGCGCCATGCGCTTACCACGCTCGAAGCAGCGGGTAACAAATAATTGCGTGAATCGAACTTATGCATCATTCGTTGGAGAAATTGAACGGCACGATGCGCGTGCAGTATCCTATATATTTTCTGTTTCTTTTAATAGCGGAGCGGAGCGTACAAAAATTCGTCGAATTGGGTTACGTACGTGTAGAAAGTAGGTCGCGAACAGATTGTCGTATTCGCGTGACACGGTGATCGAATATGCATGGGATTGATCGAAACGAACGGTTTAGAGCTGTTTTATCAGAATTGTTACGCATGCCAATGAATCGTTAGGGTATCGTAGAATCGATCGAGATTATTTTCGTAACGATCGAGATGTACTTTCTTCCTTCTTCGTAGAACAGGGAAAACGCCCTTAGTTTTCTGCATCAAGTCACGTAAAAATATCTCCATTTTTAGATTAAATATTTTAAATTTAAAGTAAGCGATAATCTTTTTTATTATTCATGTTTAACGTCGCAATGTTGTAGGTTCGAATCGTTAGCGATTACTTGAGGCTGGATTCTTTTCCTTTAACGCGATTATATTTTATGGTAAATGTTAACAATAATTTTGTTTAAAGGCTGAAATCGGACAAATATCCTTCGTTAAAATAATTGTAAAAGGAAGATAAAACGCACCAAGACCGGTATGTGGTGAATGAAAAATTTTAAACGTTGCTAGAGTTATCGATATGAAAACATAACGAATTATTATCTCTGTGAAAATCTCGACGAACCAAAGTTCTAATTTCCGAAGAAACTGCGTTTCGGGCAGCTCCTTCTATAAATTAGAATTTTTTAAATGCGAAACACATTACATTTTACGGTTATCCATAGAAGACCGGTGAAGTAAATTACAGGCGATTCGAGTGTTAATCAGGAAATAAAAGCGCAGTTAATTATTCCGCGAGAGGTGGTATTAAAGAGGATAATAAAAACGTGAATGCTCGAAACGTATGATTCAAAGTCATGAGATCTAGAATACAGAACATGTTCCGACGATACACCGAAACGAATACCCACCGAATCTAGATCTCACGGAATACACCGATTACCAGTACACCCGGGGTGTGATCGATCGCTATCTAAGCTAAATATGTACTTCGCAACAGTTGTTCCGTACGTGCGGTAATCACGAAGTCGGTGAAATCGCGTAGACACAGGAAGACATTTTCAAAAGTGCAACAGGAATGACTAAAACATCGTACACGCAGATTCAGTAGTTAATTGCCGGTTAAAGAGATTCATACTTATTATTCGTAATCATAATGTACGGTTGCGCGTACACGAGACGTTACGGAAGGAAATGTAAGGAAATGTTTTTCTAATTAATTACGAAGATACTTTATCAAGGTGCGCAACATTTTAAGCGTCTTAACGTGTTGCATAAGTTTGACATTTAATGTGTTTATTAATCGACACGTGTACTAGGTTGTTCGTTAAATTTTGTCGTTTTTTCCATTGTGAGAAAATACTGGGACACTTCAAGTTTGAACAAGTGTAAATATACAAACGAGTCGACAGATCTGTATGAAACTTCGCAATTGTTTATCGAACAGTAGTATTATTTTTAGAGAAATAAAACGACGAGCCTAATAGCTCCGTTTCTTATCGAACGACGATACTTATTGAGCAATGTATTATGTTCTCGTGCAATGTTTTCAACTACGTACGCGTTTTGAGTCGTCTTTGGAATAATGCGCTCGAGAAAATTTAATTTTATATTCCGCGGTGACAAAGCAGTGTTGTACTCTTCGTGCGATAAGCGTCACGTTTTATCTGTGTACAAAAACGATCAAAACAATGACGAATGAATTCACAGACTGTTGCGAAATCAGTAACGTTTTCCTTGGTAATTTCTACGACGTAATATTCGGTGCATAAACATGCAATTGCAACTTACACCGCCGATGCATCAATTGCATCAATTTATCTTCTTAAAGGAAAACGTATATTCTATGTTCTTTTGAGTATATTCTCAATCCTAAAATTCTTCTTGATAAAGAATTAAGTTTCTTTAAACGTCACTGAATTATCGCAAACAGATAAAGTTTTTCTTTTTCATCCCCACTCTAGAGCTTGCACAATCCTAGAGTAATCTAGTTAAAAATTTTGATGTATTTCATATGTTGAAATCATATAATCCGACTGATCGGGAAAGTAATTATGTAGGTCTTGCAAATACATTACTAGTCTTTTTATGCGCATATTTGTATGGATTATCGATAGGTTTTTCTCGTTACGAAATGGCGATCGTATTATGACAAAGTACATGAAAGTAAGTTTTGATCGATACGTAATAACTTTCGACTCGATTCGAAGGAGGGTACAATCATTAAGACCAAAGATGTGGAAATTTACTGGATATAGAGTAGAATTGCACAAAGTAACGTGAAGATGCGATGATCTAATAAACCTAACGTATGTATATATATATATATTTATATTGCATTACCAAAATCGCTTTCGATTAGCTTTCTTATCGAATATGTTCACTCGAAACATGTGTAATAATAATTTATAAAATATTTACAAATATTTTGAGAATAACGTATCAAAATATACATATACACGTATATAAATGTCAATTACTTAACTCGATTAAAAAAAATCATAGTTGGTGCTCTATTGGGCTTCAGGGAATTTACTTTTCGATAGAAACAATATCGTTCGTGGGATGTTGGCACTGACATCTATGAAACGAATTGTTTTGTAAGTAAACTTAAAATCAATAGATTTCACCCTAGAGCTCGATTAACACTAGATCTACCGACGATGAACATAATTATTACTATTTATATCAGATCACATACGTATCTTCGAAGTTAGATCAGGAAAGGGTAAATTAATTTACGAGTACCATTAGTTGTCTCTTTTGATAATTGGCCATGAATATTGTAGGCAAGAACACCGTTAATAATTAAGTAATTTTAAAAAGAAGCTTGAAACAGGTTAGATTGACCCTTTTGGTAGTTCTAATTCTACTTCGAAGTTTAATGGGGAAAGGGCAAATTAATTTATGAGTGCCATTAGTTGTCCATTTCAATAATTGTCCACGAATAAGCAAAGACCTATTCTAAGTAAAGACACCGTTAATAATTGAATAATTTCAAACAGAAGTTCGAAACAAATTAAATTGATCCCCTTGGTAGTTCTAGTATTAAACACTAACGAATGCACCTTCATTCTTCGATCGATCGTTGCAATGGATTTACAAATGGATTTACAAATTATGCACCATAATAATTTACAGAATATTTAAAAATATCGTGAGAAAAATATATACCATTCACTCTAACTGAAAAATGTATATACACACGTCTATAAATGTCAGCTACTTAACTCGATCGAAAAAAAAAATCACTATTGCGTTTAGTCCTTCTCGACTATCTCCTTACCTTTTAGCGTTAACATCTACGTAACAAATTGCTCGGAAGGTAGACAAAAAACGAAGGGAACTCGCCCTAGAGCTCGATTAACTCTAACAAATGCTCCCTTATCCTCGAGTGGATCGTTCCGAACGTTGCACTATCACGATCTCCGTGGAAATGGAATTTTCAATGTTCGCGCGTACGCCCATTAATAATCGAGAACTCGAGAAAAGAGCACGCGTGTGTGCAATCGGAGAAAAAGAAGGAGGAGGAGGAGGAGGAGGAGGAGGACGTAGAAAGGGAAAGAAAGGAACACGCCTCGGCGAAGAAATCGCGTTAACGCGCGCTACCACCACACCGCAACCGTCGAAATCACACGCGCGCAACGTGGCGGCCGAATAAATAAACGTTGGCGCAAACTAACCGATCCGGTCGTGCACACGCACGTTCGCGAGCGTGCGTCGCGTCCAGAGCGGCGCGAAAAAATCGCCCGTGGAATTTCTGCGGCGGCAAGGACGACGATAAATCATAAAATATCTGTAAACGGTGCCCGTGGAACGAAGGGCCGCCTCTCTCTTTGCTCTTTTACACAATACGGCCGGTAGAACACGAACGGTCGTATGTCGAACCTAACTACGTATTACGTCGAACACATGTAGAGGACGAACAAGAAGCGGAGAGGTACCCGAGGCGCTACCGGATGCGCACGGTCTGCACGTTACGCGATCGGGGGTCAGCTACCAGCGCGCGGTGCATCCGAACAATGCAACGCGATGATGCATCCGTGCTCGGGAGTCTCTGTCGGCGATCGAACCAACCTGACCCTACGAACCTCCCACCGGGGGATTTTTCACACTCCGAGGGACCAATCTGTGAATGTTTTCCTTTACTTTAACAGATCGTTTAATAGAAAATTTTTGGTAGAACAGATTTTTTACAATGAATCGAACTTATTTGTATTTTTAATACAGTATCGGTGCATCTGTCTTCCGTGTACTTATTTTTTAAAATCGATACTCGTACAGTACAACGATAGAACAATCGTAAAATCAATTTGCATAATTTTATTCGTTTGAGATCTCGTTACATTTGCGAGAAAATAGATCCGTGTGCATTGAAAAAGAGAAACAATGGTGTTTACGAAGGTAAACATTTGTACCAAACGGATGATTATTGCATTTAATTGTTCTTACTGTTCTCGTCGCGACTGTTTTTCTAAAGGATCAACTCACTCTTGTACTTTTCTGCTATTCTCATCTTGACGCTTTGTTATCCACTGTTTTCAAGCTATAGTGTTAATTAAAATTAAAACATTAAAAGTTAGATTATATTTGGTTTATTATAGTACGCAGAGATCTCGCATGTCTGCTAGGTTGTTCAATAAGTTTTGACGTGCGACAAAATTTGGGGATTCGCCTAACTTTGTGTCAAGATATTTATCGTATTATAGTAACACGAGTTGGATTTAAATATCACCAAGAACTAAATAAGGGTTCTAAAATAGAAATATTTCTCTATTCAACGAGATTAATATTAATAGTTTCTATCGATTCTAAGTGCTAAACTCGGGGAATAATTTGAAACGAAAATCGTTAAAATTGTAATGAATATTAACTAGTCGTATCGCTGTGTTTCGAGGATTAACGATAGCCAGAGTTTACCCTAACTCCTTCGAGAAGGTGTCTCTATTTTTTCTTAACATTGGAAGAATTAATGAAACATTTTGTCAAAACAACAAATTAAACAGACGACTCAAGACTAAGTGCGTACGCCAATATACTTAAACAATTTTTGGGGGTAATTAATATTTCAATCGAATCTCGCGAGAATTATTTTGAGTGGGAATTAATCTCGAGTCCATATTTTAAACTTTCTTCAATCTTTTTTCATTGTTTTCGTACGTCGATATACGTGAGAACAATGTTTTTCATTTTTTTACGAAGAATTGACGAATCTTGGATCGATAATACGTTAATCGAAAGTTTCGAATAAAACGTACGCCTTCTTGAGAATTTCGAAATACAAAAATTGGAATGTTTGATAAAAAGACTCTCTTACGGAGAAAACTCGATTTTCGACCCCTGAAGCGTATAAATCTTGCAACGATGTTACAGCGCGATATCATTAGAAAATTTAATTACAAACGTCTATTTGCACGTTTAGCTTTCGCGTTAGAACGTTGGAAGTAAATTGATCGTTAAATGTAGAGATGCGTGCCGGTATCCTTGAACTCGTTAAGATATTTCGTTCCAGGCGATATGGTATCTTGATTCAATTTCCAAGATTAGAAATCGATAATATCCAAAACTCTTTGTTTTTCACCAACTGTCACTTTCCATCGAACAAAAGTTGCGACCGTGGTTCTGCTTTTGGTCGGTACGATGTTCAACTTATTTCCACAAAACGAAGATTCACACTGGATTCTCGTTTTATCGTTCGTACTAATATCAGAGCGTCGAATCGTTCTCGTTTGAATTTACATCGACGAAGAAACCCATCGAACGTTTCGAGGTAGAGTGTACTCGCGAAAACCATCGGTTCGCGCGTAGTTAATAACGATCCACTCGCGATCGAGGTTGCAAAGAGAGAGTACTCGGTCCAAACGGTAAATCTAGTCTACGTTCCATTTTTTTTTCGCCTTTCGTCCGAATCGAAGTCGAAGGAAGGAACCGAGGAAGCTTCCACACGACGTATTGATCGACAGGTAGAGACCGCGATCCAGGCAGGTAAATGTAGCGGAGGCAAGTTCAGAAACTGGCAACTGGTCATTAACAGGTTCCACCGGCAAGGATGTAGCTAGACGAGGAACATTTTTCTTATTTCGGTCTGTTTCTGAAAAAGGAGGAAATCGACCGGTTCGGTCGTTTCAGCTCGAAACAAACTCACCGCCGGCTTCCGACATCGTCGACTAGAAATTTTGTATCTCGAATTAGGAAGAACGAGAAGAAAAACGTTAGCTACCGGATACCTTGGCGAAAATACACGGCGATATTAACGAGACACCTCGAAAGTAACCACGGCGACGGATCGATTTATATAGAGTTCTTCGAGGCAACTATGCTAATCGTGCGTTTCCTATAGTTCGATATCAACGTTGGTACACGGTCGTTAGGCACCTCGAGACATTCCATAATCGACGCGATATCTATTTTACGAACCGTTGAATCCACGGCAACTGCTCACCGCTGAGAATGTTTAAAATAACCGACGATAAATTTCGTTACCGGAACGTAACGAAATATAGATTTTCGTTTCGAAATGGAAACGAGATCTCAATTATCTCGTATTCCCCGTACGTATTTACCTGGATATCTCCCCGATCGGAAGAGCCGAGCTTCGTCCGGAACGGTTGAAATATTAACATTCCATCCGCGTTACGCGTTCGCTAAATCATCGGGGATATTTCATCGCGTCCGACTAGTTGGAATCGTGTCGAAAAAACGGGGAACGTGTCCCGAACTGGTTCAGCGACAAGCGATCGACACTCGGCCGACACCGTACGCAAGAAAACTGTGTCGGGCGAGCGCAGTGTCCTGCAGCGCGCGTCAAAACGAGTTTCCAGACCGATCGCTGGGAAAGATGCGCCATCCTCGGACCTCACCGGTGCACCGCTCCAGGACCACCTCGCGGACGCGTTCGTCTCGTACTCGGAATCGACGAAGGACGCCGGCTGCTGGGAAACGTGAGCGGAAAGTCAGCCCGTCGGGATCTGCGATGGAAAAGAAGGAACGTAGCCAACAAAACGGCTAATGCTCGCCCCGTGAGAAGCGATCCATCCGAGATTGAGGCAAGAAATGATTTATAAGTCGACGCGTTCCGCTCGATACCGCGTAAACGACGCGATCCCCGGACTCCGATCCGGGACGAGCTTATAGCCACGCGGGATAATTGCCAGCCTGTTTAGCGAACGCATTAACCACGTTACTTAATCGTTCTCTTCCTCTTCGTCGTTTTAACGACGACCACCAGTTATCCACGACGGTTCGCGCGAAAACCCACGGGGAAAGTGTTCAGCGACGAATCTGGCTCCTAGAAGCGAGCGTTACTCGTACAATTCGAATCGAGGGATCAAATTTATCCGATTTATATTTGATAGGTGTTGCGCGATAAATTGATATTCTTTTGCTTTTTTTTTTTATATTAGAAGTATCAGATTGGCGAGTTTCGTTGGTTTTTTGTCTACCTTTCGAGCGATTTGTTACGAAGGTGTGAATGCTAAGGTAGAGGAACAGTTGGGGATGATTAAACGTAATGGTGATTTTTTTTGGATCGAGTTAAGTAGATATTTATAGATGTATGTATGTATATTTCTTGGCACGTTACAGTTGGGGTGAATGGTATGTATTTTGTTAATTATTATTGCGCGTTCTTTGTATCTCCGCGTTTGAAGGTGCGCTTGTTAGTGTTTAACACTAGAACTACCAAAGAGATCGATTTAATTTGTTTCAAAGTTCTTTTAAAAATTATTCAATTATTAACGATGTCTTTGCCTAGAATATTCGTGGACAATTATCGAAATAGACAACTAATGGTACTCGTAAATTAATTTACCCTTTTAACATTGAACTTCGAAGCAGAAGCAGAACTAGAACTACCAAAGGGGCCAATTTCAACTGTTTGAAACTTCTTTTTAAAACTACTCAATTGTTAACGGTGTCTTTATCTATAATATTCGCGGACTAGTGTATTTTGGAAGTTTATATTTTGCGGTACATATTTCTTTCTCTTGGATAGTTTAATATGTTTTTTTTGTGCCTGTAGAGCTGTGGCTGATTTTACATCGCATTAGTACAAAATATCATATTTAATTTTGGAACAGTTCGCAATTCGGTACTTTCGATTAGGTATTCTCGCGTGGTTTCTGTGTATCCACTTTTCAGTTTATTTATCGAGAAAAGCAACGTATTGTATTGCATACCTCGACTAGAAACTATGAAAAGGAACCATGGAAGTAATTTAACACCCGATTCGTTGCGTGTTCTCGTATCGACGAATAAGCATTGTATCGTCGCGTATCAAATTCGATACAAGGATAACTATAACGGACTCTTCTTTTCGAGTCAGCGATAAATTTCAAGGCGCTCTTTGCATCGTTGTTGCGTTCGTTCCGGCACGTTCACGCGTCGAGTTTCCCGACGGAAAGTGTCGAACGAAGACGATGGAAATGGCACCGCGACGAATCGACGCCTCGTACAACACGAAAGAAACTAGGAAACCACGAAATCGTTCGCTGTATCGGGCGACTTATCGGAAACAGGGATCAGAAAATTATTAGTCGAACGGAGCGCGAAAGTGTGTCAACGTGCACAGAGTGGTAAGTCGAGGAGCAATTTATTATACGATGCGTTCGAGTTGAACGATGGCTCGCATCATTGCGATGTCAGACGGATCATTATCCGTAACTATGTATACGACTATATCCGACTGGCGAGCTCCGGATCGCGAAACGTTGCTCGTGAAAACGATCTAGTGGATCGAGAGAATGAAAAAGTATTTTTCGAAATCTCGAATCGATCGATTTTATACACTTTTCGAGCGTTGCGTTTCTCTCTGTACTCTGGCAATCTAATAGAATTTTATTTAATTATAATCGAGCGTTACAGTCCAAGAGTGGATGAAAGATGAAAATGTAACATGTTACGCGTTAAACTCGAACGTATAAAAGAGACAGGTTGGTATTTTTAACCGAAAATTCAGGATTCTTTATAATTTTCTATTTACTTTAGAAAACACCAGTAGAATTCAGTTTTCGATTTTTGAATTACCTGATTGCTCCTTAAATACGGTACAGTGTCTTTTTTTTGGATAACGAGAGCAAGGAATACTTTGATAAACATGATTTATTAATTCAACTTTTCTATATTGACGTATTTGCTATATTTATGAATAATGCAAATTAACGCAGGATACGCGCACTAATGTGGTAATATAACGTGTAACGGTGCTGGATAATTTAATTGTACCTGAAGCCGTCTAAGGAGAGAATCTTCTCCACGAGCGTTAACAAGAAACACAAAACTGTGTTTAAAATATTAAAAGTAATTTGGTATTGTCCACTTATGCGAAATAAGTTGTACAGTCACTTCCAAATGAATTTTCTCTTTCTCTCTTACTCCCGATATATCGACAGATCGATGCCATTGTTAGCTCAAATAAAATTCAAAGTAACGACGAATATTTGTATATATTTACTAATCTGTATATATTTTCCGTTATGGACAACTTTGTCAGTATCTCGTTATATTTTCATTTCGATTTAAGTGACCGATCGAAGGATCACGCTCTTAAACGAATTCGCGAAAATTCTTCAAATTTTCGCAGTAGCTGTTATTTTGATCGTTCGTTTATAATCGCGCGTTATCGGCTGTTTTCGTATGGCTCACTCGACGATACGGTGAGTCGTTCGAGTGGTTGGATCCTTCGATTAGTTTTCACGGTGCGTTAAAAACACGGGACAAAACGAGCGAGAAAAAGCCCTCGCGTACGATCACCGATAATCGAATGCATCCGATGCATCGAACCGCGCGAGAAGAGGAGGGCCTTCATAACGGATCGGGGGACTCGTTTTCTCCCTCGTTGGTAATCCTTTTTTTCCGTCGTCTCTTCGTCAATTTATCGGGCGCTCCTGTAAACGACCTTGCCGGAGTGGAAGGACGATCGAAACGACTCCCGGAATGCATCCGCTCGTGACCTTCTTCTCGGATGCACCGGTACCGTGGCGCTGATGCATACATGCACCTGCAACGGGTTTCGGCGTAACCGGTCGTAGACTTTAGGACTTTCACCCGATATCGACGTACAACGATCCCAGCTATAGCAAACCGGCAACATCTTAACGGAACGATAATGTCGGATTATCCTGGCTATTCGGTCCGCTGTCGAATTCCTGGAATGTCGACGACGATGGGATTAATATTGCGGGATCGTAATCGACGAGGAACCGTACTCGCGTCGGATACCGATGAACCGCGTAAACGGTATTTTTTTTTATTAATTTCCGATAAGTTTTACGCGTTAAAAAAAAAAAAGTTTTAACGTGATTCTCTCCAGTCGACGATCGTCCGATAAAATGTCAACTTTCGGCAGAAATACTCGCGACTTAAATCCTCGTACGACGATAACGAGCGAGTGTTATTGAATCTTTAATTTCTTCGTAAACTATTCGAGAAAATACGCGTTAAACGCGCTGGGTGAATTTTATAAAGCGATTCACGCGTTTATTTTCATTCGGTGGGAACGTACGGTACAACGAAGAGATTAAAAGGTTAGTCGCTGCTCGATCGATCGCGTTGGATTATATTTGTATGAATTTTTCGACGATTAAAATTAAATTGTATTATTTTGATCGTAAATAGAAGAAATTAAAATTTTGTAAAATTCATAATTGAATTAACGAGTGTCGAAGCGAGAAATTTAGAATAGATGGTCGGTGAAATGATCGAATTTAAAATTTTCGATGACGAAATTTGAAAAAGGAAATATGTAGTTTCTGCATGTAGGATCGACTAGGATTTTTTAATTCTTCCTTTATTCGTTTGAACTTGTTTTCATTAAAATTCGTACTTATGGTGTAATTAAATTTTCTGTCATCCGTCCCACACTGTGCAGAATTTATATCTTAAAACTTAAATTTCTTAGTACATCGAAAAACTCTTCCATACAAAAATTATTATCTACAATGGTCTATTTTATTATATTTAATGCAGCAATTTTGTTAACCTTCTTCGCATAAAATATTGAACACGATCGATTCAACGACAGAAGCGACATAAACGTCTAAATAGAATACGTATTTAGTCAATTTCAAGAATAACACCAATAACGTATTTACTCTTCGTGTCGACGAAGGGAAGAAAATTTATTTACACCGCATTCGGTCTATTTCGAGAAGACGTATTTTAATTGTACGCAAAGTTCCAAACTCGATGCAATCTTCTTCCAAAAATATTTCATATCTCTCGTATCTACTCGTAAATTTACCACGGTGTCTAAGTAAATACCACTCGCATTCTCCAAAGGACGCACTTTCTCGATCTCTCGGTGGAAAATTCAAGTTTTGAACAATGTCCGTGCGTCTACGTTCTTTTCGCCGAGCAACTTAACTCGACCGGTTATGATTCGATACCTTATACGCTCGTCTGACGTGATCACTGGATTTTCTCCTAATACGGATTTCCACGCTTAGAATCGTCTCGTAAACGCGTAGTCGGTGTTCTACCCGGTGTGTGCGACAAAACCGGGAAAGGTCTGGTCAGGTCCGTGTTCGAGCAAACGAAAAAATTCCGGGAAGGGAAGCAAACAATTTTCGAGCAAATATTGAACATCGCGTGTAACGTTTTAAGCAGGCATTGCCTAACGAGGTAAATACGCCGGACAAATACTCCACCATAGAATTTTTTCACCTTGCTAATAGAGAAAGAAATAGAAATTACTCTCCTGTTTGCTTTCCTTTGGGAGCTTCCACGTTGCCTCGTAAATTCTCCCACGGTGCGGATCCGATACTGTAAAACGGATCGCGATGAAATCCATCCTGAAACACCTTTAACGCGTTAACCACGTAGGTTTTCCATAATTAGCTCTTCACGCTCCGTAATTTTTGTTTACCTACCGACAACTCTTAAAATAATTTACAAATTGGGTAAAAAAAGGGGTGTGTATGAAATTTTGTATTGCAACGGTGCGGAGTGTCTAACGAATATATTTTTCATTTATATCAAGTGGTAAAGTAGTCGTATAATGTCGAGTTTAGCTCGATATTGGAGTTGGTGTAAGAAATTATTTAATATTTCCACTTTTTACATTACAGTTTGAACAAGTATCGTAGACATTCTTAACCCTTATCACTTTTATGTACTTGTACTATTTTTCAGTATTACCAACGAGAGTTATTTAAAAGTTTACAGGTATTAAAATTGTAATTCTTGCGAACGCTTTACAGAATCGTTGTAAGTTTAAAACGAAGCAATTTGAAAGTTTACAAGTATTAAAATAGTAATTCTTGCGAACGCTTTACAGAATCGTTGTAAGTTTAAAATGTCGGTCACCAGTGACCACCGTGTCGTTGAACGTGTTAATCCACTAACGACACTCGTGGCTCGATCGTGGTACGTTTTCGACTCAGGAACCGTGAACGGGCTGCGTCTTTAATATTTGTAAAATTGTTTCGCGGAAATCACCGATACGTTTTTGCATACAATGCATTTTCGTTCTCTGTAATCGCATTGTGCGGTGAAAGCGCTCGTTCGAAAGGCCACGGGTGTCATTATCTTAATGTCTATTTAAATTGGCGCGTATTGTCCTTGGACGAGGGAATTTCAAACGTATCCGAACACCTTGTACATCGCGTTTACATATTTCGAACCGATCGACGGAATTCACCGCACGAGAACACATCACGCGGGATTATTTTGCCTCGCCGAATATAGCGAAAGAACGCAGCGCGCCGAATACCGAAATTCGCTCCCGCGATGTTCCGCGCGGTTTATTTTGAAAATACTCATCGGCAGTAATAACTGTCGGTGGGTAACTGTTCGCCGAGGGAACGATGCTTTTTCAGAGAATACCGAAACTCTGGAATCTGTACGCGTTTGAATAGAGAGGGAACGGATTCGCAGCTGTCACGGTCAGCGTTTGCGGTAGGTCAGTGCGAGGGTCCTCCAACATGGCGAACCATAACACGCTGGAATCGCGCGACGCTCAATTTGGAACGACGTAGTTCACAATTTTCTCCAATGAAAACTCTCGATACCTCTTTACGATAGTTTACGAATAGTATACATATTTTCGGGAAGACTATTCCAAGTTGGAAAAATCGCTATAAATTAATGTGTTATTACCATACACATGGTAAATTAAGAATGGAACTTTGATTGGTTTCAAAGCTCTCGACTCATCCAAGCGATCGAACAACCGAACGAAACAGTTATCTAGAGAATTATATCGCAAGATTGCAATATTTAAATATATAAGGAGAGATTCGAAAGGAGTTCTTTCTCTGCGCGGATTGATCAAAATTCTAAAAGGCAGATACCTCGTGGAGAGAACTTTTTACAAATAAAAATACATCTATATGGTATTGAAACACGAATATATTCCCTCTCGGAGTTCTCCTTTGAAATTAACGATAACGATTCTATTTTGGAACGATACTATCCTCGAACGATAACGTACAAATTTTCCAAAGTTGTACGCACTTGCATTCGATAGTATTTATTCCAATGGTATGTAACTAACTTCTTTTTGCGAAACACTACACGGACTCGTAGACACGTGGCGATTTCAAGCAATTTCCGCGTTTCTTTGTTTCGTAGCGTGTTAGCCGCCGTGTCGTTTAAAAGATCGTTGCCCCGACATTCGAGTCCCGCTCTTTTGGTTTCGAGGAACTGTTTCGACGCATCGAGCCATCCGACTTAACGGATTCCCTCTGGCCTAGGTCCGCGTCGAAAAATGGCCGCCACTCGCGGCACTGTTTCCCCGTGAACCGCGAAACGCGATCAATCGCGTCCGCGTTGTTTCCGTTTGCGCAACGATCGGTAATCTTCCTGTAAATCGAGACGAATCGCGCTCAAGATGAATGGCCGTTGGATCGATAAACAGGAAGACAGTCCGGTCGATTGTCTTGCAATAAATGTTTAATTTCGGCCCGGAAATCCCGCATGGTCGGTCTCGACCATATTCAAAAGGCCCAACGGTTTCAGCAGCTGATGGGTCACGGTACGAAAATAGGCGGTCCGTGGTTATTTCGGGTCCCTTTATTCCGACGTGGCGCTCGTACGGCCGAGATCGTTACCGAGCTTCGGTTAGACGAAGATTTGTTGTTTCTCGCCTACATGCGAGTTTTCACGGAACGCCGCTTTGAAAGGCTTCAATTTGCGTATAAAACGCGGAGCTGCGTCTTCAAAGCTCGACCCATTTCCCGTGGAATTTCCAGCCGGCAGGAAACTTAACTCCTCCGGCGCGAAATATATCCGCTTATTCGATTAATTGAAACCCTCGCGGATCGACTGCATCTGCACCCTCGTGTTTACGCTTAATTCGAGTTTCGTTGTACCGGGGATTCCCGCGTTTCCCTGTAAAATTATCCATTGGGGCGACTTCCACGACGAAGGATACGTCGAAAACGCGGAGAACAATTTTTTCTTTCTTGAACGAAAAGATTGTCTTTCGTGTTCGAGATACGAGGAAATGATACACGAAGTGGTCGAATAATTTCCTAATACGTTGTCTTTAGAGCGACTAATATTTTGCGAGATGTCAAGGATGGATTCGAGTTTCGTTGTATCGGAGATTCGCGCGTTTGCTTGCAAAATTACCATTTGAGGAGATTTCTCGTGCAAGGATACGTCGAAAATGTGCAATATTATTTTTGAGTTTCGTTTTCGAGAAAATCTGCTTCGAATATACGTATGTATTTCGTCTCTTTGGATGCACTATCGTCGAAAACGTTGAGTACAATTTTTGCACGGATGCTTCGTTTTCGAGAGAATCGAAATCAAAATGGAGAATATATAATTTAATAAAATGTTTGTGCACTCTAAAAAGATCGTGTTACATTTTCACCAAAAAAAAATGAAACGATTTTCGGGTTTTCTTGGTTTTCCAAACAACCCAATGCATACGTCTGTTGGAAAGAACGCAGCGATGTCGTCAAGCGTGTCAGACGTTGTCAACCAATGGCTGACGTTGTCTTTAAGGGTTGCTATTGCGTCGGTATCAAAGATTTGACTATTTTTCTTTGTGTCTTTCATATTGTTCTGCATACTAAGTTGTATTACTATTTCTTTATATTGCGAGGTGTCAGGATGAACGAGTGGATATTGCGAGAGTTAGGATTCAAAACAGAATTTGGACACGTGTAATTTAAATTTATAAAAATAATATAAAATATAAAACGTAACGTAAAACATAGAATGTAACACGTGTTTGACGAGGACTGACCCTTGAACACACTTTGGCCTAAAATTTAAATAAAATCCTCCTCCTGTCAGAGCTTCCTAAGTAAACTAAAGCTTATCTCGTATTTGTACATTTCTTGCAATATATTTCGACGGTATATTCTCGTATTATAATTCATTGCACTATTGGATACGCGAGACCCCACATTATAATAAACTTTGTATCATAATCTGAGTTTACAACAACGTCGAATACTCGGGTACGTCGAACGACACCGTAGACGGTTATTACGATCATTTCCGGGCATGCGATCGCATTCGAGCGTTCTCCATTTTGTAATAAGTTTCGTTCCACGAAATACGAGATCCCTTGAAACCGCTAAAAGTATAATAAACTTCTCGTCGTGCTATCGATGCACGTACTCTCGGTAATGTATCTTGGAAAAGTTTGCAAAAGAATCGATACGACTCTACCACGATCGATTCTTCGAACTTTCGATTCTCGAAATACTCTTCCAGATCCGTTGCAAGAGTTCCTTTACTTATTGCGCATCGTGTGTAAAAAGAATCAATATACACCCGTAATAATTAATCTCTCGAACTTTCAACTTTCGAAAGAGTCTCGCGTATCCGTTGCAAGAGTTTCCCTGTTTTTTGCTCGCCATATTGTTGCATATATTCTAACGAAAAAAAACTTATTATAATAGTTACCGATGCAATAAATCGCGTCTGTCGATACACGGGAACCAGTATACTTCTAACAACAGCGCCACCTTACGGTTCTTGTAGCCGACCACGTGGCTCGAATCGATCGAAATATATAGTACATTAATTTCAGGTATCCGTAGTAAAAGAAGATAAAGGTAAAAGGGAACGTTCGAACGACAGGACAATTTTTTTTACATCCAACTTCGTTCGAAAAGAAATCAACAGAATGAACAGTGTGTTTCGATATTTAAAGATCCCGATATTGAGCTTATCATTATGGCTGGTAAATTAAATAGATTTTTCCACGTAAGTAAGAGTAGTTAGACTCCTTTCGTGCCTCGAACCACCGAAGTCATTGTCACTGTGCTGTTATTTTCGTACTAAATTGTCACGATCAGGATTCGTTCGGCCAGTAAACATTACATCCGGAGAAGCATTTACTGCTACGAGACGCTGTACAAAACACGGAATAATAAAACATTTGGACGCGGAAAAATTGGGTTACTCTCTACTGTGTTTTAACGAACCTCTTCTCATCGAGAAACGAAACCAGAAACTAGAGTAGTTTTTTTGGTTCCTTAAAGATGATCCCTAAAGGTGACTCTTGATCGTCATTGAATCGAGGTACCAAATCGCGTTACACATGCACCGAATTTCTGAGTTTACAACAAATTTTTCGCACCGTGAAAAATTGAGAGCTTTCGTTCGAATGTTCAGTGTGTTCTAAAATATAAAAACAGATACACTGAAGTAAAAAAGATACTATTGGGATTGACGCAACAATGACTTGGAACGGACCACATGTTGATGGCGGACGAATCTATGTTGATTTTAAGGGACTGTATTCGTATTGCCGACAAATTTTCTTTTTAGTTTTCTTAGATCAGTCGCAAGTATAGAATCGAGAAAAGCACACGACACTTCATTCGCATCAGGTTGACTCATCGTATTACTCTACACGCGAGATCCCTGTGTATCGTACCAAACCAGATATAATTGGGTTCTTCCTAAAGTCATTTCGTTTTCCAAAATGGAGGATATATAATATAACAAAATGTTTTATACACTCTAAAAAAAATCGTGTTTCATTTTCACCAAAAAAAGAAAACGAAATAACTTTCCGAACAACTCAGTACAATCGAAACTTTTACAACAGATGCGTTAGAAATGAAGCGTAACTTCCACTTCGAGAAATTTCATCGGCCGTTTCTTCGTCGCGGTGGAATCTTCGAGCGGAAAGGATCGAACCTCTTATATCGGGCTCGTTGGACGCGAAAGGTCTAGTCGAATAATGGCGAGTAAAAAAAAAGCACTATTCGTAGGACTCGTGGGCCATTATGCGAGCGTTCCTCTCCTCCGCTCGAAGACGGACGTTCGTATCTCCTCGATTCAAGAGGCGTTTGCCGACGAATAACGAGTGCTTCGAATCTATGTCGCTCCGCGAAGGCCAGCTCTCGAGGATCCGCCTCGCGCTTTTCAGAGCCGCGATGAATGGAAGGAGGAGCAGACCGAGCGTCTTCTGTATTCCAGGATGAAAGCCAGACGAACGGATCTTTTCAGGATTCTTTCCGGCGCGGGGCACGGTGGAACGTTTCTTGGGCCGAACGGGAGATCATCCTTCCTTCTGCGCATTATTTCCTGGCCGGTGTACGGGCCTTTGTGCGTGGTTCCCGGGCTCTCGTGCGCGAACGAGTAAATTTTCCACGGCGCGGGGCCCACGTCGCGGGCGACGAGGGCCCCGCGGGCCCCGTGGGCCGCTTACACGCACAGAGACCCGTACGAGTAAATTATCGTGGATGGTTCCCATGCATGAAATACGAGCCATCCTCGGAGCCTTCTTTTTACGACTTCTGCCCGGAGCCGTTTTCATGTTTTCGCGCCGGGGATCGCCGATTCCCCCCACCCTTCCTCGCATCGGCCTCGTCGGGAAAAACGAGACCGGGCGAAAAATTACGAACGTTACCCGTCCCCCTCGAATTTTAAACACGCGAGCGATCCTCTTGTCTCGGGACCGCGTCCGGGTCGAGTCCTTAGGGTCGTGACGCACGGAGAGTCGAATGCCATTAGCCCTCTCGTTAACAGTGTGCTTCGTACAACCAGACGAGATACCAATGCAACCAGTACACATGACGAACATGTGAGACCAGACTTCGCGATACTTGGACCGAACGATTACTTTGAATGTTTTCTCGAGACTTCGTTCTTGGGTTTTTTCTAGTTTAAATTGTTCGATTTGCGATTAAATTACTCGTACGATCAACGGCACGTATAATATAGAAATTCATTTTCTATATTTCTATAACATAGGAATTGATTTTGTATATTTCTGTAACATAGAAATTCATTTTCTATATTTCTATAACATAGAAATTCATTTTCTATATATTTATAACATAGAAATTCATTTTCTATATATGTATAACATAGAAATTCATTTTGTATATTTCTATAACATACAAATTGATTTTGTATATTTCTATAACATAGAAATTCATTTTCTATATTTCTATAACATAGAAATTCATTTTCTATTTTTCTATAACATGGAAATTCCTTTTTTATATTTCTATAACATAGAAATTCCTTTTCTATATTTCTATAACATAGAAATTCCTTTTTTATATTTCTATAACATAGAAATTCATCTTCTATATTTCTATAATATAGAAATTCATTCTCTTCAAAGCTTCCTAAATTTTACAATTCCCTAAGAAACTATTGGGTTGTTCGGAAAGTCATTTGGTTTTTTTTTTTTTGGTGGAAATGAAATACAATTTTTTTAGAGCGTATAAACATTTTATTAAATTGTATATTCTCCATTTTGGAAAACGAAATCACTTGAGGAACAATCTGGTATTTTTTTTTCGAGCAATCACTTCTTTAAATAGTGTGGGATTATGGAATTGTTTAGCACAAGAGAAAATGTAAATAGAATATTTACGTTTATTTTTAGATAAATATAATACAGCCGTGCAACGGAGTATGGTTATGAACAACTGAACAAATTGTAACGATCACGTCGGCACACCAATGGAAAATATAGGAAAGCTGGTATCGAGCTCATCCACCATTCCTTGACTTCTCAAGTACTGCATGGTTCAATGTCGTTGTATTCAAACAAATAGTGTAGTAAGTATAGGATAATAACGGGATTAATGATATAAGTTGGGATGTGCAATTTTTTTTATGAAAGTTTCAGTTTATATCATCGTTTAAATTACTGTTATTACTGTTACTATTATTGCTACGATCACCATCAACTGATGATTGTTGGGCTCCTTTAAAAAGGATCGAACCATTCGAATACGGATATCATGTTTGATAGCTCGCGTAAATTTCAGTTGACAATCATCCAATACCATTTTATGTCGTCTTGACAGCTCGTACGACCTCGTTTAAACTTTGCCACCATATATTTTGCTATTGCAAACGAAGGAGCAAACTCCTCCAGAGTAAAATCTAGCTCCGTTTTGATATCGATTGGAGTGAGGCCTTTCAAATGAAAATATTGTATCGCGTAACGATAATCAATTTTTTCCATGTTTTCAAATTCACCGAGAGTATTCACTATTAATTGCTGCCAAACAAATATTAACTCTTTCTACTTGAGAGACGATCCTTGACCGCCACTTAATTAATTCGATGTACTTCCTTCAATTTGGGAAACCATAGTGGTTTGGAATTGAAATTAAAATTCAATTACTCCTTTCTTGTAAGATGTAGACATATATGTATGAAATGTTAAAATGAAAATGTTCCGTTTTAAATTAATTACACGATTCGAAGAATTTCATCGAGGTGCTAGTTTCTGGTAGCAGAAAAGCTTCGAGTGCAAAGGGTTAAACAACGTCGTCAACCTTCAAACTTAAACTTTGTAAGGGTTGTACTTTCCCCCTTAGTCACTCTTTTGAAACAACTATCGCCATCTGTACGCCAAGTCGGGAACTTTTGGGACTACCCTCGTAAATCGAGTAACTTGAGAGAAATCAAACGATTCGAATTGAGTCAAGTGGCTCGAAAGAAAACGTATAATGTAAATTCCAAATGTTCTTTTAAAACGTTCAATGAGGCTTCTGTAACTGATTGTAAGAGTTGTTCCTGGTGCTGAAGAAAGTAGACCAATAGCTGCAAACCATTTAACTGATTGCGTAGGCATTAATGTAAACATTGGTATCTCGTCTCTTTGGATGGACTATAAGTTTACAGGGTGCGTCATTCTGACGCATTTCGATCGATGAGGAAAATTACAGAAACCGTTTACATTTTTCTTCTACCATTTGTAGAGGAAAATTCCATTAACGAGACTCCATTTAACGAGATAAATATAATATAGAAATTTATTTTCTATATTTCTATTACATAGGAATTCATTTTCTATATTTCTGTAATATGGAAATTCATTTTCTATATTTCTATAATATAGAAATTCATTTTTGAAAGTTCTATAATATAGAAATCCATTTTTGAAAGTTCTATAATATAGAAATTCATTTTTGAAAGTTCTATAATATAGAAATTCATTTTTGAAAGTTCTATAATATAGAAATTCATTTTTGAAAGTTCTATAATATATATTTAATATAATATATTTCTATAATATAGGAATTCATTTTCTATATTTCTATAATATAGAAATTCATTTTCTATATTTCTATAACATGGAAATTCATTTTCTATATTTCTATAACGTAGAAATTCCTTTTTTATATTTCTATAACATAGAAATTCATTTTCTATATTTCTATAACATAGAAGTTCCTTCTTTATATTTCTATAACATAGAAATTCATTTTCTATATTTCTATAATATAAAAATTGATTCTCTTCAAAGCTTCCTAAATTGTACAATATGCGTCAATTTGACGCAAGAAATGTCCGTGAGTTTAGTGCTAAGGACGAGAAGAGATCTCTCGCTACTCCCGAATGTCGCTCGTGCGACGTCCCGGACGAGATCTCACAACGCAATTTCCGTTATGCGATGTTGCGGAGTAGATCTCGAGTCGCTAATTTCTGTTATGCGTCGCTATGGTCGAGAACTTGGCTAGGAATTTCTGGTATGCGTCGCTATGGACGAGATACCTCGCGTATCTTACATCAGAGAAGCATATTTTTCGTATGAACATTTGGGACGAAGAATTTGTTTCTAAGATATTTCATCGTCGGTGAAATCGAAAATAATCAATAATGAATGCGTTATGTTCTTGCAAATTAGTGTTCTAAATAACATTTCTAACACTATGGACGAGATACTTCACGAATCTCACATCAGAGAAAGATATTTTTCGTATAAAAATTTAAAGCGAAGAGTATACGTATTTATAAGACACTTTGTCGTCGTTGCAAGAGGAATAAAAAATAATCAATAGAAAATACATTATATTCTTGTGATGTTCATAGTATAAACGACATTATGGTAACGAGGGATCTTGTCTCTGGTAATTACATTTTTTTTTACAGAGACATGTAATAGCTTTAATGAATCGGTTGGTTATTGTTCAATGTTGTTTGTTGACAATGTTGTCAGATTGGGAGAAAGTAGATGATTATTTGGAGTTGGAGAATTTTATAAAAAATTTTACAAGGATTATGTAAAACCGTTCGAAAGAAATATCGTTAGAAATTACAGTGCCAAATTAGAACAGAGAACCTCTGCTCGACACGTTTCGAAAAATTCCATTGAAATGACAAGTAAATTATCATATTGAATTGTATTTATCAATATCGATGAAAATAATATCGAGTTAACTGTTTTCTTTCTCCATGATCTTAAAGTTTTTATTTTTAATACCGGAATATTATTTTGTACACTTTATATCGTCGATCGACTCGACCTGAATGGAAAGTTCGTTGTTGACGCTTTTAACGCGTTAAGGATTCTTAAGTATTATTGGACACTGGATTTAATATTGAAATTACCATCCGATAGCATCCACGATTAAGGTCTGCGAGAGACGATCTTTAGAGAATTTTAATGGCCGCTCAAGGTCATTAAAAAGGGTTATCTCCACTCTGTTTCTCGATTCTTCGTGCAAACTGCAAACTCGTCTCTTAAACAGAGAGGCGAGTCGATATCGCGCAAAGGTACTTACAGTAATTAACGAAAGAAAGATCCCGTCTCCGTTATGTCGTTCCTGCCCGCAGGAAAAAATCTGAAGGAAGTTACAGTGCTTAATGTAAGCACTATTACAGTGCTTAACGATCAGCGAAATGTAAGCGATGCGATTCCACCTCGTGGAATAAAACGTATCGCGAAATTCAATATTAACGCTTAGGATGATTACATCTGTCGTGGATTTGTAGCGAAATTGCGTATTAATGTCCAATAATTTGCATCAATTTCGCTACGGTTATGTTCACGTTAATCTTCTTTCGATGTAAGCTTCCAACGCAAACCTGGAAGAGCTTCCAGATACTTAATAAACAGATATTACGGGGAAATTTCCGGGATAGGTTCCCATAGGCGGAACACGTCTGCGAGTGGGAGTGGTGAATTGATCAAGGCGGCCGAGTAACTTGAATAAATTAATATAATTTTATCTCGTCGAGGTATGCCCGAGAAAACGTGTGCATGTTAGGTGACGGAAGTACTTTCAGCCTCCGATTGTAGAATTAAATCGATTTTGTTGGATAATAGCGAATCGAAGGCATCGTGACTTGATAAAATTTTGATCGAAGAACGACCTAATATCGTTATTGTAGCAAACGCTATGCTATTACTATGAGAACACTTTCGTTGTAAAAGTTGCGAATGTCTATAGAATTTTATTCATTGGAGATGAATTATTTGTAAAAGTTAAAAATGTTCGTGTACGAAAATAGATACGATGTATTTGAATATGAGATCCAGAGTTCGTTTAAATTTTTCGATTCGATCACACGTTTTCTCTTGGACGAATCATTTTCGTATGCATATCCTTTGTTAACACTTCGTGCAACGTGTATGGAAAGACAAAGGTTTTGAAATCAGTTTTCTCTGTGTACCGTCCAAAGCCGAAGATAAAAGAAAAAGCGATTGAAAAAGTGATCAGTCGTTGCAGAATCAAAGACACACGTCGGATGTGCTTTGTCTCTTCGGATAAGATACGGAACAAAAGAGGTAGTACTGCATCAAAGCCTTCCAGTTTTAGCTAATGAAAAGGCGTGTAGTAACATGGGAGACTTTGAAACACGAGTCGTCAAAAATGTCGTATCATCGTTCCGTGAAAGAGTTTATAATAAAGGTTTTTCTGTAAACAACTTTGTAAAGACGTTGCCACAGACTATGAACATCTTCGCTCAGTGGAAGGTTTTAATAAAGTCTTTGCAGTTTTTCAGGGAATAATAGATAATATTATACAGAGAATGATAGAGATAATAGATATTGTGAAGTTCTCAACGTATAGAAGTTTTTTTTATTTCTGGATGATATGCATAGTAGTATACGTGAACAATTTTGCAATCTAATAAATATGCATTGTAGAAACAGAAATAATTTATCCGAGACAAAATTATATTAGTCAGAAAAAAGTTCAGTCACCCATGTAGCCAAACTAAATGCATTGGTATTATTGATTAATAACTGACGATATCGTTGTAACGTAAACTTATTTATTATTCTGTAAAAACACTATAGGTGCAAACGTTAAGGATTGATAGAACTTTTAGAAGAAAGTGAACAAGTCTTATAAATGTAAATCGAGAAACTTCTCGAGATATTAAATATTTCAATTTAAAGATTAATAGTTATTTGTATTTTATATATGTTTTCGCGCCAGAGACTCGAAACGTACTCCTCTACGAATGCATTCTTCTAGGCACGATTAAAATTGACACACCGAATCCTCGAGATGAAAATCCTTTCACATCGTGTACAGCTGTACAATAGCTCGGTGGCTTTCAAATTAAAACGCTGACTATCTCTGACGTTATCAATCTGCGGACACGTGTCACTCAGACTTTTTCGCTTCTTTCAATGGGTTCTTCAAAACCCCCAGGGTTTATACATACGCGTTATTTACACTTCTGTACATATCGTTCAAGTCTTTGCAAAGCTTTTATTGTCCCGGACTCATTAATCTAAAGATTGCAAGTGCATTCTATAATCAGTTCATTTATTGCTTATTATTTATTCAGATTAACGTACTGTGATTGGGGGAGTATTTGAAGAATCGATACAAAAGATGTAAAAACGACACAATTTAAACCTAGTGTCCAAATACTTTATTATTCGGTTTTTAAGACCTTCGAAACAAATTCATCGGTTGATGTATCATGTGTACGATGGTTGTAGTATGTTTGAGCAACGATTATTACAAGTATAAGAACGATTACGCAATTAATCCGTTGTCGAGTATTCAAATATTCCATTATCCGATTTTCACGACCTCTAAAACAAATACGTCAGTTGACCCACCTATGTGTTAAGCAGTTGAAGCGTGTTTGAGCAATCACTACCAGGGATGTTAAAACGATTACATTCTATCATCGAGTATTAAAATCCAAATACTAATAATCCGGTTTTCGAGACCTCTAAAACAAATACGTCAGTTGACCCACCTATGTGTACAGCAGTTGAAGCGTGTTTGAGCAATCGCTACCAGAGATGTTAAAACAATTACGTTCTATCATCGAGTATTAAAATCCAAATACTAATAATCCGGTTTTCGAGACCTCTAAAACGAATACGTCAGTGAACATACCTACGTGTGCGACGGTTGGGGCGAGTTTGCGCAATCGCTGCCAGAGATATTAAAACAATTACGTTCTATCATCGAGTATTAAAATCCAAATACTAATAATCCGGTTTTCGAGACCTCTAAAACGAATACGTAAGTGAACATACCTACGTGTGCGACGGTTGGGGCGAGTTTGAGCAATCGCTGCCAGAGGTGTAAAAACGATTACTCGTTACATCGATCCACAGTGACCCACGGACTCGGTTGGCCCCGCGCGTATACCTACATTTCCACACACATCCTCGCGGATAAGGCCATCGTGGCCAGGCTCTCGTTAAGAGTCATTAGAAAGTCGACTTGTTGCGGTTAATGAAGTAATCGATAAATCGTGGCCGTTTTATCTGGATCGTTGATAAATCCGTGTTACGACACGCGAGAACTTTATCGTCGACGACGGGCATTCCCGTTTCTGGAAATTAACATACGCAGAACGAAAATGGGGATTAACGAATTAGATTTACGCTTAGGGCCCGTTGAAAATTAACGCTTGTACCGTATGCAGAGGAAGGAGGCCGGTTTGTGCGCGCATAGATCCTCGTACTCGTTGAACGCGTCCAGCTGGTTTCAAGTGCGCTCGTTGCTCGAAATTAATATGCATAGATCGAAATTATTAGTTGCGCAGAATTACGCGTGCGCTCGTGGCGATTAACGCACGCGAGATTTGAAATTGGTACGCGGGCAACTTTATGGTTGTTCGGCTTACGTTGGATTTGTGTTGACTCTGACCGGTAGAAACAATTATTACCGTACATCGTTGCAAGATATCGCGTTTGCACATCGGTCGTTATTTTGTCTTTCCACAAAGTATTCTTTACGACTCGGCCTCGATTGTTCGTTAAACCGCAAACTTTTACGTCACCTCTGTTCGAAAGGCGAGGGATATGGTAAGCCGAGCGATACAATGGGAAGTTCTTCGACAGCCAAATCGATCAACTTCACGAAGTAAGCACTAAAGAAAATTTACGTTACATTGTATCGACGTTGTTTCTTAAAATCCAGCCCAAACAAAAGACATTTACTGAAATTTAATAGCAATCGATATTTAATTTCTCCACGCCTATCGAATCTGATTGCACGGAATATCTATGCTGTCAAAATTAAACGAAACTATGATTCATCGAAGACAATACCCACGTGTGTATAATATTACTCAAATATTTTATAGAAATTATTAACAAACCTCTTCCAAGCACTAAATTTTCAAAATTGGATAAAACTGAACCTTTGAAGTAGTGTCTGGATCAAGAGTGACCCATTTCAGAGACTTCTTTCCTATTCTACATTTTTTACAATTAGAATTACTTACAATACTATTTTGTCTAAGAAATATGAGTAGTTTTTCGTCAATTAAAATATCGTATATACGAATCATTGACAGAAATGTATTATCTTCTTATTTTATTATCTTCTTACCTTATTATCTTCTTCGTAATTTTTGCTCAGAGGATGCAAAATTGAATAGTATGCTCAGTAGTTAGGCCACGCTTACGCATGGTAGCAGAATCGATTAAATCCGATGAATCGGAACGGAGTAATCTCATCTTCCGGATCCCGGCTTCGCGTTTCTCGAAACCGTCATGGAGGCATCGCGATTCCCAGCGAATACACCCACCTAGCTACCGCTCGAGAAACCCGCAAGCTATTTGCGAGCGTTCGAGACACAAAATCGATTTCAATTTCTATAAAGGTCTGTGTTCGACGCCTCGTAGTCGTTTGGTAGTCCGAAGCTGTTTCCCATCGTCGCAGCTCGATACGCTCGGCGGCGGTGGAACGGAATCGCGGCGAGCGATCCGTCGGTGTTACTTAAACTGCAATTTCACGATCGTTACAATAATTCACGGAGCAACGTGCGGCCAACACGAGAGGGAGGATACCTTGTTGCCCGCTCGACGATATTATATGTATTATATCGAACATGCATAATGGACGCGTTACTTGCTCGCGTGTTCGTGATCGCGGGGCTTCCGTGGATCGGCACGTTCGTGGATTACGATTCGAACGATACGTTGCACAGTGGTACGACTCGTCGATTTAACGGGACAGAGTTTCATTTTTCACGTTTATCTATTTTACGAAATTGGAGGTGAATTACCGTAACCAGATATCTACGCATCTTGAAATACAAAGTATTGGTGCTTTTGTCGTCCGCAGATCCCAGTAGTCAGGTACAGCTTGTAGGTTGGAGTACAGTGGCTCCAAAAAGTATTTGCATGTTGTATTATAAGGAAATTCTTCTTACCTGTGAGATCGATTTTGATTAATGTTTGTGTGCACGTAGAGCATAATAGCACGTGTATAGAGAAATTTTTTTGTTCATTGGAATTTTCTTTAAGAAGGTGAAATTAAGTCTTGAAAGTTGTATTGTTATTTTTCTTCTTTTTTTTTTAATGCAATTTTTCTTGGGATTTTTTTGAAACGGAATGATAGAGCACTAAGAACATCTTTCGTGCGAAAAGTTTTGCTCTATTTTACAGTATTACGAAGTTGTATTTGAAAAATTGTAGAGATTTCAGACGACTGAAGAGCTTGCAACAACTTTTACTTTCTTTATTACTTCGTAATTGTGCGAGATACAACAATTTTCTTACAAAAACTGTTCAGTTTGTAGTGCTCTATCTTTCAATTATGAAGAAAGTCATAAATGACACTTGAACTTTGAACAACTGTAAATATCCGTAAATATATTACGTAAATATACGTAAACCTAATAGCTCAATATGAGTGTAACTGATACACCTGCTAAATAGTTCAATAACTTTTGTCGTTTCTTCCATTGTAAAGAAATACTATGACACTTGAACTTTGAACACCTGTAAATATACGTAAACCTAATAGCTCAATTTCTAATCGAACGACAAAAGTATAGAGAAATTTGTTTGTTCATTGGAAATTTCTTTAAGAAGGTGAAATTAAGTCTCGAAGGTTGTATCGTTTTTTTTTCTTCTTTTTTCTTAATCCAACTTTTCTTGGGACTTCTTTGAAACGGAATGATAGAGCACTAAGAACATTTCTCGTACGAAAAGTTTTGCTCTATTTTACAGTATTACTCGGATCGAATTTATTGAACGATCCATTACGTTCGAAAATCTTCTTCCGCTCGTGTCGAATCGTGTCAGCAGTTAGCGGCAACGTTGATGGATCCAATGTGGATACGCGTACGAATACTGTTACGTACGAAATTACTGTTTCGAGGAATAGCAAAGCGACTGTGAGCGCGGGATATAGTGCGTGACAGGTGTAATATTCCAGGCCGCCTATACCAGTGAATATTTTCACGCGAAAATATGATTTAATACGACGCCGCGGTAACACTCGGATGGCCTCCTATACGGAAGTAGTTAATTATACGCTTAAGTTGTAACTCGAGCGAACTTTTTCATAAACATTTCTTCCGGGGATCGGGGATTACGATCTCGTACGTATCGATGTGGTTAACGATGAAACGAGAATTATCCAGGTAAGACCGTGGTGTCGGAATAACTGGCAACTTTTCGGTTCTGGTACGGTGCACGAGCAATCTTGCCGGAACTAATTTGGAAAACTCATTTAGGGTGTAATTTTGTTGCCTGTTGATTTGTAAATGTTTTATTACCAGATGGAAAAGATTGCAAGCAAATTATTATAATTTGTAAAATGGCGGAGGCCCCGAGTTAATAAATAAACCGAAAGTTTATTGCAAGTTATAAAAGTTGCACGGGAAGCGGCGAGCGAGGCGTGTACTTTCACAGATCGCGGTTCTTATCCACGAATCTGGAATCGGTAAAGAAAATTGTTTTTTTTTTTTACTAGGAATTGGAGATACGCGCAATAAATTCGTTCGTAACGAGGAAACTCGTACGTGGAGTTCGAAGTCCGGTATTTAAGAAATTAATTGATCACGGTCGAGTCAAAATTTATCTATCTCTCAATTTGAACTGCTCATTGCCACCGAATACATAATTATCCTCGTTGGAACGTGCGATTACCTCATCGTTATATCTCTCGAGATTTACAGTCGAGGAAGTGACCTTGAGCAGCCAATTGAATTCGATACTTCTGTCGCGAGCGATTTTCGTGGACAAATTATTCCTCATATCGTACACGAGCTTTCTTGGTTGAAATAAAGGTACCAGAAACGAATCATACGTTGCGTTCTAACAAAAGAATTAAAATACAATGAATTAAAAATGAATTCAATCCTCACTTTCGTAACTATTTCAAACGATACCATTTCTTATTCAATTTGTACCAAACTATGTTTACGAAATAAATAAAGCAATTTTCATATAATCTCGTCCAAAGTATCGTAATCGAATTTGAAAAATTTACTCCAAAAGTCCACGGTGTCTTCTTTCAAACGTCTTTGCGTTAAGCGCGAAATTTTCAATCGAGGATGTAAAGATTTTTGTAACCCGCAACGATAAACCGATTTTTAGATTCGTGTCATTTTTCCAAGTGTTTCCTACTAAAATTACGCAACGTGGTGAATCAATTAACCGAAATATCAACGTTTTCTCGAATGTCAGCGTGCACACGCCGGTTATGCTTTAATACCGCGGAGTTAGCGAGCTTAGTTCCCTCTGGACGCGAGAGAAATCGCTACACTTCGGCGAACAACGGTGAAAGCGCTTAATTAGCGGCATAGGTCGCAAAACAAAATTCGCCAGGAGTCCTAGAAAGCGAAAGATGACACGCTTTATTTTCACGGAACGGTTGGCTAATTTCCTTCCGGCGGTGGTCGTTTTGCATGGACCGTGATTAGTAGTTTCGAACGAATCTCGTTTCCTTGATACGTACTTTCTATCTTTACGTACTTCTCTATTGTTTTTTCCTGTATCCGTGATCTGGATCACGAGGATCAGTTACATCGGAGACGTTAACCGTAAGAAAACGAATAGAATCGATTAATAGGGATTTTATGGTGTGCAATTTATATTCTAAGTGTAATGCTACTCGATCGACCGAACCAGTCGGGGAAGAAATGTTCGGTTAACCGACTTTTCCCGATTAATTAAACGATAATGGTTCGAATAATGTAACAACTTCGTCCGTCCTTTTGTTTGTGTCTCTAGTCCCTTCGAGTTGTTGCTCGATGTATTTTTTCCTGATACGCTGTTTCTTAATACGTTTTTTTCTTAATACGCTTTTTCTTAATACTGTTTCGGTAGAACTGCACGCTTCCTGTATTTGATGACGCGCAAAGCTTATTTCTAAAGCAGCGATCGCTTGAAAGTAAATGAAGATTTTATTACCAAAAACATACTCTTCTATTCTATTTGTTTCTTTCGTATACTATCACCGTACCTCGCCACTTAGCTTTTTTTTAACGTTAATGACTTCATCGATCAATTCGTCGTTAAATTTCTTCCCTTCATCGCCATAGCAATTGTATTTTTACCTTAGTTAATCATTGAACGGTATTCGAATAATAGAGATTCCACTCCAACATCAATTTCCTATAATAAAATTACACGGGATCGTTTAAAAAATTGTGCACAATGCTTTGCGTTATAATCCAATTTCTCGTTTTTCCAATCTTTCTATTCTACGCATCGTTTCTAATTCTTACCAGCTTACAAAACACCTATTATCTAACGCAAATGCTAAAATTTCTTCAATTCAATTTGAAATTTTCTTTCCATCGAATTCTCCTACTTCGTTGCTCTTGTACTGTCCTATTTCCAAAGGAAACCTGTTCCCACGAGAGATCCAACGATTTGTAACGATGTACCAGGTTGTTCGATAAGTTTTGTCGTTTTTCTCCGTTGTAAAAAAATACTGTGACACTTCAACTTCGAACAACCGTAAATAGACGAACGAGTCGACAGATCTACACGAAACTTTACGTGTTCGTCAAACAGTAGTAGTATCTTTCGAAAAATAAAACGACCAACCTAATCACTTCTCATCGAACGACGAAATTTATCGAGCAATCTATTACACGATGTTCGTTCTTTTGCAATCAGATAACGTTTGAAAATACCGAGACGATGGTCAGGTTCGACGTTCGAGAGACTATAATTAAACTCGTGCCTCCTTTTTCAAAGATATTTCGAGACCGTTTTCTCGGCAAGTTTGAACAAATTAAAATGTCCAACGATATTCACCGTGTGTTTGCCCGTGAACGAGTAACTCGATCGTTACAGGTCTTGGCGACAAATTGGACGACATACTCTCGACTACAATATCGATTTAGATTAATGCGCGGCGTGCTCGTTCGGCTGTTCTAATTTTAAATGCTTCGCGGTAATGATTTGTCAACGTCCAACGTGTCTCCAAACGACCTCGGTTTTACATATTTGATATTCGTTAATATCCGTGCGCAATCGAAGAAACGCATGCATGGTAATCGAGCGTAATATTAGCCACGTTGTTGAACTTTCAACGCGACTATACGTATAACACTTTCGATACGATCGACGTAGTAATACGTTCACTTATAACCGAACGCTGTGAAGTAACGACTCTTGCTTGTATTTATGTTCAATTAAACGTCGTCGGTTACCGATTACACAACACTTCCTTATCGTAGACAATTTGACACGTACTTTCATTTAAATGCCCGTGACGTGAAACATTCTAAGTATATTCAGAGTCATTTCCTTTTAATCATTCTGGATAGTGTTGCTGAAAGCAGTAGTATTCCTACTGGTTCTCATTTGACTCTCGAGATCGTGAATACCGACCACGAGTGTAAATCTGGGTCGTTTATGATTTTTTTAAATTTCGTATGCACGAGGCTTTTATACGTAAGAGCGATGCTCTCGAAAGTCTTTCGATGTACCTTCTTTCGGCGGAAACTGTGTTTGTATTCGACGACTAAAGGGGAAGGATGAATTTATGGAAGCAGTGTGTCGAGAAAATATTAAATTAAAATATTTATCGTTAGAATACTCGATAAGAATTCTCACAGATGTTAATTGAAAAGTGCAAGTACAGGTGCAATGCAATAACATGTTAATGTATATCATAGAAACCGAATATTCCGAACAACATCGTAATTCATACTTTCTTCGTTCTTATACGAAGTGAAAAATAATCGCTCTTACGTATACCACTCTCGTAAACTGAAAAGACTTATCTCAGTTTTTTCAAAGCCCGTGCTCGTGTTCCCTAAGACAAATGCTACTTTCTTTTATACTTTCCCATAGCGAAGTAAACGAAAGTATGTTAAAGCGGAAGTTTGTCGTAATCTCAAAAATTAAAGGAAAATCTAAGCGATTTAGACGCAGATATCAAAGATTTTTATATAATGATTTCTCAGTTAATTAGATGTATCTTACCTTTGATAAAGAATCGTTTATGTAATATAAATTTATTACCGTGTTACTTCGGTTCGACCATTACTCCCACTAACGTTAAAAATTATAAAAACCGGAAAATGTTCCAATATCTTCGAAGTGACGTTAACCTTTCACGAGTCTCACACATACGTGAATTTTTATATAATTTTATATTAACAATTAGACGTTTCTTTATAATAATAAAAATTTATTAGCATATTATATTGGTTCGATCATAGCCACGAGTAAAAATTGAAAATCAAAAGAACGACTTCTAAAAATCAGTATTCTTTCCAAAAGACCGAAAGTGTCCAATATTTCATAGAAGTAACATATCGAGACGCTTTTTCAGCTCAAGATGAAATTGACGTGAATTTCTCACGCGTCTCAACGCGTCATCTGCATATAAACGACGCGTGGTGGCAATCGCGTTGAAACCATCCTGTCTAAACGTTAAGCCGGCCATTTTTCTTCGTACCAAGTATCCAATGTGGAACACTTCCAAGGGTTTCGTCGATAAATCTTTGGTCGTACGCTTTCGGTGGAAAAACGCGTTTCTCTTCTTCGGTCCAAGTACTTAAAGTGGACAGGTCAGAAGTGGTCGAGCGTTTTGGCTCGGTCTGCGACGACTGTTCTTCCGAAATACGTCTTCGAGCACGAGATCACGAACGTCCGCGTTTCTGGCTGGCTTTCGTACGGTTCGAAGCTTCCGATGTCTTGTTTACTCTTCCTCGAGCGTGGCTGCAAGAAGAACGGAATGAAAAAGCGAGTCAACGACATCGAGGAACGGGGCACCGTCGGAGCTGGCTGCCGGTCGGATCGTAAAAGGATTTAGTGCCGGTTGTGGGACGAGGTCGTTCCCGGAGATGACGTAGTAAAATTTACAGTGGGCGTACGGCCGTGAAGGCCTTCTTCCGATCACTTACCTGGACCCGTACTTACTCTCCACCGGCCGCTCGATCCTCTCTGCTCCAGAACGCCCGGGAAGAAAGAAATACCCTCTCGAAAATGACCCACGGACGACTTCGAAACCGAGACGCTTCCCGTCTTGATCGTAAGCGAGGTGTACCTTGCATTCTTTAAACGGTCGAGTGTTTTGCTGGCTACTGTAAAACTCTCGGTTAATTTCGACGAGCTTTGTCCAGTCAAAGAATGAAGGTTGTTAGGTATGTATACTGGGGCTCAAAAGTTTGGATCCTTTGATCTTTACAGGAGCGAAGGTGCTTTATAAATGTATGTATAGATTATATGTTTGTGATCATTCTCGGTTAATTTCGACAAGATTTGTCCAGTCAAAGAATGAAAGTTGTTAAATATTATATATACACTAGGGCTTAAAAGTTTAAATCCTTTGATCTTTACAGGAGCGAAGGTGCTTTATAAATGTATGTATAGATTATGTTTGTGATTATTCTCGGTTAATTTCGACAAGATTTGTCCAGTCAAAGTATGAAGGTTGTTAGGTATATACTCTGGGGCTCAAAAGTTTGAATCCTTTGATCTTTATAGAAGCGAAGGTGCTTTATAAATGTATGCAGAGATTATACTGTGACACTTCAACTTCGAATAACTGTAAATATACGAACGAGTCGACAGATCTGCACGAAACTTTGCATATGTTCGTCAAATAATAGTAGTATCTTTAGAAAAATAAAACGACCAACCTATGTTGGTATGTTTGTGATCATTCTCGGTTAATTTCGACAAGTTTTGTCCAGTCAAAGTATAAAGGTTGTTAGGTATGTATACTAGTGTTCAAAAGTTTGGACCCTTTGATTTTTATAAGAGTGAAATTGATTTATAAATGTGTAGTGGTTATTTAAACCAAGTTTATGAACTGGCTATACTGCAAAATGTTTGGTTAATCTCGACAAGCTTTGTTCAAGCAAAGTATAAAGATTGTTAGGATCCTTTGATCTTTATAGGAGAGAAGTTACTTTATAAATATATAATGGTTATATATTTATAACAGAAAACGTTTATGATGCTTTATAAATATATAGTGGTTATATATTTATAATAGAAAATGTTTATGATTCGATAAATCAAAGGTTGTTACTGGAACTGAAAAGTTTAGACTCTAATTTTTCTAGGAGTTAAGCTCTTCTATAAACATAGTTATTTCCCTGAAAATGTTACAGTTTCGCATTAAACTGAGTATCATTCAGGTACGATTTAAAATGTAATTGCATATTGCGAATACTTTTTAGAAAAATATGAAAAGTTCATAAACGTTTCTTTCCCAAGAAAACCGGACTAACCTTAGTTGTTTCGATGTCGATACTGGTTTGTAGACAAATGATAGCCTTTCGTTCTTTTGAAGATGTTAAACGCAATTTGTAATCTTGTTAAATTATACTATTTATCTTTATAAAGATGATTTAAGATTGACATTGATGCCACAGATGGACGATCAATAGCGGTTACTCGAATAATTTTTTGCTCGTTCAACGCATGATGTAACATCATTCTGTAATTCGAATTTCAATTATTCATCGATCAGTCACGGACGAAGAGTCGTTTCTCTGTTATTAGTTATTCGAGATTTTTATCCGGATAAGAATTTCGCGCATCTCTGCCTGGTTGTAACGCGGGATACGTTACTAGACGAAGAGTTCAAAACTACGTATAAAATCCTCTTTTAAAATTTTCAATTCGCAATACTCTTTTGGAACAGCAAATAGTTGCTAAGAAAATGGACAAAAATTATGTACACGAGAAATTCAAATTTGTACACGACGCGAGTACGCAAAATTCGAAAAGAAAAGATCAATTTCATCGTTGAATAAGCTATTCTTCTTTAAACGAGAATTATATTACCGAACGAAATAAATAATCTCCAACCGAGACGAATCGTTGATAACCATTAGCGGTGAAGACGACTCTTTGTACGAAGAAGTGAGAAAGAGGATTGTGAATCGAAGACGTAAGCCGAGGGTAAAGCTTTTAAAACTTTCAATTCGCAACACTTTTTTAGAACAGCAAATAGTTGCTAAGAAAATGGACAAAAATTATGTACACGGGAAACTCAAATTTGTACACGACGCGAGTATGCAAACTTCGAAAAGAAAAGATCAATTTCATCGTTGAATAAGCTATTCTTCTTTAAACGAGAATTATATTACCGAACGAAATAAATAATCTCCAACCGAGACGAATCGTTGATAACCATTAGCGGTTAAGACGACTCTTTAGACGAAGAAGTGAGAAAGAGGATTGTGAATCGAAGACGTAAGCCGTGGGTAAAGCTTAATTCGTTCTTCGTCCGAGTCGATAGTTGGCGAGAAAAAGTCCATTTAAAACGGAAGGCAACGGTCGAGAAGAAGTCGTAGAGAGGTGCAATACGGAGAGGGGTAAAGGAAATAAATCGGACGCCGGTGTTGGTAGCTTGCCCTCGGAGGAGTCTGCCTTGCCCTCGGCCTGTCGGTGCAACTGCAACTGCAACTGCAGCAGCCGACTCGGTCGTTACGGCATTAACGCGTAAGTGCATAAGTGTGGACCGTGGTCGAGATAGAGCCGCTCCGACAAGAGGCTAGAAAAGCTGGGGAAGGTTGCAGCGGCTGTAAACGATGCAAACGGCCGAGGTGAATGCACTTCTTCTCTCACGTTGGATATACAGCCGGAGCTCGAGTGAACGTCACCGGTTGAAATGCCGATGTAACGTGGATACCACAGGCTTTTAGGAAGTGTCATTGACAGTAGAGTCCCGCCACGACCTTTCGCTTTGTACTATTTACAGAACGCGGCTATTTGGAACGGAAGGCGCGGCCAGAAGGATTTTCTCGGCAACCTGGCTAGTCTAATTTAGCTAATAGCCGATAAACGACAGATCACGGTACGCACCTCCGTTCGAAAGGATCCAAATGAACGGATGGTGTCGTTTCGTAAGTCTCCGCGTATTTTTCTTCGCGTGAATTGTATTCGATGAAAATATCTACTAATCAGTAACGATTAATTACAGTAACGAGTGCCACAAAACTGTTACACAATCGGAAATTCAACGATATTAAAATTCTATCAGATTCTACGTATTTTTATCGTTCGATACATTTAAAGGTACATCGATTTCATCGAACGTACTAATTGAAAATTACGGTTAACTAGCGGGAATTTGCATCGACGAAACGATAATTCCCGAAGACTTGGCAATTTGAAACGAACGACCGGAGACAACTTCCTCGACCGACTGACGTTTATAGACCGAAGCGTACACGAGGATGCTAGGAATAGCATTATAAGGAACTATAAATGTAGATGTCTTTATGAACACACGACACGCAGAACGCAAACTTGAACAAAATCTTCGCGAATTGAATGGACGGTGATGTAGCGACTGCTGGAATACGATTGCGTATTGTACGTGACTAAAACTGACAATCGTTGATTTGCTAAGTCATGTGCACGTACGTAACAGTAGACGTCAAAATGTTAATCATACGCAGAGTGACTTCTCTTTGCGATTCATTCCTATCGATGAAATAATTTATCGTCGCCTTTGTTTATTTTCGAAAGCTCGTCCATTTCAATACACTCAAGCAGTTAACCCTTTATTGCACAATAAATTGAGAACTTGATAAAAAATTTAAAAAAACAAACCCTATAAAGTTCGTTATTGAAATTTTACGAGATTTGCGCGCGTTTCTTTAAAAGGACACTTAATGGTCTCGAAAATTCAGCTACAGATGAATGCATGGTTCGATTCGGTAGGATCGAGTTTACGTGTGTTTCTGTATAGTTATAAATTTCGCGCAGTGAAAATATGCAAAGCCTTGTAAAACGATCTAATTTGTATCTCTATATTCGACAAAATTACTTTGTCTCTAAAACCCAAGACTAGACTAATTTCGAGGTAACTCGGTAGCTAGACAACCAGTCTAGCGTTACGATTTATGTTTCCGAAGTTGTTTACGATGTTCTGGCAATTGGTAGGGTGGCTTCAAAGTGACCCATAACGTTGCTTCAAACTGTCCGCTCGTTTATAGCAACCTCCCGGCTAGAATTTTATATACCTCGTCTACGGTCTTGTTGAATTTTATCGTTTTCGGTAAGTTTATATTAAAAATCGGTGCCAGTTAAATTATACTAGAATTTTTAAATAGAACGTAGTCTCTCGTCGTGTTCTGAAATTTAAGAGAAAAGTAACCATCTACAACTTCGTTGTATGATTTGTGGATACGGTCACTGAAATTGTTAATAACTCTTAATGGATCGTGTGTAATCGAATTCGTATTGTTGTTTTCGAAGTGTATCGATTATCGAATATCTCTATTCGAAACTTCGTCTATCTTCGGTCTATTGGGGAACGTTATCGCTTATTAGAAACTATTTACATCGTTTTCGCAGATTATAGTATAGCTTCTTAATAAATTATACTATCTATGACGTGTGTACATTTGTACATACGTGCGCGCAGTCACGTATTTTATTCGATAAAGTATCATACCCAATCAGCGATGCTACTATGAAAATATGATTAACTAATTTCGGAACAAACATATCAAAATTTAATGTAATTGTCCATTTCTGATTTGTTCAACGCGTAGTTTTGTACAAATAGTGCGATGTGTATTTATTACGAATTCGATGAAACAAATTTCGCAAATTTTTAAATACGCATTAATTTTACAAGAATGAAATTAACTTTGCTTGATTATTTTAGAAGTTATTTATTTTTTAGAACTTATTTATTTGTTTCATTTTAGATTGGAACATAATATTCCTTAACGTCTCTTATTTGTAAACTATTTACATTAGTTCTGTCTTTTATGCTTGAATATTTATGCTTCTAATATTTATTTCGAAGTATTAACTACAAACAAGTCCAAATTTAGTATTAAAATTATTTTCTTCACGATTCATAGTACGTTCTTCACGATTCTTAGTCCGTTATTAAATAAAATAATTTAAATGGCAGTTATGGGAACACTGACAGTTATTGAAGCATCTAACCTACGACCAAAAATGGTCAAAATTTGATTCGAACAACAGATAACGAATAAAGTCAACGTGTAACGATTCATTCGCAATGTTTATTAAATCGAGCCGCTCAATTTTCATTCTTCGCGAAATATTTCATTTCACCACTCAAATTCTAACATTTCTTCAACTAACGACGAATAATAGGTTGCTCTATAAGAAATGTAGCTATTAGGTTCGTCGTTTTATTTTCTAAAAATGATATTACTATTTGATGAACACGTGTGAAGTTTCATGCAGTCATAGTACTTCTTTACATTGGAAAAAATGACAAAACTTATCGAACAACCCGGTAGAAGCTTATTTATCTCTTTTGTTCGACGTTCGAAATTTTAATTCGGATAAGAATTTCATCCAATCTCGAGTGTTCGTTAGCACCGACGCTACGTTCCACGTTGGAACTCGAGTCAGTTCGTTTCGTAGATTTCGAGTTACGTGAATTCGTTTCGCCGGTTTTGACGCGTGTAATACGAGAGTCGGTTGTAACGTACACGGTATCGTTGCAACAAGAATAGAATCGTGATTTTACTATCGTGGGAGTTGAACTTAGAAATTGAGATCGTGGCCAATAAAGAAGTCGCGAGTTCGTTCGCGGCCGGTGTGCAGAAATCTGCGATTCAAAGCGTCCCGTGAATTTGCATTTCGGAAAGCCGTCTCGCGGACGTGAGCTACGAATCGTGGCGAAAATGGACGTTTAAAACGTTTGGAAATAATTAAGCTTCCCGCGGTGCCGTTAATTTTCAACGAACATCCCTCCGTCCACGGTAATGCAAATTTCGGAAAGCCGAGACTCGCGTACGTGGTTTAGTGCCGCGGATGCCGTAGCGGATACATACGAACATTGTATTTTACGATACTCTTTCTACTCACGCGTGTCTTCTCACGGAGCTCGGCACATATCTTATCCATGCAAGGTAAACGAGGTAAATTTACGATCTCCTAGCCTTTTCTATTGAAAAGAACAGGGTACACGCACGGCCGAATGCACTCAACCGCGTTGTGTTTTCTGATTTCAGGTGGGTACAGGTGATCCGCGACTGTAGGAGACCTCTCGCTGTGTCCTCGTGTTACGATTTACAAAGATGCTGGATCGCGATTCAGGAGCGAGCGAAAGGCGAAAAATTCGAGCGTAAGCACGGGCCCGCGGTATCGATAAATTCAACGTTCCCCCGAGACGTACGTTTGCTCTTTCTGCTTGAATTACGAACAAACGAAAGGAAGATCGAGGGGCAATTTTCACTTTCCGCGAACGCCGGCTTACGACGTTCGTTCGCGAAACGATCTTGCGACCGTGGCACGGAAACGATACGAAAATTTCCCGAAACGTTACAATTTTTATCGATTTCGAATCGTAGAGAGCAATTTTCAATTCGACTCCACTTGGTTTAATATAGAACTCCGAATAGGGAAATGGTTCGTTTATTTGTTTATTTACGGGCAATGAACCCGTTGGTTTACAAAGAAAAATAAATATAGTGCGGAAATTGAAGAAAGAAGAGGCATATTCTTCAAATTTTAAATCTCGGTTTGAGTAGAGAAAAATACGCAAAGAATTGTTGAATATCCAAATAGTATCATACACTAAAATAATTCCACGATACTACGCGGAGAAAGATCGGTGTACGTACGCAAACGCGTAATCTTCGAGTTTAAAATTTTAATTTAATTAAAGAAACATACCTAGACTTATAAAATGACCCGATATGTGTGTAGTTCTATACTCTGCAATAATTCCACGGTGCCCGAAGGAAGACTGTGGATTTGGAAATTCCAAAACGCGTAATATTCAAGTTCGAAATTTTAATTTATTCGAACAAAAGTGTGCAAAGAGTTATAAAATGATAATACAATACAATACCACAGTATTATACACATGAAGTACGTTTACAAATGCGTAATCTTCAAGTTTGAAATTATAATTTACTCGAACAAAAATACGCAAAGATTCGTAAAATGATAAGGCGAGACAATTCCACAATACTGTACACAGGAAGACCATCTACAAACGCGTAATCTTCAAGTTTGAAATTGTAATTTATTCGAACAAAAAAACACAAAGAATCATAAAATAATAATGCAACACAATTCTGTGGTGCAGTATACAGGAAATATGTCCACAAAGACGTAATCTTCAAGTTCGAAATTTAAATTTCGAACAAAACTACCCAAAGAGTTATAAAATGATAATACAATACAATTCCACAGTACTCTACACAGAAAGTACATCTACAAACTCGTAATTTTCAACTTTGAAATTGTAATTCATTCGAACAAAAAAACACAAAGTATCATAAAACGATAATGCGAGACAATTCTACGGCACGATATATAAGAAGTACGTTTACAAACGCGTAACATTCAAGTTCGAAATCTTTCTCGCGAGCGGAATAATTAACTCGTCTCGTAACGAATTCGAGCAACGGGTAATACCGTATCGTTGAAAAAGCGTGCGACGTTCGATTTTCGGTTCGCAAGGAGGAAGACAATGCCGCATTGTCGGTAGCGAGGACTCGTTCGAGCGAGTAGGGTGATCGCGTTCGAACCGTTTTGAAATACTGTAAAAAGTACTTGTCACCGTTCCGAACGTGCACGCAAGGTGTTTCGGGGAACGCGAGACGCGAACAATGGGACACGACGTTGCATAACGCGACAGAAAACGGGTTATTTCGTCCCATTCCTTCGTTTTCGCGACAATGGCACGTTGCGCCGACACCAGGTCACAGACGACGTCCTGTCTCATGAACGTACAATGACGAACCGACGAAGAATTCCGCGAAGAGCGAATCGGCTTCCTGGCTCGAAGATCCCACGAGGTCTTCGGTTAACAAGTCCTCCGCCCCGTAGACGAATATCGTTTCAACGGGATGATAAAGACGCGCCAAATGTTCCTTTCGCAACGTTACGTGCAACTCGTTAGTCTCCTTTCTAACCCGTCGTCTTCCAGTTTGTCCGTTGACTGTGTGCAATTATTTAAGATTTCACGCCAGTCTGACGAAAAGTCCGGGAAAAGAGGAGGTTAAATTCCAGCAAAAACAGTGTTTCGAGCGAAGTTTATTTTTTTTTTTAAAGAAACATATTCGATTTATAAAATTTGCGAAGTATTCTCGTGTTCGATCACGATCGGTCAATTTTACGCGCAGAAATTAAAATCTACTATCGATAATCACGCTGGGTTTCTTTTTGAATTTTTTTCCAAGAGTTAAAACCAATACGGTAGATTGCAAAGTCGATTATAGCAATTTGTCCTTTACGTGGTACATTTTCTACTATGTATATAAAATGATCATCTCACGATGATCCTAGTGTTTCCGTGCTCTGTACAAAATAAAGATCTACTTTGGAAAAACATCGTTGTCGAGGTTCAGGACACAATCTAAGCGCGGTATTTGGTCTTTAAATTTCAATTTGGATAAAATTATCGAAATGAATAGTTACGTGTCTAAGGATAGGATAGGATACGAGTAGGTAGTCTCGGTTTGTTAAAAACGGGAAGACCTTAACGACCTAATATCTTCCGTAGGATCATTTCAATAGACGAGAAACGTTAGAAACGAAACGACCTCGCAGCGGAGTGTGCAGCTTCGTTCGCGAGCTGTGCCTCGCCACGGTCGCAATTGCGTACTTAACCTCTTCCTCCTACGCGGCTACGAAGCTCTGAAAAAGTATTTCCACGAAGAAAGGGGATTCAATCATCGAGCTCTCTGTCGTCGATCGGTCGTAACACAGCAACGTTCGTGCACTGGCTATCACCCACGGATATACACCCACGTATGTAGAACGACGCGAGAGCAAAGGGAGTTTCGAAAGCCTCGGGGACATAATTGCGACGCTGCGGCGCGTTAATTGTACGCGAGCCGTGATTGCACCTGGCGATCGGGTACGCTTTGTCGGTGTGACACGAGGGCAGCGTAATAACGTATAGTAATGGTTGCGGTTCGAGGGGAGGGGACGAATCAAAGTTTTCGCCGACTCCGTGGAACCAGAGCGGAACAGAATGGAGCCTGAAGCGTGGACCGTCGCGATTTACCGTACGGTGTCCTTCCATTTCCTCCGCTGAAATTGCACGTCAAGGATCGTACGAGATACCTTGCGTTCCTTCGCGAGGGTCAGGTTTCTCCGTTTCGTTATCCGCGGTGATTTTTCCAGATGGTTTCTCCTTTTCATCGCTGTGGTACACAGACCGAGAGAAAGGAGTATTTAGGCTCAAGGGGAAGAAATCCGTCAATGACCGTGGGTTGCTCGATCGGTCGATGCAGGGGTTCTCAAACTTTACGCATTCTTCTAGACTTTGGTGTTCTTGGGGTTACTTGGGGTTCGGCCGAAATGGTACCCAAGTGTTTCTAATAATTCTCTAATAAATGTCTAATAAATGTCTAATAATTCTTTAATAAATCTCCAATAATTCTCTAATAAGTCTCTAATAATTCTCTAATAATTCTCCAATAATTCTTTAATAATTCTCTAATAAATCTCCAATAATTCTTTAATAAATCTCCAATAATTCTCGAATAATTCTCCAATAATTCTTTAATAATTCTCTAATAATTCTCTAATAATTCTCTAATAATTCCCCAACATGTCTCTAATAAATAGTCCATTAATTCTTCTAACGTGTAAATTATCATCATGTGTAGATATTGTAAATATCGTGATGACTGACGCTTAACTAACTCGATCGTTCTCGGAGCCCTTAAAGCTTTGACAAAACTATTTTGCGACGTCCTTGGACCAAAAAATACCTAATGGTCATATCCCCGATGAAGTTGTTTGTTAAACTTTGACGATAAGAATAGCCCAAGAGTATAATCTTTCCAACTGCTGAAGAATGGATCGTCCGTGATTCGAACACACGAAAAGACTGGTTATTTCGAATCAAACACTCGATAGTAGAGAATCCTAAGAGATAGATACTTCTAAAGTTCGTGATCTTCGATCAGTGAGGTTATAGATGGAAGTTTCGGTATCCGTGGACGCTACACACGGAATTCACACTGTTGTTAAAAAAATGCCCGACAGTACTGTTTATTAAACGATTAAGTTAGAAGTCGATACTCGTTTTCGCAACGGAGCGTATTTCTTTGCGGTCTGGATTGCTTTCAGTCGCGATAAGAAGTTAAAGAAAGGAATCGACGTCGTAAGTAGATTTCGAAAGTAGACTAGCCTTCCTCTCTAGACGTCGAACAATTTATAACAAAAGCTAGCCACACACTGGCATTCTTTCCTCGAAGAATCTGTCGTCTTTCCCTTGCCCGCCTTTGATAAAATCAAAGGAATTGTAATCGCGTTGTCGCGATTGTCTTTCCCATTAATTTTTTACGTAATTTTTTCCTGTTGTATTCTCTTTACATACGAAAGGAGCATAATCTCTACGTTTCTCGGTAGCAGACATTCTGATGGTACGAAAAACGATAAAAATTCTTTCGTACTGCATTAACTGGCGTTCTTTTCGTAGAAATTCGTTCTCCCCCTCGGAAAGAATACCACTGTATGGATAGCTAGACAGAGAACGAGATAAACGTTCCCTTATCTACGATAAACGTCGGACGCATCTGCGCTTATATAGACGGTGAAAAGGTTGTTGCTAACCTCGAAAGAAGAGATTCGATAAAAGTTGTCAGTATTCCAGACCATTTCCTTGAAAAATTCTCAATATCCCGCGACGCTCGAGAATATTCCTTTGCTCTCAGATCTCGCGAGATAGTTAACCAAGTTGTACTTTTTTTAGATTCTTTAACGAAATGTGTATTATCGCGGGCTGATCTTCCAATCCGAGAAAACTCTGTTCAATGGAGCTTTGATGTTTATCCCTAACCCGAAAAGAAGAGTTTCGACTCAAAGTATTCGGTATTCACAACCATTACAAAGACCTCGCTAGACAGTTAATCAATCGACTCATGTTTCTCGCAAATACATGACGTATCATCCCCTAATGCAATAAATATTATCTTGGGGTGATCTTTCAATTCGAAGAAGTTCTGTACAACGGAGCCTTAAAATTGTCCCCTAACCGGAAAGGAAGAGCTTCGACAAAAAGTATTCAGTACACCCAACGCTTACAAAAATCTCCCTAGATAGTTAATCAATCGACTGTTATTTCTCACAGATACGTGACGTATCATCCCCTAATGCGATAAATATTATCTAGTGATGATCTTTCAATTCCAAGAAGTTCTATACAACGGAGCCTTAAAATTGATCCCCAACCCGAAAAGAAGAGCTTCGACAAAAAGTGTTCAGTACACCCAACCCTTACAAAAATCTCCCTAGATAGTTAATCGATGTTTCTCCCAGATCCGTGACGTTCCATCCCCTAGTGGGTTACGTATAACCACGAGTTGGTCTTCCGAATCGGTGTAGATCCGTGTAACGGGGCGGTCTATCGAAAAGCGGTCGTTAATCTTTCTCCCCCGTTGGAATACTTTCGCGTGCGTGCCAGATGACCGGGCGTCGTCGTTTCTCGTCCTCGGTAAAGCGAAATTCCAAGCGGAACGACGATTTCCTGGTTCAAGTGCAACTGTCGAATGCTCAGGCATTCCTCGTCGCGCGGCAGGAATTTAGACGACATGGAAACGACCTCCGCGACGTGGCTGCATCGCTGCCCGCGCCGCGTAGCGTATTTATGCGCCGGGCATTTATTACGACACGACGTTCTGCATCTAATAACCTCTCCTCACCGGCGTAGGCTCGCGGGAAAACAGAACCCGCGATACTTGTAGAGCCGAACGCTCGGTTGGCCCGTTACTCTTCTTCGTCTACGCGCCGGGTTTCGCGCTCGTGTCCCAGTCGCGTGTTTCTCATTTTCAATTGTACTCACGAGCATACGCGGCATGCGCCGCCGCGCAATTAATGTCACGGGCGACTGTCGCGCGCGGGAAATTAAACTCGCGAAAGATTGGCCGGCAGCGAGTATCATTTGTCCTCGGCGCGATGCTTCGTGTAACTCGACTGAAATTCCTAGGGAATTATTAACGCCAGGAATGTCCCGCGGGTCGGTTTATATAGGAGTCCCCCTTTTAACCAACAATAACAAACGACAGGTACCCTCGAACTCTTGTAAATTCTTTGGCTCTCAAACTCTCGCTCGTTATTCTCCACCGTGCTTCCTCCGCGACACTCCCTCTACGCTCGTTGAACTCTCGACGCTCGGGTCTAAAAACGCGACGGTCTCCAACCCTCCTCGACACGCGTCGGCTATCTTTAAGAACCCCGGCGAGTAAACATTCACCCCGTCTGGTAATTTTCGAAAGCCACTCGAGTATCTTGTTGTTCTAACATCGTTACGAATGGAACCTATCGGGTCGTTAGTTTTTATTTTTTGCCTTTGGTGAATTGTCGTCGAGGGAAATGTACACTCGTCGTTCTGTGTATTTCGTATTCTTGAATCAATTTATCTATGTTTCGTTCGTGGAGATTGGTTCGTTTTTGAAAACTCGAGAGCTCCAATCTGTCCACGTCGAAGTGTTTTGGTTCCCAATGGAGTGGTAATTTGTTCCAGCCTCGAGATACATGCCCTTTTTTTTAATATGCACAGTAAGATCGCGTTCTCCGTACCAAATTCGACAATCATCGCGCGTGATACGAATTTTTCTTACGTTCTGACTAAGAAATATTACTCGAAGAAAGATGGGGCTATGTTTGTCTGGGAAACTGTGAAAATTCAACAACACGCTTTACGTATATATTTCTCAAACACGAACTTTCTGACGTTTGAATTTTGTCAAATAGAAACTTTGTAGACACGTGAATTCGTCAAACACGAACTTCAGAGACGTGTAAACTTTGTCAAACACGAACTTCAGAGACGTGTAAACTTTGTCAAACACGAACTTCAGAGACGTGTAAACTTTGTCAAACACGAACTTCAGAGACGTGTAAACTTTGTCAAACACGAACTTCAGAGACGTGTAAACTTTGTCAAACACGAACTTCAGTGACGTGACACGAACTCCGTAAACGTATAAACTTTGTCAAACACGAACTTCAGAGATGTGTAAACTTTGTCAAACACGAACTTCAGAGACGTATAAACTCGTCAAAGATGAACTTCGTAAACGTATAAACTCGTCAAACACGAACTTCAGAGACGCGTAAACTCATCAAACACGAACTTCAGAGACGTATAACCTCGTCAAACACGAACTTCACAGAATTCTCGTCTCGATTAATGTCGACGGTTACAATTTGCACTTCGTTGCTCTCCTTCGTGTCGTGTCCACTATTTTCTTCTTCCACTTTCGTAACGCGTCGTCGTTAATTGTTTACACGAACATCGAGACACGCGTTTTGCTCGACGCGGCTCGCTTGTAACGCAAAACCGCGTTCTGATGCCCGACGGAAATAAACGCGCGTTGTTAAACGAAATATCGATGTTCGGTATTGTTCCGCGTCGCGTATCAGAACTAATTATCAGAATTTAATATTCGCCTATTAAATCAGTCCTAAGTACAATCGCGGCGGTATGCGAATCTGTTTCCGACACGGTACGAGTAACGGTGGTTGTTTCGCTGTATACATTGTACGCAATTTCTCATCTCGCTTCTCTTTTTCCCGCTCGCGTCATGTCGCGCGTTTCTCAGTCTCAATTGTGCTCGAAGAATGCCGCTTCCACCGAAGCTTGTCCCGTCTAATTATTACAAAGAGGAATATTGTTCTACCGAAATTACCGCTCCACGGACAAGCGTAACAGGTTTCTTACGGGTCACCTGTGACCCATGGAAGACTTCGCACGAAGAAACTCGACATTTTCCTTGTTAAGAATCTTCCTTCGTGTTTGTACCAACCCCTTGAGTGGAAATAAAGGAACGCGGAAACCTCGTATTTGACTTTAAAATTTTTAATAACTATATTTTGCAATTTCTGCCAATTTGTGGACACAAAGCACTTAAAGCAAGTTGTGAAATAATTTTGCAAACCGTTTGTTTGTCGTAGATAAGAATACCAAGGGTATTCTTTCGCGAATAGTTTTCTTTGCAATAATTGCGTGTAGAATTGCGATAAAATTAAATTGTCCGAATAGACGCATTTGCTTTACAATAAATCCTAAGCCAGGGAACGAAGGACTTTGCTATGTCTGGTGATCGATATTAATTCTCCAAATTTGACAGTTTTGAGCGGAGATTATCGCACATAATTTAAATTTTGCATCGTTTTCGAAGCACAGTATGGAAATAAAAGCGACACTAAAACGGTAGACAATATGACATTTCTTGGAATATATTTATACAAGTATCTACTTTTATTAATATCTTGTCAAGATTCTTTTTCCTTTTCTAAACTAAATTTTCTTAAATATTGTTTTCTGTTTCTTCCTACGCATAGAAATCTTATCTACACTTACCATATTGACATAAAACATTATAACGGTAAACGTTCACACGAAGATTTGTTTATAGAAATGTGAAATTTTACGAACAATTGGTGTTGCTTATACGCTGTTCATCGAGAATTCAAATTTCGTTTATTCTCGGTATTTGTTAAAAATTACCAACAGTTTAAACCATTATATTTATAAATGATATAAATATATACGTTTGTAGATTCTTTCGCACATTTTGCGAGATGTTGGATGCGTTTGAAAAATGAATACTAGACGCGGTTAAAAATAGTCTCGAATTGAACGAGTCGAGTTTCGCAATACGATAGCGGTCAATTTTCAACCGGTTAAAATTCCGTGGCCGTGCAACGGTCATGGCTTCCGGTTCCTCCGACCCAGAAATAAAATCGACAATACACACCGCGCATAATTACATTTATATCGGGCGTACACGTGGCCGATCGTCACGCGTGTTACGTGCACGTAGGTTCGTCACAATAATTTCAACGACCCACATTCGTCCTTAGTCGTCGCGTTCGTTCTGGTCGAAAGTCGATTCACGAGCTTTAATTGCGGTTTGGTCGACGCGTAGATCCGATTGCGTTCTCTCCGGTCGATAGTGCACAAGATTGGACACTTTGTAATGGTCGCGATTAATGATATTAGAACTTCCGGTCGTTACAACTGCACGCCAACATCCGTTACGCGAACCTATTCGCCATTTAGAACACAGTATAGCCGGTATTTTCTTTATTTTTCACGATAGGAACAAGAAACGCAAGAAGAGGAAATTGTTTATTTTAAAGGTAACATTTTTATAATTCTATATGGTATTTTTTAGCTGAATTTGAATATCATTGGTGGTTGATTTTACGCGGAATTATATGCATATTTCTATTTCGATGGTGTTGATTTTCGAATGGTTTCTATTAAGTCCACGTGTACAGGGTACTTTTTTTTTTTATTACCACGTTTAACAAAGATTAGTAAAAACCATAATTCAAATAAATGATAACACTTCTAAAATTGTACATATTATAATAGTGTTACAATGATGTAACATAATTCCAATAAGTGAGCACATGAAATATAATAATATAGTTCAACTTATCTGTTGTAGTTAATATTTTACAATATGCATCCTCTAACAAAGCATTCATTTCGACTCTTTGGGCAAGTCGTACAAAATTATCCAGCATTTGATGCGTTAAATTAAAAAAAAGTCGTCTCTATCAAAAGAACTCGTTATGGACATAAAAAATTCTTTCTTTCACGTGTTTTGTGCGGTTAAAAACAAGAAAGATATATTAGAATCGTTGACACGAATGACCCACGCTGTAAAACCGATTAATGCATACTTTAATACGCAAAGTCTCGCGTTTGCATTACACTAAGTCGTTAATTTTTTTAAGATCAACTCACCGAACGAATCCTCGATCCAACTTATTTTGATACTTATTTTCGTGCTAAAAGTATCATTTATTAAAAAAAAAAAACAATTTCTCTCGTCCCAGTCATCCAAACTTATTTCACCTTATTCATCGTTCTCCACGCAGGGCTCAAGCTACAAGCATAATCGCGTTGGAACGAAAACTATCGGTAAAATTGCCCCAGTTGTTACGATCGCTGTTCCTACGACCTTCCAGCTCCGTTCACCGAGTGAAAAAGAAAAAAATTCTTCGCTCACGAACGAATCGATTCCTGCATCCTCCTCGAATCCGAACAGCTTGTAAATTGCTCGCATGGGCCCGATCGCTGGTACTTTTACGATAAAATCGTCCTAGCGACGGTTGCGTAAGGCGATCTCGCAATTACTCGTAATTAATTCGTTCGTTCGCGGTCGTGGGTCGATCTGGAAACTTTAATTACGAGTTATCGAGTTTATCGTCTCGATTAGATTGTCCGGCGTTAATCTTGCGCCCGCGATCCAACCTACGAGGCGTGTTCTTTCCAGCGGTAATAATTCAGTTACCGACACCGTACCGGTAACAAGGTTCGAGTACAGGCTAAGGATATCTTTTGTTTTATAACGTGTTAGCTTGACGTGACAAAAGGATTAAAATACACGCGCCAGAGAGTGATCTGAGACGAGAAACGCTCAACGAGCAAGCAACCGACATCTCTTTATCCCTTTGGACTCGAGAGGAAACCCTTGGTCACCACCTAATTCAGTCTACTATTTCCAACCAGGGAAAACTTCGTGATTTTAAATTCAAATTGAAATTTAAATATTACGTTTCTGTAGAGTGTAAACGTACGTATGAGAAGTATACAAAAATGTTCCATTCCAGATGAATTTTACGACTTAAAGAATTCTTTCGAGGCGTAGGTTTCAAGTAGCAAAGAATCATCGAGTGCAAAGTGTTAAGTTGTACACGAAAAATTGATCAAACGCTTAATTTTGAAAATTCTCGGTAAAGCGGTTCAGCCTTCTTTGTATATTAATTTTCTTCCTCCGTTCACCGATACCGAAATTAATTATTCGAGACCACGTGGAAAAGTGAACGCATTCAAGCACGCGTGAAATTATTTCGAAAAAGATCCTCCTTGCAGAGAAACTAGGCTCTGCTACCGTCAGCTCCGTGTACCTAGATCGTTTGCACGATCTTTGGCAACCCTATCCGTTTCGTCGTGTCTGGTTTCTCGTACACATTTTGTATAAGCGTGAATAACTTTTCACCTGTGCACCAACACGGTCGCTTGTTTTACCACGAACGTGGCAAACTTTATGAAATAATCAAACGGTTCGATTTTTCTTCTCTGGCCGATCACCCGAATCGTTTACTTTTCGCGGCCAATTTGCTCGAGCTGCGCGATTCTTCGTCCATGATTTATCAGGGGCGTTGTTTTCGATCGATTAACACCGTATGGAGTCAGTTCGGGTTCTCGGGTTTGTTTCCGTGTCGAATCGTGGTGTTCCTCGTAGCCGGTCGCTCGGGATTTGTTCCTCGTTTTACAAGGATATACATACATATCGCGCGCCAATAAATTTTACGTCCGCCGAGATTTATGTCGCGTCGAGCCGAGAAATCGTGCAGACATCGTAATAGTTTATCCCGGGATAGATACAGCATTGTTGGACCGTTTTAGTTGAATTTTCCGCTCGACTCTAATGTTTCAATTTCGAATGGGGAATTAATCGGTCACCGCGCTCGATCGGAGCAGTGTTTTATAGGTAGGGGTTGCGACGCACGGGGGATGAATGACAATTTTTAATGTGGAAGAATTTTTAACGTGGGTAACTTATTTATTTTAGTTTCGAGAACTCGAAAACATACTAAAGATTTGGATTAAAAGAACTCGAATGTAGGATAAAATGTAATAGTTGCTAAAAGTAAAGAGTAACCGAACTATGTTTGTCAGAGGAGTGTTTTTTAGGTAAGAATTGTAATGTTTGGGAGATGAAAAAGTTTTTAACGCGGAAGAATATGGAAATTTACGCATTTTAATTTCAAGAACTCAAAAGCATGTTAAAGATCTAGATTAAAAGAACTCGAATGTAGGATAAAATGTAATAGTTGCTAAAAGTAAAAAGTAACCGAACTATGTTTGTCAGAGGAGTGTCTTTAGGTAAAAATTGTAATGTTCGGGAGATGAAAAAGTTTTTAACGTGGAAGAACATGGATAATTTACGCATTTTAATTTCAAGAACTCAAAAGCATGTTAAAGATCCGGATTAAAAGAACTCGAATATAGGATAAAATGTAATAGTTACTAAAAGTAAAGAGTAACCGAACTATATTTGTCAGAGGAGTGTTTTTTAGGTAAGAATTGTAATGTTCGGGAGATGAAAAAGTTTTTAACGCGGAAGAACGTAGATAATTGACTCATTTTAGTTTTAAGAACTCGACTGTACGATAAAATATAATAGTTACTAAAAGTAAAAAGTAACCGAACTATATTTGTCAGAGGAGTGTTTTTTAGGTAAGAATTGTAATGTTCGGGAGATGAAAAAGTTTTTAACGCGGAAGAACATGGATAATTTACGCATTTTAGTTTCAAGAACTCAAAAGCACGTGAAGATCTAGATTAAAAGAACTCGACTGTACGATAAAACCTAATAGCTGCTAGAAGTAAAAAGTAACTGAACTATATTTGTCGAAATAGTGTCTTCTAGGTAAGAGTTGCGACGCTCGAGGGATGAAAGACAATTTTTTAGCTTCAAGAACTGAAAAGCACGTTGAAGATCTGGATTAAAAGAACTCGACTGTACGATAAAACCTAATAGCTTCTAGAAGTAAAAAGTAACCGAAGTATGTTTGTCAGAGGAGTGTTTTTTAGGTAAGAATTGTAACGTTCGGGAGATGAAAAAGTTTTTAACGCGGAAGAACGTAGATAATTTACTCATTTTAGTTTCAAGAACTCAAAAGCACGCTAGAGATTTAGGTTAAAAGAATTCGACTGTACGATAAAATCTAATAGCTATTAGAAGTAAAAAGTAACCGAAGTATAGTTATCGGAGCAGATTTGTAGGTAAAGAGCGCGATATTCAGAGGTTGGAAGACAATTTTTAATACCGATAAAGCGTGGATATATAAAAATACTCGAAGTTGGCTGACAACGATAGGATATGTAGGTTTGGTCGATCGTTTTAGCGAACACGACAAATCCAAGTCTTCTGTTTTTCTTATGTAAATTTAAACCGATATGCTATGCAGTGGCAGCTGTTTGCAATATCGATACAGTCAGCAAACAACTCGCCATCGGTTCGATATATCGTGAGACTTTGCCACGTCGCGTTTCTAAATATCCAAGTAGCGAGGTAAGCTACATTTTTTTATTCCAAGAACACTCAACGTCGTTTTCGGTGCAAAATTTCATACAAACGAGTTAGAATTTTCTTTCGAGTTAAAATTACTATAAATTGGAGTTAACGCGTCGATAACGGTCAATACAATGGTAAACACAAATAATTCAAGTCCTAGAAAATAAAAATCCTGACAAACATCAGAGATCTGAGCAAAAATATTCTATTCTCATTGTATTTTCGAATTTCGTTTTGGTATTTCAGAAAGGCGTGTTGGTAATGGTCAATAAAATAATAAATACAAAGAATTCAAAACCTAGAATGTAAAAACGAATTAAAGATCTTCGCAAGAACATTGTATCATATTTATTATTTCGAATTTTGCCTCAGTATTTCAGAAAAACATTCTTGAAACGTTAAACGCCACGCTAGTTTTCAATACTCAAGGATGTCCCCGATATTCATTCGAACTGTAGTGTAAAAATTAAAAATACACGATAATTCGTCCATGTACATGTTATTTCATATTATTACTAACGAGAGTAATGCTATTTAAAAGTATACAAGTATTAGAATTCGTGTCTCGTAAACCAGTGACCACCTGTTAAAATGTTAAGTTTAAACAAAAAATGTAAGAAAAGATTCCACCTGAAATCGTTAAACGATCGTGAAGACTCCAAACGTTCGTGTGTCTTTCTGTTCGTCTTAACTAGAAAAAAAAAAGAAAGATACAAAAACGTCAGTCGTTTCGACGCTCGTTCGAGATCGGTCTTAATCGTAAACGAGGTGTTTCGAGAAACTGTTCGTTCAGTTTCACCGACATTGTTTCCAAATACGTTTTTCTCGGGTTGTCGTTCGACGTTGTTGAAAAATAAGTTGCATCGTTTCGGTGCTCGCGTGTCTAGTATAACTCGCGTGGAACTCGCGAATCGTCGAGTACCGAATGCCGAGTAAATCGAATAGTCGAAGGTTGCGCAGAATTGAAGGAGTCGCGTTTAGTGAATGCACGTAGCGCCTAGAATGACCAAGAGGCCGTCACTGCGCAGACGTAGACCGACAAGCGAGGGAGCTCCGTAATACGAAATAATTAAATCCTCAGTCATCGGTCGCCCTTTGTCGGTGAAGTTATGTCGGTGACGATAATCTCGGCTCCGACTCCGTTCGTGCAACATTACGAGGATCAGATCGAGCGAATCTCCCCTTTACGATCAGTGTCGTTCCTGGATCGAGTTCGCGTCGATAATCGAAAATTTCGCTTCGGTCGTTCTCGCGAACGCACGATCGATGTAACAATCGTTCTTATCCGTTTTACGCGTTACTGCTGTGAGATACTCGCGCGAGAGACTCGTCTCTGAACATTTTTCGACGAAAGTGAACCCCCTGATTATGGTTTCGACCGGTACACGATTTATTACGGATTTGGAGTACCGCGCGACATCGTTCTCTGTTTCGCACGACTGCCGTTAGAAATGTGAGTACCCGCGATGAATTTCTTTACGATTACATCGAAATTCGGTGTTCGTTTACTTTCGAAGTAAACGTAATAGAGTGTGAAATTTCAACTCGAACGAGAGACCGTGGCTCGTTCGATCGTATCGAGAAAGCGATTTCCAACTCGGTGTCGATCCATTCGGTCGCGGATCCTTTTCTCCGAGTGTAGAAAATATTCGATCGTCTCGAATTATTTCCCATTGCGACGAAATTGCACAAATTCAATCATTGCAACGGTACTCGTGTCCATTGCGATGAAATCCTATTTAAAATTTTCCTAACGTCAAACCACTTCTGATACACACGTTTTAAAAATACTATTTCGAAGCGCGTCGGCAATTGTCGCTAAAAAATCACGCTCAAACAGCGATCAATTGTGCGCACGTTCCTCTTATAACTCCAAGAAAAACTTATTCCTCAAACGTACGAGAAATAAGTCGAATAACTTAACGACGAAGTTCACGACAACGACCGTGAAAATAAATCGACATCGTTGTAAAATTCACTACCGTTCGATGCAAAATTACAAAAATACCATCAACGTTCGTCCCCTCCACGCTTTACAAACTCCCTCGTTGAACGCTCATCCCCGCCACGAATAAGCAACGATAAACCTAGAGGTGCTCGACGCATCTTCTCAATTTGCGCACGAATTTCGCTGGTAATGCCGACGAGGACCGTTAACATCGATACGGATCTCCTTGAGCGTGTATCATTGTCCGTTATCTAATCGGGCGTAGACGGTCGAATATACGAGGAGATAAAAGAATCTCGAGAGGCGAGATGGTGGCCTCGGTGACTACGCGGCGAATGAAAAAATCGATCGATCCGGTATCCGTCGACCGTTAAGCGGTTATCGCCGGCGACGCGTATCCGCATAAAATGAACGGGCAGCGTACGTTCGGTCGTTCGTGCTGTATCGTGGTGGATAAACGTTCCTCGCGAGGCGAAAACGTGGGCACCGGTACGTACGTTTCGTTGGTTATTTTTCTTTCGCGGGGAGCGCTACTCGGACGTTTATTTGCACGCGGCGCGCGGGACACGACGATTCGCCCGCGGCGTTTCGCAACCTTTTTTTCCGCCCTCTCTCGTTTCTGCGGCACATACATTAAGCGCGCGCTCACGGAGCGGTCCTTCCACCCACGATTAAGCGCGGTCCACACTCCTTTTCGTCGCACGCGCCGCGTGTGGTACGCTCGTGACCGGCCATTTCATAAATTGGATTAACGGTCGTGCAGGCCGGATAATTGACCCGGCTTGTAATTCGTACGTTCGTTCCTCTTGGCCCTTTGTTGCGCGTACCCTCCATTATTCTTCAACCGCAACGCCGTATATACACGTGTACACGGTTGTTTCTTTTCTCCTTCGAGCTCCTTTTTCTTCTTATTATTCTTCGTCTTATTCTTCTTCCTCTTCTTCTTCTTACAGTTCCTCGTCTTCTTTTTCCTCTTACCCGGGATTTTTCGTTAATCATCCCGCACGGGAAAAATTAATCGTTCGAGACTGATTGTCATTTCGTTGCACCGACGTCGATTAATCTTGAGAAACCTTGGTGATCGTATACGCGATGGTAATTACGAAACGTGACTTAACCCCACCGAAGTTCCGAATGAAATTGTGAACGAATTATTTTACTCGTAACGGCCACGATAGATCGAAGCTGAGAAATTAATTGAAATTCGCAAAATGGGTTGGTGGAATGCATAACAGTGCGACCGTGTACATTTAGAAGTTGAGTAGAAACAAAATTTCAAGAATTGAATTTATCGGGGACTCTATGGTACGTTTATATACGGGATATTAATACAAAAGAGATATTAATACAAAGTGTTAAGAAATATTTGAAGAAATATTTTTCATTAATTAGGAAAATGGTTTAAGTAAAACAGCCTGGGAAAATTACATCGTTCCATTCGATAATATCTAATAAAAACAAATATTAGAAAATGGGGACTTACCAATTCCATAATTGGAAATGCATATATATCGGTAATTATGAAAGTGGCGTGAGTGGAAAATCCGGAAAACATAATTGTGACACGAAATATAATATAAGTTAATTTTCTCTAGATTATTGACCACGTACGAATATTATTAAAACAGATGGTATACAAAATGTATAACTCAATGGACAAATTTGTCTGGTAACATTTAAGAGCGTTAATTTCCAAACCACGCGGTATTAAAACGAAATTATCGTCTACGATGTGCTACAGTTGTTTCGGAGTACGTGAATTCGATTCAGAAAGTTGATCAATACTTACCACAGCATTTATAGGGATTTAAATACCCTAACTTGCGAGAATCAAGGGTCAGAGTCGCTCTGCGTTTCCATTATTCCGTTGCAGTTTGAATTGTTACGCGAATTAATTAAAAAATATACGACAGTGTCACAGAAATTCAACCGATATGAAAATTGTGGAATTTGTTTGCAGAGATTTAAATACCTTATTGTACAAAGATTGAGAACTTATTACCCGAATGAATTAAAACACACGATACTTTCTACCTGAAAATTCGTAAAATTATTTAAATATTCGTTTCAACTCGGATAAATAGCATTCCGATGTTGTTGTTCTTCTTCGTCCTTGCTTCCATTTCTTCGTTAATACTGCGCGTAAAATTAATCCCTCCTTGTCGAAGCTCATTGAATCGAACGTACACGTATTAATCCTAATTGATGCCGTACTATAAATTTGAATCGTGTTTCGAAACGTTTCGCGATCGGTGATCGAATTTTTTACGCGTACAAACGTACCTACCAAACGTTATTACATCAAAGAGGCTACAGTGGCTGATGAAGGTGAACCAGAGAGTGTTGGTACGATCGAAGTCTAATAAAATATAATTCTATATTGACTGAATTTTGCATTCAATCCAACCGAACGATGATATTAATGGTTTCGTGTATTATCGAGTCCGTAATGAGAACATTTATATACGGTGAAATATAATTAGACGACCTCTCACCCGGAGAACAAATTCAATATCTAGAACGAAAGAAATTCATAAGATAATATAACACGTATTAGTATCGTAGTATTTTTCTTAAGTTTCACTTTACGATTTAAAATGGTAATTTAGAACTAGATTTATTCATTCATTTTTTACAAACAATTACCGATTCGATCTAACCCAGATCTTTACAGGCTTGAAATTAAAAATGGTAAAAATTACTACAAGGGAGTAAAATTTACTTACTGCGTAACCTTTATTTAGTTACTGCGCAATATTTGAAAGAAAAACATTTTCAAATAAAAATACAGATGAATCGAAAGATTCGATTAGACTCCAGGGTTATAACAGAAACAGTTAACGAAAAGCTAATGGAAAGAAAGAATCGTCGAAGGTACCGATGAACAACGATGCGATTTTTCTAGGAAATTTTAGGTGCACGAGTGCAATTTTCTAAAATCGAGTTACGCGTTTCGAGACCTTAACTCCTTCTTCGCGATGGCGACCCGCGAACAATTCGCTCGTAGTTATGATTCCGTAGCTGTTATCCTTGACGAGTTTCTCGTACACGTGCGCGGAAACGTGCAACGTCGTATTCGAGTGCAACAAAAGGAGAAGGAAACTGCATGCAAAAGTTTCATAGAAATCACGGCGCGTGATTGATACGCGTTTGTTTAGAATTCGTCTGGCTCGATGGGTTGCCTTTCAGATCTTATTTGACTCGGGGGCACGGTTTTAGTCGTTTCGATGACGCAGCCGAACAGTATGATTTCGAAAGGTCGATTCGAAGCTCGGACAGCTAGCTCGATGCCAGTTTTTGTATCCAGAGTCACGGTTTACACACGTTCTACGCGAATTTTTCGTGCTTCGAATGCCCATTTGGTAATTAATTTCTCGCTTCTTACACCAGGAACGAATCGATCGCGCCTTCGTGTGTACAGATTTAACACGGTTCTACTTTCGGTAGCACCTGCTGCGTAGAACGGTATGATAGACAGCTCGAGTTATCACGTTGCGAGAAACTGTTTAGAATTTCTTGCCGAATTTAAACTTCTATTTTTATATCACACGTAACGTTGGAAAATCTAACATCTGCCTATTTATAGTCGGTCAGCGTAGATATTCTGCGATATTCTGCTAGTTCTCTGTGTGCTTGATTATCGTTTGAACGTTCGAAAGTAAATTCTGATAACATCATGGTTAATAAACGTTCGATTGGAATTACTAATTGAAGTTTCAAAATTACTCAAAAAAACAGAAAACTAAATTCTTGGCTTTACGTACAAGACTGATAATGTCTTAAAATCGATATAAACACGAAACGTAGCTACAACCATTTTACATATTCGCACGTATTCGATTTAGCTGCAAATCTGTCTATTTCTCAGCGATTATTGTCCAGATATACCTCTAGAAACAAAAGTCTCGTGGCTTTAAACCTTTATAAGAAAGAAAATGTCTCTTTTGAAAACGGTGTCTAATAAATAAGAACAAAACGTGTCTACATTTACTTCACAGATTCTCACCTTTTCGATTCAGTTACGAGTCTATACACACCTACCATTTCTCAGCAATTATTGGTGCCTCCAGAAAGAAAAATCTCTTGGCTTTAAACTTTTATAAGACAGAAAATGTCTCTTTTGAAATCGGTGCAAATAAGAACAAAACGTGTCTTCATCCACTCGACACATTCTCACCTTTTCAATTCAGTTACGAATCTATACACACCTACCATTTCCCAGAGATCATTAATACCTCTCACATCAAAAGAACTCTCGACTTTAAACCTCTATAAGCAGGAAAATGTCTTCCAAAATCGATGTAAACGACAAAAACAAAACGTGTCTTCATCCACTCGACACATTCTCACCTTTTCGATTCAGTTACGAATCTATTCACACCTACTATATCCCAGGGATTATTGGCACCTCCATTAAAAAGAACTCTCGACTTTAAACCTCTATAAGGAGGAAAATGTCTTCCAAAATCGATGTAAACGACAAAAACAAAACGTGTCTTCATCCACTCGACACATTCTCACCTTTTCGATTCAGTTACGAATCTATTCACGCCTACCATATCCCAGAGATTATTGGCACCTCCGCTAAAAAGAACTCTCGAGCGAAACGTCCACAAGACGGGAAATGTCTGTTCTAAATTCGATGCAAAGAAGAAAGACAAACCGTGTCTACGTCCACTTCGCACGTTCGCGGGTTTTCGATTTACTTACAAATCTCTCCACGCCTACCATTAGCAGACTGCACGGTAATTAAAGCCGTCGTCGTCCAAGTAACACACCCGATCGTGGAACACTTAATGCCGGCTATGTTGAAAGCGCGACGTAAATGAAAAATTTTTCGTACCTGCTCACCACCACCTGTTAAATGGACGCAAATCCTGCTACCGGTTGCGGGGTTCACTTCTCCATACCGTTCACGTCAGATTGTGTAACGATATTTTCCTTTCCAGGTGTATCGTTGGAATAAAAAAAAAGAATCCCTCGGTTTCGAGTTACCACACGTCGATGGGGAAACGGTGTTAATATTGACAGGGTTTCTGAGCGAGATACGGTTACGCCGTACCGTCGTAGCCGAACGTTACGTGACTCTAATAAAGGGAATCCATCGCGTATTCATTTCCACTTCACTTTCTTTCCATCGGTTTAACGCGTACGTTTTACGTTCGACAAGTCATAATTTCTCTTCCAGGTTCCCAGACGGTGAGCTCGCCGGTTCTCCGTTATTGAAAACGCCAAGTTACCGGTTAATAACGCCCGGATTATGTAAAATCGCGCGAGTTTAATTGCCAACGTGTGCACGTCAGTCAAACCGACGGCTCGAACGAACACCGAATTGTTCCTTCGGAATATTTCGAGTGGTCGTTTTCTCGACTGGATGGAAAAGTTTTGAAATCGCGGGGGCACGTCGCCGTGATAGTCGGATCAGAGGAGTAGCTAATGTAGGTAAAATCCGTGAACGTTCTACCGGTTCTACGGGAACGTGTCTTTTCGTCTAGTCGATCGTGCCGGTTACGTAACAACCGGTTACGATTTCTTTTCCGGGTAGCCAGCTGACCGAATCGCAGACGTCACTAATCCTAGGGAAAATGTCGTAACAGTAGCTTTGTCAGTGTTTCGGTGCTACGATCCGAGGGAATAAACATTTAGAAACACCGCTGGATGATTCATCTAAGTAGACCGCCTCGAGTTACCGGTTAACTGCTCGTTGCCTCGGGAAGAATGTTTCGAACGGAAGTTGCACGGTTTCAAGGGGAGCACGCGGTGCATTCGTCATTTTTTTTTCTTTTTTTTTTGTCACTGTTTCACGTATTTATCCGAGTACGCGATTCGAGGAAAGTAGCGAGTAGAAAACTTGGGAAAAAAGTCTTTTTTAATACGGAAATTTTAAATTCGAGTTTCTTCGCGCGCTTTAACGAAATATTGCAAAATGGCGACGGAGACGTATCTTCGATCGTGAGAGCAAGGTGCACGTTGCCTTATTCGAGATTAAAATATATTCAAGTTTTCGCCCGTGTACGTGTTACACTTCGGGAACAAACGTAACTTAAAAGGACACGTGTACAAGTTGGTTCGACGTGATTTGTCGAAACTCGATTCTGTGTAAAAAGTAGTTTCGTGTCACGAAGCCAATGTACCGGTAACATCGACTAATTTTATTTTTATAGATATCCATGAAATGTTGAACGATATGTCTCCGATATTTACGTAAATTTACAAAGAACGAAAGAAATTAAAATTTTCTATTTCTTACAAAGTATAATATACACACAGATACGCGTTGTATTTTTCTAACTAATCGTATCGTTTTCGAATGAATAGAATCTAAAATAATTCTGTAAACGAAAGATGGCAACGACAATGTTCTACATTTTTAAAATTCCGGAATGAAGTATTCAAGGTTCGCTTGGAAAATTTTCAATCATTCGCAAAGAGCAGTCAATCTTCCAAGCATATTTTACTGCGTAATTTATTAATTTTAAACATCCTCGTCAGGGAAACGTTAAAGCGTTGCTAAGTTACGCTATCGATAATATTTATGAACCATTATTATCGTCCTTATCGTTGTACGATGTCTATCTACGATTATTTGCATTTCGCTATCGTATCTGGTCAATGTCGAGTAATTTTTACACAGTTGGTCATTTAATCGATTTTTCGCGTGTTTCCGACAATCTGGAACATTCGGTGTTTGTAATTCCGAAACGAAGCATTCGTTTCTGGTATTCTTACATAACGCTTTTTTTTTTATCGATACGATCAACAAGGACAAAGTTTGCTCAAATAATGTAGGAATACCTTCTGCGTTACGTCGATACTAACTTCGTATTTATAAGTGATTCTCAAGTCATCGAGCGATTCACTCACAATCAGTACTATTGTATAACACGATATTACGTTAGAGGTCGTACTACATTCCATTTACACAACGTACACAACTATCGAGTTTAAGAAATCTTTGGTCTATCAGATTTTAGATATCAATATGTAAATTATTTGTCTAAACTATTTAAGAAATCTTTGGTCCATCAGATTTTACATATCAATATGTAAATTATTTGTAGAAACTATTTAAGAAATCTTTGGTCTATCAGATTTTACACATCAATATTTAAATTATTTGTCTAAACTATTTAAGAAATCTTTGGTCTATCAGTTTTTACACAGTCTTATCAGTTTTTGGTCCATCAGTTTTTACATATCGATATGTAAATTATTTGTCTAAACTATTTAAGAAATCTTTGGTCCATCAGATTTTACATATCAATATGTAAATTATTTGTCTAAACTATGTCTTAAGTTTAAAGGATATTAAAAAAATTTAGAAACGCAACGTTCGATATCGTATATACTGTTTACTTTTATCGTATAGTATCGATTACTTTTATCGCAGGGCTCGAGACACCGTGTCTACGATTCGAGATACGTTCCACGGAATGTGTAACTTTTAATAACTCGGTATCGTTTTCGTAGCTTTTCATTCGTATCGCGTAAAGGTTAAGCTTACGCGCGTAATTGCACGACGTTGCATTTAAGATTAATGAATCGTGCAGCGTCGACACCGTGCGCGACTAAACTTGAAGGCGAACTAAAATCGATGTACATAGCAGGATCTCGGAGTCACTTTGTAGCTGGTCGTCCTTGCATCGTAATGAGAGATGCAAGAACTCCACCTACGTGTTTTCTTACCTCTCAAATGTCATGGAGAAAGGCCGCGTTACTCACCAAGAACATCGTGAATATGTCGGCCCGCACCTGTGCGATTTAATGTCCCCCTCCTTGTATCGCCTCCTTACCTTTAACGCTCTATCGCTCGAACCTTCACCGAGGTAATTAGGTTCGACGAACAGCAATTCGCTAATGGGGCCCATAAAATTCGAATATAAAAGGTAATACGTGGAACGCGTAAATTGCTCGGGAACGTTTATTAAATTGTGTCGCGATTAAAGTGCCACGAATATTTGCGCATAAATGTTATAATTTATGATTACCTGTAGCTGAAGCAACGCATAAAATTTCCTTGCACGATCGCCTGCACCGCCGTTTAAAGGGGAGTCAAATTGATTTTGACACGGTTGCCACGCATTTTAATCTCGCGAATTAACCAACGTTTTTTTTCAAGTCTGGAAGCGATGAATATAAAGGGTGACCGGAGAAAACGATCGAGGAATTCAGGAACCGGCAACGAAATTTACAAATGAACATACGTGGGTCTAAAATCTGATTCGAAATCTTATCAAGAATTCAAATGGATTCCGATTAATCGAGCCGAACAAAATCGAGTATTCAACGAAAGTTAAATTTCTATTTCACGTTTTCGAGAAAGATGTCTCTATCTTTTATTTTAGCGCACATTTCAGATATTTAACCCTTATAGCTCCAACCGGTAGTAATGTTGCCAACCTTGAGCCAGCAATTGAAACTTTTCTGTACTTTTATTTTCTGTTTACTCAACGTTTGCGAATATTCTTACAAGTACTACCTCGTGAAACTTACGCGGTGCTATTTTTCATCGCTTTGAAAGTTTGTTCGGAGTTGGTTAAAAATCACTGTGCAATGTTCTTGGAGCGATAAGGGTTAAAATGTGGAATTGTAAATAAGAATGGTTAAGTATCTTTCGCGACGACACGTAGTTTGCATATATTGGCTTCCACGAATAAAGCGAATTATCGTCAAGGTTTCGCGCAGCTGTGTCGATCGGATTCTCGTTTTGTTTTTGCGAACACGGTATTCCTCCGTGTCGTTCGAGCCTTTTTCCTCGATCACCCTGAATGAAATTCGAAAGAAAAAGAAAAAACAGAGAGAAAAATGGGGTAAAGTAGATTTCGTTCGATTTTAAGGATCGATGAACGAAGCACGGTATTTAACGTAACAAACAGGAATATGCAAATCGACGTTCCAATTATTTCGGTTTGCACCATTCTCGCTTTCTGGCGATCGTATCGTAAAACTGTACAAGACATTTCGTGATTTCTCTTTACCTAGTTAGTGGTCGGTTTATAAATCTTTAGCAATTTTATGACTCGTGCAAAGTGTGTTAATATCAAACATTTATGCTTCTAATTAGAAATGAAATATTAATATCGTTTGTCCGGTGGCACGTCCACGACACTGTAATCTCTGCGCGAGTTGGTGAAATGAAAATTAGAACTTTCCATTTCGCCGAAAATTCTACCGAACGAGGGAACCGGTTTCGGTGTGAATATTTCTTCGTTATCCCGTGTCAAAACTCATTGGTATGTCGTATTTGTTCTTTTCCATACATTGCCCTTCGCGACGTGTCACCTTCGCATACCTGCCATGAGCGTTGAATACGAAATTATTCACACTCCTGTAACAACTGTGACGCGCGATCGAATATCCTTTGAAATCTCGGCAATAAAGCTGTCAATGTCGCATTAATGTTCCAGACACGCGTAATGATCTCCCACGTTCCTCGCGTGCACGCGTTTTCACTCGATCGCGACCACGTTACGTACGATTTCTATTGTTCGTTGCGTTGAAGTACATTGTCCGTGTCCACCGTGGCGAGACATTTTTCCATCGGTAGTCGGTGATCGATGAATAAATAACCCGGAATAAATTCGCGCGAGAGTAAACGGTGTGTTAAGAAAAAAAAGAAAAATTAAAAAAACCTTGAACAACGACGAAACATTCGTAAATTAAATAATTACGCGTTCCACGAACGAAACCAGTCGGTGTGCGTTTAACGACGATGTAAATCGTAGCAATTGCGAATCAATCAACGTAATTGACCGTACGTGCTCCTGATAAGATAATCGAATGTCGACGAAGGGGGACGAATGGTCATTTCTGGTAGGGGGACCATCGTATCCGATCGAGGTTTATTTTTGCCCTTACCAGCCGTGGCAACAGGAACATGAATGAAAGGAAACGATAGGCAAATTGCCAAAACGATGTTTATTAATAGACTTACGGGGGTGGAGAAGCTGGAAGGGTTCAATCGCGGTACGTCGACGTTCAGGATCGTCGTTCCACTGTTCCACTCGATTAATTGAAATTTATTCCGAATGTCTTAATCATTTTACATTTTCCTGCAATTATCGAACGCGTATAGGGCGCACAGGACTGCCAAGGTTTATATTTGTACTACCGAAACTCGAAATATGAAAACGGAGTGGCGGTAAACAGTGTCGTCGAAATTATATTTACAACGGATCGAAGTATTGTGTATCATTGTAAATGCCGTGTTCGTTCACAAATATCAGAGAACAATGGTATATTATGCCCGATGCACGTGCAACGTGTTGCGGATAGTGCACCGGTAAAACACTTGTTACGATCGAAAATTACGTAGAGACGATCGTGAGCGTGATTTATTATTCGATATTATTGTTTCGTTCTTCCACTTCTCGAGTTGAGTAAAGTACACGTTGGAGTGGTCCGATATTGTCGCAAAGTATCGTTCCACGTGCACGTAATCGTCGATAGTTTGCGCGCGGGTGTAATTGTAATTGTTCTCCCTTGTATTTTGAAACCGTAGGACGAGTCGAAAGGTGCGCGGCAAAATTTACAGACGCGTGTTCAAATGTAAAGAAAATTTCCAATAAACAGAGTTGCTATCTTTTGTTTTCAAGACGCAGCCAGTGTAAGTTATAACGAACATTATTCTCGGCATTATGCATAGAATCGTCGATGTTTGCGCGCGGGTGTAATTGTAATTGTTCTACTTCATATTTTGAAACCGTAGGACGAGTCGAAATTAATTGTTGCTTGTTAAGTGAACCTACCATTATTGTGCACGTTGCACAAAGTAACATTATTCTCTGCTCGAGTTTGAACGTCTGTATGGTAGTGAACTACGCGTCGAGAAAGTCTAACGAATTTCAAAAATTTTGAAAGTAGAGACGAGGTTGATACTATGGAACAAGATCTACGAAAGGTCGAAAGGTGTGTGGCAAAATTTACAAACGCGTGTTCAAATGTAAAGAAAGTTTCCAATAAACATAGTTGCGGCTATCTTTTGTTTTCAAGACGCAGCAGTGTAAGTTATAGCGGACATTACGCTCGGCAATTTTCAAGCAGACGTTGAAACTATTAGAGCGAATGCCAAGAAACCGTATCAACAAGCTCATCTGACCTTCTCCCGGTGCAAACTGTTCAGGAACTACAGAAACTCATGGACAATGTGCGCAATAAAATTGGACGTAAACCAGAATCGTCGATCGCTACGGAGTAACGCGATGGAACAACGATATCTCGAAAAATTAAATATCCACGAGATAACACATCGCGCAAAATGAAATTTAGAGTTTTTATTAAACTTGTGCAACGAAGAATAACAATGGTTCGCGTGCGGATACAGCGATAGCTTCGGCAAGAATTCGACCTAGAAGTAACGATGCAACGAGTGGAACAGATACAGTTGTTGAACGTCGACTTAAAAAATCAATTGTTGCTTGTTACGTGAACGTACCATTATTGTGCACGTTGCATAAAGTAACATTGTTCTCTGCTCGAGTTTGAACGTCTGTATGGAAGTGAACTACGCGTTGAGAAAATGTAATAAATTTCAAAAATTTTGAAAGTAGAGACGAGGTTGATACGATGGAATAAAATCTACGAAATTTTCCAGAGGATTTTGAAATACCACAGTGTTCGTAAAACATAGACGAGTATATATAAAAAATCATACATAGATTCGTACGTTCCATTACTCCGTGCTTCTCGTCACGTTTGCTCGGTTTTAATAAACGCAATGCACTTGCAAACTTCGCAACATCCCTCTGAACTTATCCTAGAGTTTCTAAAATACGAATACCACAGTGTGCGTGAAAGATCACACGTTAGATTGTTTCTAAATTCTAAAAAAAATATACACGTGCTTCGTAACACTTTGTAACACTTCGTAATACTTCGTAACACTTCGTAACAGCTCTTCGAACCGATTCCAACCAACGGTAAGAGTTATCGGTGACTCGTGATCGGTATTTCGGTATCGTGACCGGCAACACCTAAATACTTGGTTAATAATTCCACGTAGGTATGTACGGTCTTTATTAGTTCCACCACGATGGAAACGCGTATCTACGTGATTCGACAAGGTTACCTCGCCACGAATAAGTCATCGTTTCTGCGAGTTTCATCTCTCTGACGCAATACCGATCCTTTTTCGTTTCCTTTACCATCGATGAGTTCACGTTCGATTCGGTGACGCGAAATCTCGCGATCTGTGACGCGTTTCAAGGTCCGGGTCGCGCGAAAAAATACAACGACGAACGCGGCCGTATGGCGAACACGTGTTTACAGACGTCGCGTTTCCGTGCATTACCCTAGACCGAAATACGAGTAAGACCATGCACCGTTATATTTTCGGCGTTAGCACGTTCCACCCTGAATCCCCTTGAGCGCAGGGGTCGTAAAGATCGTTGATATTTCTCTTGGAATATCCCTCGGTCGCCGACACGCTCGCGGGGGCCACGGATTCCGCGTGATCGCGACTCCGGATAAATGGGTCTCTCATCTATAATTATCGCCGGCTTTTCAGGAGATTCGTTAGATATTTCGGGGAATTTCGACACGCTTGTAATTCGAGAGGATATCTAGCCTCGGTGTGCCACGTTCTAGTTTCAGAGATCTTCCCGATGGACCGAATTACATATATTGGAAGTAATTGGTTGCTCGATAAGTCGTGGACACGCAGTATGTAAAAATTCCGTTTATCGAGTAGTCGAGTTTGAACGTCTCAGGACTTAGCGATACTAATGTAAGTGATAGGTTGGTCGATCAATTTTGTCGTTCGATAAGAAATGAAGCTATTTGACTCGTCGTTATATTTTTCCAAAGATGGAACTGATGGAAGTTTCGTGTAGATCTGTCGAATCATTTTTACTGTTGTTCAAACTTGAAGTGTCGTAGTATTTTTTTTTATAATAGAGAAAACAAGAAAACTTATTGAACGATATAGTATTTACCGTTGAATAAAGAAGAAGTGTTTAATAAAAGTTGGCAATTTCTTCGATTCGTAGGCATTTCCCTCGAAAAGTAGAAAAAACAACGGTGCACAGTTTGAGCACCACTGGAATTGCGTTTAATTGAAAATAATCCGAACTGGGTCGTGTTTGGATTCGTTTTCATCGGGAAAATCTTGCCAATTCATTGGTAGTATTTTTACCAAGATACAATTATAAATTTTCATTAGCAACCGACTCGTCTCTTAGACTACTCCATTCGCGAACGGTACATAAATTTTCTTCAAATAGCAAATGAACGAAATCAATGTAAAGCGATTTATTTTCAACGTCTACAGCACTGGGCAATTAAATATTTATTTATTTATCTTAATAAATTTTATTTTTTCAAAGATGTTAGTACTGTTTGATGAACATGTGTGAAGTTTCGTGCAGATCTGTCGAATCGTTCACATGTTTACACTTGTTTAAAGTCGAAGTGTCGTAGTATTCTTTTACAATGGAAAAACGACGAAACTTATCGAATAACTAATTTTATGCACTCGGTTGTTGATCACAATCTTCGGTCGGAACGAGTCACGTGAAAATTTCGCCACCACGATTATTATTTCGAAAGTGACAAGCAAGATTTATGCTGTTTGTAATCTAGAGCGTGGAAATCTTGACAAGATTATTATTAAATAACCACTACCTCGTCAAGTATTTCCCCGATAGTTGGTTCGAAAAATATTATCGTATCTCGGTTTTTAAATGTTTAGACGCAGCTGGGAAAATATATTTAAAACTTTCTACTCCAGAATTTACATTTCCTCGTTTACTTCAGTCTTTATTGTTTCGATCGCTTGAAATAGCGTTTGAGCATGATTCTTCTTCTGCTTGATTCACCCTCGAAATATTTGGATAAGTCTCAGTTATCCAAATATAATTTGGATTTATCCGTATAGATAATTTTTTTTATAGAAAAGAAATATATTACCAGGATGTGACGAATTGAAAAAGACTCAAGAACGCACTAGGGTTAATCTGTCCAGGACTTGATAGATCTCTGTTTATTTAAATAGGTAGATTTTGTAAACACAATTTTGAAATTATATCGAATAGAAAATATACCATGATTGATAATTTTGCTACTTTCTTGAAACATTCGAGAATGCTTTGTCGCGATAACAAAAGTTTGATCACGTCTTTGCCTCGTGCCTGTCGTTCTCGAGTCTCGATAAATTGTTCGTTTAGAAGACGTGATTCCAAGCTCGTAGTCGATTAAGTAACTATCTTGTTTAAATTCTGCGAACAGTCGTTTCAAAATGGCAAACAGCGACGCAACGTGCCAATATGGCAAGCAACTCTCTCCGTTCACCTTCGATAATTAATTTTACAATTAACGTGCAAGGACAATCAACCGTGTTTGCTTTCCAATTACGTCCCTGAATATAAAATTTGTTTGTTTATAATACAATCGAAGTCGTCGTACAGAAAACAAGGAGTACACTGCGAGAAATTTCCAAAGTTTCGTTTACATTACAATGGTCGATTTAAAAAACACATCTACCCGTTTCTCTTCTCAAATATTTGATCACGAAAATACGTTTAAAAATCTCCGCTCTAAAATTTGCATTCCCCTTCTCGTTCCACTTTCCATTATTTTAGTCACTTTCGCTCGTTCGTCCAGCAATCGTGTTACTGCGTTGAGTGCACTTAATCGAACCGTCTTATTCGACTAATATCGAAACGAGGGAAACGAGTGTCGCGAGTCGATACACAAAATCGCGTAACGACTCACTTCACCGTAAAGAGTTACGATGGAGAACGTACTCCATCGTAAGAGAACGTTAACGTTAGAATTACCAAAGGGGTCAATTTTACATGTTTGAAACTTCTTTTTAAAATTCCTCAGTTATTAACGGTATTTTTGCCTACAATATTCGTGGACAATTATTAAAATAGACAACTGATGGTACTCGTAAATTAATTCGTCTTTCCCCGTGTAACTTCGAAGGTACTAGGTTGTTGAATAAGTTTTGTCGTTCGATAAAACTTATTAAACAGTACAGTACTAGGTTGCTCAATAAAACTTATTGTCGTTCGATAAAACTTATTAAACAGTAGAGTACTAGGTTGTTCGATAAGTTTTGTCGTTCGATAAAACTTATTAAACAGTACAGTACTAGGTTGCTCAATAAAACTTATTGTCGTTTGATAAAACTTACCGAGCAACCTACTACTATACTGTTTAATAAGTTTTATCGAACAACGAAATTTATGGAACAACCTAGTACTCTTCAGTAAGTTTTATCGAACGACAAACCTTATTGAACAACCTAGAATACGGTCTGATACAAATAGTAATACTCCGTCGGTAGTTCTAACGTTAATCATCGTAGTAACCAAAATGAACGAATCGCGAAAAGGGAGAAGACCCGGTGTCGCCACGACTTTGAAACCTACCGATCGCGCAACGATCCAATAATTGCAACAGTCTCAGTTGGTAATGAAAAAAAAAAAAAAAAAAGAAAAAGAAGAACCGTGCAATCGTCGCGCCAGTTTCTACGATTTTTCTTTCTCCTTCTTAATTACGTTCGCGGTACGGGAGCCCCAGAAAAATTCCCAATCGTCGCGTTACTTCGCTCGGGGACAATTGACCAATTACAGGAAACAATGGGGCGTGCGTTTAATTGATACAGTGTGTAATTTCACTTCGCGTGTAACGATGGAATCGTGGAACTCACGATCGGGCTGTAAGTATCTTTTCAACCGTGGAAAGAAAATTCATTTTCTAGGCAATTCGAAAGTCCGACAGCGGAGTTTCTCCTAATTGAGGTGGCGCTTCGGTTTAAAAAGCGGGATACGCTTTAACAATCGATGCCCGTTCCTCGTGAAAACCGATCGTCCCGGGCGAAAGTGCGCGCGCAGCTTTGACAAAACAACAGGGAGCGTAACACTGTGCGCGGCGCGACGTGCGCGCTCGTAAATCGTTTTTAGTTGGAACGCGTTCGAAGCGGGGAACGCAGACGGTGAAACCGTTGCGTTTTCCTCGCCTCTTGTAACGTGGTGTCGTTGTGTCGCGAGACTAGCGCGTAACGGGGCAAAAATTTCAATAAGTTTCGACGCGTTGAAAGCAACGACGACGGAAATTAACGGCTTCTTTAAATTCCTGTGAGTTCAACCGTAGTAACGTTTTCTCGTCAAGTATTCGTTACAGTATATCGCTCGCGATATCTCCTCTGTTCTCGTCGCGTTTATTGTTCACCGAACGGAATTCGTCGGGGAGAGGATTATTTCGAAGCTTGTCTCGGAAAATCCGCTACCACCGAATCGGGCAATTCCAAGGCCCGTAACGCGATCGTCGATTATTTATATTTCGAACCGCGACCGTGATTTGCGCTGCATACGATGCATATGCGCGTTATGCAGATACGTAAAACGCAATTAGTCTCAAGTACGGCGGGAATTAGCGAATCATAAAACAGAAGGCGATCAAGATTCCTAAAAGGCGAAAAAAGAATAGGTCGTTAAGAAGCGTAATATTCGAACGCAGTATTGGTCTACTACGTATTTTATCTCGATGTCTGCGTTCGATTCCTAAAGCAACGAACGATACGATATTATTTATTTTAATTTTGGGACATTGCGTTAATCTGTAGAAATCTTGGAATTTGTTAACTATATTCGTTTACGATATATTTGTTATCATTCTGGGATTTTGCGTTAATATATAGAAATCTTGGAATTTCTTAACTATATTCGTTTACGATATGTTTGTTATCATTTTGGAACTTCGCGTTAATCTATAGAAATCTTGGAATGTGTTAACTATATTCGTTTAGGATATATTTGTGACAATCTTGAAACTATTGTTATATATACGTTAATCTACAGAAATCTTGGAATTTGTCAACTATATTCGTTTACGATATATTTGTTATCATTTTGGAACTTTTCGTTAATCTATAGAAATCTTGGAATTTGTTAACTATATTCGTTTAAATCTTTTAAAGATTATACTTCTCCGTTCCAAAATATGAAAGCAAGCAGTTCGAAGGTTTCTGTTCACCTCGTAACATTATTAACGAAACGATGTGTGCGTTATTCAAATTTTGCAGCGAATCTACGGTATACAACCAGACGCCGTTGAAAATTTGCACAATTGCACAACCGGCTCGTATAATTATTTTGAAAAATTTGAACAGCTTTCTTTTAAATTAGAGTTTCCAATCTTGTTGCGTAACTGTTTATTATCTTTCCATTACGTATGAAACGTGTATATTACTACTTTGCATTTTTGGTCTATTTTGCGGAGAAATTTGTCAATATTCTTTGAAAGCTTTTTTTTTTGCGCAGTTTTTGTGAAATGGACGTTTCATCGGTGAAAAGAAGTTCATTATTATTTATACGCGTGAACGTTCGTTGAATAATCATCGAGAATTGTGTTGTATACGTTAACTAAATCGGTATACAAGCGTCATATGTTCTCTATGAATAATATAAAATAAGTTAAGAACCAATGCTTGTTACCATTATTTGATAATTAAATATATCACTTTTGCTTTAAGTATTTTCGTTTCAAGTTTATATCACGATCAAACTAGAAAAAATACATAGAACAGTCGTCGTTTTACCTTCACACCTCCAAATTGCATAAAAATTCCCAATAATCGTCTTTTCGCAAAAATTCAAAACAGGTTTTGCGACATTGAATTACAGTAGATTCTCCCTCATACGAACTAATAAAAAAGACACTGTTCGAACAATAGAACAATTGCTCTTTCTATATTAATTCATTCAAACACCAACAAAGAGAATCGACAATTTCTTTAAATATTAAAAGATCTTCTGTCGTAACAGCCATATTGGAATAATCGTACAAACATACGAACATGGAAAGTTCTACTGAAACATCACCACCCTATGATACGATATTAACGAACGAATATGTAACGATTAATAATAATCTTAAAAACGTATAAAATATCCAGAAACTGACGTTAATTTCTTACGTTTAGTGACATACAACGTTTCAACGAATAAGCTTCTCCGATTAGCGCCAGAAATAATATTCCAGAGAAATTATTTATCAAGGTTTGGCCGATTTCTTACGTTTAGGGACACACGACATTTTAAAGAAATAAGCTTCTCCGATTAGGACCAGAAATAATATTCCTGTGAAATTATTTATCAAAGTTTGTCCTCTCGCGAAGCCGATTTCTTACGTTTAGGTACACACTACATTTTAAAGAAATAATTTCTCCGATTAGGACCCGAAATAATATTCCAGAGAAATTATTTCTCAAAGTTTGTCCTCTCTCGAAGCCAATTTCTTACGTTTAGGAACACATTACATTTTAAAGAAATAATTTCTCCGATTAGGACCAGAAATAATATTCCTGAGAAATTATTTCTCAAAGTTTGTCCTCTCTCGAAGCCAATTTCTTACGTTTAGAAACACACGACATTTTAAAGAAATAAGCTTCTCCGATTAGGACCAGAAATAATATTCCGGAGAAATTATTTCTCAAAGTTTGTCCTCTCTCGAAACTAATTTCTTACGTTTAGTGACGTTTCAAAGGAACAAGCTTCTCCAGTTAACTCGAGAAATATTCCACAAAAATAATTTACCAAGTTCTGGGCGTTCACGTTCACCGATTTCCACGTTTCGAAACGAAACGAAACATCCTCCTCGCGGACAAATTCGAGCGTAACCCGCCGAATCGTTTCCTCGGATGCGGGATAATTGCGATAACGTGCGTAAAAATCGTCGGAGAAAACAGGGACGAACGAACCGAGATCCCGTGGTACATACCGCGAGCGTCTTGACACCGATATAAACGACGCGATGAAAATTTCTACCTCGATCGGAGCCGGCTCTCGGCGTTTCGTTCGCGCGGATCCGCACGCATCGTGGCTATTTCTTCTCGACCCACTTCCGCCCGTGGATCGGCATCGGTGGTGCAGGTTTTCTCTCGTTCGCGCGCGGCAAGTGCAAGTGACACACTTTAATCGGCGCGTATCGCTCTCGGACGTTTCCGAAAAAGAATCGCGACACGTTCGCGTTCCCATCGCGTATAGGTCTCGGTGGTCCGAATACGCGGGAACGAATTAAACTTTCGAGCCGCGCGCGATAAATCTACGCCTCCGTGGTGCCTATTAGACACGCGGAAATTACAAGTCGGAAACAAGGGAAACGAAACGGACACAGAATTTGTGAAATTAACAGTGAAACCATCAAATGGGACCGTTTGACTTGTTTGAAACTAGTTTTTCAAATCGTTCGGTAACGATGTTTTTGGTTATAATATTCATGGATATTTATCAAAATAGACAATCGATGTTACTCGTGAATTAATTCGCTCTTCTAAATTTGTATGTGGTTCGAGGTAGATAGTAACACGTTCGAAGTACAGGGGACGAGAAAAGTATCTGTTTAGTGTGTTAAGCGTTGATAGAAAACGTATCGTTTGAATACGTAGAAGAAATAGAAAAGAAAGAAACGGTTACAGAATTGATCGAATTAACTATCCCCGAGCGAAATAGAAAAATACAAAGGTCGTGGCAAGTATCTATTTTCGATAGAAAACGAAAGCATAGATCTATGAAACGTATATCGATATCGAATGAAATTTAATATTCGAACGTAGAAGTAAAATATCATCTCGACTTTCAGGTTTTTTTTTCAAATTTAAATACTATACTAGTGGAACGTGGAACAAGATGAATAAATTTTGAAATTCTTTCAACAGTAACCCCCTTCTCTGTAAAAGTGTTCATTTTACACCCTCTCCATTCCCCAAACAAAGATATTGGGTTGTTCGAATAGTAATTTCGTTTTCCAAAACGAAGAAGACATAACAGAATAAAATATTAACACGCTCTAAAAAAATCGTGTTTCATTTTCACCAAAAAAAAAAACCGAAATGACCCAATATTATTAATTTTACTCCATTTAATAATCACCGACCCCCTCCCTCTCCCATACAGAGAAGATGATCCAACTCCAAACGAAACTTCAACCTTGAGAGTAAATTCCAAGGGCAAGAATGAACAAAAAAGCCCGGATAGTCAGCGCGATGATTTTTCGCGATTCGTGCCACCGTGGATCGTTGGTCTCGCGCGGCCGTAGGTCGCTTTTCCACTCGATCGATCAAAGATCGCGGCGGTGCTACCCAATGAAATTGTGTTTCTTCTTATCCTCTAGCCCCTCTCTTCTTCCACCGTAAACGCGCGACTTCTCCACGGTTTGCACTTTCCTCGGTAGCTGATTATCGTGGGAAGCCGGGATCGTTCTCAGCGTGGGTCAGGCGCGCGTTGGACACGGGTGGAAAGCGAACGATTTCGATGATTTCTCGTCACCGCGCCGCGACATTGATCCACGAGAGCGAAAACGCGGGAAACACGCGGAAACACGCTCGTTCCGCCATTACGTAAGATTAATCTGGCGTTGGTTCAACGAGTCCTTTTCGTGCCACCGCGCGTTTCGAACGCGCTGGCTAATTGATATTCGGGGATTAATCGTGGCTCAACGCAGCGGTGATATTTCCATCCGCGAATCGTTCGGAAATTCGCGCGACCACCGTAACAACCGGAACAATGGTCGACTTTCACGTCGAATACGCCAGAAGCCAGCCCGCGTGTAAGTACGTTCACGGCTACGTGATCGATGAGGAGATAGATCGAGAGATTAAGTTTGGGATTACATAGTATACCGGACTTTCGCTGTCATCGTAGAATTCATTAAGCACAGAGCAGTACCGTACGTGTCCGTTGCTGAATTCTTCTTTTCTTTTTCTTTTTTTTTAATTTACAACCACATTTGTCGCGACGTCCGTCGCATCAACGACGAATAATTAATTCGATCCTACGGGCCGAATAAGCTGTCCAGCTTTGACGTCTGGTATCTCCCGGTTGACAGTCTCGTATTAATTTGTTTGCGCGGCAAGAAGAGCCTGGAATCCCTGGATTGCACTTTCTTCGATGGTTACCATGGGAAGATCGGTATGTTTTTGCACGATGATACATCAAGTGGAAAACTGCGAAGAAAGTCGAGGATCCCGATAATTTTATGTGATTGCGGTCGTTGATCAAAGGAGAAACGAATAATGACGTCGTTGATGACAGGAGAAATGAGCGATGCACGACGGTGCGATAAAATTCACTTGAACTCGTGCCGCGCGTGGTTCAATTTTCAATCGAAAATTTCGTATTACGTTTTTCGACGTCTGGAACGCGTATTTGTAATGTCGGTGATTCAATTGGAATCGAAGTAACTACTTCTGACGTTTCTGATACGTCCTTTGCGAATTTCCGTCGCGGAGATATTTGCACAACTCGTTGGAATGCAAAATTTCGCTCTTTCGGAAACAACGCACGTTTCAACGATGTTTAAAATCGTTCACGGTTCAGCGAGTAGGGCTACTTCTCGCGTCAACTCGCTTCGGAGCGTGTATTGGTATTCAAGACCTTCATTTTGAACGCTGAAATTAGTCGAGTGTACGCGAACGAGCAAATTACCTAACTCGATTGAAACTCAATTACCTCGCTTCGTGACTGACCTTCGTTGACCTTGAACGACCTTGAGCCGTAGTTGGTCGTGCTCGCCTTAAAAGTCTCTATCAAAGGGTGAACGAACAAACTAAATGATTATAAATTTAAAAAAAGAAGAAGTTATCTCCGAGTGAACTTGAAACTACAACCTACTCTCCGAACCATAAAACTGAAGACTTCTACCCGAAATATTCTTCTTTTCCCTAAGAATAAATTCTTTGTTCACTTGAACGAAACTTTCTCCAAACGAAATAACTTGCAAAGGAGCTTCTTTTCGAACTTTGAAAAATATAATTTTTGGAGAGGATCAGTTCCGTCTGATATTTCTATATAAATTTGCAAAATATAATTTTTGTAGAGGATCAGTTCCATTTGACATTTCTATATAAATTTGCAAAATACAATTTTTCTAAATGATTAGTTCCATTTGACATTTCTATATAAATTTGCAAAATATAATTTTTGTAGAGGATCAGTTCCATCTGACATTTATATATAAATTTGCAAAATATAATTTTTGTAAAGGATCAGTTCCGTCTGATTTTTGTATATAAATTTGCAAAATATAATGTTTGCAGAGGATTAGTTCCGTCTGACATTTCTATATAAATTGGCAAAGTATAATTTTTCTAGAGGATTAGTTCCATCTGACATTTCTATATAAATTTGCAAACTATTATTTTAAAAGATCACGCATTACGATTTATATTTGTACGTAAAATTCAACCGTAGCCATTACATTTTCCAACATCGTTGCACTCGCATCATTGCACTCGCATCGTTGCACTCGCATCGTTGCACTCGCATCGTTGCACTTGTTCTTTAGAGTGCAATTAACGAGAACTTTTCCTGTGGGGGAATCCACCACAAGGGCTGACACGTTGAAGGACAAACGAATTTATGTTTCTCGCGACGCGATGTGCACGACTATTTAATTTACTTTTTGTCGTAATAAAAGCCCAGGCTGCACACGGTCCACCGTGTGCGCGAGGGTTAACTACAGCGATCGAGCGATTGCAGGAAACGACTGCCCTGAATGAACCAAAAAATACAGACGAAGCTTTCCCGTGACACTATCAAGGACCGTAAATCACTTAGTAACCAGAAACCCTTTAAGCACGTGCGTCACGTACACGCGTACCGACAACGTCGAGCAATTAGTTGCTGTCTTCCGTGGTGCTAGAAACGAACGGTCCACTCTTCGCACCTTCCGTGGACACAAGTATCTCCGTATCTGTCGTTGTCCCCTATTAATTTACCAATATTTTCTCCCTCGGCGTTAAAATTTCGGTGGACGGTTTAGCCACCGGTAATTGGCGGTGTTGGGTTACGTTCTCTTCCGGTAAAAATCGCGTCTCTCTTACCAATCGATTCTACAGCGCGCGTTCCCGACTCTAATAACATTCGGTTATTAGAAGCAATTAAGTACAGATCGCACGCAGTGCGATTTTCACCGGAGCTCCTTTGTCCAGTCCTCGATGATTTATTAAAGTATCACTGTACGCCGAGGAACAATCATTTTCGCGTACGATAAATTATCGGAATAGATAACCGATATTTTAGAAAGTTTAAAAGATCAGATCCTCGCGATCTTTGTCTCGTTGGTAATGCTACGTAGAGAATTAGGAGAAAGTGAAGATTCTTTTTATTCCTTGAAATTCTAAACCGAGAGGTCAAGAAATCGAAAACATTGGAATTGGATGAATTATCGATCCATAGAAATTGTGTTTCACCTTAGCGAGCGCAAATGCGTTTCACCGGGTTGGTAACGATGAAAAATTCGGTGATCGATAATAACACGCCGAGCGTAGTTTCTGGAATAGGTGTTCTTTTATTTCACGTTTTAAATTAATTGACAAAAGTGTTACCTCGATCGATAAATACCTGTTCGTGTCGGTAATTAATTTAAAAAAACGCTCCACATCTTGATCGTCGGCGTGGCGTTGTTACAACTCGTGTAACTTCCTCGTCGTTCCGTTTCTAATCCTTTTCTAATTGTAAACAGTTTCTAGATTTCTTTCCTCGGCGTATGATCGTAACGCGTGGAGTTTGTTAGAAATCGACGACGGTAAGAGAATATTGGTACCGCGGTCGCGATTAAAATAACATTGCGGCACACGTCGAGGAGAGCGTCAACGCGAATCGAGCTTCGTTTCGATCGTTTACGATGGAATTTATATTGGCCGCGAGTTTATTGCCGTGTGATTTATGAAAGTGTCCTTATCAGGCCGCGACGCGCGCATATTAAAACGAACAAGTGACATATGCGACAGTTAATGCCGCGTACTGTACACCGCGATGAATAACGGACACTATGCAGTAGTGGGTAATAGGAAACGCGTTCGATTACATGGAAGCTTTGGTAAATCTCGGGGCCAGCGACACGGGCAAAAGTAATTTAGTCTGGAACTTTGAAGTCCATTCGTCATGCGTTTCTGTATTTTAAATTCCACGTTGAATAGCGAAACTGTGCAATCGTTCATAACTTGGAAGTGAAGGTAACAGCTTTGAAATTGTTCCGCGATTAAAAAAAAAAAAAGGAAAAGAAAATTAAATTCGTTCGAACGTTCGATCATTTTAACCCTCCGCAATCCATTCTGACTTTTACGTAACGTATCGCGTAAGAATTCGCATTACCTATGCTAATGTACGAATGCTGTTTTATTGCCATTCGTTGTAAACTGGGTGCGGTGGACCTTTTTCTCGCGATAGAGTGTTTATCTCGTGAAAATTACCCATTCGTTATATATATGATAATTAATTCGTGCACCTTGTTCAATAACTACCAACGTTCCATTATACCGATTATATTTAAACGAATGGAAGCACTTTGACTATAGGATGCTGAACTAAAAATTCGAGACGAAGTATCGCTCGAAAGTTGCGCATAGTTCGATAATTACTCGGGTGTCGTTCGTACGGTGCGTTTGCAAATTTTACTTCAATTCTTGGATAATTATAATTCTTCGAGGTAGCATTATCGTGCGTGCTTATCAGCACCTTGCAACCTTTCTCAATTCCGAAGCGGTGTAATTATACGCCCCTTCTTAAATTCTATCTGTAGGCTATTTCCAACGGAGCAACATAAATATCAAAGATTCCATTAATAGAAGTGGAATTTTTCTTAAAATCGTTTAATGTTTAGTACTTGATAGATGAAGTTAATGTATTTTACAACCTTTGGTAACGATTCCAAATTCGTATTAATCTTTGCTCGATTATCTTTATTCAAGGTCTAATCTACGATCGAGATCAGAGAAAAGCAGAAAGGGAACAAATCGATTATGTTACGATCGATCTCTTTTCTCTCTTAACCTATTCGAAGATTCGTGCAAAAATGTCAGTTTTTGTAAATATAGGTTTGTAAAATATAGAAATCGGCTAAAGGAGATTTATTTCACCTAGTTAGTCTACTCTATTAATATCTGTGTGTTCTAAATTTTTCTCTTCAAATTTTAAAGTCGAAACAAAAGGAATAAAGAAAGTCGCTCTCGTCCTACTGGAAAATCCATGCAAACGTGTCGTTGACAGTTCGTAAAGTACATAGAAATCGATCGAAGACGATTTATTCCACCTTAGTCGTTCCAAGTTTGTCTCTACGAACTTGCATATCGAAACACCGCGACAAAGAATAGGAAAATAATACCGCGAAATTTCGTTGGAAGATCTCCTTGACCCGACAACAATGCACAAACGGGCAGTAAGTTTGAAAAGTTCAAATGTCTCGCCGTAATATTCCCGTTTACCGGCACACGTGTCGAACGCGTACGACGTTCGAAGGAGTCGCATTAATTATGCTCGGTGCTCGCTCCTCCGGCCCATTTTCCACTGGTCCATTTGCACGAAGGAATCCAGGCTTTGCTGCACCCGTTGCAGCGTGATTTACTCGTGTCCCTGTATCGGTCGCTGATACACGTGCGGCTGTAAACGAGGCGAACGATGGCGCCCCGTCGAGCGAGAAAGTACGACTGCAGACGGCTGACGAAATGGCAAAAAAGTTGGAAGATTTTAACGATCACACGTGGAGCGTGAACCACGCTGCAACGAGTTTAACGAGCTCGATGTTCCGTTAATCCGGTCCTTCCGATCGGGAGCGCATAGTTGAACCGTGCTTCGTTTCCGCTTGGACTTTTTAAAGACGAGAGATTTAGGATGACACTGGAAAATGTCATTTTCTTGCCGGTACTCTGGGTGTGTCGATAGCTCCCCGAGTCTTTCAATAAGGACAATTAACCTCTCGCGTTCTCTCCGACCCGAGTAATAGACTACCAACAGGTCTCCACGATGCAACATTGCACTTACGAAGCGTTTCCAGCTACAAAAATGGCGATAGGAAATATATTCGACGACCGTTCTTGTTATTTTCTTGCTCTCGCTGAGTTGTGTTCCGATCGTTGAGCGAATTTATGTAACTTTGTGCAGCGGATAGATGAGTTTTTCTAACCAACTGCAAGAACGCGAGGTGTTCGAACACTGTACGATCGTGCGCCTGTCGTTGGTTCTTAGATCGATTGTACTTCAATTGGAATTGAATTTCTTCAATTTTGGACAATGCTCGTTCAGAAGAATTCTCGAAGAGGATGGTTGAAGTGTCGAGAACCGATTGATAGGAAAATTACGAAGGAGTTATTTTATCACATTTTGGCTATTTAATACGAACGAGGTCTTTGGGTACTTTTAATAAAAATCTAGTAACACGTGCTAATTTCGAGATAGTCTATGTTCACGACTCGTGGGTTTGGTTTACTCGATCGATTCAAATTTGACGAATTTTATTGGAATTTCGATTCATATTCAAAACTTTGCTACCATTTTAGAAATATTTTCATTACGAACAATTAATTCTACGGAGTAATATCGGTCTAAACTCTGATATTCGTAACAATTATACCATTCGAATACCATTTCCCGTGACTCGAAGTATTTTTGATTGGCAGAAGGTACAGCTTAACGATACGTATTGGTGAATTTTAATATAAGAACGAGCAATGGAACATTGATTAAGGGGTATTTACTTTACAAAGTAGCTCCATTGCAGCTTTATATTTCGGCGTCATGAATGGTGTCAGGTGCAGTTTTGATGAAGCAGATATATGCATGTATTTACGGATCCTCGACAGAGAGTTATGGGCGCGTTCGTCCAGACTTTTGTAACAAATCGTCCCAAATTATTCAACATTAACATCGAGAGGGTGTCGAGTACGGGAGTAATTGCTACGGATGGGATCAAATCCGACAATTATTCGCAAATCGAAGTCAATTTCAATAACAAAATTGCATTTCACAATATTCCACTACTATATTTCTTATAGTTGCTATATACCAACGAATTTTTTTCGAAACTCTAAAACCAAGTATCGACAGAGTACAAAAGTGTACTTTAAATATTCAGTTACGATTATGAAACCTGAAATGCAGAAATCAAGATTCGTGCAATTTTGGATGCACAAGTTGTTGCATCTTGGATGCATCTTGTTTACTTGAAACAAGATGACAGAATAGAATTGTGTCGGTGTACCTAGACAACACCAATGGAAGATCGTGTTCCAATATTATCTCCAATTCTCAACTACAAGTACTTCGATATTCTCCGAAAGAATCGAACTATTTGAAAGCAGAGCTCGAGGAATTCAAAATGCTCCAGAATCTCGTTTGAATTTTACAAGAAGAAACAGAAGACAATCGCCGTGCAATCATCTCCAGTTTGTTATTACCGACGAGACACGCGTAAAAAGTGGAAGAGTTACTCGGTCGGGATGGAGTTTTACTTGGAAGTACGGCTTTCGATTTTCGTGGTACTCCTAGAAAGTTGGAGCCCATCTGGTATCTAGTCTACCTTCCAGTCGTCTCGAAAGTATCGCTTTCGTTCGTTCATGCGTTCGTAGGGGTTCGAAGTTATCCCGTCGAGTCGAATCTACTTGCAGTGTACACGTTCCCATCCCCGGTAATTGCATTAATCCACTACTCCTCAGTCGCAGTGATTTCAGTTAAACGAGCCATTCTAAAGGTTGATTATGCCTATAAAGATTCTCAGCTTTCTCGAAGACCGGTGATTTGTGCGATAAAATGATTCGAGGGATTGCGAGATTGAGAGCGTAATCTCCCGAGGCGAGTTTTATGCGAAAGTGATGTTATAATTTGAGCCCTCTCGGCGAAAAGATCCCCTTTGTTACCTTTGCGTCCAATTTTACGACGTCCGCCCACGGAATGCATTAACATTCACATTACATCGTCATTATCTCTGTCATTCTGCGGTGCTATTACCATTATTACTTGGATCCCTGTCGGATCATTATCAAGTATTACAAGGCGTGCGTTCCTCTCGTGGGAAGAATAGATTGTAAAGTATATTCCTGTTCCTCGGTTTCGTGTCCACGCTGATTTACTTTATCGCTTTACCTTTCACTGTCTCTGCAATGTCGCGCGACGAATTCACGAAATAGAACTTTGACCAGGCTGGATTCGAATCGATGGAAAATTCGTTTCCCGATCATAAAGAACGAGTGGTTCCTGGCACGATACGAGTGTTCGGAGAAAATTACGAACTTTAGAATTTTATAAATATTCTGCATCGTGTACCGTGCTTCGCGACACTTGATTAGGATCATTTAGCGAACTGAATAATCCTATTGTCTGGTTGATCCACGAAACACTGAATTTAGGGAATATGTGGCTACTCTCGCATACGTACATTTAATATTCAAAAGTGAAATACCTCTCGCGCATAATAATAATAATAGCAGTAGATTCGTTTAGACAGTACGCTCAATATATCTTCAGCTCTGAAGCAATAAATTCCATTCCTCGTTCTGTCCAGGTGTCACTGCCTCTTTTCCGCAAAGTATTGCCTTGAAACAGTTCAAAAGAGAACGGAGACCCGAGAGAGAAGAGAACAAGTCACTTTTTGCAAGTGTCGATGAATGAGAAAACAACACGGTTCGCGTTTTCGTAGCTCACACGTAGCTACTTCCAAACAACGTTTATTTCTACAGAAAGACAGACTCATGCGCGACATTTTCGTCACCTGTGGAACACAGTCACAGTCTAGAAAAATTTGATTCATCCTCGTAGAGATGGCCACCACCGCAGTCCATTCTACCGCAATTGATCTCGCGCTGTTTGGAGAATAGAAACTATTTTTTACAAATTTATAAAGTTCATCCAGCCCGTGGAACGCTGCGCCTGAACGTTGATCGTTGAAAGATCGCGTTACGAACGACGTAAAACCGAATTGACGATAGGAATCGCGACGGTCTCGAGTTGCAGCCTGCTACCAGTACCAACATCTGACCTTCTTCGATGGATTCAAGGTCAACCGAGGCGGCAGGAATCTTCAGAAGGCCGCGTTGCTCCGTGAGAGAGATCATATTCGCCGTCCGGTAGGTAGATTCTCCCAGATGAACTTAAACCTCGACACTCGAGACCTCGGTACCTTCGGGCCACGAGGTGCAATACCTTCCAGTCACGTACAACTTATGTAACGTCGACGCTTATGCGCGTATATCGGCTCTCATCCAACGACTCGGATAATTAATAGCCCGAGTTTCCCCCCTGGTCCTATTTCCTTCCTCTTCGTACGCTTCCCTCTTGGCTGGTTTCCTTCCTCCTCGCGGGCGTTGCTTTCCACGCGTTGGTTTTACTTTTCCTCGCTTTTCCCCCTGACGGCTTGTCCTCTGTGTTCTCTTTCCTCGGCTTTCCGCGCTTGTCTCTTTCGCTTCTCTTTATTTTCTTCTACCCTTTCCGCCGTGGCTTGTTCATTTTATTAACGTCCTTTGAGGATGGAACTCGAGTCGCGCTCGCGGCACCGGTATCAATTGGACCGTCCGGTTAATTGAATCGAAGACACCGCCGTGATCCGTAATTTACGGCTCGTTGATAAGTCGTGATCCTACCCCCGGACCGCGAATATGAGAACCATCGGGCGGGGAATGTCTCTCTCCTGTCCTAAATCACCCGGTCGAGGCTCTTTAATCGATTCCAACTCGGTGTAGGAAATCGTCGATTTCTTGTTTCCTCGCTTTATGCCGAGTTCGCGAATACTCGCGACGTGTAATGAATCTCCCGGGTGAATATTTCGTTGTAACGACCGGCGAGACGACCGATGGAATTTTATTAACGATTGTCGGGCTTCGTGACCAGCTTCGAGGGACAAACGGAACACTGTCGGAGGTTACGTGACCGCTGTCGTCACCGTATTATTCTCGAGCGGGTTAACTTTAACTCTTGCGCTCGAAGCTTCCATCGCCGCAGGGATCGATACTTTTTCAAGCGAGAGGGAAAATTGAAATTTGGAAAATAGGAAAATCCACACCCATGTAAATTAAATGGATCTTGAGTAAAATGAGTCAAAGTACAGAGAAGGTTTTTAGAATCGATCAATTCATCGTTTTTGTGTAAAGGAAGCAATGCAAGTTTTCCTCGGTGTAGAGAACTAGCAAGTCGATTGATACTTTTTCAAGCGAGATGGGAAATTGAAATTTGGAAAATAGGAAAATCAAATCGATATAAATTAAATGGATCTCGAGTAAAACGAGTCAAAGTACAAAGAAGGTTTTTAGAATTGACCAATTGATCGCTTTTGTATAAAAGAAGGAGTGTAAGTTTTCCTCGGTGTAAAGAACTAGCAAGTCGATTGATACTTTTTCAAGCGAGATGGAAAATTGAAATTTGGAAAATAGGAAAATCAAATCGATGTAAATTAAATGGATCTCGAGTAAAACGAGTCAAAGTACAAAGAAGGTTTTTAGAATTGACCAAATCATATCATTTTTGTGTAAAGGAAGGAATGCACGTTTTCCTCTAGAGAACTAGCAAGTCGATTGATACTTTTTCAAGCGAGAAAGGAAATTGAAATTTGGAAAATAGGAAAATCAAATCGATGTAAATTAAATGGCTCTCGAGTAAAACAAGTCAAAGGAGGTTTTTAGAATCGACCAATTCATCGTTTTTGCGTAAAAAAAGAAATGTAAGTTTTCCTCGGTGTAAAGAACTAGCATGTCGATTGATACTTTTTCAAACGAGAGGGAAATTGAAATTTGGAAAATAGGAAAATCACACCCATGTAAATTAAATGGCTCTCGAGTGCAACCAATTCGTCGTTTCTGTACTCGCATTTTGTCAGCTCCATTTACGACGAATGGTTTTGTTTCTTTTATTCTAGATTATTACACCCAAGATTAATATTTTTATTTCCTCAATACGCGTAATTATAGGTTCGATTTTACCGATGAGAAAGTTTCAAGGAACGTATGAAGTATTCAAAGAGTGTGTTTATCGTTAAAGAAACGTTGCGAACAATGAAATATAAAAAAGGAAGAAACGTAATATTCTCAAAGTTTTATCCATGCATGTACAACGACATGTGCATCGGAAACCTATCGATTCTGTCCTCGTAATCAGGTTAGAATGGTAAAACGTCAAAGTTAATTATATTGTTCTATTTCTAACTCTAATGCTCTTACATGAGCGGTATTACGTTTGACATTCGGTTAACGTTCAAGGTTTCCTTCAATTTCTGCGCAAAAACGTTACTTTTACTGTTCTTCCTAATCGCGTTACACTGGCCCGTTTGAACCTAAATTTCTTTCCGAGAAGCGAAATTTTCCTGAGATCGATCGTGCGAATTGTGCAAATTATTCTCGTAAGATAAAATTGCAACTATAAGAATCAACCTAACGCGAGTAAATTCAGGAAATAATAGTTCACGATCGTAACTCAAGTACGATTAGATAAAATTGTACCTTCCTTCTTACGTTAAATTTCATTATTTAAAGTTCTATTATTACGTGACATTTATCGTGTAAAAACACTTTTCCAACGAGGTTCAATTTCTATCCACGACACTGTCGTTTTTCTCGCAATTTATTACGAAGCATTTGGTACAACTTTTATTGGAAACGTTTATTGGAAACCTTGGTACAATTTCTCGACAACGATATGTAATTTCTTTGTTTCAATTTTCTTGTTCGAGAATCGCGATCGCGATATCGATCAGTCGCCGCATGTTAGTTTTACGATCGTTGTCGTCGTTGATCGACATCGGTATAGCCGTGAAAAATCGCATCGGTCGTCTTTCCGCATCAATATCAAGATGGTTGATCGGTAAATACGATTTCACCGGACACGCAACATTTTTCTCCGGTCTTCGTGGACGAGACTCGTTATTTTATCAACGCGATAGTTCCCTTTCGCGATCACTCGATTTGTTATCCACATCCACAGCGCTCCAGACCGCGCGACATACTGTTACTACGATCCCGATGTTATCGCGGATCGCTTCTGTGCTGATCGATCGCTCGTGTTGCGTGTAGCAATTGGCCCAAGTGTGGTCGAACAGGTTCGAGTCGAAGAAATTGCAAGTATCGGCAGGAATTAAATTTTTTTTAAATAAATAACACTCGACCAAGTACGCAGGAAATTAGTTTCAGTCGTTTTAATAAAAAAGTTGCTCGAATCGAGGAAGAAGTATATTATACGACTCGAGTAATCCTCCAATCGTATTTCATGTCGCGTGGGATGACGAAGTTACGGTGGATACAGATTCGATATATGTTACCGAAAATATTTCGTACACACCAAAATTCGAGCACATTCTCGAGTGTACATATGTTACGAACAAATATTCCGAAATTCTTATACCTTGTATTTATTTTATTCCCAAGGTCCATATTCTCGTAAATTGTACAACGATGAGTAATGAACGTTTGCTCAATCCGAGTCATCCGTGATTATGATTTTTGAAATTTGCATCTACAAATGTACAACTTGCAACTCTCCCAACTTTGAAGCTACATTCTTCATCAGTCATTCTCACATTACCTTCATTCAATCCTAAATGATACCAAGGGTATCCGGATAAAACAGTAGCGCGTGATAATTAAAATGTCATCCGTAATAATAACTAAAATATCTAAAATATCGTAACAACTTTCCCCAAAAGTACAAAATTACAAATAATAAATTACTTTCGTCGAAAATTCAAATCAATACCTTTTCAGAAGAAATTCAAATTCGTTACCTCAATCGATAAAAATGTCAAATTGACAAACTCGTTCGATGAAACATTCAAATTAATAAACTTCCTTGACCACAAATTTGCAAACTCTTTCGGTTCTAGATTTGGTCGCTTTCAGTCCCAGTGTTCGCGAAAGAAGTAACCTCGGTTTACCGTTAACCGAGATCGAATCTAGCGTTCGATCGTTAATTGTAACCGTTACGCGTTTTCGTTGTTTATTTTGGACCACCGTGATGTTTCGCGAAACACGGAACAAACTCTTCCTCGGGAACGAGGTGTGTCGAGTCCATCGCTACTTGTAACAAGGCAGTCGTGATACAGCCGACTCACTCCGTGCGCGCAATTTGCAGACGAATTAGTACGCTCGTTATAATGTATGTGCGAGAGAAGAAGAAAAAAAAACGGAAGAAAAAATCGAGAAGTATCGATGCTGCGAATTGACTGACGGATACTTCGATCACGCCCTTGCACAGTTGCGCGTTTTGTCCACTTAAGCCTCGTTTATCTTTCCTTTTGCCACACGGTTCCTTTCTCAGCCGAGCTGTTAAGCCGATTAACCCAGATTTGTACCGGCACGCGTAGGATTATCGCGTTTTGTTCAATACCGCTAATGCACTCGGACAGCATTTTAATTAATACAAGAGAAATCACTTTGACGAACAAACGCGAGTTTTCTATCCGCACGACATCGATTATCCGAAACGAGAAACAGGATATTAGAATAATCGATTAGTTCGATGACGTACGAATCGGTGTACATTTACGATGAAAATGATTGAAAAATTCAAGGACAATTTTATCGATAATCTTTCGCGTATTTTTGGTATAAGTTTCTTTTAGATGTGCAAACTCGGTCTAGTATTTTTTTTTTTTTTTTAAATTGAACACCGCGAGTAAGCAAACGTTACTTGTTCCATGATATTCGACAAATGAAACGGAACGAATGTTGCAGCGATAATTTAGGTCCCTTTCGACCTTCGTTGTTCTATTTCTCTAATTTGTCCGAGCTGTCAAAATATTTGTCTCGTAGTGGCTATTTCAAGCTGCTTTCTTTCTCACGTCGCGTACCATCTAAGGCTTGTTTCCAAAACAGCGTACGCTTGAAAATATCTCGGGGTTGTTATTTTCAGAAACATATTCATCATACTTATCCGTTTCTGTATTTCTGTTGCAGCTCTTCTTAATCGTGTCGATAATTTATGTTCAAAATTCCTCCTCATCTCGACGCGTGAAATAATATTTCTCTCTTTCCTCTTTAACGAACAAAGAAACGAATTTTACCCGATGCCTGAATAAATCGATCGTCCCTTCCTACGATATTTATTTCCTCGTCGTAAAACGTCTCTTAAGCCTGCCCACGACCGTTGTTGATCAGAATATTCGAGTTTTGTACGCGCACGCGCTCTCGCCTATAAAATTAGCCCGTTTGGAATTAATTTTACGATTTCCTTGAATTTAAGACTTTTTGGAACGCGTGTGACATTCAATGCACCATTAAATACATTGCGACCGAGTACCGTTTAATTATAGACTTACCAAGGAATTTTACCAGCCATAAACCGCCTTTTGCAAAGCTCTCGATGCACTGTTATCTACTTTTTGCCTCCCGGAAATATCCGATCGTAAATCGTCGTACCACAGAGACACATTTCATTGAAATTCGGAGAAAGAACCATCACTTTAGCTGAAGACTTCTCTCCGTTCAATTTATGTTCCCATGACAATTCATCGGTTCAAAAGGTATACGAAAATTAAATACCTTTACCAGAAAAATGATCATTAATCTCCGTATATTAAATATTCCAAATAAAAAGAAAATCACATTTCAAAGGTACTGATTTGAATTATTCTAAAAAACCATCAATCGGTTATAATAAAAAATACTCCAAATAAAATCGTATCTAGACTCGTATCTAAATTCAGCAGGAAAACCTCGTCAATAATTCTCTCTCGAATGCAATCGCGTTGCAGAAAAATATTTATTTCCATTCGTGAACGAATCTGAACTCTCCTCTCTCGGTTCGAAGAAAAGCGAACAGCCGGTGATAATTTGATCACGGTTATTCAACGAATTGTTTAAATTGTCCAACGATCGGTGTGAAACGAGAGCTGTAATTTCGTAACAAAGCGGCAAAAATATCTGAGAAATAATGGTATCGCGGTCCCTCGGACGGCTATTCTCGCTAATGGGTTAACTTAGTGGCTAATGGTGCGAGTTAAGGCGTGTCGCGACAGTTAATCACGGGTTGCTCACCGCTCGAGGAAATTTAGAGTTTGCAATATTGTCGTTACGCGTTGTTTTGCAGCCGGAACGGAGAGGGTCGGCTCAACCTTCAGCGCGAGGATTCGGTGTGTCGTGTTCTCATATAACGAATCGTTGCGCAACTGCATCGCGCCAGCGCCATTGCAACGTCGTGTGCTACCGCGTGCAGTCCCTGTTGCACATAAAGCTGTCCTTTGCCAACGAGCAGCCAGATAGCGGTGCTCGATTCGTGTCCTATCTGATCGTCACGCTGTTATTCCGTTCGTAGATTTCGCACGCGAATATCAGAGGCGCGCCGCGGATTACGTAAACTTTCTTAATTCGAGAGTCGTTTCCTGAAAATTATTCAGCCACTATTCATATCGGCGAATGCAATACATCTTCGGCGAACAGTGGGCCCGTTCACCACGGGGCACGGATATTTATGCGGTAATCGATATCGGTTGTCACGATCAACTTTTCCTTGCAATTACCGCGCGTAATTTGGTGCCGGAGATTTTCAACGATTCGAGACACAACACGATCCAACGGGCTGACGCTTCTGCGACGAAACTCGCAGTGTACAAAGAGATTTTTACGCGCGACTTGCCAAGGTTGGATTCGCGACCAAGTGTTTTACAATACGAGCCTACCAACTGGCTGGTAACTTGAATAACGCGTCGTGTTCTTGAGATCTTTTAGAATTCTTCGAGCGTAGATGGAAGGGGAAATCTACCATGGAACTGAGCTCCAGTTTCGAGCTGCCGCAAAAATTTATTTTTCAATTTTAGTACTGTTCGAAAGCATGGAAGAAACATTCTTAATCTTACAATGTAAATGATTTCAGTATTTTTTCTCAAGTTTCTTCAACGTTTAACACTTGTACATTTATTGTGTATCGAATGGTTTGATATTTTCAACGACTTTTCCATTAGGAATTTTTTTTTCTTATATAAGAATGCATTGGTGTCTCTGTCTACTATTGTTTTTATAGCTCTTAACATTTTAGCAAAAGGAGGGCTTCTGAAAGGAATTAGCTAGATCCGTTATGATCTATGATGCGACGGAGCAAAGTTTCGAGACTATAGTTAATATTGTCTTAAGCTTTCGGGCATAGGCTTCCTTTTGGTAGGGTAAACCGATTATTTTGCTCGCATCGCGTTAATAAATCCTGCTTGTCGGAAAGTACTTGCGATAGGAAAAAAAAAAGAAAGAAAAGAAAGGTGTAATTATTTTTAGAAAAGTTTTCCATCGTATCGCCGTGGTTCACGGATTCACCAAGGATCTCATAAAGCGTTGATACCGATGTACACGTTACGATTATCATATATTTACGGTACTCGTGCTCGTGTCACTGATCCCTGATCACCGAGCGTAGATTTTTAATTAGTCAGCTGATGAATGGTACTTTGGTGCATGATTCAGTTTCAGAAGGTTAGACCGACGCAGGCTTCGTAGATAATCTCCCGTGGAATGTTTCCTTTGAACGAAAATACCTAGATAGCAGGGGTTGGTAGGTAACAATAAATTAAGTCCTCGGTGGACAGAAACATTCGTCACAGGTGCGTTAGGAACTGCAGTTTCGATGCAATGGCGTTGCCACACGACGATGAATAACTACGAACGATTCTTATTTTATCGAGCTAGACGGAAACTTGCAAATTGAGAAACAAAGAATTTTGAAAATTTGTCGAAATTTACAATTTTTAGCTGTTTTAATTAATTTTTGTATCGCGTATTCGTGTTTCCTCCGATGCATATCGAGATTCGTGCTTCGCTGAACGGTGAAATTTTGTAGCACAACGAGAACAATTGACGAGTACAATGTTCGTAGTTAAATTCGATCAAAATATTCTTCTGTAAATTAATACATCCACCATCGTTACTTCGTACTTTGAATCTTTTGGAAGAATAGTAGAAAATTGACAATAGTCAATGCGGTTGTCTAATTAAAAAAAGAGTCATCGATCAAAAATATTCTTCTGTAAATTTTAATACATCCACCATCGTTACTTCGTACTTGGAATCTTTTGGAAGAATAGTAGAAAATTGACAATAGACAGTACGGTTGTCTAATAAAAAAAAGAGTCATCGATCAAAAATATTCTTCTGTAAATTAATACGTCTACCATCGTTACTTACTTCGTACTTTGAATCTTTTGGAAGAATAGTATAAAATTGACAATAGACAGTGCGGTTGTTTAATTAAAAAAAGAGCGATCGAAGCTCGTACGTAACAACTTTCCCGTGTCGAATTAAATATCCAAGGGTATTATCGTTCGATTTTCGCGTTGGAAATTGATTTCAACAGGTCGAAAGAATTCCCTGGCAGACCTCGAGCAAACACAAGCGTTACGGCGGACAATAGCTATTCGACTTTTGCTGACACGTACGTCGGTTTTTCCATCCGTTCGTCAAATTTCTTTTGGAAAATGGCCGACGTATTTATTATCGGGCATGCGGCGCTCGTTAATCGAAATCGTTTCGTAAAAACGAAATACTTTCGCGGGTATCGCGATTGCAAGAAGCGTTTCCATCTGATTAACAAGTTCGTATTTTGCAGCCTGGCGACTTGTTAATGCGCAACGTAACGAATGTAACATTCTATTAAAGCCGCGGCAATAAATATTGTACCAGTAGCCGTATCGCCATTAATTCAGCTGATTTTTCTGGCGAACCAAAATACGAGTTTGCGAGTCTCTCAGCGATTAGCCGGCGACTAGACCGGCATTTGATCGGTTCACTTAACCAAAAGGTAGATACGCACACCGTTGGAGACCAATTAACGCGCTGCCGTTTATCATACTATGTATTTATGTCTATCCTTGATGTTTCGAGCACTCGGCCATACTACGCGCGTCCTCGTCTTTCTTTCTCTTTTTACGCCGAGTATTTCATCGCGAACAGGGACGATTTATCGCTTTGCACCGGCAAAGTAAATTTTAAAGAATGACTCACGCGCGAGCATTGTTAAGCCGTTGAATTAACATCCTTCTCCCCTCGTCCGTTAATTTTAATCCATTGACTTACGACTCTTGTCACCGTCCTTGTAATCTTGTAGATACACGTGATTTCGATTCTCGCGTACCTTCTTCCTTCTTTTTTTTTTTTTTAATAGTTTCGCTAACAACGAGTCGTCAGACGCCTCTTATCGCGCTCGTTGTGTCGCCAGACTGGGATTATCCGATAGATAAATATACAGAATTATCGATCTTCCGTTACAATTGCTCGTTGAGTTAATTTAAACACTCCAAGGAATTTAAAAGAATTAGATTATCGCGTCCGAAGAGTACTCGGATGAACGAATCGAATTGTACGGATTTACAAATGATTACGTTGCGCTTAATATAATGAAATTTTATCACTTTGAATATTTACCATTTGTACAAGATGGTTGAAAAATTTAGGGGTGAATGACACGTTCGATGATAGATAGATGTGTCTGTACCGTTTAATTAATACTAACAACCAAATCAATCTTCTTTTCGTTTATTCGAAGGAAGTAAACGATTGCTCACTCGAACGAAGGTAATGACTATGTATTTATAATACTGTTATGCTATTACATAATAACGGAATGTTATACGAAAGTAATTAGAAATACGGAAACACGAAAGATTATGATTTAATGGGACAGGAAAGCGAATATTATTTCAAGAATATTATTTCCTCGTCGGATATTATTCTTAATAATACTCCATTTAAGTTCCACGACCCTTTTCGTACGTCATCCTGTTTCCCTAATTATTGGTATTGGATACCTTACAGAGTGATAAAGTAGATTAGCGTGTAGTGTTGAGATGGTAAATTAGATCACCCTCTCATTTGCATTTACGGGTCAGCAATTATTTCGCACGGTATATAGAAAAAATTCGTAAGAAAAGGCAACGATCGATAATCGTTTTGCCCTTTTCAATGTTAAGCAACGCAGATGTATTTTTCAAATATTTACCGTGTCACGTTGGAAACGTACACTCGCTCGTAAATCGTTCCACATCGCGGCTAAGTATGATATTCAATTAGGAAAATATCGAGCTCTAGAGCTCATCTTACGGCCACTTTTCAGCGCTTATAAATCGTCGGTATAAATATATTATTGTCGGTTTAAGTGGATCATTAATATTCCCAAGATCCGTGAGAACGAAGCATCGAAGCTGGATCAACGACAACCTTGCACCAATCCTGTGAACGCACGATGTTGTATCATTGGTGTTGTTACTTCGTAAATTATTTCATTCGATACACGCTACAAATTTAAAAAAAAAAAAAAACGAAAACGTCTTTCGTTTATATTTATCACTTATTCTTATCTCGAAAAATTGTGTTCAGTTCGTTAAACTTCCTTCTTTCGGTTTCTTCTGCGATCGAATTCTGCAAATCTTTTATCAATTTTGCAAACGTACTTTCTGAAAATTAATAACACAGCTTATATTATACTCTCCATAAAATACATATATTTGATTGAAAGTAATCTAGACGAAGAAGACGAGCCATTTTTGCAACTACCTTGAAAACTCGAATCAATTTTTTCAGATCACACTGTATGCTCAGCCTTATAAGTATATAGTAACGCATCAACTCTCCCAGTTTCGAAGTTATTAAGAACGGTACAACATAATATATGTACTCGTGCAAAGTCACAAATTAAAAATTAAATATTCTCATCGCGTCCAGCGGCGCGCGAGAGGTTTCCAGTAAAACTTTAAAACCAGGTCGACGAGTTACATTGTAATATCCAACTCTGGAAAACCAGCTAAATTCTTCGTACTTTCATGAAGTATCCTTCACCCGTTTAACTTGCACATCGAATCGAGGAACATGTTCATTCCCTGGTCGAAAGTTTCGCCTCCGGTGAGAGTGTTCCAAGCCACCGATGACATTCAGCGTGTTAACACGGTTAATTTTTACGAGTTTGCAACGAACTTTTTTTTACTCTTCGAACAGACTCGGACTTAATCTCGGATTAGGTCGATTCCACGCGTTTATTGTGCATTATCGATAGAGAAACGTGGATACCGGTTGGCTCGCCATAGATCTGGCTGAAATACACCATGGAAGAATGACGCGCGCAATAATCTCGAAGAATCGTCATAACGCGAGGCGAATTACGATCATAAATTCAGCCAGCTTTACGGGTGGTACATTTTTACGGTTATAGTTCGTCGTAAAGCAGCGAGCTGCCGTGTTTATGCGGCAAAAAGTGTCTATCGTAGACGTCTCGATGTTCGAATTTCAGCTACATAAATCACTGTGAAATTTGCGATCGAACTTTATTTCGGTTTATAAAAATAAACGGAGCTGAAAGTCAAATCCGTACGAATAATTGAATTTAGGTGTGATGCAAAGATAAAGAATGATTTTTAGTTTATTTCTTTGAAAATATATAAACGATACACCGGTTTCTTCGAGTTTTGTCCTGGATCTATCGATGTAAAGAACAAGTCTTGCTGAATCGAAGAGATTAGAAACGTTAATAAACGTTTCACTGATAAGATTATTAAATTGATATAAAAATGGATGGTTACTTGCGTAAAAGTAAATGGAAAATCAAATTTGTCGACAGGAATGTTCTTGAGAAAATTGTATTTAACGATTTACCAGGTGAACGTGTAGTTGTCTAACTCTAAACTCGATGGATCCTGCTACAAGCTACCAATTACTGATACTCGCAAGGTCGCTACACCTTGAACGCTTTAATTTTTATTCGTGGAATCGTGTTTACGTAGAAGCGAGCGCAAAATATTTTATGGTTGAAAAAAGAAGCTAACTCGACAAAGTGAAACGTCAGACCGCTGTAGTACCAGTTTACAAGTGTATGATTCATCAAGCAAGGATTTGTATACATCAACAAGGACGCCAATTTCAATAATTGTCCTCATCCGTAAGTAGATGTAAAGGATCGCCACGTCTATGAAGAAACGTTTAAAAAAAACTCATCGTTATCAACTTTAGATGTATTATAGTCACGTCGTCGATAATCTTCAGTCGCTCTCGTCTCAGATCAGTATCAAAAAGCAATTGTATATTTTTTTGATAATTAATTTACCAATTTCAAAGAAAACTGATGCTCGATTTCTATTATTTTTACCACTAATTGCTACCACTGTCGTTATAATCTATTTTATACATAGCATGAAATAATAATTAAAATAATCACAAGCGTAATATATATTCATACAATACATACGTACAAACATTTTAATTTTGATTTTGAGTTTCCTTCGATAAAAAACAAACACATTTGTCTGTTAAGAAACTTCCAATGAACTAAAGTAAAATGATATATTTCAAGGTCGACTTGCGATAAAAGAGCCCAGAATAAAACACAAACTAATCAAACGCGACTAAGGTCTTCGTGCGAGTCTAAAGCGTTGACTGTGATAAATTTGTTTTCAAACTTTCCCTGAAATCGCCAATTTAATGCTCCCATTGCTAACAAATGCTCGCTCGATTGTATTAAATCATCGCGATACGAGTCGGTCTTTCATCGAGATCCAGATTACCGTGCATTCAATAAAGCAGCGAAAAACTGTAACGAGAAGCGATCTAATATCGTCCGGGGAAATCAATTTGAAAACCGCAATGACGCGGCGTATTACGGGCGCATTATACGCCTTATTTTCTACTCATCCTGTGTGTATATGCGTGCGCGTGCAGCTCTCGTTAGAAGGTAAAAGTGTTTTTGTAAAAGCAGTTATTGCCCAGTTGGATCTACGCTGGAATTTCTTCAGCGCCTCGTTTCGTCACGCCACCTGCTTACCGTGGGTAGAAACGTTTTACAATTTTTCGACAAATTTTCGATGTTCGTGACGATCCAACTACTCGTAAAAAAATTCGTCACCGTTGGATCGAAACGATGCTTCACGAACGTTATCTTTCGCGATCTTCCAGCACCTGAATGTCAGGTTCCCTCGAGTCTTCGAACACGTTTCGAGAATTTTGCAATTTTCGATTCCGTATCTATTTTGGAATTTCTCGAGCGTACGAAATGTTACTACTGTACAGAATTTTCAGAATTCTCGAACAAATATTCGATGTACTCGGTGATCCGTTATCTTTTCAAAATTTCAAGTTCAAACGGTGTTTTCCGAATGTTATCTCTCGATTATTGGGGTCACGGTTCTCTTTCGAGTCTCTGAACGCGTTCGGAGAATTTTGCATTCGATTCCACAGCACCCTGGAATTTCTTCAGAGCTTCGTGTCGTCACACCATCTGATTACAGTAGATACAAACGTTTCGGAATTTTTGAATAAATTTTCCATGTCCCTGGTGATCCACTATCTCTTCGAAATTCGCTGTTTCCAAGTTGAAGCGATGTTTTCATCATTTTATCTATCGAGCAGTGGACGAGTCGGTAAATTTTCCATTTGATTCGATAATTTCATAATTTCGTCCCTCTTGGTATTCGCACGCGGTGGTTCTCTCGATCATCCACGTCTCTGGAGAATTTTGCAATTTGAAATTTGTTTCCACAGCGCTCCGAAATTTATCGAACGTTTCAAAATTTTCGAACAAATTTTCAACGAACCGAACCCGATCCTCTGTATTATCATACATTTCCACCCGGATCGTGAGCGATGTTTTAATAATTGAATCTTTCGTAACGTTCGATGAACGGGTCACGGTTCCCTGGAATGGGTATCGGTGAATTTTGCAACATTCGATTCAGCACGTACGATGTCTTCTGAGAGATACACGCGCCTAATAACACGTTTCAACCTTAACCTTCTTATTTATAAAAGTTCCGGCTGCGAGGAAGTTAGTTTCAGCATTACGGTTTCTCCGAAGTAGCGAAGTCGACTTTCTAAACAATCTTGGCCGCGTTCAGTATCCCCCGGAGTGATGTAAAATTCATTTTTGTCCACGCTCGATCCTCGTCGACCCGCTTCGCAATTCGCTCGCACATCGGATATCTGCGCATCTTGTCCGCGATTTCACGCGGATTTTAATCACTTCCGATAGCACCGACACGTGACAAGAAACGCGGACACACGTAGGCACTGTACAAGGAATCCGAATTACGTCGGGGTGAAAGTGGCCGGAATCGCGAAGTCATTCCTGACACGAGGTACGCGAAACCTTTACTCTCATCGAAGATGTATTGAAAATTCGATCGCGTTTTTACCTACGGCGATTCGTCACGTGGTACGAAACGGGGAGCCCGTGTTACTCGCAATTGGTAATTGGTCGGTGATACGCGACTCACTTGATAAATAATCGCGTTTGGAACGGGCACGATCTATTACGTATTTCTAGGCTCGAACGTTTGTTCCATGCCATTGAATGGAATTTGAATCGCGTCCCGGGAGAAAGTGAGGCGAATCACGAAATGGTTTTTACGGATTCTAGTCGCACGATGGGCGATGCATTTCTCACGGATGCGAGGAGGCTGTATTTTAATGCCGGAGTTATGCGATTCGGTGCTTGTGTCTACACCAAAGCGTTGTCGCAAACGGAGATGAAGAAAATACGCGAAGATTTTGCGTAAAGATTCGACAATTTTCTTTACAGGAGATCCATTAATATTTACGAGAGCGAAAGTATCGATACGAGAATACAAAGGAACAGTTTCTCTGTGAACACGTATCAAATTTATTTGTAAACGGATGAGCATATACGATAAACGGTTGATGATTCTCGATTAGTTCTCGGCGACAAGAATTTTACCAAATCGAAAGAATTTGTGGGAAATGTTTAAATGTAATCGAGCACGGAAAGTTTTACGTGTTATTTTTGTGTACGAACACTCGAACCAGTTTTTCATTGGGCAATATGCGAATGAGAGGTAAATAGAAAGTCGTTGTGTTGTAATAAATATATTTCATATTATACAAATAGACACGTAACTCTTTTGCGTTGCAAGTATTTGAATATTGATTTGAGGAAATACGAACGTAATATCGGGATAAGAAAAATTCATAGTATAATATCTTTACAAAATATATTCTTTGCCTAAGAATATTTTTTAAATATAGATTGTCATCTCGAACAATCAAATTTATTCTATATTTCAATATATTCCATGTGACTCTTTCGTTGTGCCTCGCAATACGTTCTAATTATTCTAATTATTATACAAAGGAAATACAATCCTTACAATAGATACACTATAGTTATATAATACTTACTACCGAACAGTCACTTGAATTCTAAAATAAAAATCTCTATTCCAAGTCTCACAGAAATCAAATTTGCCTTGCGACGGACATAATACGAGTCAATAATTGTCTAAAAATCTAGAACAATTGGACTCGTCGTTAACTATCCACGTTAAAGCAAAAACAACGTCCAAACAATAGAAAATATTGATTAGATTGCTCTGAAATTTTAGTTACCGGCAAAAAGAAAGAAACCTTCGAATTTCATAAACGAGAACAAATTTCATTCGATATCATCGCTACAGAATGGTTCTCGCGTTTGAAGAAGATGGCGTCGACGGAATCGTCGCGAATTTCGTCACGGCGCGTTGGAAATAAGGAGCTGGTTCGTATGCTCGCGTAGAATTTGAGTTACGTCGCGGAGAAAGTGACTACGTAGCGTCGCGGGCGATTATCGGCCGATGCACGAAACGATTCTCACGGGCCGCGACGGAAATAAATGGTTTCGTCGGAAAAGGCGTCGGCGTGGACGACGGGTGCATACGCACGTCCCGTAACGAAGCAAGGGCGGAGGGAGGTTAGATACGCGTACGGAGGCGGCGTTCGGCCTCCTCTTGGCTCCGTAACAGAGAGGACAGCCGAGAGATCGCAGATTCGAGATGCCCCACTTTCACGCGATGCAATTAACGTAGCCCGCCGCGCCGATAACTGCATTATACGGGAGAGCGCACCTACGGGGCTTCCCCCGTCTGGTTTCACGATTGCATACACCGATAGGCTGACGTCTCACGGCCGATTGCCGGTAACTCTGAATAGAGCAACCGTGTGCACTCCCCCCGTACAACGCGGGAGATCTTTTGTACCCTAGCCCTGGAAATAGAATAATTCGCTTCGTCGGAGAACGGAGAAACGGGGGAATACACGAGTTACTTTTATCGTTTCTACGTGTGGCCACGCGCGTACCTTTCAGGATTGGTTTAATTATTTTAATAGGAAAGTATCCTGAGTTTACGAAGGGGTGTACAAGTTTATTTTATCGTATGTACGTGTGGCGTAGGGATTTTGTATTCTTTTCTGCGGGTGATCTGGAACTTTACGAATGGAATTTTGTTAACCTCTCCAAAGATATCGCGCGTATGTTTAGTTTTGAGATTGTTTTAATTATTTTAACAGAAGAGTACTCTGAGTTTCCGAAGATATATACAGGTTAGTTTTATCGACTGTACATGGGGCGTATTATAATTATTTTAACACGGAAATATTCTAAATTTCTAAGGAAGTGTAATCTAATTTTTGACGTTTTGTTTATTCGAAAGAAAATCATTTGTCCTTGAAGAAATTGAGTCAGCCTCGATATCGAAGTTACGAAATATAGATTATCGTAACGTATTCGGTTCAATTTCATTCAAATTGAACAATTTTACACTAGAGAAATGTTTACAAGAATTCAACCGCATTTGAGATGCGTTAGAAGTTGGATCGTTTCTTGGTTTCCACCATATGGCTGGCAGATTTACGCTGTTTTGATCTACGATGAAAATTATAAACTTCGTTTACGAATAAATGACCTCGAGATATTAAAATTTCTATCTACCGGTTCTGAGACTTCAACGTTCGAACTGTACAAATCTACTCATAGATCGAAATATTAACTCTATAATATTATCCTATCTTTTCTATTCTTTTTTTTCGTATCTTCTTTCATTTATGGAACTATCTGCGAGGGTGGATAATAACGAACCACGTTGATAAATAAGATGAAAAATATGATTGGTGCGTACTCTCACGCACGGTTCTACTTCGGACACTCTCTTCTCGTACTATAATAAATGTATCCTCTCTCTTAACGCTCTATGGCAAGTGACGTCACGCACATTTCTCTCATCCTGACTCTCTTCAACCGTACCGTATACAAAACACCTAGACCATACCACACTACGCTCATTATCGTAACATAAACTTAAAGCTAAAGTCGCTCGCGCAACAATTCCATACATACTCTCCACGCTCATCCTTTCATCCAAACATTGTTCACTTTTACGTCTAAATTTTGTAAAGTTCAGATTATAATATCTAGTTTATTATAATATGTAGGTATATAATATTAGTATAGTATATTGTATATATAAGAATATAAAGTTCGAACAAATGCGTATACAGTGATATGTCTTCACGTGAACGACAACAATGTCGTGTGGTCTTCCTGACTCTGGACTTGGAACTCGACTAAAAAGAAAAGTCAAAAGGAAAGAAGACAGTTCTTAAAACTGACACCGACATCTGGCACCCTTAAGATCGTTGTTGCATTCATCCCAACACTAAATATATCACGTTCTATCCTAACCAGTATCACCTTATCGTGAAGACTATCGATCGATCGAAATTTCAATTTCGTAACCTGTACGTAAACAAAACTATCGCGAAACAACGTCACACCTCGAACAATATAATTTTCCACCATCGAAAATAACTAACTGAGAGACTCGAACACGATGAGTGTAACGATCCAAAAAGAAGTACATTGGTACTTCAGAATAAGTACTGTTTCTTCTCTGTATTCAGCGTTCGTTTCTTCGGGAATAATATGGGAATGAATATAGAAATGAATATAGGAATGAATATTCAATTGGTTCGTAGAAATGAATCACCCTGGTGCATAAGGCCGGGTCGTCTCGTTTGATTCGACAGAACGCACCCTTGATGCAGTGGAACCGTTTAGAGGCAGCTCGGTGTGGCTCGCTGGGTGGTTAATAGTCCGCGTTCCGTGGCGTGCATGATTAGCGAGAAATTATATTTACGAGCGCGCGTGGGCGGTGGTGAATAAAGTCGATCACTCGAGCCAAGAACACTTCCGCGATGATCTTTCCGCGAGGGTGTGACGGCCGGCTCTTATCGATGATTTCCATCGCGGCTCTCGACAGGGATCACGTAGAAACCCGAGCGCAGCGTGCACGACGATAAATTATAACGCGAGACACGGCGTGTGGACGAACACCGTAACGCAATAGTTAAACGCAAGAATATCGATGCACGGACGAATTTATTACATGGGAAGCGGTTTCGTTCAGATTTTCTTCTTCGATTCGGTTCCGACTTCTTTCGTGCTTCCATTCACGTCTCAGAGCCCAGATCACGGTTATCGATCATTCAAAAGGGAGATGGTAATCTAGCCAGTGTTCGCGTATTGCTAATTGCCGTTTTAATTGGTAACGTGTAGAGTGCGTATGTGATTCGTAATCGAGTCGAACACGATAAATAATATTAGCGCACGTGGGTATGAAAAATAATCATTTTCACGTCGGTGGGCGGTTCTTGTTACGCTTTCAACGAATCGAAGTTGAGTTTTCAAATTAATTGCTACTGTTGGGACCAATGTCGATCCCAACATCGATACGAGATTGTTGAAATGTGGGGGAAAGATCCAGCAGGAGACTTTCGATTTTACAGAATTTTTATCTTGCAAGTCGAACGCGATTTAATATCATGTGTACGTATATTTGTAGGGATTGTCTTTGTTAAATCTCTCGTGACTAAGATTTAGAGGTTTGAAAAGTAAAGAAACTCTTTTAATATTACTACTGTGTTTATTCGAAAAGAAAAGGCTCGCTTGCAAGTAACTGGCTAGACTTTCTTCGACAAATTTCCAACAAGTGTCTCTCGCGCTTCTCTCGCACTCTATATTCTCACACGCATTCATTCCCTTTCATTCTAATCGTTAATCTTTCTCACTGAATGCATCTGGTCACGTCACCAAAAATTCCTCAGTCTGGCGCCATCTTAATTGCTCGACTTTCGCACCTTGGTTCGGACTCACTGCTGCACAGTGGTTCAAAAACGGAGAAAAGTCTAATTTTTTCAATGTAAAAAATGAATTTTCTTAATGCAGTTTCAAAGTAGGATAGTTGACGCACAAAATCTAATAAAAGTTTTTGAAAAATGTTTTATAGTTTGGGAGAAATATCAATTGGAGTACGGAATAGATGTTACTTTTAGCGGAAGATATAACGTTAAGATTATAAGTAACTGATAACATTTAATGAAAAAAAGTTTCAATAATTGAATTACATACATCAAAATGAAATATTGTATCAATCCGCCATTTTATTTCTATTGAATATTTATTACCTTTCTGAATTCAGACCACTAATTCGTAATAAATAAATTCGATATCTCCTGAATACCAAGGTAAATATGGTAATAAAATAAGAAAATATGATAATTATTTAAAATGTGCGTTCAACAACTGGGTCTACCGTTTTATTTTCAGCAATTTTTATTTCAGATTCGTAATCAGACCTCGAAAACATTCAGATACCAATTTTGGTATGAATAAATACTTCCATATTGATGTTCTGTAATTTTTTGAGGATCTTGGCCCTTTCCCTTTAGATTAGTCCTTCGCCCTTTATTACACACCAGGAATTTACGAACACTCTGTACACACAGTTTACAAAATTAGAGAAAGTGTGTTACGTGTATAGTATTAAGAAAAAACCTCTGTAATAAATTAAACGAACAATATCATAATCCGACCAAAATGTCCTATCGAATACGACTCGTAAATTCTTTTCCAATCCGATCTTTCTGTCACCGCGTGATACACCAATTCCAGTCGCGAAAAAAAAAAAGAAAATCTTACGAAAAAATTAATTACATAACCACCTCGTGCGAAGAACGAATCCACTAAATTGCGAAATACACGGGAACTCGATTCCCGTGTACCGATCGAGTGCAAGAAATACAAGAAACGAAGGTCGATTCGAGAAGCGCCAAGAAACTACTAACTACATCAAGGATAAGGGATGGGGGAGCGAAGAGGATCGTTGCGTTTCTTAAAAATGCTAAACTACCAAATAGGCACTCACAAGGACGGTCGCCGATAACCATTAACGATCGAAGACGCTCGATTGTAAATACATATATATATTTGTAATAAAAGGGTGGAAATAAATGTAAAAAAAAGAATTGATTTCCAATTGAAAGCGGCGCGTGATAAATACACGAAGACCGCCCCGTAAATTACACGAGCGTGTACGCCGACTCGCGCGCCACGCATTGAGCGTGCAACGCGTCTAAAAACGGCACCCGATTCGCAAAAAGGGCCGACTTAACCGAAGTAGATAGCCCGAGCGCCGCGGCGAGAGACGCGCTCGAACGGATGCGTGGATCATCCGAGAGGGGACTTTCAGCATGATCTAACAAGGAGAAGAAGAAGAAGAAGAAGACGAAGAAGCGGAGGAGAACCGACGTAAAGTTTCTCCTCTCTTCCGAGGGAAGAGGGCATCGCCCTGACCGTGACCTAGCCACCGCTCCTCGGGCAAACGCACACACACGCACGTTACACCGCACACGTGCGGGCAAGTATAAAGCCAGCGAAGGGCACTGAATACGGTTTCTTACAGGCTTCCGAACGAATCGTTCATCAGGAAATTTCGTATCGGTTTGAATATCGTTTGATTAACCGTCGAGACGGTTAACGCGAACCAGCTCCCAACGTTCGACGTTTCGAAAACGAGCTGGAGCTGGAGCTTAGGTTCGGATTACGCGAACCTCGGACTGGGGGAAATCTCGTTCGGTTTCGAACGAAAGAAATGATTCATTCGGTAGTAAGTGGAATGCGCGAAATATTGACACGTGAAGATTGATCGGAAACGCGAGAAGGCGCGGAGATATTTGGGTTGTTTGGAAAGTGACTTTGTTGTCCAAAATGGAGAATATGTATAATTTGATCAAATGTTTGTACGCTTTAAAAAAATCGTGTTTTGTTTTTGCTAAAAATTGCGAAATGACTTTTCGAACAACCCAATAGTTTTCTTTGTTCTTTTGTGAAAACTGTTCGGTGTTTTCAATTGTGGATGATTTTACGCGTTGGGTTTAATTATTTGGCGCGCGTAGACGAGTTTTGTTTGTTACACGTCGCAAGGGATACGTTTACGGTGATTTTTCTCAAATTTAGGTGACCACCGCGCGTGTATATAATATGTATTATTAGAAGTAAACATTTCGATCTCGGATTTGGGTCCTCTCCAAACTCTCGAGTATCGAATAGTTGCGCACGCATAAAGTTACGAAGCGAATGACGAGGAAATAAAAAAGGACAAAGACGTAATGTTACTTGTAATCGAGGTTGGGAAGAACTAAAGGTCGAGCGTGAATTGTTAAATTGTTGAAAAATATAATCGAACTAATATACATATGCTAAAATATCTGCTTAATCTTCTTGTCTAATTTTAGAAAATGAGAAGAATAGTTATCCAGCGAGACGATCGATTGAGATAATTTCGTTGTATGAAACAACGATTTATTTGAAAATTGTAAAATCAAAAAAGAAAGATGAATGGTACCTCAAATACTTCTGTATTACTCGTATGTTACAATGCAAGCAAGAAAATGTTTACATACATATTCATAGAAATTGTAACTCGTAGTCGTTTTTATTTCTTCTCAAAGCTTGAAAATTCTTCGTAAATGTCCATCGCGCGGTGTATTTTTCTTTGACGACTCCAATCGTTGAATTTCGAAGAAATTTCAAGAACTCTACGACCACTGTGAAATTTTTTCTCCAAGACAATACAAAGTTTTTTATTGCCATTGCTGGATTCGCTGAGGCACCAGCATAGCATGCACACGCGATCACGCAAATCGTGACGAGGAGTGTGTTTATCGTTGCGTTTCGGTCTCTGCAGTGTACAGACTGCATCGTCTGCCAGTTTCGCTGACAGTGAAACCAAGCATCGAAACCTTCGACGTTTTCCTATCGAAATAAGAAAATTTCAAATCTAAGATCGTCGATTGCGTTTATCGCTCGATGCTGTATTTTCCTCGGTATCGAGACTATTGACAGTTCTATTAGAGAATGTGTCTGTACTCTTGAATGGGCGCAGTTAGCGTAGTAGAGCATGACCGTGTGTAGTCAGACTCTCGGTAGCTTTCGTTCCTAAATAGCTATTAAACTCTACAGCGAACTTGATTCCTTTGTAATAAAAACTCTAATTTATTGACTCATTTAGTACAGTTAATTTAATCCGTTATAACTGTTTAATTGTGCCAAAGAAACGCTTCTTTGAATTACTTTTGCGGAAAAATCGTAAAATTATTCAAAGGATGCTCCAGTTGTGCTATATTATTCTCTATTTTACGATTAAGATAATTTCCATCTGTGTCTGCTAAGAAGTTATCATCTTTTCCAACGCGTATACGTCGAGATTTTCGAAAACAGGTGTACTCAATTTTTCGAAATGTTCAACGATAAGTGTTAAGTACAAATATTGTACAATTTTGAGAACACAAGATTGACGATTTAAATGGAAAAAATTCATGAAACGTTGCAATTACGATTACACGAGAATCGATTATTTAAATTCCAACCGACAACTTCGATATACATTTTATCATCCAACCCTTTTCCATTTTCGAACTTTTAACTCATCGTCACGATTATTCATTGATCCATTTTCTTCGTTTCTAGCAGTCTCGAAACCTTCGACCACAATATCATCGCACAAGTTACGCTTGCGCATTGCCAATTCCCAACCGAGATCCAATATCTCGAGTATCGTTTGCACGTATAATTTCCACGGTACAATGTTTGCAAGCATCGTTAAAGATTAAACGCGTTACACTTCGATACAATTTTCATATTTGTACACCGATGGTATCGATTCCCGCTGGAAATCCGGGGAGCTTCGTAACGAAAATTTTACCGGGTAGATAATTGCAATCACACGATCGCCTAACCAGTAAAATAAATCCTCGTGGCTATTAATGACGCGCGAAAGTCTCCCGCGTACGCGATCGGGGAATTTAATCGGTGTAAATCTGCTGGTCCAATTAAATTGATCCGATACTTCTCTCCCGGCCGGTATAACTGGATTCGCTCCCCGCATAGACCAACGATCGCTGGGATCGTTTCCCGTGGATACAAGTACGGACGAATCGTTTCATTAATTTAGCAAACCATTAGTTTCGTGCCGTTTCCAGACGTAGCACCGACCACCGGAATTTTCTTCGCTCGAACGGAGAAGACACGAGTATATTTTACAGCACGAACGAGCCGCGCACGAAGGTCCCTGCTTACGCCAGAATTACGCGTGCTGCAAATGATTTCGAGGCGTTTTCCTCGCGGCATGCGATGCTTAAATCGTAGCGAACGAAACACCGTACGCGCATAAAGAAAGGGAATCGAAACGTATCGGGAACGGGCGCGTGAATTTATCGTACATATATCTTTTCATTAGGCCGGTATTCGATGAACACTTCGCTCCGTAACCTTAGAACGGCGACACCACGACGCGAAATATTTTCTCACAGAGTCGATCGCGATATCACAATAATTTTGCCTAATAATTCCGCCGGCGAGGTATTATAATTTCAAACGCAAGCAAGAGTTTTCTTTTTCCTTTTTCTTCTTCTTTTTTTTTTGCATCTACGAAGTAGAAACTTGTTTCCGTTTAGCTACCTCGCGGAAAATACGATTTGTGCAATTTACATTCGCGTGACAGAACTATCAACCGCGTTTAACGTTGAATTACAACTCGTATATTGAATCGATAATGTTCGAACTCCTCTTTACCGTGAATTCCACTTACTCGTAGTCGTTTGAATTACAAAAGAGAATGTTCGGTTGCGTATAAAGAATTCTTAATATTCTACTGGGCACGCGATATGATTTCAGTACACTTGATTGTGTCATTTTGTCCGTTGCTTCGTTAAATGGAGTAAAGAGTCGAAAAGGGTAGTTTCTTTGTTACCTGTAAATGATTATTTATTTTCGATACTGTTCGACCGTATGTGTGAGATTTCTTTGAGAATCGTAACAATGGAAGAATATATAATATTTATTCTAACGAAATAAAGAAAGTTGGGAAAGTATATAGGAAGAATTGAATACATGAAACATTTTATATCGCTATGTGTCGTATTTTTTAATATTCGTATTCTAAACGTGTGAATGATATTTTACGAAATAATTCAATAACGTCCTCGTTGCATATTTTTCTACCTTGCAAACGAAACCAAACCATTGAAAATAATGAACAATTTTGCTACGCGTTCAAATTGTTCGCTCTCGAAATCTCGAGAGAAGAAACTACCCTCTCCGGCTTTAATACTCCGATAATTGCTATACTTTGGCGGATAAAATTCCAAGCTACAACGAAGTGAACGTTGTTCGTGATTTCAATCTCTATCGTATTCTAAACGTGTGAATATTTTACGAAATAATTCAATAACGTCCTCGTTGCATATTCTTCCACCTTGCAAACCATTGAAAATAGTGAACAATTTTGCTACGCGTTCAAATTGCTCTCGAAATCTCGAGAGAAGAAACTACCCTCTCCAGCTTTAATACTCCGATAATTGCTATACTTTGGCGGATAAAATTCCAAGCTACAACGAAGTGAACGTTGTTCGTAATTTCAATCTCTATCGGCGGGTTAATAACTTTTGGAGCCGGCGATTTTTCGCAATTTGCTTCTCGAAACGAGTACCATGGGATATATGCGAGTTGCCTCGTTCCTCGATACTTTCGCACGCAGCCGATGTAATTCACACTAGGCGTGCACGCGCAGGGAACGCAATGCGGTAGAAAAGTGTCTAGTAATAAACGCGTAGCGCAAATCGACGTCATAACTATTAATACTTGCACGATATACCGTGTCTCGAGGCCGAATCGAGTGTAACTATCCACTTTCGCCTCTCTTGTTGCTTGGATCGCGGGATTCTATAATTTCCGATCCTTGAATGGACCAATCACCGCACTCGCCAATGCTGTTCTTCGGAATTCGTTTAACGCGAAAATTCTTTTCTCGTTGCGTCACGGTGATGAATTCCACGTCGATCGGTTTAATTGTCCGTTTAACAGCATCGCAAGGTCCTGTGATCGCGGACACGTTACTAGCAGGAAGATTAACACGTGACAAGCTCCGATGCAAAGTCAGCATTCACGATATCCTAAGAATCATCGATTCTTCGGCCAGTGGTTTCTTTTCTCGTTGATACTTGTACTCCTTTGATGGAGATTGGAATTTTTGTTCATTTTTTAACAAAAGAATACATTTTCCAATAGTATTCACATTTGTGTAAAGTTTGTGTTTAATATTCGTCTACTATTGTTTCATTGTTCCAGTTGCACGACTTGGAAGAATATTTGAAAGAAATAAAATGTCGACAATAGGAGGGTGTGTAATCATTAATTGATAGAATGTGAAAATAATTGTAACCGTGATGTTTAATCAAAAGAACGATATGACGAGAGATAAAATTGAGCAAAGATATTTATCTGGATATACATTTTGAATAAAATATAGAATATAAGCTTTTGATATATTATCCGTTCGTTAAAATTATGTACTTAAACGATACAATGAAATGAACTTTCTTTCCCCTGTGTGCCAATACGGTAAAATACAATAAATGAAAAAAATATCTGCACACGACACACACTAAATACGTTCGTGTAAATGGAAAAATCTAATAATTTGTACTATTACCATTGATTAACAGTTTTCTCGAAAAAAATAATTTAGAAACACCGTCGCCAAAGCTGATCACCCGATACGTTACAATGAAATTCCAATACGGTTCAAATTTCGTCGTCTCTTAGGACATAATCTGAACAATTTGAAATTAACTTTCATCTGGGTGCATGTTTCATCGAGTTGGACGCGCTTACTGAATTATCTTTATCGCGCAAGAAACATGTGTAATAATAATACTCGGTAGTGCGGTATGAATCACGAAAGAAAGTAATTTTACATTAACAGTAAATCTAGATTAACAGCAATGGAAGTAGAGCTGGCCGGTGTAGGGGCAATGAAACGGATTGCAAAATGAAAATTAATTTTCATAATGCTTCGAATAATTTAACGGCCTGGCGGTTACTCGAACTTAAATTTGACGACGGCACGAGCTAGGCCAGCGCTCGATGACCGTAAAACACCATGACGTAGATTAATAAAAGACCCACTTGAACCCGTGAATCGTGCTAGCATAAAGTCACCGTTTTATGTTCCATAAAATGTTACGGCACTTCTTCGAGGGGCGCGTTTGCACGCTCGCCGTGTAAAAAAAAAAAAAAGAAAAAGAAAAGGGGGAGAATGCATACGCCCCGTTGGCTTACTCTTAACATAGATCGGATTATACGACGATTCCTAGATTCGGGCCTAGATTGTTCGTAAAGTCATTTCATTTTTTTTTTTTTCGTGAAAATGAAACACGATTTTTGTAGAATGTATAAACATTTTGTTAAATTATATATTCTCCATTTTTGGAAACGAAATTACTTTCCAAACGACCTAATATAATATTCGTGTTAATGTCTCGTCGATGAGACGAAATTACAATCGACAATGAAATTAAAAGAGACGATAGTCAATGGACAATAGTCGTGCATCGAGTATTCGCGATAGTTCTAATCAATTGCACGATGATAAATCTTGAAAGGTCGTCGCGCAAAATACTAACTTGGTTTTTTCAACGAAAAGAATGTCTTCGTTCTTACTTCGTTCGTCCATAAAATTACAGTTCTCGCGCTTTCAACCTTTTCTTTTCTCTGTTTCTATTTCCACAAACCGAGTGACCGACTTACATTGACACTAATGACACCGCGCGTTTTTCTCGACCCTCAATTGGGTAGGATGGTTCTTCACACTTTTCTTTGGAAGCGTCGCGTTCGGCTGGTCATGGCTGTTGAATTTGTAGTTTATTGGTAATTTTTTACACTCATTTTGCAGTTTACGGTCCTATAATCTTTTAAAGTCTCTTTTACGAAATCGTTCGAGTGACGAAGGAAGGCGATAGCCGCTGGAAGATAAATATAATGTAATACCGTACGACGATCTTTCCAGGGTTTCGTAAAATTTGTGTTCATCTTAAAGAACGTTATGATCGTCCTCCATTAACCGACAGCAATAGATTGTGGGCGAACAATAGAATGAAGGTTGATCTAGATGTAAAATGAAACGTTATAATTCGAGACACGTACTCAACTATTGACGAAATTGTAAGAAACGAACGAAACTCGATAGCAATTATTTGTAAGAAGAAACAATGCATACGAATTTAATAAAAATTGACGAAAGTATTGTCAATGAATAGGTGCGGACTATTTTTAATTACACATAAATGGAAATTTGTCAAAAGTAATTTGAACAACGTGCAACTGCGAATGGAGTGCAAAACTTCTCGAGTTCATCGGAAATATTCTCACGAAGATGTAGATAAAAATACAAAAATAAAAATGTTCGATAGTGAAAGGACGCATCCCGCGCCCACACACCTAATTCCTCTATTCCTTGTCCATTCTTGGAATAGAAACGCCACTGTAACCGGATACATGAAAACGAACCGACCTCGTTCGCTTCCTTCTAACCGGGTAACACTGTAAATCCTAAATCACCGCAAAAAGAAAATATTCGCGTTGTAATAATTTTTACTATCGAATAAATCCTTTATTTTTACGTACATGATAAAGTAAACACATTATTACCATTTATACAAGACTACACGGTAATGAAATAAAATTGCAAATTTGCAAGCGCCTTACCGAGTCGTCGACTAATAATAGAATAAGAAAATAATAATAGAAGTAGAAAAATATCTAAAATACTTGAAATATGAGTAGATATTCGATAAAAATTTCAAATCTTCTGTCTTTGTCGCGTAAACAAATACACGTACAATACATTAAAGAAAGTAATCTTGCGTAATAACGAGCTCGTAGCCAGAGATGGCTTTGAATCTAACCTCGAAATTACGTACAGTGATTCGAGAAAAACAGTGTAGTTAACGTACAAGTCCAATTTTAACGAGAGTTTGTGTGCACGTTTATATCGACAAAAAATATTTTCGAGAGGATACAATCAAGACCAAAAAATTAAACATTTCTTCATTTTATAATACAATTTGTTTAGGGAACTTTATTCATAGTTGAAGGATAAAGCGCTAAAAACTGGACATTTTTTGCAAGAAAACTTTTCTTGTATCTCGATTACGAAGTTATAAGGAGAATGAAAGTCGTTGCAAGCTCTCCAATCGTCTGAAATCGATTGAAGTCAGCCATTACAGTGTCACTTTCTCTTCGATTTTTCAAGTACAACTTCGCAGCAGTGCGAAATAAAGCAAAACTTTTCATACGAAAAACGTTCTTAGTGCCTCATCATTCCGTTGCAAAAAGATCTAAAAAAAGTTGCACTGAAAAAATTAAAAAAAAAAAAGAAACATTAAAACTTTCGAGACTTGATTTCACCTTCTCAAGAAATTTTTTGTCGATAAAAAAATTTATATATGCATTATCATGCTCTAAAGTACACAAACTTTCATTGAAATCAATTTCACAGGTAAGAAGAATTTCCTTATTATTATAAATCTATCGTATTCGATAGATTCCTCAATAATTTTGTCGTTGGATAAGAAACGAAGCTATTATTGGGTTATTCGAAAAGTAATTTTCCAAAATGGAGAATATATAATTTAATAAAATGTTTACGCACTCTAAAAAAATCGTGTTTCATTTTCACCAAAAAAAAACGAAATGACTTTCAAAACAAAGTTATAGTTTCGTCGTTTTATTTTTCTAAAGATGCCACTACCATTTAATAAGCATACAAAATTTCACGTAGATCCGTCAACTCGTTCGTATACTTACAGTCGTTCAAAGTTCAATCGTCATACTATTTTTTACCATGAAAAAACCCTGAAAACCTATCCAACAACCTAGTAGTGCCGAATACATATCCTTGCCACTGTACACCGTATTATTTCTAATTCTCCATGCGTGACGTAGCCATCGACGCGAGCGGTTGTATCTTGGCAAGTGTGTCTCGATGCGTCGCGAGCTCGCGCAGAAACGCCACCCAATTTGCAACACAATAATAACGAGCACTCCCTTGGAAAATCTCTCGAAGGTCTTCCACGTGGTGCACAAATCAGAGTGGTGTTTTCGGAGGCCACGTTGCCGGTATAAAGTACAGCTTACGAGCCGCGCGTCGGGACACAAAGACGCGTTCCAATATTAGGGGAACGCAGATGGGTCGACGGGTATCGCGACGTAAAAATGTATAGGAGGAACTAAGCCAACGGAGGAAAGGAGGAGGAGCAACAGTCGTTAGAACGTGGTCGTAAGGCCTCGGAAATACGAGGCTGTTTTGGCGAATCGGTGAATTTATCGCGCGATTCGCACGCTTTTTCAGCCAGGGGGCCCTCGGTCGCGATTGCGTCGATATTTTCAGAACTCGCGCGTCGCCTGCTCGCGACCTCGTCGTCTTCGACCGTCTGCGAACCCTTTCGATTTTTCGAGTACGTCCCCACCGCCCCTAGCAGCGTCGCGTTTTCTCAAGTTTTTCATCGATTTTTTAATCAATTTTTATCGTCGAACGAACAATCTAGAAATTTTAATACGACAAGAAGCGCGCGATCGACGCGACGAACGATCTTCGTCCGAAAGATCTCTCGTTGTACGTTAGAAAGGTGTAATTCGAATCGCGGCCAATCGAAAGAAAGAAATGCTCTCGAAGACGTCGACGACGCTCGATCTATCGATTTCTTGACACCGACTGACCTCGTTCGCGACGCTTGCCCGACGTCACGAGCGTTCCCCCGTTTGAAGATGCGATTATTTCAGAATGGTAAATCACCATCGGTGAACATCGATCGAAGAGTATTTCACCGTGTTACGCCAACGATCCGATATTTAGATTTATCGCTCCGACATCGACACCATCGATACTAATCACGAAGGTGTGTCATTTATCAAACGTCAGGCTCAGCGACGAGGTCACCTGCAACCGGACGACGGAACCATTTTTCGTTACGTTTGCTAAATTCAACGATCACAGCGAACGTTATTCTCTCGATGGAGATTCCTTGAAGGTTTATCGTAGGATTTAATAAACGTAAAGTGTATTCAATTTTGCTACGTTCGAGAATATACATCGACACGTTTCGGTGGAGAAGCTTTTACGTTACGATGTTTAAACGTACGGTATAAAATTATTAGGTTGTTCTAGATTTTTCTAGAGCGTATAATAATTTTACTAAATTATACATTCTCCATTTTGGAAACCGAAATGACTTTCCAAGCGATCCAATATTTCCAAGTCGAAGATCTTTGAAGATCTGAACGGGAAGAAATATTGAATCTGATTCCTCTATCGCGTGAAATTGAAAACGGAAAGGACGATTCACGTTTCCAAACAACCCTCTTAATTCTTAACGTAGCTCGAGACTTGGCTTGCTTTTTTACAAAGCAGAGTCCCCGTTGTAAGAGAAGAGCATCCAGTGGGATTCTCGGCATTCTTTCTTGGCTTCCCCTCGTAAATCAAAGACCATCGCGAACAATGCGTCCCGGGCAATTAATAACGGTAACAAACCCTTCTGGAACCAGTTCTGTAAACGCTAAATCAACGCTCGACGTAAAGGAAGCTACGCAACGATGCTAGGATATCATCTCGATGTAAAAAAAATCGAATGGAACCTCCTTGCTCGTTTTTCTTGTCCCTTCGCGTCGTCTACGAATCTCCGTCGGGTTTTCTCGCTTCCTCTTTCGAGGTCGTTTCTCTCGATTCGTGGCGTATCTTAATGCACAGTACGTGTGCAATATGGCAGCGCCGGCCCGTATATCGAGGGTTCATCGTGGGGCCCAAGGGGTCACGACCCAATCGCCAGAAATTCCTTTATCTTCATTCCTGCGTTTTTATTACACCCTCGCCGCCTTCTCCGTACGTCGCCCGTTCGATGAACCTTAATTGCGACTTGCGAGAGTCTTTGTTGCGTCGGGTTCCTCTTTGGAAACGATCACGAGCCCCTTTCAGGCGTGAATGTTCCTACCCGCCAAGTATGCGCGCCGTCGCACCGTGTTTCACTTTTCAGAGAAGGGAAACGCCTATTGAATCGCATTGTGTTTTGTTGAAGTAGGTTCGTCCACGTTTGTTCGTTACCCTTGGATCGTTTCCTCGATAATTAAAAAACCGTTACCGTTTCGATACTTCTCGAGCCAATCGATGATTCTTTCATGGGTTTTCGTAGTATTCAAGTGCAGAGTGTATTTAATTTTGCTACATTTAAAAATATACATCGAAACGTTTTTCGTTATTCTGATAATGTTTTTTTAGTACATTTTTTTAGTATCTTTTTTAGTATCAAGTATCTGTTTCTATGTCGATACTTTGTGGTCCAATTGACCAAATTTTATCTTTCGAAATGCATTACTTTGATCGATTAGTGTATTTGCGGGGAAAGAATGTCTAAAAGTTTAAGAATGTTTATTCCCTATTTTCGTTATTCTTGAAATACCTTGTTAAGTGAGAAATATTATTTCTACGCTGTTGTTTCGTGATCTAATTGATAATATTATACTTAGTAATTGAATAGTGTTTTCGTGTTATTTTTATTCGTTCGTGAAGCTTTTATTATTATTACTGTTGATAATCTTGAGGTAACCAGGATTACAAGTTTTTCATCGATTTTTTAATCAATTTTTATCATCGAACGAACAATCTACAAATTTTAATACGAAAACGAGCAACTTTGGAAAACCGAAGTGAAAGTCCTCTTCAGAAATAATTGAATTATACATTTTTACGAAACAATATAACGATTAAATAAAGTTACAAATATTTTAGCCGAAATACTTTTATTTTGTCGACTCAAACAACCTTTACTTATTATCATTAGTTTACACGGTGCATTCTTTTTACACTAATATTATCAAAAATCGAAGAAACGCAAATTAACTAACCCAAATGTACTTTGAATAATATAATGTGACAGCAATTTATAGAAATACTTTCAGCGCGATTAATTTCTCGGAATTAATATTCTTTATTATTTTATGTTTCAGGTGAGTGTCGACTTAAATCGAATTGAAGCGATTCGTTAAATAAAACCAGAACGAATTCTTGAAAATATTGAAAAGAAGAACAACTATATTGAGCAAGTTTCATCGTCGTCAAATTGTTCAAACGTAAGTTGCACCGAACTGTATTCACGAAACGAGATTGCATTTCTAATTTAAATTAATCGAATCAAATTAAATTTCAACTCCTCAAATTTCTACTCTTAGTAAATCAATTCAAATATTAATTGACACGATATTTTACAAAAACACGAATTTTAAGAGTAAGAAAAACCTTTTTTCAACCGTGGATCGAGATAAAAATATTCAGAACGATCGTTCTGATAATGATTTTAAGATTTTCTCGTTGATCTCGTTCGACGAAAAGAAGCATTGTCACTTTTACCAAGCAGTTCATCGTCACGCTTCAGTTCGTGTAGAAATTACAGTTCTGCTTCCTGTACAATTTTTCTGTGCACTTTTCTCCCAGGAAGTTTCCCCGATTTTCAATTTCCTGTCTGAGAACGCGATAATGTTTCAATCTCGACCGATGAAATTCTACAAATTCGTACGAGACTTTCGAGTCACGTTCGTAATCACCTATCGGCCTGTGTAATCTGGAAACAGGGATGACGATGAATTCATAATGTAAAAAGGTTCCCACAAGAATTAAATGGATAGCAGGCCGCAGGATCGAGATTCTTGCGATTAGGAACGCGGAACGATACCGAACCTCGGAGATTGAAAGACGCCAGAACGATAACTCGACTACCGTTAAAACAACGAGCGAGTTACGTTACTTCGCCGTACGCGCGGAATACTGTTATTTTAACGCAATTTCACGAATTAAAAAGTAGTTAGTACGGAGACGTTACTTGATAAACTATACTCGACGGATTGGGCGAATACCACGATCTACGAGCGATAGGTGGTTTCCTGTTTAATCGTAATTCGAACGGTCTGTATTTATTCTACTTGATTAACACTAGCACGGTTATTTGTACAAGTGTCGTCCAATGTTCGATACTGGGGAAATTTAGTAACGGATTAAATTCTTTGAATTCTTGAATGGTAATTTAAATTTTTAAATAGTTGTTCGAATCTTTAAATAATTACTCGAATATAGAAATATTCTTTTGAATTTTTGAACAGTTATTTAAATGAAAATGTTACTTTCGATGCAATCTTACTATTGATTTCATGAACTGAATCAGGGCAGAGGTAGGTTATTACCAGCTAAACTATAACTGATGAACGACCAGCACGAAGAATTATGCCAAAGGCTATATTGGTTTCTTCTTGGTCATGATTCAAAAATAAATAATCTAATTTTATCCTACTTGTTAATTCTTATATTTGACCCACGATATATACGAGTATATATGTACATTTTCCAAAATTTGTATAAAATTAGTAACGCATCGAACTGAATTTTCATAATTAACTATCGAGACAAATGTTACGATAAATTTTCTACAAATTGGATAATCAAATCGTACCCTCCCGACCAAAGAGATAAATCTTATAAACGTATAACTGCATACTCAAGTTTAATCGAATAGTACTAATATCGATCTTGTATGTAAAAGATAATACTAAATTAATATATCGTTCGACATTCGAGTTACTATTTTATTATTTTAAATATATTTAAAACGAACTTTATTATTTAAATATATATTTAAATCAAATATTTCTATTACCGTATTGGTAATAGATAAATCCTACAATACGTTTAATTCAAAATCTTAATATCTACCTCAAATGTATTATCTTAAGTACAAGTGTTAATAAATAATTTTAAATCAATAGAATATCTTCACGTATACCAATGAGTTGAACTAACAAAAGTATATATATATAAAAAAAAAGAAAAGAAGCAACGTTATTGAAAAAACCAAGACGAGTGAATAGCAGACGTCTATTTCTTCCTGGTGCAAACTATAATTGTTACGTAGTCTGGTAGAATGGAAGATCGTGGTTAAAAACATTAGATGAACGCTATCGTCGAGTATTCATAATTACGTGTAACGTTACTCGATGCACAAAAAATTGTGGCATTGTTTGTCGTTCCGATTCGACACGTAGAATTCACCTGGCTGTTTTTACGTTTATTTCGTTTATCGCGTTCAACGACTGTAACTCGGCACGCACGCCTCGTTATTTCGAAGAAAATAAAATTTATTCATCAAGAAGCGCGTAACTACGCTACCCATGGATTAACAGTTAGATCACAATACATATTAGCAACGCTACTCGAGCATCGATCAACATCCATAAGAAACACGAGGGATCGTTGTCGTTGAATCGACTATCACAATAATGGGGGATATCTCGATTGAATGCGATGCAACGATCGAACAATATGATAACAATCTCGCTCGATCATTCGGTTAAAAGCTTCCTGCAATTGTGTCAATGAAAACGGTCCGTGTTCCTTTCGATCGCGATTGAAATGTATCGTCGACGATGAACCCAAAAGCGAAATGAATTCAGTTTCAATTGCATGCATTATCTCGATTAACGTTTGCTCGCAGCTTGTCTCGAAATTTTATTAGCAGAAACTACATTACCATCTCGACAAGGGAATTCGTATCAAATAGTCCAGTATACGCGATTAATTCTTAACACGTAAATGCTTTTAAGAACATTGCTTCTTTAATAGAAATTTGTTACAGTCGATAACATCGAGGTTAGTAGGATTAATTTCTAACTGAAATATGTTAAATCGAATATAAAATGGTCGGTCGTAATTAATATAATTGAAGTTTCATTTATCTGTCTGTATAATCGATTCGCTCGATATAATTAACGATTGCTCGCGAATAAAACTAAGAAAAGAATTTATCTCGATTTTCGGAGAATCGAATGGTTTCCGATATCTGGGAAAATTAAATTCTTAGCTTCGTTTCTAATTACATTCCTCGTAATTGGAGATCGAATAAAATCGAGAGGGCAATTTGTAATTTAAATCCCATTTTCGTAAAATTGGAAAGTACACGTTACTATTACTCGATAAATTCTAAACAGTTCGTAGTGAGGTAAAAAGAGACAGGTTAATTTTCACGGAGAAAATTAATTTCCTCTAAACGGCTGTTTTCGCGAGATTATTTTACTCCGAATTTTACACGACTCTGGAAAAGTAATCGAGTTGTCAGAAGTGACAGTCGTTCATGAACTATCTAGAGATCGTAATTCCTACGTAGCGACGTTGCGCTCATATAAATAATGATCGTACATCGGATAGATGATCGGAGGTGCAATTAAGGTTACCTACATAGCAATTAGAAGTGCACGCGGTTATATTCGTGCCGTCTTTAATGTTGATCGTCTCGAAACGATCGCTCGCTCGAATATTGTCACACTTCGTAAAATTAATAATGCTCTTTGATGATCGTACGATACATAAAACATAAAACCAGTCGGGAGTGCTCTTTTATCCTTTTACTAAGAAACCTCTTTTCTCCTCTAACACGAGTAAACAAGATTTCATGGTCACGGAGTTGCAACGCAAGGTGATACTAATATTAAACGATACACTTAGACTTCCACAAGACGTACAACGTTGCATCAAATGTAACGTTCAACGATTATTCAACCGTCGTACCAAGATAATAAACAACTCGTTATCGCAATTACGGGTTATCAACTTTGTCCCGAGAAACTTTCTTTCCCTTTCACCGTGCAAAAACCTCCAAGATTGACAAAAAGGTACGCTAAAAATAATAAGCGACTCGTTACCGCGTTCGCGAACCGTCGATTTTGTTGCAACTGGTTTTCTTCCCCTTTCACTGCTCGAGAAGCTACGAGATCGAACAACAAATAACTTGTAACCGCAATCACGAGTTGTCAACTTTGTTGCGGCGAGTTACCTTCCATCTCCCTTGTTTGAAAAACTGCGAACACGAGAAACGTTCGAGGGAAATAATAAACACACTTACCATAATCACGAGCCATCAACTTCGTTGTACCGAGCTCGCTCTCCCTCGAAGAAAAACCGAAAAAACGAACGATGTTCAACGTAAATAATAAACAACTCGTTACCACAATCACTGGTTGTCATCTACGTTGCAACGAGCTTTCCTCTCGCTGCAACGTTCGAAAGAAAAGGCAACAATGTTGAAAAACGTTCGACGTAGATGATGAACAGCTCGTTGCAACAACCACTGATCATCGACTCCGCGGCGAGCTTTCTTACCTCGGACGTAATTTTAATAAGACAAAGAGTCGTAAATCCGTGTCACCGGTTGGTCCTGGGGGTGAAAACCTTAATGTCTTTTAATTGGCGTGTCGGGATAGATCGTAGCGCAACAGCCATCCCGTGCATTGAACCGCAATTTAAAGCGTCGCGGTGCAAAGTACGCGCGGAACGGTATAACTCGCGTTAAGTCGACGTGGTGTTGCTTTCATGTTTAGGCATGAGTTAAGACGCCCTGTCCCCTCTACCCTTTTATCTTCTTAACACCGCGCGTCCACCCTGGGAGCGCGATATCGCGCGGTCGCCATTAATTTCGAAACGTTAACGCAAATCTGCGTAATCTTCTTAGGCGCGGCTTCGTTGTAGATTTTCTTTTTTTTTCTCTTTTTTTTTCAACGAACGTTAACGCCTCGCGTCGAGATTCCAAAGAATCTCGATGAAATTGTGGTTACGATCCCTCGACCAGAACCCTTTAATAACGTTCACTTTTCGCGGACGTTGGTCGCGTTTCCGTGGTCGTAGATTGTCGCGAAAATGAACGCGTGGTGTCGCGATAAAATGTCGGTCGTGGTGGAAACTATCGACGATTGTGGGAAGGATTTAATTTGACAGTAGGTTCAGGAGGTGCGTGATTTTGGCGCATCGATGAGGAGAATTACAGAAACGATTTATAGTTTTCTTCTATCGGTGGTACTGGCTTTTGTCCATTTAAGAAGGTATTGCAGTTTAGAATTTTTTAAAAGTCGATTTTATTTTTTTATTTCATTTTCTAGAAGTGGATCGCTTTGTAATTAGATGGGCTAATTTTGCTACGTGCTTCACTTGCTTCGATTCGTGAAAATTTCAATAGAATAGTTTGGGTGTACATCCCTGCTGCGTGTGAAATTTATAAGGGAAACTTTAAATGCTTTTTTGTTTTTGAAACGTTATTTTTTAAATTTGCTTCGACGCGTGAAAATAATATAGTTCGAATGTACATTCTTGCTGCGTGTGAAATTGATAAGAGAAACTTTAAATGAAATTTTTTGAAAACGTTATTTTTTAAATTGGATTCCGTATCTCAAGATGTTGATCGATTGAAGTAATATTTGGAGAGAATCTTCAATACCAGAGATTCTTAAAAATATTGAGTTTTACTATTTTTTTTAAACATGCTAATCACAAAATAAAACTAGGAAATATAAATTTAGAATTTCAATTTGCATAATTTTTTTATTTATCGAGATATTGACTTCTCCCTAGTTCCTGCCATAACTATATCCTTCCTAGTGAAGTATCTTCACAGAAAGTATCTGACCTTCTGTTTCTAATTAGCGAATCGGCTAGAATTTTGGAAGCCAATGGAGCATCTTTTTTAGAACAGCCATGAAACAAGAAGCTATAACTTCGGTAACTTTTCATATTTCTGAATAAAAAAAATACTGTGCATACTTATAAGATGGATAAACATATTTGTAAAATTTTGTTACAAAATAACTTACCTACCATTGACAAAAAAAATCATAAAAGGAACCGAGAAAATGACAGTCTAAACAGCAATACTCTCTTAACGAAACAAGTGTATATCGAAATTCAGTTTCTTCAAAGCTTTCTAATTTTATAATTCACTATGAGGTATACCTGTCTCTTCCCGACACGTGTCAATTTAACGAAAGAAATGTCCGTAAAGCTATTGTTAGCGAGTCTGCTGAGAAGTAGCTGTCGTTTCGTCGATCCTGACGTTTCATCGTATTTTCACGCGAAGCGAGACGAAATCCCTACTGGATTTCGTCAAGCCGTTCATGCATGAATAATGTCGGTCGGTGGACGTGGAAGGTAATGCTAGACGATGGAGGGTAATCAGGTTAGTCGTTCAAATTCCGCGTATATGCTTGTTATTAAATACGAATATGGTTTCTCGCTCGGTTATCGGGATCAAGGTGATGTTGATCTTTTTAACGCGTAACGAGTTTACACAGGGAAGATACGATGGTAGGTGCAGTGGATGAATATTTTTCGAGAGATTTGTAAAAGTTCCCGCCGATGGAACAGTTACAAATGACCGTTCCTCGCGAATTTTTCGATAAAATCGTTCAAATTATGACACGCTTCCACTCGCGTTAATTGATCGTTCTTTATTATCAGCGAACTGCGGATGTTACGCATTTACAAGGTATGCTAATACGGGAAACAGGTAGCGAACGCGAACAGATAAATATTTCGTTAATTAATATTTAATATTTTACTTTGCATAAGTACACATATCCTGCCCGCGGTTTTGCATACTCGCGTATACCGTAATTGCGTAAAATCCACGGTCTGATTATTGGTTGCCAATATCTGTGCAGTCGATCGCCAATTCAAGATAAGAGCATCTTGCTCTTTGGTTCGCGTGAGAATATTTCGAAATTAAACGTAATCAAAATGATCTGTTCTTAAAATTCTTTACTCGGGTGTGCCCTCCATCCGCGTTTTCAATGCAGAATAATTAGGTTGGTTCGATAAGTTCGGTCATCGTTTCGTAATCAATTTTTTCCAATAATAATGTACTTGTTGATATTGCATTACTCACAATTCGATATATTCTGTTCTCTTGTGTCGATATTGTTCTAAAGTTTTCATTTTGCGTTAGTAACTATAAAGCTTCGGGTTAAAAACTATGGAACGAATAAATAATATTTTCGATACATTTTGAACGTATGTATTCGTTTGTATTACTCGTGTCATAGTTTGTAGACTATGTATTTACTAAAAATTCTCACCTGGATTTGATTATACCTATACCTACCATATAGGTGAAGTATGTATAATTACAAGAACAGCACAAAAATAATTTGTACAGTTTAAGGAGGATAAGTTTACTATGAACGACGAGGCATGTAATTATCACCCATTCCGTCCTCTTTAAAACGCTTCGAGTGCAATTTCCTTCCATAATGATATTGAACTACGAAACTATCTTCAAAATTGATTCGAATCGAGAAACCTCCACATTCTTCGAACTTGGATTCGGAGCGTTAAGTATAGATCGTACACAATAATAAAGAATATACAACTGATCAAACGTTATTAAATATTTAAACAAAAAAAGATTCTACATTCGTCGAAACTATTGGACAACACGATTATATCGAATAGTATTAAGTTTCAAGAAACTTTGAAGAATAATTTCATCCCTGGATCGTGCAACGTATCCAAAGAGACACGTGAAAATCGTTATTGGAGACTTTGATAACATTTAATCTAAGAAAATATTTATAGAAAAATAAAAATTCTACATTCGTCGGAAACTTATTGGACAACCTGATGGTATTGAATAGTATTAAGTTCCAAGAAACTTTGAAGAATAATTTTATCCCTTGGTCGTACATAGCTAAAGAGACGCGTGAAAATAGTCGTCGGAGTGTTCGCGATCGATCCTTATCAGTTGGACGCGAAACATCGTGGTCTAGGCCGCGTCACTTTTACGGGGCCCTAGATAGATATACAGTTGCGGTGACCCGATGTTGGGCCCCGTACGATCGTTGCAGATACGCGAAAATGTCGCAAGAACGGAGACAGTTATACGGGGCTGCGGAGCGCTTTTCCGTGACTCGTTTACGAGCACGTTGTACCTGACATTCCGGCTCCACGCTCGCGGAAGAACGTGTTCTCGGACGAGTCACTCCTCAGGAATCCCTTCGAGGCAAGTAAAACCGGCCTTGGACCTCCTTGAGGCCTCTTGTGTCAATATGCTGCGCCTGCAGCCTTCCCCTCTTTGACATGCAGATCGGTTCTGCCAGAAGAAACAAACGTGCCTGGCTTTCACGAAGTGGGAACGAGTGTCACGATGCTCACCGATTCCGAATTCCACTCTTCGATCGAACGTACCAACCGCGATTACGACTTATGTAACTCTCGATCCCTTCGAACGGAGGCTGTGTTCGAATTAGCAGACACGTAGACATCGACGAGTCTGAGATAGTAAATGTCTCGACGTTTCTAGGTTCGTGTCGTATTACCTTCCGCGTAAGAAGTACCATTGGATGTCACCGAAAGGATAGCAGTAAAAAAAATTCGGTGAACTTCTCAGAGAGAAGACAGAATTAACGGAGCGTTCGTAAAATAAGTTACCAAACTCGAGAAATATAATTATCGAGCAACCTAGTACTATACTGTTCGATAAGTTTTATCAAACGACAAAGGTTATCGAACAATCCAATATCCTAGTTTCTTTAACCTCAAAGTGTTCCTCTGTCGGATTGTACTCTAAAAGTCTTCGGTTCAAAGATGTTCCAAGCATACGAAACTCGTGCTCTTAATTTAATAATATTACAATGTCAGGTAATACAAAAGCGTTTAATCGTATCAACTATTGTAACTTTGATATACACGACGAAGACAGGACGGATCTTTGGAACGCAGCATGGTTAATACTCGAAGGTATCGTTTGAACACAGTCCCGTAAGCGATTCATTTCCAAGTTACAGACTTCGAAAGTTATACATTAGCGGTAAGATTCCAGCAACCGAATAAACCGTCAGGCATGTATAATCATCGTTTGCTATTGCTCGGATAGGATAGAGGAATGTAAACAGTCGTGGTTGCACATCGAGCAAAGGCGAAGAACGATAGCATTGGTTAAGATGGTTTCCGTGATCGAGGAATCCACTTCGAACACTTTCTCCGATGCGCAAAATTAAAAGGTTGTTACTTTGAATGGAAACATTCCCAGCCGTGTATTCGTGCAATGTTTTTTTTTTTCATCATTTCAATGGATGATAGAGATTGATTTTCGAAGCTCGATCGCTTCTTCCAGGGACACCCTGTACGTGCATCGGAAAACACGTTACGCAGAAATCGATGTCTTCGAAAACAAGGCTCGAAGGAATTCGACGAAGGTCTTTGAAGTTTCTCGGAATTGGAGAGAGACGCGCCAAGGATTTTTCAAGGTCAATCTCGTTTCTATCGAGCGAGTCGGTGGTGGTTTTTATTTCAGGAGATGACAGCCGTTTTCGGGACGGGTTCGGTGATCTGTCACGCAAAATCACGCGAGATTACGCGCACCGAAATAACAACGAAGGATGCCTCTCGTTGACAAGTGGAAGATCGAGCCTTTGAGCATTTATCGCGACCACGCTACAAAACGCACAACGCGAAGCAAAGTTGACCTTGCGGCGCGTCCTTCGCTTCGGCTTCATCTACCGTTTCTTTCTGGGAAATTCTAACGACACCCATTGTCGATACTGGAATGCACATGCAAATGTATTTCCTGTCTCGTTCCCATTTTTCTTCTACGAGTATACACACCTAGCCTGATCGTCTACCAGATTTACATATTTTGTTTTCTCATCGACCGGCATCATCGTGATCAATTTTCGTTAAATCGAGCGAGGTTTCTGGAATTCCACACATTCTTGGTGTTTCCAATTTTTCATTTCGGCGATCATATTATTTGTGATAATTGTTTCGCTAATTAACGTTCATTTTATCGCGAAATAACGGCTTTCATATTTTTTCTTCGCACCTGGCACACGCAAAGTTCCTTCAATCTTTCACGTAGTCTTTAATACAACAGTAACGAATGAATTATTACCTATTTTATTAGAGATTCAACTCTACCGGATAAGTGTTAGTTTTCTTCCTTTTGTATTGTTAATACGCGCAGCAATGTGCATATCGCTAATAAATCATGTAGAGGATTCTGTAGCGTAACGAAAATCTACTGTACTATTTTTGCAAATGTATTTCGTTGTATAATTACAAAATTTTCCAACAAAGGAGATGTTCGATTCAGAGACGATCGATGGCTGGGTTAAATGACGCGAAGCCCTGTGATCGTAGGAAGGGAATCGGCAGGAAATATAAATTTCGGGAAGCCGCGTGACGCAAAATCAGCGAAGCCAATTAACACCGTAGGAACTAGCGCGCAAGAAAGATAAACCTTGACGATTACACGGGGAGGCTTAGGATCGATAAAATCTCTGAATGCGGTTTAGATTTACGACGATATCGAGGTGTACCTACACGTACGCGTTCGGAATCGGAGAGTCCGTGGCTGTATCGATATCCTGATTTCCGCCGACATTCTTGTTGGCTTTGATCGTTCTCTTCGATTCTGCCTCGGTAGCATCGGATCGAGGATACAGAGCGTGTCGGGATCATGGTTAAAGCTGTCGTCGATTCTTCAGCTTCCTCCGTTCGTTCCCTAAATGTTACTACACAACGAACGAGATTTCTGCGTTGTTCGCGTCGAGAAATTGCAACATTATCAAATTTGGTAATACCGAAGCAATCGTCCACTCGGGTGATTTCAATGCTGGGTATTGGCAAAATTACGAGGCTCGAACAGTAGAGAATGTTCGTAAATTTCGGTTTTATTCACCTTCTGAACTGAAGATGAATGAAATTAATATTTTATAGAAAATACATGAAATATTCGATATGGTTAAAGCTGTCGTCGATTCTTCAGCTTCCACCGTTCGTTCCCTAAATATTACTACACAACGAACGAGATTTCTGCGTTGTCCGTGTCGAGAAATTACAACGTTATCAAATTTGGTAATACCGAAGCGAACGTCCACTCGGGTGATTTCAATGCTCGGTACTGGTAAAATTACGAGGCTCGAACAGTAGAGAATGTTCGTGAATTTCGATTTTCCGAATTGATTGATTACGTAACATTTATAACTTGGTAGATTATTCGAACGAGTTACAATTAATATTCTCAGAGCTGATTAAACTGTATACGTGAACTAAACAATTAGTCAACATCCAGTGCTTTGAAATTAATATTTTACTCGCTTTCTGAACGTAAGGTTCTCTAAGAAAATACATGAAACATTCGATAACGTTTTCGATCATTTTTACACGAACTTTATCAACGGAAAATACGAATATTTTTACAAAGATTAGAATATTTAATCAGGGCATACGAATCCCATTGTCCAAAAATTACAACGATGACTTAAATTTCTTTGAATCGTCCATTTCTTCGTCATTAGTTCCAAGTATGCACACCAGGAACTACTATGTATCGCTTTTATAGGTGTATTTTTTTTTTTACATTAAACGCGTTATTGCTCTTGCGCGTATAAATAATTGCTTCGTCTACAAATAAATAAATACTTAAGTGTCTCCGAATGTAATCGTAAATGACGAAAGTAAATCTATTTTTAGAAGTTTCCGATGTTATACCGTTGAACCTTTCGTTCTTAAATTTCGTCGACAGTACTAAAAGTGACCGAAGCAACGTTTTGATGTTCGGATCTTTGTCACCGTTGCGTTTTAAAGTCGTCTCGTTTCCATCGTGATGCACAAAGGGATGTATTTTATGTAAAATTTAACATTGAGTTTTATGGTACAGTAGCCACGCGATACCGGGAAACTTTTACGGTCAACGGAATCATCCATGCATTCAACGAATTGGATGCATTGAATCGTGAAGCGCAAATCGTCCGACGATGAAGTTACGCGTTCATTCGAATAATGCAACGACTGTAAATCTTGAGGAGATGTAAATTTTTCCGAATCAAATAAATAGACGAAATCTAATTGCAAATCGGATAGAGAATAAAAGGGAAGAATTATGCCCGAAGGGCACTTGTCTCCGTTTATTTACGAATCTCGTTTTATCGAATTTTATGATCGTTTATCGAATATTATATTTTTGTTCTGAACATCGGAAAGAAAATAATCGCGAAAAGGGCAGGATTACACGGTGACGCATGGTATTTGTTCACACGCGTTTGAATAATAGCTGTTTGTGGAACTTTGTGTATTTTCTTTATTTCAAGTTTCAGAGACGAAAATTTATCTCACCACGTTTGCATTTTACTATGCTGCCGAAATATTTAACCGTAACTCCAAACATTGATTCTAAATCGGATAGATTTATCTTTCGAGATTTATTTAAAACATCGTTAACACTTCCAGCCTCGTAATTTTACCAATACCACGCATTGAAATCACCCGAGCGACGTTTGCTTTAGTATTTCATTCGCGATGTTGTTGTATGAAAAGTAGTGACATTATCGATTTCAATTTCCAATTGTTATTCCTTTGAAGATGTCAAAATTTTATGTTTTCTATCCTAAAAGTAGATAAGTGGAGGTAAAATATTTTTTTAAATCCTTAAACATCCATTGTCAGAGCGAAAGTTTATTATTCTCTAAAAATAAAGTATGTACTTTGCAAGAGTGAACATCTAAGTTTTATTTGAACAAATTTACGAAGCACCGTGTAATATCGTTTAGAAATAAAATTCAAAACGTTGGATGCAAATAAAAATATAACTATGGAAAAAAAATCGAAAATTGATTGTCGAAACGTCGAGACGATTACTAAGAAATAAAACAATTAAGGGTGTGGTGGCATTTTTTCGTTCCCACGACATACTCCCTTCATAATGACCACTCCTTTACATGAATAAATTAGTTCGCGCACGGTTACACATGATTTTGCATATTTTCGTTCTCAACGATTAGTCAGATACAAGTTGGGAGTTATTATCGATTATTCACGCTAACCCTCAAGGGTTTCCTTAATTTCCTGGCTATATATCGATCAATTATTTTGTAATATTCCCGCAGGCATGTTTTTTCCTGCTCGATGTTAAACTCGTTTTCTAAATACATAACCAATTTTCTCCAATATGTAGAATCAAACGTAAGCAGACATTTCTGTAAAAGTTTCGTATGTACTTTATACTACCTCCTACAATAATACTATGGTTAATAAATTTTGTCGTTCAATAAAACTTATTGAACAGCCTATTATTTCTCAAAGTGTATTTCGTGGAGCAATGAAGCTCTGTTGAATCCATTTAGGAGTTTTTTTAGATCAAATTTACATAATTTATAAATTACTACTCCAGGCAATAACGAAGGTGTAATGTCGTAAGGTTGATATTCTTCAAAATGAGCACAAATAAAAAGTATATTTGAACTGAAACATACCAAAAAGAAATTAACAAATGTTCTACAAATTTTTTCAATATTTTATAATAGTTTCATAAAGTTACGATAAAAAGTGATTAAATAATGCTTGAAATTCTCTTATCTGTATTATTGATTAACATAATTATACAGTTTATATATATTAATAAAAATTAAGTATTTTATCATTCACATTTTTATGTATTACTACAAAATTTATATTTCGGTTGAAATTCCCAAAGGGCAATTTATTTCTTTATGATTTTCTCTTCTATGTGAAATTTTATCAATTCGGTTCCAGTCAAATAACAATTTGGAATGTCACGAAGCAACTGGCCGAATACTGCAAGCCATGCATTTTCATGAACGGATGACTAGCGCTATGCACTCTTGCAAGTATTGGATATCAGATGATATTGTTTAGCAATTTCAATTCATACGACACCAACTCTCACGAAGTGAAATGTCTATTCCACACCTCGTTTGCGATTCGACTGAAATAAAATATCACAAAAGTACGAATGCAGAACCAACCATAAAATGTCAGCTGTCTTCCATTAAACTAGACATCGAAGAGCTTTACATTAGCAAAGATTGTGCAAATTTGGTGGTGAATTTTTTCAGCAATTATTTTAAGATACTCCACAGCACATCGTCTGAAAATCTTACGTTATTCCTGATTTTCGTTGTCGAATAATAGATCAATGCACAGCGAAGTATAACAAAGAAGACAAACACATCCTCGGTGAATCAAAACAATCTATTCTTCGCGATGAAGCGTTTACGTTAACAAAAATTTCTATCCATCTGCCAGCCGAATGAAAACTCGTACGCATACCAGCAGGCATATTGCTCTTTCGAGCGAATACATTACTCTTTCGAGCGCACATTTTTTTTTGTCCATACCCTCACTTTGTTCTCGCGCGCGAGGCGAAGAAAAATTCGCGGCGGTTTGACTTCTTTTTATCGAAGCTCCAAAATCAACAGCCTTGAAAAGCTTTCAGCTGATCGCGAAAGCTGAGGTTGCGTCCGAAATAGAACTCTCGCAACGGATGCACCGTGCAAACACGGCCCGGCAGCAATAATATTTGTTCGTCGAACGATATGTGTGAGAGTCGAACGAAACGAGGACCGGAAGAAACACATATAACCGCTGTATGAAAATTTCGAGCCGGTCGATCGGAAAAGTTCTCTTATCTTTCGTCGCGGCTGACGTGGAAACGAAAAATTTCGAATCGTGAATTACGATCAAGGTACGTTACTAATGTGCGCGTCACGTTTCGAAAATACAAGCTCCCGGTCCAGGCCATCATTAATTTCTAATTGCGACAGGCAACGATTGCTTATCGCTAACGAACGGTCTCAATTTGCATAATATGTTGCAGAAACCGGCACGCGATATCGTTTCACGGTTCGCCCCAAAAAGAACAAACAATGGAAATATATTTCTTGATTTATCGTAGACCGTTGGGCATCGTACGGTCCCTCGTGTATTATCGGTCCCGACGAGCTGTCACACCTCCGGTGTAACGGAATCGTTATTACAATCGTTCTCTTAATTACCACGCGAATGTTACATCTCGTAGAACATCGTGAATTAATCAGTTTATTAATGAAGGTGTCCCGTGCCTCTGCTCACCGTTACGATCAAATAAAATCGCTCCCGATGCTCGATTTTCCACCGCCCGAGAAAACATTTAATATCGTTTTACGCCTGTCGTGGCTCCGAACCAGTTTAATCCCACGTTTCGTATTTTTCACTTCTCGTTTTCTCGGCGCTTCTTTTCCTTCTGCGTGTGTTCCGTAACGAGGCCCATTTTCCTGTTTCGATCTCGGGTCCACCTATGCGATATCTCCCCCCCCGAGCATCGTCGAAACATTAAATACTTTTCGATGTTGCTTTGAGTAATTTAATTCTCTTCCACGGTCGTTTATTTTCCGAACTCGCGGACATTTTTCCATTTAACGCGATTACCCGCGCTTGCAACGTTCGACGCGAACCTTTTTGCAACGTGTTCCTCGAACGCTGTTAACGATCTCGGCATTCGGTAACCCGGTTCGTTTATTTTATTTTTTATCGCTTTTCAGTCCGCAACTGTTATTTGTTCATCTTCTTGCGCGACTCCTCCTTTCCACCGGTCTCCTTCGTTAGCTGGCTCGGTTCTTTTGTACGATTTGCTTTTGTATCGAGTCGTCTTTCTATTGTGAAGCGTCTTCTTTTCGTATTTACAGTTCGTAGCCTCTGTACTTCCCCATTTCCAAGTTTCGTTTACCGTCCACGGAGTAAAAAACCTATTTTTTGCTTAATTGGTTCTTTTGTCGTGTCCCTCCCCCTTTGAACGAAATTTTTCTTTCCCTCCGTTCGTTCGATTCTTTTCAATTTTATTGTCCGGTTTCGGTTCAAGGAAACGTATTCGTGGAATACAAAACTGGAAGAGTAGCGACGCTCGTATATCGTGTCGCTGCGACAGTAACACTCTAAGTTATCATCACGTTAGTGTACCGGTACACTGTTATTGTACAAGTACACCGCTACGGTCGATACAATTCGTCGCGATCGTTGCGTTTATTAATCCTGTCCAGTTCGATTTTATCGAGTTCGTATCGAGGAAATTTGCGATATCCAACGGGGGTAGCTGGAAAGTACACGTTAATCATAACCTAACCCAGACTCGCTGACACAGTTAATGATACGTGAAAACAAAATGAGTTCGTCGAGACCTCGAAGGTCTTCGTAAGATTAAATCAACGTCGATTTAATTAAATTTCTACAATGCTAAGCTTTCATAAATTAAAGTAATGGTTTCGCTGTTAGCAGTGATTTATATTATAAGATGTAAGACCGAAGCGGTGGTCGTTCCTGTTGGAAGAAAGTAACCATTAATTTAGTAGCTGCTAGGTGAAAAAGAAATTTCGTCATTTTCATTCTAGGTTACTCGGTGGAGTCATTATGGTAAGTCTGATTCAGCATATCCTGCCTTAAACGCTATTGCGATTGATAGATCGTACGATCGGTTTGTTTAAACGTATCACCGTATAATTTTCGTCGATATAAAGGTTTCAAGCCGTTCGAATCAGCTCTGACCTACAGTTCGCGCGCAATGGAAAGAAAATGTCGGAAGTAACCGTTTTTCCGTGTTATATTTGCTAAATTAATGGTTGCTGTCTCGTACCGAAAAATACCGCTGTCTCATTACGTACATAACCCATAGAAATGAAGCCATTACTTCATTTGATGATTTTAATTGTACGGTGAGAATGGCAAACTTTCTAGAACTGGCTCGGTATGTAGAACTATCGTTATACAACTATATAGCTTATATCATTATATTACAGCTCTATCTTATAAAATAAATGTTTTCGTTGAATAAATAATTTTAATTCTCTCTTCTAATGCGTGGTTCCGTGCTGATGTCCCTTTGGATAATCACCACTGTCGACTGATCGTTTATTCTGTCGGTTATTAAATAAATAATTTCAACTTCCTCTTCCAATACAATGCGCCAATTCTATAGGCTTGTTCGGAAAGTCATTTCGTTTTTTTTGTTTGTTTTTTTTTGGTGAAAATGAAACACAATTTTTTTAGAGTGTATAAACATTTTATTAAATTATATATTCTCCATTTTGAATAACGAAATGACTTTCCAAACAACCTAATATAACAGTTGCTACGTTCGCGTCACTTTCGACAGAATAAATAGTCAGATACGATTTAAAAAATCAAATAATTTTAACTTCCATCTCTGACACGAGTTGCCAATTCTCGTTCTTATATCGATACTCGTTTCGATGCTTCTCACTGTCGACAGAACGTTTACTCAGCTGGTATTAATACCAGTGTGTTAGTTGGGTCTTTTTCGACCCGTCGCGTTTTCATAATCTATCGTTTTTCTTTAACTAAACCTATTACAATAGACGCGACTAGATGTTCTTCTATTTCCTTAAATCCTTTCATTGTATTATACAGTTAAAAACACAAGTTCCATAGATTTTTTTACCCAAAGACTTTGACTAAGAAGAAGATATTTTCACTCCTTTTTTGAACACAATGTGCCGATTGTTATTAGTTCGTACGTCTGATATTAATCCTACAGCATTCGTTGGGTCCTTTTCGACCCATCGCGACCTCAGAATCTATTGTTTCCCTTTAATTAAACCTATCATAATACATACAACTATACATTCTTGTATTTCCTCAAATTCTCTCGTTATGTTATAAAATTAAAAATACAAATTCCATAAATTCGCGACATTTTTAACCCAGAGACTTTAATATAGAAACAAATAACGCCTTAAATAAAATATTTTAACTTTCCCTTCCACTGTAATGTACCAATTCTAGAAACTATTGAGTTCGAAAAGACTTTTCCTTTTTTCGGTGAAAATGAAACACGATTTTCTTAAAGTGTATAAACATTTCATCAAATTATACATTCTCCATCTTGAAAAATAAAATGACTTTCCGAACCATCCAATACATTCGCGTTCCTTTCGACATCGTCGATAAAACGAACGAGTTGTCCTCGGGAAACAAGATTCGGATAATCGTCGTCGAATAATTTCAACTCAGTCCGCCGACACGAGTTATCTACCAACTCCAGTTTCTACGTTGATGTTCCTTTCAACGTTTCCCAGCGTCGACGGAACATACATTTCTCCCGTTCGTCCGCAGAACTAGATGCGATTCAGAAAATCGTGTCGACGCGTCTCCGCGGTCTCCGAACGCCGCTACCGAGAGAGTGTTCGTTTCCCGTTAGTTCGTCAGTTAATAAGATTTCCTGTTGGTCGGTTCCAGGGACGAGGCGTAGGATGGGCCCGACCGTGCGAGGAGTCGTGTTACACTGAAGAGGAGGAGCTCCCCCGAAGAAGAGAGAGAAGGAGGAAGGGAACGAAGGATGCCTGCCTCGCAAACCGCCGCCACGGAGCGGCGAAATGAGAGGATGGTGAGTGTCCTTTCCGCGTTTGTCCTTCCTACGGGAAGCATTAGTGTTCTACCAGCGACGATTGCTGGAAGAATGTCAGCTTGGGGCAAGAACTCGCGTCGAACGAGTCTCGGTTTATTTCCACCCTTGGTCGGTTATTTGTTAAAGGTTTTACTCTGGAAAGAGTAAAGTCGAATCCACCGGTCGGAAAATGTCAAATATATATGGAAGATATATTCTAAAAATATTTGAATACCTTTGAGAACGATATTTAAAATTTTAAATCGTCCAGTCCACCGGTTGGAAAATGTCAGATATATATGGAAGATATATTCTAAACATACTTTAACATCTTTGAGAACGATATTTAAGAATTTAAATCGAGTCCACCGTTGGTTGGAAAATATCAAATATATGTAAGATATATTCCAAAAATACTTGGACACCTTTAAGAACGATCTTTAAGAATTTAAGTCGTCGAACTCACCTGTTGGGAAATCTTCAAAATATATTCCTTCCGTGAAAGATACTTCCCGAAAATATATACTATCGCCTCTGAAAATGTTTAAGAATTCGATTCTGCGAGAATATTGATACAGTGCCTCGAATAATGTTCGAAAATCGGGATTATTCGTTATCAGTATACGAAGCAAGGATAGAGAACTTTTTGTCGGAATTGGTTGAGCTCGAATGAGACGAAGTTCTGCCAATAGAATTTTTTTTCGTGGATGTATATATATATTCTTAGAAATAACAATCATTCGAGTTGGAGTAACATAGACAACGGTAGGGATGACTTCCTGATCATCAATCCGAGCAACAGATTTGTCGATATTCAAGATATTACTGTAAAAACAAAGATGACCGTCCAATCTAATTCCACGTTATCATTTCAATCTCTTGGAACAAATTCGAGAAAAGAAAATTTCGAGAAAAGAACATATTCTCCGTCAATTGTCATCGATCCCTAGGTCCAGTCCAACTGGACCAACGATTGCAAAGAGCTCAGGTGCCAGTTCCTCGATTTATGAGTCATAAATCGCTATCCAGGATCAAACGAGACACTGGTGTCCGAACACGGTTATCCGAGACGTATGTAGTTGTTTCGTGACAATACACACGTTCCAGGGCACTGACTCCATACTTAACTGGACGATCGAATTGTTAAACTGTTCGTCCAGATGTTCCGTAGGAATAACGCGTTCCAGATGTTTCGATCATAAACCTAGCCTTTGAACGGTCCTAACAGGAAGAGATAAGAGTCAAGAACGTTGAAGGGTGCCGCGTTTCATGAATGCCTCAGGAAATTGTGTTCCATTTTCTTGATAAACGCGCCAATAGAATCTTGAAACATTCAGTTGCAAAGCTCGCGAATGTAGCATGATACGAGGCTATGGGGTTTGATAGATAACGAGTTATAACCATCATGGATGGGTGCACTCGATTATACTTGTTCGATGAATATTTGCAGAATACTCGTTTCCGCGGTGTCAATGATTTTTCACTTCGGTTCCAGTTTCGAAACTCTGACATGTTAACTGTCGAGTGACAAAAACTTACCATTCGTTCGTAACAATTTGTGTTAACCTCTTTTGTTCGATTTACTTCTTTCGTCTACTTTCCTGGTTAAAAATCCAAGAACAGCAAAAATAGTACGTTACTTCCCAAGTTTTACTTTCTGAATATTTTCAAAAGTTTAAAAATAGTTTCTCGTATCACCCAATTTGTTTACAGTACTATTTTCTACTGTTATAAATTTTCTACGTTACAAATTTTTTGCTCGAACGTACTTGAACGTACCATCGGGCAACATCGAACCAATAAAACTTTACGATATAACTATAGATCCAGGTTAATTAAAAATAAATATTGGTGCTTTAATTTACTGCCAGGCGACAAACAGTATATTTTTTCTCGCGCAACCGTATTATATGGTACGAGCGTTGATCAAATAACTCTTATCACGAACGATGCATCACGAGTACGACACAGCGGTAGACACAAGATTTTGGAGTACATTACTAACAATTCACTGGTCCCGGACTCTTTAGTGTATCGAATTTAATACACCTGACGATCAACATAGTGTGTCTACAGCTGTTCAAATATTAGTAAACGAAACCAGCAACCGATACCTCCTAAGATATCGCGATTGGTTGTTACGTTTCGTTCTTACTCGACTTTAACACAGTCCTCTGTCACAATACTTGGTTGGATCAGAGTTCATTTCTAAGGAGAAAGATCAAATAGTATCGAACAAACGACGAATTTTTTTGATCAGAAAATATATTCTTCCATCTGTTAATTGCTGTACAACGAAACTTATTCAATGTTACATCCACGAAAAGTTTCATCAATACGCTTCGCGAGTAATTGGAAAAACTCGAGGACAAACACGATGAAAATTTTAATTAAAAACGTTTGGGGTATATTTCTTTTTCACGCTTTTAAGTATACGAAGAATTCGCAAATTGAACGATAGGAATTATGATGACGTCACTGGCAACGCTTTTATCGGATTCGCGGCGCATGAAAGGGTTAAAGGGACAAAGAAACGCAATTTTCCGAGGACTCGCTTGACAATCGCAGCTAACTACCGCGCAGCGATTCGCGACGATATTCGCTTTTGAAAAGCGTTAGTACCGTAGAAGCGTGATTCCGCTTCCGGTTAGCCGACGATGCCGTAACAGCGGCCGTGCTCGGCTATTGACGTTAAACGAGAGACCGATTATTTTCTTCCTTCTTGCTCCTGTATCTTTTATTTATCTTTCTCTTCGAGATGCAGTTTTCTGATTCTTATCGTTAAACATCTTCTTATTAACGTTCTTTGCTTCTTGCTCTTTTAATTCGAACTTTTATATCGTCTCCTTAAACCCGTGTTTCTGTATCAAATCGTAAACCCATTATTTGCGTTGACTCTTCCAAATATTTGTATTACAATTCGTATGTTTTTACATAGTATTTAACAATGAAAATACAATATTCTTTCCCCTTCTTGCTTCTGTGTCTTCTATTTATCTTTCTCTTCGAGATGCAGTTTTCTGATTCTTATCGTTAAACATCTTCTTATTAACGTTCTTTGCTTCTTGCTCTTTTAATTCGAATTTTTATATCGTCTCTTTAAACCCGTGTTTCTGTATCAAATCCTAAACCCATTATTTGCGTTGACTCTTCCAAATATTTGTATTACAATTCGTATATTTTTACATAGTATTTAACAATGAAAATACAATATTCTTTCCCCTTCTTGCTTCTGTGTCTTCTATTTATTTTTCACTCCGATGTACATTTTTCTGGTTCTTATTGTTAAGCATCCTATTAACACCTTCTGCTTCTTGCATTTTTGTTCCGTGCAGTTTTGCACTTGAATTCTTACATCGATCCTCTTGATCCAAGTTTCTGTACAAAATGTCAAATCTTTACTCAGTATATTTAATCTTCCAAATATTTATTACTATATATTTTGAAATTATATTTAACGATGGAACTAGAGTGTTACTTCCATTTTATATTAGAGAATACGAAGCAGGGCTCTATCAAAGAAATGAAAAATGATATTGCCACTTGTACCTTTAGAACGTCGCGGTACTTCCAATCCTTTCATCAGTCAGCGACTCGTTTGACCTATTCTTTCTCAAGTGATCATCGAAACAATGACGTATCGTTATACTCCACGAGGGTTGCTCTCTTATCGAAGAAATTGTCGATGCGAGCAGATTTCAAGAGCGTATGGACGGATCACTCTTCTTGACAGAAAAATAGAAACAGTGTCGTCATCCGAAATGTATTTTTCGTATTTATACTCCAGTGAACAAAGTAATTGACAAATATAAAATTTTATTTCATCGAAGGGTCTATAATATCGAATAAATCGAAGATTTTGCAAAATAATTCAAATTGCTTGAACAAGATGTTGTATAAAACTTAGTTTACTTTAATTCGATTGTTTTTACGTAGAATTTCAACCAATTCTAACGATGTTTCAAACACCTTGACTGTACATTAAATTTTACATTTGCCAGATACAACGCGTTTGCAAATTATTAGCAAGAAGAGACATTTAAAAGTGAAACAAAAGTTTTCGAGTTCTGTAGCAAACATCAGTTAACTGGCAAATGTAAATAATAATACGTAGATGTAAAATAAACGCAAATGAAATTAATTACGAGTTGTTTGTAATTCCAGATCACACACGAGCCGCCAAAATTAAAGACCACCTTGAAAACACCTCCTAAGCAAGCAACCAATCCTCTTCAGTTCGTCAAAGTTGGACCGTGTTCCTTGTATCGCACAGCTCAGGAACAGTTGCAAAAGGTCCAAGAAGTGAAGAAAATAAAACAAGAAGTCCGCGATGATCCCGAAGATTGGCAATCGGTAAGGTCATCGATCCATTTATCCTTGTAAAATTTAACGCGTTTTCTCTCCTATGACCCACATAATATTTGCGCTCGTGTACAAATATCCGAAGCACTATAATTGGAGGTCGTGTCATTAATACTTAAGAAGTTGTAGTAACAACTCCTATTCAAATGATAAGTTACGATCGACAGTGATTTATAACATTCTAACTGGTATACCCATTGATTATCTTGACAACCGACTATCGGATAATAGTTAATAATATTGACAAGTAAAAGTAATTGCCAGCGATTATTTTTGCGACACGGTAATGCGAAATTAAACTTCGTAAAAGCTTCGATTATTTCTAAAACGAAGAAACCCTGTTCGATTCGATCGATTTGATAAATTATTGAGTTGTTCGGAAAGTTATTTCGTTTTTTTTTTCCGGTGAAAATGAAACACGATTTTTTTAGAACGTATAAACATTTTACTAAATTATATATTCTCCATTTTGAAAAACGAAATGACTTTCCGAACAATCCAATATAATCTCTTCGAGGAATAAAGTGTATATACACCTTCTGTACTATCGAATACACGAGATCGTCACTCTCACCTTATTCGTAGAATTTGGACAACTGGAAGAGCAGTCGAAGGAAGCGTCAGGAGCACATCATCGAGCGGGTGGTCGAGGTGAAGAAACTCGAGCTGGAGGAACACGATCGGCAGCGTCGTCGAAGCAAGACTTTCTCGGAAATGATGGAAGAGAGGGGCAATAGGGGTCGCAAACTGAGCATCAGCTTGGCCATGTACCACGAGGAAGATGCCAACGACCTAAGTGACCTTGGTATAGGCACCAGCAGCGGAAAGAGCTCTGTTAGCGGCGACACTCACGATGATACGCACAGTGTCCTGGTAAGATTAACACCCTCTTTGGTAACTTGTTCATAACGTCCCAATTTTCGTTGCTTACCGATAGACCAGAAACCTCTTCGACCAATAAACCCCTTCCATATTAATTATCAATGATTATTCCTGTACGTCTAGTCTACGAAAGTATAAAATTCTAGAGATAGTTTTTTCATAGAATGATCCTCAATATTAATTATCAACGATTATTCCTGTACCTTCTACTCTACAAAAGTATAAAATTCTAGAGATAGTTTTTTCATAGAATGATCCTCAATATTAATTATCAACAATTATCCCTGTACCTTCTAGTCTACGAAAGTATAACATTCTAGAGATAGTCTTTCTATAGAATGGTCCTCGATATTAATTAAATCAACGATAATCCTTGTACGTTCTTCTCTACGAACGTATAAAATTCCAAAGATAGTTCTTTCGTAGAATGATTCTCAACATTCGTTATCAACGATAATCCCTGTACGTTCTACTGTACGAAAGTACAAAGTTCCAAAGATTTTCGTAGAATGATTCTCAACTGTACGAAAGTACAAAGTTCCAAAGATATTTTTCCCGTAGAAAGTTGTAAGAAGTTGCTCGACACGGAGCAACTATCATCACCCACGTTGAGTATACCGATTAAAACAGAACAAACGCACTCCCATTTTTCAGAGCGACAGAGACAGCGAAATAGAGAAGAACCACTCGGACCTGGATAACGTGCCAAACGAGAGCGTGATCAACAACGACGTGACGGCATCGTCGCCAACGATTATCGCGACATCGACGACGATCGCGAAGAAACCGTTCGGAAATGGATTTCACAGCAACCACAATCACAACAACCAAGAGTACGACTCGGCGACGACAGCGACGACCAGCTCCCCGGAACCGGAGGAGTACACCTACGAGGGTGCGATTCGTAGTTACGTGTCGAGAGTGTCGCAGAACATACCGAGAAGATCGTTGGTCGGGTTGGACGCGAAGCTCGATAGCGCGAAGTCGTCGACGAACGCGTCGAAGACTAGTTTGAACGACGATGGCAAGTCCACTGTGCCGGTGGTCAAAGTGGATATACTGAAGAGGCGAGAGATCTTCGAGAAAGCGTCTCAGAAGAACAACGACAGCAAAACGAACAACAGGCTCTCCGGCGATTTCACCGGTACGAAATCGATCAAGGAAAGGCTCTCGAACCTGGAGAAGCAGAAACACGAGCCGGAGAACACCGAGAAGAGCGGCAAATCGTTGAACAGACTCTCGGGTGACATGAGCTCGATCCGCGAACGATTGTCGCATCTGGAGAAACAGACCACGGAGAGGGAGAGCAAGAGCTGCTCCGTTCATCGTAAATTGAGCACGGAGGAATTGGAGACGGTCAGACCGCTCAGGGAGAGATTGTCCACTCTGGAGAAGTATAGCAGCAGCGACGAGTCGTCTGCACCGGGCACAGCTCACGAGTCTCGACACAACGGCGAGCTATCCGCCAAGACCATCAAGGATCGTTTGAGCGCATTGGACGCGGCCAGGAGCAAGGAGTCGGCCGACAAGAGATCGTTCGTTGGTAAACACTCGTTGTGTTTCCGGGACCAGGAGAACAGAATCGACACATCCACACCGAGCGAGAGAAGCTCGTCGCCCGATTCGGAGTATCGCGTGCCCAGGACCGCTTTTCACAGAAGCTTGGACTCACTGGACGCCGACGCCTCGAGCGGCCCCGACACATTCGAGCGTGTACAAAGCCTGGAGGAGCTCGATTACGGTAGACGTTACCCAGCCTCGTCCTCGTCCGCCGAGCTCCTCAACGATACGGATCGCGAGGACTCCGGCATCCACACCGCCGACGTGAGCTGCTCCGTCAGCCAAGCCGACGAACCGGTGGACGAGGACATCGTGCACGCTAGCACGACCATCGAGAGACACGAGGTCATCGAGGAGAAACCGGAGGAACCTCGAGACGTCGAGACAGCGAAAGAAACAGTCGCGGAACAGAGCGCAAACGCTGTATCCGTGAACGAGATTTCGACGATTTCTGCCAGCCAACAGGAAGCAGTAGTAACAAAGAAGGTAAGCCGCGACGACGATGTTGCATGACGGTTCTTCTATCGGATAAGACCACTTTTAGTCGTCGTATTCACTTGGCTGGCATATATCGAAGCAAGAGTAACGAAACGGGGTATACAGTTCTTTTCTTTTCTTTTTTTTTTCGCTTAAAGGCAATTCAAAATAGCTTCTACCACTTACGGTTGAATCAAGGCGAAAGTAAATTTGTCGAAATTAAAAGTTCCGGGATGTTTCATTTGCTCGAAGGGCGGTCGTCGAGTAACACTGTTAAACGACTCGAGTAGAAAACACCGGTCCAGATCGATACACACGGCTAGAAATCGTGTCGAGTCGATCGTTACTTCACGACTGCACCTTTCGTACTCGTTTAACAATCGCTAGTCTCATTTCTAAACCTTATTCTTGTTCTCTGGTTATGGGACGTCAGGTTATACGATCTATAACTCTTTGGTTCTCTAGGGTACTGCTGACACTTCTGGGGAACTGTCGACTAACAAATCGCAATCGCAGGCACACATAGAGGTTACTAACTCTAGTACACTTCGCCCCTGTCCTGTTACGTGTCGCCCGATCGCCTATCAAAGTCCCAAAGTACCTCCGCGACGAACACCTCCCGAAACGCTCCCGAAACCAAAGCTACCTGTACCCAAAGAACTCGCCGAAACCAAAACAGATTCTCTGCCCGCTAAGAAAACGAACGTAGGATCGAGTAGCTCCGTGCTCTTCGCGGATGAGCAGAATCCAAAATTCGATATCAACGAACAGGGCCAAAGCCTCTCGAAAGAGGAGTCGATCAAAATCACGAAGGCGTGTTCGGTGCAGTTAGATCCCGGTGTCGTCGACGGTTGTTGTACTCTGTCACCGGCCAGGACAGTGATCGTTCCAACGACCCTTCAGCTAGAGTCTAACGCTACCTCAGCCTCGAACGGTTCTTCGAAAGAAGTAACAAAGACCACGCCAGTCACGTCACCGCGGGCAGCATCGAAAATCCCTACCCCGCTTCCTCGAAAGACGATAGGCAGCAAATCGTCCCCGACGAGTTCCACGTCGTCCCTGAGCCCACCCGTTTCGCCCTCCTCGCCAAAAACACCATCCCTGAAGTCGAGAACGTCGAACGTGAAGAGTCCGACCGTTTCGATCTCGTCCCCACTGTTTCCAAAAGCATCGGAGATACCGATCCCCGTTAGTTCCAGCGTCACGGTTCCAGCCAATATTCCATCATGTATACCCGTGTCCTCGTCCACGAGCCCGGATCAATCGTCCCCGGTGTCCAAGCACGTTCCCTTGACCGCGTCCAGCACGAAACACCAGGTGACGGTGGGTGAAGAAACACTGCCTGGAGAAAGACGCCGGACGGTGGTGGAAATTTGCGAAAAGGTGGTGGTACCTCAGGGCAAGACACCTACGACACCTCCAGTGACACCGTTCATCACCGTGGATCGCGTCGTTGACAAGCAGAGCTCAACAACCGAGGTTAGGATCGAACAGCAATCTAGCAGCCCCTTGAGAAAGTCTTAAGAGACGCGAGGATCGTTCGTCTTTGGCTATCTTCGTGTAGCGCCGTTATCTCTCGCCCCCGACCCCCTATCTCCCCCCTCGTTAGACCTAGCTTCGTCTAACTTCCATTAGATCTTGTACATAAGAATGGGCTTAGAGCGGGCGTCTAAGTGGTGGGAATTATCCCGGTTGCGAATGGACGACGAACGAAGGGATTTGAGAGAACACCTTGAATCGTTCTAGAACGATCGCGATACAGGATTCGTGGACGTGGTTTAAAAGGGTTAGGGTATAAGACGTTTTCAACGATGTTGATTCGACTCGAGGGTAGAGATCTCGAGTGGACGATGATCGGTGATCGGTCAACAGCTCCTTGACGCTCTCGAACAAACGCGATCCCGAAAAATGATTTTTCGCGTCTCGAATCGCGGTTCGATCGGGAAACCGAGTCCTGCCACTTACGACTCCCCCGGATAATATAACCCGTCTTCGCCTATCGCTTCCACACGTATTTATTATCCGCCATTACGCACAAATCTCGCTGGAAACGAAGGCGTGAGACCATAGCTAACGATGTAAATAGACGACACAGGAGCAAAACGTATATAATTATCCCCTCCCCCCCAGTATCGAGTAGAATTAGATCAGGTAGCCGGAAACACGTACCAGCCGGAGGGTGAAGGACGTAGCAGTTCGAATAATATCGATAATCACAGTGACTCGCGCGAAATCTTAGTGGCCTAATCTAAACGCATCTCGTACCTAAAAAGATGCCGATGCGATCCGATCGCTGCCTGATACGTAGAAACCGTAAGAAGACATTTGTGATACGTAACGAGAACCATCTCACGATGGACACAAAAGTGAACAACAAGGGAAGAAACAGTAACGAATACCGCGAACACGAATAATCACGAGTAACGTTGAAACGCACCGAGCGCGATGCTCGTTTCGGATCAATTTGTTAAACGATCTTTACGCGACTCGTCGACACTCGCGCGTGGACAACGAAACGAACGTGGTACTCGGAGTAGTCGCGGTAAACGAAATATAAAATTCAGTGGGCAGAGAAATTTGTCGTGTCGTGTTTCCATCGTGACCGCAGAACAGCATTCGGGTCTTATTGAGAAAGGGATTTTCGAGCACGAGTGAATCGAGTTTTTTTTTTTTTCAGAAGAAAAGTTTCTGTCATTTTTTCAACTGCCGAGAGGTGAATCGAAATTTTGCCCACGTGGACGCATGGTTATAATACTCGAGATTTCGCACGGTTCACTCTCGTAGCGCGAAATCCCGGTTTCAAGTTCGTCGTATCCGATACGCGTGCGACACCCACGTCGAGCGCCGTTAATTTAAATCGCACCAACGAATCGGAGCGTCGTAAATTTTATATCGAGCCTGAATTTCAACACGTCGATCACATCGTCATTGTCTTCGCCATCACGAATTATTCGAAATGAAAGTGGAAGATCTGCTGAATATATTCGAAACGTCTAATCACAAATAAAGGGGAAACAGTATAAATTATCAAATTGCGTTCCAATGATTTGCGTTCCACGAAGTAACTCGATGGGGCGGTTTTCTTCCATGAGGGGTTTACCCGAAGTCGATTTTCTTCGATTTTTGCGTATTTGTGGATCGATACGGAGGTTGTCGAAATATCGTCATTTTTCGTCCGAAATTTGAACGCGTACAACAATTGTCTATGTGAAATCAAGGTATCTTTCTGTAAAATTTGTATTTACCACTCTTAACATTATCTTACGAGACAGAATGCCAAATTATTTTTGCATCTTGCAATTTTTTTTAGATATTAAACTCTTATCTTCAATTGACTGTAATATACAGGGCCAGACATTTAGAAAAAATTGTGTATATTCTTGATTATGAGCAAAAGTTTGGGGTTTTGAATGAGCAATTTTTTTCAAATTAAACAACGTATTACTTCTACGAATTTTCTAATAGAGGTTTCAAAACCGAGTACAGTATCCCGTAATTTAAAATGACTCAAGATCGGTTAAAAAAAAAATCTACCACGATCAATAACGCGAGCACTATTATCGCCTACTTCAATATTACGTCACCCTGTGTATGTTTGACAAATGCAAACGCGACACCGTCTATGAGTAACTAGAACAATAGCTTACAATTGGTAATATTTCTGCCAAATAAAGGCTCTTATTTCTATTTAAAATAGAAATTGATCTGCTTCTTCCTATAATTAGATTCAATTTCTAAAAATAACACATTAATTGATTATAGCTTACAATTGGTAATATTTCTGCCAAATAAAAGCTCTTATTTCTATTTCAAATAGAAATTGATCTGCTTCTTCCTATAATTAGATTCAATTTCTAAAAATAACACATTAATTGATTATAGCTTACAATTGGTAATATTTCTGCCAAATAAAAGCTCTTATTTCTATTTAAAGTAGAAATTGATCTGCTTCTTCCTATAATTAGATACAATTTTTAAAAATAACACGTTAATTGATTATAGCTTACAATTGGTAATATTTCTGCCAAATAAAGGTAATATTTCTGCCAAATAAAGGCTCTTATTTCTATTTAAAATAGAAATTGATCTGCTTCTTCCTATAATTAGATTAAATTTCTAAAAATAACACATTAATTGATTATAGCTTACAATTGGTAATATTTCTGTCAAATAAAGATTCTTATTTCTATTTCAAATAGAAATTGATCTGCTTCTTCCTATAATTAGATTCAATCTTTAAAAATAACACGTTAATTGATTATAGCTTACAATTGGTAATATTTCTGCCAAATAAAAGCTCTTATTTCTATTTCAAATAGAAATTGATCTGCTTCTTCCTATAATTAAATTAAATTTTTAAAAATAACACGTTAATTGATTATACATAAAAGATTGATACATATTCGTTCAAAAATAGAAATTCAAATTTATTACTCGTTCTTACGGTAGATAATAATAATTTTCACTGCATTATACTATTCTCCGGAGGAAGAATACCATATTTTGACGATCGACGTACGAATCCAGAAACGCTCTCTACGATGAAAATGAAAGTTTGAGCGATTCTTCGAAGTCGGCGTGCAAACGTTTCGCAATCTCGCGCTGCGTCGAAAATCGTTTAATCGTTTCCACGACGTATGTCGTCATTGGACAACGAGTCGTTCTGTAGCGTGCAGCAGTCGCATTCCAGCAGCAAACACGTTTAAAGTGTCGTCCCCGTGACCCATGGATCGGAGGTCGGTCAGAGTGACATTTAATTATTACCGAAGAACTCGTATCTGACCCGTCGCGATAAACGTGTCCTGAATTGTCACGATTAATCGTTCAATCGTGTCGAGTGTTCGCGTTCGTTCCTTCGATACGTAATCGGTGCATCGAGGAGGTAAGAATCGTTTTTCTCACGAAAATAACCAATCGAACGATCGTTGAAACGATTCGTCAATGGAGTGTCCAGGCCCGTCTCGACTCGCCCTGTAATCGCTCGAACAATTAACCAAAAGTGCGATCGTTATCGAAGCGTTGTTGGCCCGTAGCGACGAAAGAACGATCAAAACTGTTCCATCGATAAAATTACTTTCTTTTTCCAATTTTTTAACCATTATTTCGGATTTAAAAAGGTTCGTTTCTTTTTTTCATTTAATTTTATTTCGAAACAAATATTACCGTTTCCTGCTGCGACCGTTGTTCTCGATTGTTTGAAATTGACCAAACGGGAGAATTGTTCGCAAACAACACATCGATCGGAGAAAAATTACGCACCAGACGTAAGATCGATCATCGAGACGATCAAGTAGCACTTGTTCCATCTTACTAGCTTGTTTGTCGTAGCGGCGCCAACGATTATCATCGTGAAATCTCAAGCGAGTGTCCTAAAATCTAAGCTCTGCTACTGGCCAAGAGGTAAGACACGGCGCTTATCAATTGCTCGATCTAGCGATAATCCCCCACAACCATGTGTTCTTTTTTCTTTTCTTTTTTTTTTTCTTTTTTCCACCTTGCGATTGATCACATTAGTTTCCTCGCTTATCGAGAGCGATATTTGCTCCCGATCTAGGGTTTGTTACATGCATGGCACCAGCTTAATCGATTATGACGATGCCCTAGTTTTACACCGATTTCTCCGTCTGTCGTGCGCGATTTTTTTTGAACATTTTTCTTTTTTCTTTTGATTTTGTACATAGATTTTCTCTGGGTAAAAGTTGCGTAGGTACAGCAGGTTACGTAGAATCGATGCAATTTATACGTTGGCACGATCAACCGATCCTTTAAATATACCAGCAGTTATCAAATCGTTTCCACACGCACATTTCTCAAATTGTAAATAATACGCACCGTTGTTATTAACGCACATCGTGCTCACGCATCAAAATATTAGTTTTCTATTGCAGTTACTCCACGTATATGTTTTAATACTGTGTAGCGTTGGTATTTTCTAAAAAATAATCAACTTTTAGCGTCGAAGCGAGACTTGGACTTGGAATGTTTTATTTTTGTTTACGCGATAAATTGCAAGGAATACGATACGTTGCGTTGCATCGTGTCTCATCGTTTTTACGCGATCGATGAGCCAACGATCTTCAAAAATCGTGTTTCTGTGCGATTGTCGCAATGTTTGTTAATTTAACGAATGTACGAGTCGCAGAACGCTACAAGTCCGGAATTAAATTTCTAAATATTAGAAAAAATAACTCTGTGCACTCGTTGCACTAAATAGACCATTTGAAACACTATTTCAACGTACCTCTGTTCTCGCTCCCAACGTGTACTTACGTAATACAGTTCCGAGATTATTTGAAAACGTTTCATTTCGGACTTGCACTATTCTTCGACTCGATTGAATTATAGACACTTGGAATAATTACCGTGAAATGTTTCGACGTTTTGGACGAAATTCCCAGACCTCCCAATCGGTCAATGAAATCATTCTCGAAACGATGAATCACCGAAAGTCCGTTCCCTAAATTATAGCGAAATACATTCTTCGCGATTAATCGTGGCGGGATTTATCGCGCCGCTATGGTCGGTGGTCTTTGTACTCGTATCTATATATCGCCAGATGGAATAATTATCTGTCTGGAAATATTCCAAATGGAAACAGATGTAGTTTCTCGCGATAAAAGCTTCGTCGGGGCATCCGTTTCGACGCCATCCAAACAGACGATCCGTGACTTTCGTATTCCTTATGGACGATTGAGAAATCAATTACGAAAATCGTCCAACGATACGTTTACATTTATCGAATTCTATTTATCTCACCAGCTTCGCGATTATCCCGCGAGAGACCACCGATCCTGGAATTAATTCGATGCTACGATTCATCACGATCGATTTATACGAGACTTTGCGCTCTATCGTAGAAATAAACTTTTTTCGTTTCCCTTAAAAATAGAAACGAATTCGATTCGATTACAAATTGTAAATACTTAGCTATCGTGTTGTTTACTTTCGAATCTCGAGAGTTCGCTTTCCCTTTTTTACTTTCGGGTTCTATTCTCGTAAAAAAATTTCATTCGGACGAGTAATTTCTATATCGTTGAAAAATACCATCGCTCGAGATCGTAATTTTCAAAGTTTCGAGGCTAATAATCGAAACGATAGCCTCTTTCTTTTTTTTTTCTTTGCCTTTTCGCGAAGCGTCTTCTCAGTTCGTTAATGTTGCTCTTAAGTGTCTTCGATGGTATCGGTGGTTAAAAAAAATTAATCGTCTTCGCCGTGAAACGGTTAATTGAAACAGGACATCGCGTCCGAGTGAGCGTTATCCTTCTTTCACGCTTCGAAACGTGAGAAATCGATCGCGAAATTATCGACGCCGTGATCTTTCACGGTTAGATTCATCTACGGGCTACGTGAAGCGAATCAGGAGCAGTCTGTGAAAACAGCGAATTCAGAGTCCCGTGTATATCTACCTACCCCGTTCTATCTAGATAAACGTTATCAATATTGTCGAAAGGTCTTAGCTCTGTTTGCTCGCACTTCGTCAGTCCACGGCAATAGCACATGACATCAGATCTTGCGCCGGAACTTACGACACAGTGAACTGCATGGAGAACAAGTGCTTCCTAGTGCCGGCGCATGCACACTCATTCGTGTGATTGAAAGTGTATTTAATTGACCATCGAGTTTCGCACGACCAATGGTACATTAAATAACGAATCGTTCGTGAACCGATACGGGAAACGTTGGAATGGATCGAAGAGTCGAAAATAGTAGAAAACGATCGTACAAATATTATGCGTGACACGACCCTGTTTCGAAGTTACAGCCTTTCTCGTGTTTCGTCGATCGGACTACCTTCGAGGAAAGGGCCCGAAACGACCACCGGCTGCCCTCTAGTACGAACCTATATCCGCGTGATCGTCGATTCTGAAACACGTCGTAAACAAAATTTACGCGTTCTGTAGCTTTGTGGACGGTTTTGTGTTACGCGTGTTGTGTTACAAGTCCATGCACGAGATGCAGACCTGCCACTTCACTGTTTAAGTAGGCCATGATTTTCACTTTAAACGTAGACCATAATGCTAATGGCGACGACCGGCTACGACTCTTGCAAAATATATCCGATCGGTACGACTACGGCAAATGTTATTGGACGAGTGTCACAGAAATTTAACGCAAGCGTTCGTTTTATTTAAATGAAATATCAACGGGACTGTGAACACTTTGCGTCGAAAATGAGACACGAGCACGTGGCAGTGTTGAAAATTATGAAAGTGTTCATCTTTCCGTACAAAATGTCCGTTGATAGAAACGAGGGAACGTTATTGAATATTTTTTTCAAATTACTTTATTCGTTTATTATCTTGTTCATTCTTTTACTAATAGTGAAGGTTGGAACAATTCGATGGATAATTTTTTGCCAAGGATTGTATATGAGTATATTTAGTAAATACAAAGGACGAAAGAACAAAGTTGTTTTGCACGAGTAGTTTGCAAGTACATGAGATTTAAAATTTTTCCGATAACGGGAAGTTAAATTGACAATTCATTGCACAAAGAAAATTAGAATTTAAAATAAAAGAAAAATAGCGTATAAGCAAAGAAATTAACGTAGGTATATCTTTTGGATAGATAACTCGAGGAAAATGATCAGTTTCGTGCAAAAAATGGTAACAATTGCATAGTATACTAGCGTGGTATACTGTTCATCGATTTTAATTCACCTAAACGGTGAATTGTTACAAAATGTACACAATCGGGTATTGTAACGAATCAATTTCGATAATACAAAGCTGTAGATTCGGCCGTTAGTAAATTTTGAAAACAAGACTAGCATCGGTTCTCGAGTCTTTCAGCGTCTAGAACATATCTAACTATGCCATCTGTAGTTGTGGAAGGAATTGTTAAAATCTAGAACAAGCTGTAACTTAGAAACAAGATTGCATCGAGCATACGTTTGAATGAACTTTTTCGTTACTTTCCAGTCTGAAATCCACCCCTACGATCTTGCCACGTGTTACGAAACACCTTGTATAGTTACTTCCCTTAGTTTTCTTTCGAAATATAGTATTTATCGTTTCGTTTGTTTCGTAAACGGACAGTTCAATATCGTAACTATTCGCACACGGAACACTACACGTTATTAACGAGTTTTGATCTGTTTTGTTTGGAAAAACTTTTGTAACAATACCGAGACTTGCCGTGACGTGATCTGCAGTGATAAATTTCCGTTTGTTTACTTTTCGAGTTGTTAGCACACGCGGACTAACGTCCCGTTCCCTATGTTCGTTTCTGCACGGATTTTGCAAAAAAGCTTACGACAGTAGTCATGCATGAACGCCGGTGCAACGACGTCTATCGAAAACACGGTGAACACGAGAAAAACCAATAGACAACCCAGAACGAGACCCGCGGAATGCAAAATAATCTTCCATCCGAAACCGCAGTTGCCTCTCAAGTTGTTGCTCGAAATCCAGTGTTTCTCGAGCCTCGTTTTGTTACGATTATCATCCGCGAGATCGTCTTATCAAAAATCATTGGATAAAAGAATTCTGCGCAAGGAGATAACGAACGATACATAGATACGTACGAGAATTAATACGCTCGAGAAAAATGTTCTTACTGCTATTATTTACGTTAATTCGGAGTTGATACTGTTCGAGGCTTCTTGTTTTGGAAGATTTCTAAAATTGGAAAGATTCGTTAAGCTTTGCACGTTGAAACAATGATTCGAACGAATCAATTTCTTCCGAATGAAACACACATTTACGATTCTTGTGTAAATGTGTATTAAATTTACAATTCGTTTATTAAATTCACAAATAAAAATTCACCAAAGACGATATCTATTGGGTTGTTCGGAAAATCATTTCGTTTTCCAAAATAGAGAATATATCATTTAATAAAATATTTATACGCTCTAAAAAAACCGTGTTTCATTTTCAAAAAAAAAAAATGAAATTTCGTTTTCCAAAATGGAGGATATATAATTTAATAAAATGTTTATATACTCTAAAAAAATTGTATTTCATTCTCACCTAAAAAAATCGTGTTTCATCTTCACCAAAAAAAAAAAAAAAAAAATACGAAATGACTTTCCGAACAAGCCAATAGTTTCTGTCTACGACCACTCGCCAAATTGTACATTCTGATTACGAAATCGACGTACGTTTGCTCCGTTGAACAATTTAGAATACTTGAACAGTTTCGAGAGCACACCCTACGAAAATGATACCGATACGACCCTTACTCCAACGAGTTACGAGCATTCGTGAAAGTTTCGAGAAATTCCCCGGGTAAGAATAAATGAAAACGAAACACCGTATAGAAAACGTAGACGTAATCGGGAACCGAAAGAGCAAACAACTCGACGATGCGACGTTCGATTGCTTTTCCACTTGATCGCATGCCATCCGAGACGCGCGAACTGTTACACGCGTGAATGGTCTACCGCGACCGTGCCGAACCCGCCGGGGCAAAGTTTGAGAAACCCTGCTGCTCCGCTGGCAAAGCACGGCCGGTTGTCGATTTGCATAGAATGTGGCGTTGCAAAATTCGTGCGGTGCTAGCCGCAAGCCCAGTTCCGTACGGCAGAAGCAATAACGCAGCGCGTCTCTTCAGGAACCGATCGTTATCGAGAAAGCGGACGAAGAGGAGGCAGCGGCGATTTGCCAGCCGAGCCCGCCAGTCGAACACGAAGAGCACGAGGAAAAGGAAGCGCCGATGAACGGGAAGATCGAGGCTCCCGAGCCATCGCCGCGAAACTCGATCGAGGAGTCGATCGATTCGCGCGGCGATGCACCTGAGACCACCGCGTCCACGAACGTCCCTGGGCCTGAAAGACCGACGACCTTGACCCTCGTCAGCCAAGGAATCGGCACGGTGGACACGATGAGCCTGCTCAGCCCGGTGTCGCCCATCTCGAAACAGGTAACCGATTCAACCTAATCGCGAACGGTGATCTACGGGATCACCGGACCGAGCCTGACTGTCTCGTCGACTTTCGTTTTTTCGGAGACACTCGAAATTTTCGAAACCGCTCTCCACCGATCCCGAGGGCACGTGGACTTTATTATTTCTGGATCAGGTTTTTTCTTTTTCTTTTTTTTTTTAGTTTCTTTTACTTTTTCAAACTTGTTCGACGATTCGAGAGCACGAATACGAGATTGAATCTGTGACGTACGGAAAGAGATCGCTGGACGTGTTGTGAAGTTAAAATCGGGACGCGTACGATTGAGTAATTTAGGAATTGTTGGAAGCGAGTCGTAGCAATTTTGTGGAACGTTATTCGACGAGTCATTTTCGTCGAAAGTAGTGTCCCGATTGAAATACAAAATACGATCTAGTCTCGACGATAATGTTAGCGATGCAACGTTACGACTATTTCTAGAGGATTTTACAACTGTACGTCTCGTACGGATCCTTGTTTTTATTTGAACGTCTTATCGGTTATGGACGGGATTGGTCCGCGTTGATGACGAAACTTTTGTAAGTTAATCTTCGATCAACAGTGTAATCGCAGTGCGCCGGCAATAGTTTGCGGATACCGACACATTTCATTGTATTTTATACGCGAGGAAGATTCTAACGACAATTTACCAACATTCGCGTTCAATTTTACCGAGATCCCCCAGGTGTTATTTTCTCTCGAATTACTTTTTTCTTTACTGTACGCTCCAGCGACGCGATATTGCGTTACTAGTCGATACACGTTTTTTTGGATAGTGTTTCTCGAAAACACGAATCGTGTTTGTTGCGAGAAATACTCGGTGCAACGTTCCTGTAATATTTTTCAGGAAAAAAATATTTTCAAACGATTCCTCTGCGCCAGTCTTAACGCGTGCAACACGTGTGAAATCATTTCTTGAAGTATTTCCTTTGGGAACTTCGGTTAGTGAAAGCGAGAGGCATTGTTCTGCGAAGATTTAATAAGGCTCGCGGACAAATAATTTACTTTTTATAAATTTACAAACGCACTCCTGTTCCAAAGCAACGAAACTTGGATATTTAACAAAGAATTGTTCGAAGCTTCGATAGAAATACAAAATTGTTTCTCGAATCGTTTACTTAAAATTTGGAAATTTCTCATCGAAGATCGATGTATTAAATATCTTTCTTTTCGTGTACTCCGTGTAAAATATAAAATCGATCCAGATAACAATACAAATATTGAGAAGTACGAATCACTCGTGTACCTCGAGTAAAATTCCCTCAAAGTTTTACAAAGAACCACAGAACTAACGAATAATGATGGGAATATGTTGTCATCGCAAAAAAAAAAAAATACTTTTATTGCAGATTCTCACGGTTTTAATTTAATTACGCCCGTCTATTGTAAAAAGTGAACATATGATCTCATACTCCTAGCCAGTAGTGTAATTCTACCTGCTTGGTTCGAAGGTCTATGGGTCCAGGAACATTTATCGCTCGATTCAATTTCGCTATCCTTATCAGTATCGTTTCTATTTGTTATTCGACGAGTCATTTTCGCAGAAAGTTGTGATTCGGAAGAAATACGATCTACATTCAACGATAATATTAACGATGTAACGTCTGATCCATTGAGTTGTTCGGAAAGTGATTTCGTTTTCCAAAATGGAGAATATACAATTTAACAAAATTATTATACACTATAAAAAAATTCGTGTTCCATTCCCACCAAACTGAAAACGAAACGACTTTTTGAACAATCAAATTTCGAACTCTATTACGAGATTTCAATTGATCGTTGCTTGGTCGTGACAGATTTTGCCGCTGAATTTATCCAGCGACGAGGAAATAGTCATGGGGCTGTCGTTTCCTCTTGGACCACCAACCAGCGTGGAACCACCGAAGGAGAAACCACCACCGCCACCGGTGGACATCAGCGACGAGGAGAGCCTTCCCATAGAACCCTTGAAGAGATTAAATTCTACGCGCAGGATCAAGAAGGAGCTACGCACGAGGCGCTCCGATTTCCTTGGAATCGAAGGGGTACGAGATCGTTACCAATAACGTTCAATGTGGAAAAAATTGGAAAAAAACCCATACACGTCCCGGTGCTTCCGTAGTATTGAAATATTCGAGTGACGCAAAGTGCCGGGTGCGACGTACGAAATTTTTCCCGTGAAATACTCGACACTTTTTCTCTCATACTTTCGTTTCTTCTCACGAGGTTCCACCACTTCGACGGCTTTCACTTGTTTCCGGAAGCTAATGTGTTCCGCGGCCGTTGATACACCCGCGTTTAACGTTGCGAAAGATCGTATCGCCGGCGTAACATCGTTTAATGATATTAATTGGAGCACGTGAATGGATTTACGTAACGCACAATAGCAATTATCTACGTCGGAGTGCACCGACGAAATTCACAGGTTCGCTCAACGAACGCGGGACGTCGACGTTTTTCGAAAAAAAAAAGTGGTCGAAATATTTAAACTACACCTCGTCGCGATAATTGTACGCAACGACACGGTTTTAATATACAACGGTGCGACACGAATACCGTGGATATGTTTGCGAATTTTTAACGAATTTTAAATCGAATTTAAATCGATCTCGTTCGGGGAAAGTTTCAATTACGGAGCTGAGAGTCGTCGATGTTCCACGAGTATGATTTTCGTTCCTTCTGATCGCACGAAAAAGTTTGCGATTGATTCTTCTTTCGTTTTAATTTCAAATTGTGCACATATGCAGAATGTTATCTCTGCGAACGTTTGGTTAACACTTTCCCAGTGTTAGATTGGAAGTTTTTCCAAAGCTGCAATATTGTATTCTTGCGATATGCGTGTTGAGTAAATCCTCGATCGGTGTATTTAATCCTGTCGATAGCCATTGTCTGACAAAACAAAGAATTAAATCCCTTTATCTCGGTGACTAACAGCACATGTTCAAATTACATATTTTCTTTAGATCAGAGGCTTCAAAATTCTACACAGTTGTAAATGGTTCGATTTATTAAAAATTGCGATAATACTCGAAAGAAAATGAAAGCAGTGCACCAGTCAGCTGTGGACGAACCCAATCTATTGGGTTGTTCGGAAAGTCATTTCGTTTTCCAAAATGGAGAATGTACGATGAAATAAAACGTTTGTACACTCTAAAAAAGTTTCATTTTCATCAAAAAAAAAAAAAAAAACGACTCTCCGAACAAGCTAATATTAAATATCGTAACTAGAGACTGGTTTGAATTCAATTTTCAACTATTTTCAATAATCGTTTATAACTCGCAGGTAAACGACGACGATTTGGAACGCGAACTGACTCTAACTAAGCCACCGGACATGGCGATGATCCTGGCCGAGGAGAGACGCATCGAGCAGCTTCATCGTCGTTCTTATGACACCGATAGCAACTACGAACAGGATTCCAGCCACGAAAGGGATTCTGGAGTCGAGTTGGGCCACGCCGAAGACTGGACCAAGCAACCGGTCAGCCCGGACATGTCTCAACACAGTCGTCAGAGCAGCGAGCCGTTCGGCGCGAGCGTGACCTCGTCCGAAGAGGACGAAATCACGAAGAAAGAACGAGAGATCATCGAGGTCCTCGAGAAAGAGGAGCAGTGGCGGTACGGGAACAATTGCGAGATGAACAGGTAGGAAATCCACGGGACAATTTCAATGCCGGACGGATGGGGTTAGAGTCACATCTATCGACTAGGTTCGATGTCGCTTCTCTTTTAGACCAATCGTGCAACACTCCTGCACGATTGTTCGGGGATCGGTGTAATGTTGATTTTCATTTTTCCCTAAAATTTTGTTTTCTCGCTTCTTTGGTTTTTATTTATGCGGTTTCTAGGTGTACGTAGCGTTATCTTTCAACTTATTCCAAGTAACATACGCTTAAGTGTTCTTTAACTTCTGCTAGGTGTCTGGACGAAGAATTTCGTCACGATATCGGTTCGTCGATAACACTGAGCGAAGTCGAAGGTGTCGCTTCCAAAATGTTCGTTCGATGATTAGTGAAAATTCGATCGTTGATTCTAGCTTAGTTGAAAAATAAAAAAGAAAACGAGTTTCGTTTGGATAATCGTCGATGTCTCGAGAACACGTGGAACTTTCGGAACGGACACCTTCTATCGTTGGAACGATACACTTGTTATCTCTAAGCGTGTTCTTGTATGTATATACGTATATAAAGTTATAATAAATTTGTATGTCGGGATCAATGTACAAACGGTTATGAATAAAAAGAAATACTTTTACCTTAATACTTATGGTCCTTTCCTGGCGCTTGTATACGCAACTATCGCTATCGCTATCACTATGTCATTCCTCTATCTCGATCGTATCTTTCGAATGCTAGTCTACCTTGTATAGAATAAAAAAAAAAAAACAAAAAAAAAGAATAGACACCGAGGCCGTTGGCGTGGAGTAATTGAGACATTCATGACAAAACAGTGACTTGGGGGAGAAATTGGCGCACAAGCTTCGCGAACTCGAAGAGGAGAAGATGCAACTGGAACGGGAACGCGCCCAGGAAGCGGTCCTTCGTCGACAGGAAGAAACCCTACGCAAAAACGAGGACAACCTGCGCAAACAGGAGGAGGCGATGCGCAAACAGCAAGAGGAGACCGCGCGACAACAAGAAGCGGCGCACGTCGAAGCCGAGGCGAAACGCGCCGAGCAGAAGAGACAAGAAGAGGAGCTGAGGGCCCAAGCGGAACAGCTGAGACTCCAAAATGAAATCGAGGAGGAAAGGAGGGTGGCGGATGCTCGTCGTAAAGAAGAGAAACGCATTAGAACCATGGAGAATCAAATTCGCGAGCAAGAGGTATTCATTCTTTCAAATTTTCTATTTTCTTTTGTTTTTTTTTCTTTTCCGTTGCCTGATCGTGATCGGTTTCGAAACGTTTGTATGAACACATGGAGTCCGGTTTGCAATATGAGATAGTTGCGATTTTTGTTTCGACTTTCAAGTTTGCCCAGCTTCTCGAATCCTTCCATCGTCGAGTACAATTTTCAGAGTTAAAGTTCGGGTCAAGTCGATTCAATTTTCGAATTTATCTCATACTTCAACGCCGACATACAGTCACAAATCTCTTTTAAGCAAGACTAACCTATTCGGTACGATCACAGACCGAACAGGATGTGTTTAGACATTACGATGAACGGATCGTAGCTTTTTGTAATTGGCGCATCGAGCAAATTGGTAGTGGAAAATGTTGCATGGTTTGATGAGATTTGTCCACAACAATGCACCTGTAAATTGCAACTGCAATTTTTGTTTACACGAATCTATTTGCGTCGCGATGTTTCTTTACTTTGCTTAAGAAAGAGTCGTAACTAGTCCCTGTAGACGTGCCCTTACGTTTGATTAGTATCGAAATGACTAAAGACCAGCTCTGAAAACTTCATACGAGTCATTGTCTCCCATTGTTCGTATAAAATGTTTTTTTTTCCCTTTACCCTATTCTTCCCTGTATTGTTACGTAAAGTTAAATGCTTCGTACAATTCACCCAAGTGTCATGATTTCATTTAGAAGTGTTCACTGTAACACTGAAATTTTAAGAGAACAAAGTTTATTATCTTTATATACATAATCGGAAGAAAATGTAACGATCGCTCAAGGCCACTTCCCTCTACTCTGAATCGCATTACAGTTGTACTGTTACGCGATAGCTAGCTTACTTTTCTCTTCGAGAGACAGAGAACGTATGCCAGCAAATTAGCATGAGAAAATGACAAATGGAGTAGCGAAACGATATAGCAGGGACGGTGATCTTGATCGATTAATTCATTGTCTTCCGACTGTAGCACCTGTACGAGATAAAAATAGCGCCAATATTGCAAAATAATCTCCTATATTGTCCTTTGTTTGTTCCTCTCAGAAATATTACGTAAAATCAACTCCTGAAATACGAGATGATATCTTTGAATGAAAGAAGCGCTTGCACGTAAATTTAGGTGCACTAACAGTCGTTTCGAATTGCATGTTGTAAATGAAATATGTCGCACTGTAATCGTTAACGGGCGTGTCGTTGATAATTATTCGCAGAACACAACATTGGTTGGTGCTGGGTTGAACGATCAAGAAGACGAGTTTGCTTCCGGGGTAAGGGACATATTATCTTAAACCATTCTTGTTACAATTTTCAGTGCTTGCTTCTAACAAAGACGAGGCAGCTGTCAAATTAAATGATTCGAACTTCCAAATTGTCTGAAAATTTTGTCGATGTTTCGTTGACGTAAATACCAACGAAGAATGTGTACATAATATGAAATAATTCGAGGAACGCGGCATCTTTTAAACGAAACGAAACGCGCGAATTAACGACACGCGCTGAATACAGCCCGTTGTACGATCAATTTCCTTCGTGCAGGAAGTTCTCAGAGTGGAACGAGAATTGCTTCAATTGGAGCAAGAAGAATTGAAACGACAACGCAACAACCTGGCGTACCGTGAACAGAAACAACTGTCTTTGGCGGAGCAACTGCAGGAACAATGGAAATCCTTGCTAGACGTTGCGCATAGCTCAGCGAACAATGTTCAACAGTACAAGAATCAGCCACCGGTTAATTACAGGTCATCGATGCCCAATCTTCAGTTGCAGGACGTGCAAAGAAGAAGACCACCACCGCCGCCCATACCACCGGCGAAACCGTTGCGTTTGATCGAACAGAGACAACGAGACGTCACTATCAGGTAATTATACAACTCTGTATTTATTATCGTATCAATTCGAATCGTTCCTTTCGTTCGAAACAATTCGTGTCCTTTATCGCGAAGAGAAACGAAACACGATGAACGAAAACGTACCGTGAATCGATGTCACATTTCTTGTTCCGAAAACAAACTATACCACGCGAAAGATTTCTGTTCGCGCGGCAAGATACGCGATTACTCGAATTACAAACAAGATCGTTATATCAGCGTTTAAACAGCTCGCCCGCAGGAAATGCAAATTAGGAGCGGAATATATGTATACGCACTGTGTCGCTTAATTTCCTGCCGATAGTTTCCGCTTTGTTGCATCTGATGTAACATGTTCCGCGCAACACGTCGTACCGGTTGCTCCAGTCCTCGGTTGCAATTCGATCGCACTTAGCATTGAAATTTCTCGCGTGCAGCGTCTTGGATACTCGATCCGGATTTGTTGTTTCGTTCGAAGAAAAAACAAAAGGAAATAACACAGCACTGTAGATACGACCGTGTACAATTCTTACGAGAGAAATCCTAGCAACGTTGAGTGTCAGGTTCGAAGAGAAGTCAGCAGAGAGGATTGCAGGGAGCGTCGATTGATTAATCGGTGATTCGTTGAAATGAACAGGAACAGCAGAATTCCATCCGCGGATTCGATTCCGCAACAAGTGGACGCTCCTTTGAGACACAGCGCATCGGTCACGACCCTTTCCAGCCACGCTGGTCAACAGATGAGCAGGCAGACGTTGCAGGCACTTAGCGCAGTTCCTCGACCACGAATCGTTCAAAGTGACCAGTGGGTCCAACGAAGGAAGAGCGACGTGCCACGAGGCGCTCACGACTTGAACTACCAACATTGGCTCATCCAAGTGAGTATTTTCTAATTGTTAAACGAATTTACCCGACTCCACCTTGGTCTTATTCATGGTGGATTGTGTTACATATCAGCGGTAAGAATAATTCAAGAGTAAACTTCCTTGCAGCCCAACTTCGTTAACTCAACTCCACCTGGGTCTTGTTCCTGGTGGATTGTGTTACACTTCAGCAGTAAGGATAATCCAGGAGTTAACTTCCTTGCAAGTGTAAAAAAATAGAGTAATTATCTTTCTCTCCGTCTCTCAAAAGAACTAACCCAACTCCACCTGGGTTGTGTTCCTGGTGGATTGTGTTACACTTCAGCAGTAAGAATAATCCAGGAGTAAACTTCCTTGCAAGTGTAACAAAATAGAGTAATTATCTTTCTCTCATCGTTTGACTACTTGCTTCGTCTCTTCTCTCTTCTCCGTTTCTCAAAAGAACTAACCCAACTCCATCTGGGCCTTACTGCACTTTAGCAGTAGGAATAATTCAAAAGAAAACTTCCTTGCAAATGTAAAAAAATAGAATAATTATCTTTCTCTGATCGTTTGGCTATTTACTTCGTTTCTCTTCTCTTCTTCGTCTTTTAAATACAGCAGAACCTCGATAAATTCACGTAAAACGAGATTGAAACTTTGCAAATATCGAGATTTTTGCAACAATCGGGGTGACCAGTCCAGTAAGAAACTCTTACACTATACGATTACGACTATATGTTCCTTCCACATCCAAATTTCCTCGTTAATAATCAAATAAGCGAACATCCCTTCCACTTGACAGCAACGTTCGAGATTCTCGTACAATTATCTGTAATTCACAGTCGAGAAGTAACTGGAAAAACCCTGATCAAATTTCGAAACACGATACACGCGATGGTCTCTATCTTGTGAAATATGGAAGATAATCACTTGAAATATTTTTCACAATTAGTCGAAGCACGAAAATGTGCGTGAAACTTTGGTAACTTTTGTTGAATGGTTCGTTTCTTATGTTCAATTTGCTAACATCGTCTTAAGAATGACTCTCTGAACCAGAACAGTCGCTTAAGCTTTTTACTATAGTAACAAAGACAATAGAAATAATATCTGTAGTAAGTTTGATGATCTTTATGATGGTGATTCTGAATCTTCCTGGTACCACCATTTACTGCGGATCTTCCTGGATGTTAACGTTACAGAAGTAGCGGCGAACGAACGAACATTTTCATTTCATACGTTACAACCTAATAATAGAGATAATAATGTATATTACCGGCGCTGCAATATCGTGTTACAGGAAGCGGAACAGAGAAGGATTAGCGAGAAAAATCAGCGATCACCAGCGCGGAAATCTCAAATGCACGTAACAGGAACGTCCGTTCCTTACGCCATGGCCCCAACGAGGACGGACAGTAAACCATTACCAGATTCCATTATACAAACTCTTACACAAAGAGTACAGAACAGAGCTCAGGAAAAGCCTCTACCAACAAGAAGAAGGTCAATACTCTAATAAAGATCTTTGTCGATTCTTTCCGTATAAAAGACATACTTTGAACGAAAAAAAAACCCGGCGATACCTTTCGCGATGAAATTGAAGAATTTAAGTTCGGGTAAAACTTCGAGACAGTTAAGATAAATTGAATTTTCTCTTCATTTGCAGACTCGAACACAGTACTAGCCACGAGCACCTTTCCCCGCTGCAACACCAATCGCCGCAACACGTCTTGCAACAACAAAAACCTCAACAACCACCGCCAATTAATCCCGAGAATCAAGAAAAGATGTTAAGCGTCAGTGGGAAGAAAAAGTGCTCGCACTGTGGAGACGAATTAGGTACAACGAACGCAACGAAATTAACAAATTTAGAGATGCATTGTGACGAAAATAATGTGTATCGTGATCAAACAAATATATATTATTCGTACTTTCAATGGTGACATTGACGAGGAAAGATCAGCAGAGAAAGTTAATGCGAAATTGTAAAACGTAAAATTTGAACTTGCTCGAAGCTTGCACTATTAGGATTTCAAACTATTGATTCATCGGTTTCAATCGTTACAAAGAATCTATTGTAATTTCTACTCCATTCTTTGGTATACATTACGGTCATTGAAACAAAACAGTCGCGACGATTTAAATGAAGTATAAACGAATTTTTACCGCTTTTCTCTCCGATGTTAGGTAGAGGTGCAGCAATGATCATCGAAAGTCTGCGATTGTTCTACCATATGGAGTGCTTCAAATGCTGCGTGTGCCACGTGCGGCTCGGCGACGGCCTAATGGGAACAGACGTCCGCGTTCGGAATCACAAGCTCCACTGCCATAACTGCTACTCCAGTGACGACGGTAGCCACATTTAACTTTTGCTATTAATATCTAAGATCGACGTTAAGCGAATGCCAATTATCTACAACGAAAATCTTGTTTTCTCCGTGGAACGCTTACACATTCACACGATAATGCTGCAGGAGGACATCTCAACATTCTGCACTGAACTCTTAACAAACTTCGAGTGCACAGACTTCAAAGAAAACTTAATCAGCACCTCTTCGAACTAGCTTCCACTAGCCTTTGAAGCCACAACCTTCTTAATACTTCTAACGGCATAAAGTACACAGGATTTGCATCCAACGGATACTCTTTTATAATTAATAAAACTTCATCTCTGTACTCTCTATGGTAAATTATCAATAGTTTCGGTTTATCGCTCTTGTTTTCAGCCTCGGGTTCTATCATACTTCAAGAATGTTACGTACAATTGCATCCAACAAATCCTCCCTCTCTCTGTGCCACATTGCATCTCCTCCAAAGATTTATGTTTTTCGATTCCGTTACTTCGTCAAGTTCATACGATCATAATCTTAATGTTTCAGGTGTCAAGTTCAGTTGCGTGTGAAACCACGGAGCTGTGGCTAATGGGACCGCACTGACTAACTTGAATATAGCATCTCTCGGCTATATTTTATAAGTTATAGTTGACCATTTAGCTACCGGTGACGCGCGACCGTGACACCAACCAGTTTTCTTCTTCTTTCTGTACATAAACATTGACGGACGTAACGAACCAGAGGAATGGACGCGGAGTCCTCGGTTTACATAGGACGTGTATTACTTCTGTGCACTTCGACCGAAAGCGAAGTATATCGAGATTTCAAGTGACGCCGATTTGTTTTCATCGACTAACAACCATAGCAGGACGTACAGAGGACGTGTAAATAAACGTGTATTTATGTAATTAGCGTAAAGATAGGGAACTAACGATACGACGAATCACGAGACAGCTGTTGTCGGCCATTATTAAAAATGCGTCGTGCGTTAGCGTAATATCGGCAAAAGAGTTCACTGTATATTTTTGTATTATAGTTATCCCGTGGTATTTATGAGAAATCCCCGATGCGTGACGGCTATAATAACGAAACCTTTCCCATCTCCAAGCCCCCGCTACACTGTCTTCTCTTCTCGGAGCTTTTATTTTTATTTTTTTTTTTTCCTAAACGCTTGGCAAATCAGTAGATTCGTTCGACTTAAAACACGAACGATCGTCTCTCCTTCTTGCGGAGATCGTTTAGATTCTAGTTGACTAGTGCGCGATACAGTGACCGACTGTAGCTATACAACCGAGATGCGATTTCAAGCGCGAGTTTCTCTTCTTTCGAAAACTCGATTCGTCGCGATACGACAATGTGCAAGTTCCCTAGCGATCGATGGATACTCGTCCGCGCATTCATCGTCGCGTCGAGGACGCATAGTTTTACTATTGTGAAATATTGTATGATATGGTCTCGTGTTATTGCAACATGTAATTTTATATTATCGAGAATAAATGTTTATTATAGCGACCATGGACCGTTATCTCGTTGCTTCGATTTCCTGCCGTGTAAACATCCTTCTTTACAGCGACAACGATCTTCGAATTGATTACACGGTAATTTACGCACTTGATTACACTGCGGGTAAAGAGATGCAAATAAGTACCCGTGGACTTTTCAATTTTAGAAAAGAATTCACGGTGACTCATCGGCAGGGTACGTTTAGCACCGACCGAGGACGTAGTATACCAAGAAGGTAAATGTCGTTGAACTTGAAAAATGGAGATTTTAATATAGAACGAACAAATAAACCTTGCTAGATTTGTTTCCCGGCGGATCAATATAGATCGCGCCGGATGAGAAACATATCGTCCTACTTTTTGAATTTTTCTCGGCAAAAAGCGTATCGCAAAACATGCGTTACAAAGTACGATCGAAATATCATGAATGTTAATGTTTGACTTTTTCGAATCGTTATCTTCGATTAAATGCTTCTTGCGAGAAGTATCGCATCATACTTCGAACCTTCCGCGAAACGTGCGTCTAAAGAAGAATAAAACGACCTCAAGCATGCGTAACATGTATTAAAATTTGCTCTTTTCTAAACACTGTTACAATATTTCATTACTTAAAACATAATTCTGTTCTTTGAATCTTCTTCTATGGAACATTCGAAGAAAAATGGTTTTCGAAAACGTCACAAAAAACGTCACAAATCTACAGTGAAAATTTCAATGTCTCGAACATCGTGACCCTTAAAAAAATCAACAAACGATAAAGTTTAAGGAATGATATATGTTTAGTCGTCAGCTGCATCGCGTTTAAGTACACGGAATGTTCCATCGTATAGAATTACACAAAAACGAGCGAATCAGTGGCCCGAGATGTCGTTAAATTCGCGAATATGATAGTGTAAACAAATAGAGCGTAATGCACGTACACGCAGCCGGGTATCCATTTCGCCGCACCCTATTTCCTTGAAAACAATTAATTCTAGGTCGTGTTGCGTAATCGTGGAAAACCATCGTCGAAGGGAGATGGAATCTGTAACCGTGACTGCGTCACAGCTAGTCATTAGGAATTGAATTACCAGTCACCTTTTCGACTTTTTCACGAGTTTCGGTAATTCGAAACTCATTACTCTATTGATACACTACAAGGAAATAACAAATGGATATTCTTACAGATCTTGAACGAAGTTATAGTGAAAATACAGTACAAAGGCACGAAAATGTGGACGTTTTTCAAATATATAACATTAAGAATTATTTGACGTATCACCTGGATTAGAAGATACGTGCCATGGAACATTTTTTTTTGCAAGATCAATGGTCTAGAGGAATTGTATAAAGTTCTGGTTTATAATAACTCACTCTGTATTTACCACATGATATACATGAAATAAAAAAATAGTTAGATGATAAACTTGTCTCTATATGTGGCACTAGGTAGAACTCAAATTCCATGGCGTACGTGTATTGGATGAGTTGCTTACAAAAATTAATGCACGGTGAATGATTTTAAGAATAATGGACTGTTGCAATTCTGGAAATACAAGGACTAGGAAAATGTTCTTTATTAATGATTGAGATATGTTTAACACAATTCTGAAATGAAATGTCTCTTTTGTAGGAGTTGCTTAGGATCTTGAGGAGTTTTGAAATTTCGAAACAAGGAAGTAATAGGACAAGATAAGTTTAGGACAATGTCGACATGGAATGTTCCTTCTATACGAGTTACTTAGATTCTTAAAAAGTTTCGAAATTTAGAAACAAGCAGATAATAGGGCAATACAAGGTTTAGGACAATGTCGTCACGAAATGTTCCTTCTGTAGGAGTTTCTTATATCCTTAGGAAGTTTTGGAATTTAGAAACGAGTAAGCTTCAAGGATAAAACAAAGTTTAAGAGATGTATTTCATAAACATGATTCGATGAAGTGTAGTTCAGATGACACAAGAAAAAGTTGTCTTAAAATAAAAGCATCTAGCTAGAAAGATTAGTACACTACGTGAATTATAAGTTCTAAAACCGAAATCATGTACTTCCAGTTCATTTTATAATTTCCGAGCACAAATAATAAAATACAGACCATGTTCAAAATGTTGTTCCAAGTAAAAAATGTTATACAATCCATGGCTCGATTTACCTTGGTTTTCGAGATGTAAAATGTTCATCGACATAAATCGTAACTAATCGTACGCGAGTACTTCAATTTGCCGAACGATTTGTTTGAAATTGCACTGACATATTCTGCCGATATGTATACGTACTGTTCAAAATGAGCACCTCACACCTCTATGGACGCAAATAGACATGCTTCCATTGACCGTATCCACTCGGTATAGGCAAGATGGTTGCTAACACAAACAACAGCTTGTTGACGTTTCCTATCGACTGCTCGTGTGTATCAGCCATTTCATTTAAATATATCCTCGCTTTCATTGAACCCCGTACAAAATGATCCGAAGGGATCGTCAAAGTCAATAGGTTTACCTAACGCGATAACTGAACGTATCGTTATTTCTAGACTGTATCCCGATAACGAAGTTAAATTAGCTCGTTGTTTATATAAGATTTTTCTTCGTCGAACACTTTTTTTTATCGCGGAACACTCTGTACGGAGAACCCTCGAGTTACACGGATTCGTAGATACGCTGTTGTGCCCCTCAACTTATGTCCTTTCTCATATTTTATACGTGCATTTGTATCTAAATATTAAATAAAATTTTGTTCCTTCAATTTTTCTCTTCGTAAAGAAATACACCTAGATCCGTTTAGCTTAGATATCTATCGTTTCATAGAGGAGTATACATAGTTCGGTTTAACTTTCCTCAACTCTTGAAACTCAGATTGCATGTCAAATGTATTCCTGGGAAAAGGAAAAATCAGTTCTGAAAGGGATTTCAACTCGTGTTGGGTCAGACGTGTTCGTCACGTTCGCGAAACTTGTGACTAGGCTAAGAACTATACTCGTGGTATCACATTTTTCTTAATTCGAGACTGATCTTTCTTTGTTCCTTCGATACATCGTATTTATACGTCTCAATTTACGTGGAAAGCTTTTCGAACGAATTGACCGCAAAAAGTGAGGACTCGTTGTACATCTAGAGCATTTGCAAACAGTAGAATACCCTGTTAAACTATGCATAGTGAACCAAACACCATCGCGTTCATGGGATCTCGGGATTAACTCGTTTGAATAATTAAACCATCTTCTGCGTGCCGATCTACGTTTCGCCGTGTTTCCCATTGCTGAGTAAACAATAACCTTTTTTCGTGATCTCCCGGCACCGTTACAGAGCCTGCGCGCATGAAACACGCGTGTGTCAGTCCGTTAAACACAAACAATACGAATCCTGAACTAGAGCGTAGCATCTCGAACCGCCTAGATCGTTGTCGAGCATAAAATTATTAACCCGTCGGATGGACAATCGATTCGACGTAATACTTGCACGCAACCATGTATCTTTCGATTTCTTTTAGGAGGAAGGAGGTAATAGGTCAAGGCAACATTTAGGACAACATCGACCCTCTATTTGACCCAATATGACCCATTTGACCCAATATAACCTCTTGTAATAGTTGCTTGGGTTCTTAAAGAGTTTTAGAACTTAGGAATGATTAAATAATAGGATACAGCAACGTTTACAGTGAATCAGAAAAATATTGAAACACTGAGATGTGCTCGACTTTAAAGATTTATATCTGTGCAATACTTTACAAATACGTAGACTTATTTAATTAACTTGATGTAATAAAACAACGTTATAAATTGAATAAGATGAGTTATTTTTCGAGTTACATAAATATTTGAACGTACATAATTAATACTTTAGAATCAATTTTATAACTTGCACGTTCTCCTGATTTAACTCTTTTGGATTTGTATTTGTGAAAATATCCGAAAAATTCAATTTATGAAAATAATAGATACTATTAATAATACTGAAACAACTGGACACACACTCGAAGTACACCAGAAATGTTTGAACGTGTTTGACAGACTCTAAAACATACGAAACATATATTATTGCGAAAAGAAATCATTTCGAATAATTCCTTTTAATAAATTATAAACATTCCCAAAATACTCTCGCGAGCAAATAACGTTTATATCTCGAAGAAAAAAACTTTTTCGAATCTATATTTCTATTTCTATTTTTTCATCCTTAGAAAAAGGAGAACACAATACCATTGTGGTTATTTATGTTTAGGACATCTCGTATATCACGAATATTAGTATTCAAAGAAGCAGAACTCGAATGACGCGATAAATGTCGAATTAAAATAGAAGTATCTGACAAGAAGAATTGGTACACACACACACATACACACGCACCCTGTGATCACGAAGAATACTTCGTTTACAGTTACGCTTTGGTGTATTCTTTCTCTGCTCTGTACAGGTAAGTACAGTCACGGTTGCTCGAGAAATAGTTGTGTCGGTGTCAGTCGATTGTTGTCGGTCGTGTAACACCTAATCATCGTCGATTGTTTGCGGAAACCATGGCTACTTCATCGCCAGGAAATCACACGCGCCATCCAATCGGTTTATCGGCATCGTTAATTCGGATAGTCTCTATTAATAGGCGCGCACCTGCTCCGGCATGCTTGAAAACGTTCGAGCGTGAATCGAACAAGAAGCGAACTCACTTTTTCGATGGAACAACCGTGGCAACCACGTCCCCTCGGCAAACAAGTGTTTCACGAACACGTTTCACCCTTAATTACCAAACACATTAAACGGTCGGTTAACGTTGGCTGTACATACGCATAATTGACGCGTGCATTAAGGTCACGGCAAAGTTACAATTTTCTTAAAGGTTTCAGTTTAACCCGTACGTCGCGTGACCTGGAAATATTCGAACGTTTACGATTGAAAAATATAAAGTGTCGAAGATATTATCGTAACAAAATTCGAATAAAATCGGACAATTCTTTTATAACGATTATTCCCGTGGACAAATTACTATAGCAAAAACGAACGTTAAGGTTTCGTTGGATCACCTCCGGCACTAATTACCTTCGCGTAAGTTAATTCATTAATCTTTTCGCTGTTGAATTAATCGATGGTAGAAGCCTACGTGCTGAATCTCGCAATTTTAGTATTTAGTAATTACACTGCCGAATATGTAACAATTTTACAGAATTGACCGTGAAAAATGTTTACGTGCCCGGTGATTTTTGTAAGGGGAGCATCTGGAACAATATCGTTACCTTCGAACGGTTAGAACGATTCATTTCGAGCTTTTTTTCAAGATTGTGCAATTTCGAAGAGAAGATGGACATTTTGCGGAGAAAGGTTCCAGAGGCCAGGTTCGAGTATCTTTCATCGTGGTATGTATCCTTGTTATTTGACGTCCATTGACGTCTATTTATACGTTATCCGAAGTCTACGAATCTCATGTTTCCGCGTGCATCAATGAGAAAAGGACAACTTAAAACGAAAGAGACTTCCAACACATTTAACCACGCGAAACGATACGGCTGAACCCTGGTCATCGATAATCCGGTTAGAAGTTTTGCAGCGAGAAGCGATGGTTGTTGTGTGTGTGCAGGCATCTAACCACAACAGTTGTTACTTGTCAAGGAACCGCGACATGTCCCATAGCGGTTAACGAGCCCCCGGAGACTAGACTCGGTTACATTGTGAAGACACTAACTCGTCGACTACGTCCAATACGTATGCATACGATACGATGGGAATTAGTTTTGCATTTTATATGTTAATCAATGTCTAAGGAACTATTTTCTCCTATCGAGTTTTCATATTTCCACGCGGAGAAATTTATACAGACGGGCTCCCGTGTATTAATAACCATCGTATCCTGTTCGTTCGTTAAGTCACTATTATGGTTACTTTGAACTCGTGGGAGTCAATTAATTGCACTATACGGTTAAAATAAAGCTGCGTGAAGTGTATCTGTGTCACAGGTAAATAATCGATAACGCGCGTAATATTTATAGAGAATATAAAAGAGGGTTAAAAATAGTTCAGCTACGATTGTTATTAATAGACTGTAACGGTTATCTGTGTGTTTCACGAAGTTCGAAGTACTCGAAGATTACACGCATCGATCGATCTTGAGATTTGTAGACTTTTAAAGAAGTTCTAAGTTCGAGATGAAAGGAAAATGAAAATCTTTTTGGAATCGAGAAATCTTTAGAGGTGTAGATCTGTGTAGGATAAGTGTTTATAAAATATTTACTATTCAACCGTTAGTAATTTTAAAACGCATTATTAAATTCACAATTGAATTCTCATTTCGAAAACTTCGATATTAAATTTCCTCGTTATTAGATTACCATTGTGTCCTTGTTCAGAATAAGATTGACCCAAATTAACTCTTCGGTGGTAATGTTTTTCGTTGATTTATCTTGGATGACTATCGAGGTAAAATGGGTTTCTTTATATTCAGTTAAAGATTCATTTATATTCGTTTACCGATACAGAAACGACCGGTATTGGTCGACAGAGACGGTCCCATTCTTCTTCGTGACGCGTGACATTGCAGGAACTACATGACGAGAAATACTGCTTGGATTTATTTGCTTTTTTTTTCTGCTGTCGAAGGTTTTTCTAAAACAGCATATTTCTCGATTGAAAATTACATTGAAAATGTATGTTCCACTCGAAAATAACGTACATACACTTACATAATATTGTAAAGTCGATAATTTTACGATGTACAATATGTATTTACACATAAGTGTTATATGTGTGTTATATGAATTCGTGCAACGATTTTTTTCAATATATTTTAAGTACATTAGTCCAAAATGTACTTAAAGAAAGAAAATTATCTTTGAAAAAGTAGATTATCGATAAACGAATTAGTAAACAAAATCCAGTCAAAAATCACGTTTAAATTCCAAGTTTGAAATAATTGATACACAAAGCACTTTTGATCTAAAATTTTATAAAAGTGAGACGCGATACCTTGGCAAAAATATTTTCTAAAAAATAATAATATTCCTTAGAGAGGATTGTTCTATTTTTTATCGACCGATAAAACGTCTCACCGATGTATATAATTGTATGAAAATTTCTAGAGGGCACAAAGCAATCATAAATATTTAAATAATTCTACATTTCGACTTTAGCTTCAGATCCTCTTCGGTAATTGGACGTTAATGTAGGTTAAGACCGATACATATTTATAAGACTGTGTGCACCGAGCAGTTACTAAACAGAAATTATTTACAAACATACGCGTCGAAATAGTAAGACGAAAAAATAACAACCGAATCATTATTTGCTTTATTTTTTTGATAACATTGCGTCAAGAAGATTTTCACATTACCTTTCTTTTTCTTTAAACACGTTTAAAATGACTATTTACAATTATCAACGACTTCCGTTTATTTGAGAGAAATTGTTTAATAAATTTATATTTCCCAGAAATGCAATATTTTTCTTCCGTCTAGATTTTAATATTTTCGTATTTGACACAACCATAATATACATTTCGTTCCAATACAATTTAATCTTCTCTTTAACTTTTATTTCTCAATAATCGTTTCCAGAATTCTAAAGATCCCAAAATCAGTGGATCGAAATGATCATCTTTCTTTCAAGAATAGAAAATTTTCCTTTTGTTTCGAATTTAAACATTCATGTTCGTCCTAATAAATATTTCTCTTAGTCAATTTTTTAACTTTTCTTCTTCAATTATCATTTCCATAAATTTAAAGATTCCAATGCGGAGTTACATTTCCTCCAAATAAAATTCAACTCTACTCCATCTGTTCTTTAACTTCTCTTCTTCGATTTCCAGAAATCCAAAAATGCTCCCAAAATCTAGGCTAACCTAATCTGAAAACGAAATCCAATCGAAAGTACTTCGTGTATTTAAAATCACACTTGTCTTGATTATTGGTATGTCTTCGAGGAATACAATGTTTTACCTCGAACCATGTATTACATTTCCTCAAAATAAAATTCAACCCAAAATTGCTTCCAACATGGTAGATATGAAAACGAAAGCCAATCGAAAGTACTTCGTGTATTTAAAATCACACTTGTCTTGGTTATTGGTATGTCTTCGAGGAATACAATATTTTACCTCGAACCATGTATTACATTTCCTCTGAATAAAATTCAACCGAAAAATGCTCCCAAAATGGTAGATATGAAAACGAAAGCCAATCGAAAGTACTTCGTGTATTTAAAATCACACTTGTCTTGGTTATTGGTATGCCTTCGAGGAATACAATGTTTTACCTCGAACCATGTATTACATTTCCTCTGAATAAAATTCAACCGAAAAATGCTCCCAAAATGGTAGATCTGAAAACGAAAGCCAATCGAAAGTACTTCGTGTATTTAAAACCACACTTGTCTCGATTATCGACCGAAAAGTATCTCCGAGAATAACGATCCACGGATCGTTAAGGGTGCCGAAAAGTTTCTGGTTCTGGCGAACACGAGTAGGCAGCTTCGGCGAAGTTAACGGCGCGTAGCAAATGAGCTACGAAACGTCAACATTCGCTGAAGTGCTACCGTTAATAGGCTGGCACGCTTATTCGTCGACGCTCGCAGAATCGCGCGGGCACACCATTGGACAAAAGATCTTTCTTCGCGTTCTTCGGGTTTCGCGCGCGTGTTCCATTTTTTTTTTTCTTCTTCTTTTTTTCGTAATTTAGTCTACCACGAATTGCTGGCCAGTGCTGACTACGCCGTCTACCAATAGACCGGCGTCATATCCAGTATTATCCAACGAGGCCCGCCGGAGTCGGCTCAGTCGTGTGATAAACGCGGAGCACCTAGGTAGGTAGGTGCGTCTGCACGTCCATCGGCGGCGAGTGAATCGTACAACGGCGAACAATGTGCTCGTGGACCCCGTGAAACGGAACACGGCTTGGTCAATCGACGTGCTACGAACTGTTGCGAAACCTGCGTGTCGTCCTACCCGCTGTGTTTCTATCGGAATTATACGCGCCGTGACGTCGTCGAGTGGAAAATTAACTACGAAGTTCGGTAGGAGACTTGGTACCCAGGTGTTTCTCGGTAAGTTGCGCCTCGAGGGACGATGAATATTTCATTGATTAGATTTCACGTGTCTTGAACCTTTTACATTTTTTTATGATTTTACTCTTTTATTTTCTTAACAGAGAATTTGCGTTTTGTATTTTATTTTATCGACGAAACGAATTCGGTTGTTTTTTTGCGTTCGAAATCTTACTTGTTCTTCTGTTTCTAAGAAATTTAGTCTTTTGTTTATTCAAGAGAGAGTTTGTGTATGCTTTTTTTTAATACAGGGGAAGATTATGAGATGTAAATGAATATTTGTGTTAGTAACTGTTGGACAGAATACGATATTTGCAAAGTTAATTTTTTCAAATTTAGTCTCGATCGGATCTATCTCGAAGTGAAGAAATATTTTACTATTGCGAGGGGAGGTTAATGTAGCTTAAGAATTTTGCGTCGATTAGTGAATAAATGGAACAGTTTGATTTCCTAATTAATATTTTATCCAACGTGTAAAATACGCGTCGAAGAACGTACTTGTGGAATAGTGTCTGTTTACTATTTTATTTAAAATACACGTAAAATAGTTTTTATTTAGTATTTTATTTAAAATACAGAATAAAAGTTGATGAAATTACAAGTTTCCTGGATAAATTGCGTCCGAAAACGGAGACAGGTTTATTTAACGTTAGAAAGTAGTCCGATATTTTAATCAATGTTTAAATTAACGTGCAGAAATTTGTGCATTTACTAAGCACCGGAAGACATAAATCGATACCTATTCAATATTTTTTTTTTCGAACTTAATACAGAAATTTTACATTAACGAGATTGGTGAATAAACTATGCCGTCAAAAAAGGAAAGATTCAGATTTATTTATCGCTAGAAAATAGCAAAGTCTAGCTTTCTACCTTCAATTGGAAAGTGAATTGTACATCTAATTAAACGTACAGGAATTCCTAGGCAAGATGCGAGTTAAGGAACAGAGAATGCTGTTTATTTAGTATTTTAAGATTCGTAAACGTTGCTCAAGAATTTCTTACCAACGAGTCAATTCGTGAATTGCATTCTAAAGAAGAAATATACAAGGTGGGCCGATGAAATGCAAATACTCAAATGTCTTCCTTGTTTACGGAGACAACGTAATATGCATATTACTAATGTAACGACGAATGTTTATTTTTCTCAAAGTAAACAATTATTCCTATCCTCGATGGGAAAAATTATTCGGGACAAAGTTAAACTGTTCGTAAAGACAAACAGTTATCGTGAAATTATTTTCTTCAAAAGCATTTTTTTTTTAAGTTCAAGGTCATTCACATTGTTTTAAGCGAAACCATGTTTTTTTTTAAATACATCGATTTTTCTCGACATACTGCATATAAAAGGTATTCGAGAAAGGTATTCGAAGAATGGATACTTTCTCGAAATATCTCAGGTGTAGAATAAAATAAATAGTTCAAAAGTGAGACGTTTAACTACGTCGAATAAAATACATGCTTTATCGAAAGAAACTTATTGTAAAGTATACTATTTTTTTAACAACGTTAAAAACGTTAACAAATCGATCTATTTTAAAAAGAAAAAAGTCGATAACTTTGTAATTTCTAGAAAAATAAGATTGAGAAAAATTTTAACTACGTTTGGGCTTCCAAACAGTTTATCTTTATAATAAACAATTTTTATATACATTTGTGATTAACGAAGATATTTAGAGATGTTTTCTATTTAAAAGATGTTTATTTATAATTGCAAACAGAAACTCTTCGAACTTAATAAATTGAGAGCTATTCATAGTAATCGCTTAAATACTCTTATTCGATAACATGACATATAATTTATAATCTCTGGTACGTAAATTTACTATCCGTCAAGATAATAAATCGATTGCATTCTACCTCGCAGAAATACAGAGCAAAAGATATAAAAAATAAATAAAATCCTTCATTTTATATTTATTTTATCCTCGTTGCAGTTACACGAAGCAATTAATAAACGTGCATATTTTTTGACAGATAAATATCGATGAAAACGTTTCGAACCTGTATACGAAAGTTGTATTAATTGACACACGAATCCGTATCATTGTTTTCTTAAAACTGTAATCGGACATTAACAGACCGAAACCACCGTTAGTCCTTTGTGCTCGTTCTATTTGTTCCAGAGAGATGGCCTTTTTCTAACTGTTCCATTGGGAAGAAAAAGTATGAAATGCAATCGATGAATCATAAACTTCGTCTATATTTGAATCGTTATAAATTTAAAGAATATTTTACGGTATTAATTCAAACGAGATTCAAAGTAGACCAGATTTAATAAACCGTACATTTATCGTGTCTCGATATTTTCTCTTTTTAAATAATATCGTTCTCGCGATCCTTCGATTGAGACACGTTTTGTAAAATTGTAAAATCCAGTTTTTCCAGACACTTCGTTTCAACAGACCGAAACTACCGCTAATCTTGAACCGTACAATTCTCTGTTACATTTAACGCTTATTTTCTTCTTTCCACTATGTATCCCACAACTTTCAAATTCCACGAGAAAAAGATTACGTAAAAGGGAAACTAAAAGCGGATAAAAAGATAAATACCTAAAACGTTTGTTTCTACCGTGTTGAAAGTTAAGATAAATCGAAAACATACATTGCCACCGTAATATCCCGGTGTGTAAAATTTAAGTAAGTTTGATATTGACGCGAGACGATATTGACAATTTCTCGTTCGATTGAGCGATAAAAAGAATTTCTTTTCAGGTATCGAGGGAGGAAGATCACCACAAGAGAATGAGTCTTCGTTGGATCCACGAAAATTTAGAAGCGCCGACATGCGACGAAGAATGCAGCGACATCGATGACAGTTGCAGCGATGACAGCTACGATTCCGATCTATCGATCGCCGAAGAGAAAGGAACGGTGAACGAAAAGGAGATCAATGGAGATCGCAGAGGAAAAAGAGAAACTAGGAGACATCCGACCACCACGGTGAAATTTGACGAAAATGGGTATTTGCCAGTAATTAGTAGCTACCGTTCAAATCGAATCTTCGTAAACTTCTTTACGTATTTGTCGAGTTGGACTCGCCTCGCGAAGTTTCGCGAAGTTTCACGAAGTTTCACGAAGTTTTGCGAAGTTTGTTCGATCAATCCGTCGTGGATATTTGGATTAAAATTTCGTCAATAATTAAAACGACTTGGACGTTGTTCACGATCGAGTTGAACAATGTTCCGTAATAATTAAACTGCGTATAATTGAGAACGTTGCTCGGGTAAGATTTGATATAAATTTGGAAATCCTAATTACCGTTTACATTGGACCGTGCATAGGTGTGATCTACGGGCACGATGTGGTAATGATTATTAATGTTCCCTAGCGTGAAAGCACCGATGATGTGCCTATGTTTTTATACAATTATGTAAATATCACGGTCGAGCGATCGGAGGTGAAACAAGAAAATCGTTCGAATCCCTCGGTTAATATTTCGTATGATATACGAGTTTCTGACAGTGACGAACACGCATTGCATATTTTACAACGAGTTTTCCGCGAACCAAGTCCGCGCAGTTGCAATCCTGCAAACGTAATTTCCTTGTAACGCGTACTACAACGAGGATTCATTAATCACGCGAATCGATTAACTCTCCATCCCGGCGGGTGCGATGTTAACAGTTTTAAATTTGCTATTATTCCCCCTACGACCTTAAATACTCGCGACGAATCTCGGTGGGAAATTAATTTATCCTCGAAATGGAAAAAAGAAAAGATATTGTCGACGACACGAGCTGTAAAAGAGAAATACCGAACGAGGCGCGATTACTATGGCAAACAAGTAACGGGTTCATCGATCACTTAACCGGATTCATTTTCTACTTTGTGGCGTTATAAAGTCAACTTGAATTTATCAATCTTTCGCTCTACCTTGCGACTTGACAGATGAGAATTAATTGAACGATTGAGTCGATAAACGTTTACATTTCCAACCGAATTATATTTTTAAATATTTCTATACAAGCTGTATTGAATATTTAACTGTATAGTTAAATACTGTATAGTTATATATAATATATTATATATTATTATATATATATATATTATATACAGTTCTATACAGTAGTATAAAACTATACAGTATTTAACTATACAGTTAAATATTCTGTACAACTTGTATAGAAATATTTAAAAATATCATTCGGTTGGAAATGTATTAATAAACATATATATATACGTGTTTATTTTCTAGAAAAGTCGCAATGGTAATAAAAAAAGAAATACAAAATTGAAAAAATAGCGCAAGCAGAGTTTTAAAGTATAGATGATTTCGAAGAATAAATTAACATTCTATGGAATATTTTTTACGGAAATATCTAGCTTGAGTATTAATTAATTCGTGGACGTATAAAGGATGGAGAAATAATTTTGTTTGGCGATATAAAAGAAAAAAAATAAAATAGAATTCGTGCGATAGAGAGTGAAGAGCTTGACAAATTTTGTTGGCTAAATAGTTTACAACTTCTGGCTGTGAGGTGAGAGTTAATTAAATTGGTGCTATGTACGAGTACATAGTCGATGACGGAAGTGTGGTATAATATACTGCGCAAAGGTTTTGGGCAAACATTAAAACCTATTCACCTCGAGGCGCGAGGGTTATAAATAGGACCCTTAATAATTTTAAAAATAAAAATTAGGTCAGCTAGGGTTAAACGATCTTTAGTACTCGGTATACTGAAAAGACTTGAAGTCGTGATCGGTTCTGTTCAATCAATAACGCGATTTATACACGATGAAATATTCAATTTTGCGTTGAACATCTTCGAGAGAAACGAGGAAAAAAATGTAAGAAAAATATTCAACGAAAGTTGTTCGTTAAATAATATTTTTTGAGGCAAAACGCCCTTACGCAGCCTTTGAATATCGAGGTCACAGATTATAATCACAAATCCTGCCTTTGAACTATTCGATAAGATAAACGAACGCAGAAGACAAAGGTTATTTAATTTTTCATAGAAAGAAAAATCTTTCATCATAGAAGAGACAATCACTCACACAGAGTGCCTAAAAATTTGAACATAGTAGTTCATCTCGAAATAAATAAATTCAAAATGTAGAATAACGTCTTTTCCACGAGTCTCTATTTCGAAATAATCGAATAGAAAAAACATATATGGTACACGCACCAAAATCAACCTACCTTTATTACAAAATCATTCTCAATATTTTTCCTCAGATAAAAAAGCTTCTACATTATAAAATACCATTTCCTTGTACCGTGCACAAACACGGCGAATACTTGTAACGACACACGGCGTGCTCGGTGCATTTTTCAAACTCGATTTTCTCGAAAACGAAGACTGGTAAAAAAAATGTCATTTCGCATTTCCCGTACCATTTTACACATCGAATTTCCTCTCCTCTGATTTGAACTACGTATCACGGAACAGTGTAGAGAAAAACGGAAACGAATGGAAAGGGACCAACGTAGCTGGGTTGAAATAATTTTAATCGACGATCGAAATTTATTACGTAATTCCGCATCGTACCGTGACATAACTCGCGCAATTGCAGCCTCACGACGAAACGAGGCGTACCTTGATCGCAACATTGACGACAAACGCGAAGTTACCCCCCGATACGCGATGCGATATGCACTGATTGATCACTTGACTCGATTAACTTTCTGCTCTATATATGCATGGTCGCAGGGTCACTAGGTACAGTAGGTATCGGCCGCTTTATATCATTACCGGCATTCGAGAACCGTGGCAACCGACGAGTCTGAAATTCCGCGCGAATTGCATTAAAGCACACGCACGACGTGCAACGCGGAATTAGGATCGACGTTTACGACCGTGCTCGAGTTTCAACAAATAGATCTTGTGCACGTTCCACGTGTAATTAACGGGGGCGTCTTTGCGCAATGTCAAGACGTAATTCGACCGATGCTGAATTTTAAACGATTGCAATATTTTTATATCCCCCCCCTGTCGACTCTGTAAAATCACTGCGACGTATCATCTTTCGATTCGAAATCTTTGGTTCTCTTTCAAGACAAAAATATTTCAAAAGTCAATACGATTAAGTAATATTTACTTAAAGATCAGATTGTGGTTTATTTCTACTCAAAATGTATAATCTAAGAGCCTTTTGCCATTGCAAGTACTTTGTAAATACAGATTTTCCTCCATTGCTAACAAAATTTGTATTCTAAAGAGATGACTGCAAAAGAATTATTGGAAACATCAAATATAACACTTGTATTATACTTTCACATAAAGGAAAGTTTTGGTATAATTTCAAGTTAAGTGTTCGTTGTCAATGATAAACCGGAATAAAATTTCGATCTGTTTAAAATTATTATTCCCTGGAATGTAATCGTAAAGATTACTCCAAAGGGTCAATGTTCCTTTATAAGAATTCGAGGAAATGTTTCAAAATCGATTTCTAAGATTAGAAATATTTTTATTTCTCGGCACACTTCGATGCAACTTTACCCAAGTATTTTTTTTTTTAATTTATTCACGTCGGAGGCTACAAACGACAGATGTTGCGTTTCGTTTCACGAAAGTCACGTACCATCTGCACGTATTTATGTACGCGTGAAATGTATTAACGTATTCGTGTCTCGTTATTGGTACCATTAGTTTGATTACTATCAGTTGACGTTCCGTTTCTTGGATGAAGTCTACCGACATTGCCTTTCTTCCCCTCGAGCGTCTGTTTAAAATTAACGGGGTTGGAAAACGTCTACGGTGCAACGAAGCACGCTTCATTCACGAAGCCTGCTGACCTGAAAAGTCGATCGGCCCATTTTTCCAAACGTAATGGTATGTTATAAATAGCACACTACAGTGTGTCGGTTCGCATTAGTTTTACCATTATACCACACCCCCGTCTTTACCGTATTTGTTTCACTGGTCTCGAACAATGCACCGTCGTTGATAATAAAACTAAAGACTTCTGTATCTTGTAACATGTGTACGTGAATTTGTAAAAATTTATTTTACTACTTCGAACGTACATTATTATCAAACGAGAGTAAATCTTGTTCGAGAACGTTTCGAAGTCCAGGATATTGCCGAGGTACGAGATATTTCAAATAAATATTTACGGGATGTTTTCAAAGGTGTCTCTGTTTAACATTTATATTAAATCGGACAATTGTATAATAAACATGCCTATTTGTGAGCTATGAAGAGATACAATATAGGTACGTGGGGACAGTAGTGAATCTTTAATTTGTTAATTTATGTACGATACAATGGATACACGTTTAATTGGGATAATTGTTTCGATGAAAGGTCGTAGACCTTAGAAATTACAGGGATTGATCTTCTTGTCTGGTTTTAATTGTGCAAATGTTTCGTTTCAATTTTTAAAGATTCTTGGGTATATGAAAGAGAAATGTGGAAAAGGTCACTCGCGAACGGAGCATTAATTACTCTTGAAATTGAATTTCATGAAGCATTGTGTAAATTCAGTAAAGTTTCTTTTTGAAAGCGTTCTTCAATTGTCGTGTTTCGCGATTAAAGATAATCCTATCGGAGAAATTGCGAAAGAATTGAAAGTCGCTTCGAAATACAATGTTCGCAGCGCCGAAAAAGGAGAGAAAACTGGAAAGTTTTGAATAAAATATGTGATAAATAATACACGAGTCATGGACCTTACGGAAGAACAGAGAAAGTCGATTTTTCGTAACTTCCAACAAACTGATTTCCTATCTTTTTCAATAATCGCGGTAACTTCATTTTAATCGATTATAATCCGAAAAGTGTATATTTAGCAAATTTTATCGATACTTATATTTATTCCACGATGTACTGCTACAATGGATAAAAATAAATCCGGTGTTAATACACTATTATTGTCTCTATAAATAGTGTGTTCGTCCAGACCTAATTCAAACTTTATCCACGAAGCACTGTCGTATTAGTGTAGATCTGGAATTTTCTTTTGAATACAGATACTGAAAGTTCTTCGTTAGTAAAAAAGACGTTCGAATAAAATGTAATCCGCGTAAACATTATCTGACTTTACTCAAATACGCTAGCAGAATGACTAACGATAAGAATGATAGTACCAGTTTTACAAGACAAATAACATATCACATATTTCAACGATTTCTAAGATTATATATTACAAAGCTTGTTTTTACTCAAGGAACACACTTGGAGTACTCTAATATGCAACTTTAAAAAGACCTACATTCGAAAAGTAAAAACAAAAATGTTTACATTATGACATTTCGAAGTAATATTTCGTTGTTTATAGATTTAAAAGAAAAGTGTCATATAAAGAAAATGATAAATAAATTATCCTTGGGTAAATGCAATCAATTTAAACAAAAATACAGATGTTTTTCTAATAAACGAAAATATCAGCGATTGTAAATAAAATGTCAAAATTGTTTACTCGATACTGCATTCCTATACTTCTTAGATTACACTAGGCACAGTTTGACCGTATATTTTAAGAATACTCTGTGTATATATAGCCAGTATTGTGTATGTAAATTCCAAGTAACTTTTAACTTCAAATTGATAAACATACGCATTAATATTATTTTATTCAGAGTTAAATACTTTTTTAAATTCTAGAATAAAATTTTGGATACTTTGTTCGAGAAATAAAAATAAAAATACACGATAACAAGAAATTAATTATTATCGAAACATAATCCCATGTATATCGTGCAACTTTTGTTCGAAACATTTTCTAGTGGAACGAACAATTTAAGAATAATTTAGAATCTTCTAGTTAGATGACTCACGCGATATATTCGATTCTAAATATTCAATTTTATTTTACAGCACTTCCCATTACATCACATCCAAATTAGTTAAACAACCACCCTGTGTAATGTGGGACCCGAGAAAACCAGCAGAAAATCCTGTATACAATTGTTTGGTAATCAAATTATTTTGTCGAACTGGTTACCACCTTGCTATCACAGCTTCTGGAAGGATTCGTGGTTTGAGTGGCACTAATGAACCACATGGTAATTATTATGAAAGTAATAAAGATTCTAAATGATCGAAGCCCGTGGTTATTAAAAATGAACGATAACACGTGTAAAATATATTTCCAATAAAATGATTCTCATTGTTTTTGTGCATTTTTAGCCCTGCTTCACATTATACCAGTATCGTTTGGCGTGATTCGAGTACAAAGCATCGAAACTAGTCTCTATTTGGCTTTCAACAAAAAGGGTCGTTTATACGGAGAGGTAAGATGAAAACTTTCAACCTTGAGAGCTGTTATTATAGTTAATTACCACACCGATGCAAAGTACAGGATATCAACGTAGAATAAAATTCATAAATTATCAATGCATTCAATGTCGAATCGGAGATATTTACTGAAAGCTAAATATCAACTTACACGTCTCGAGTTAAACAAATAAAACGAATTTAAGAAATAAAATAATTAGAGCCTAATTCACGATACGTATGTGTGAATTAGTTAGCTTCACAAATAAGAAAGTGTTAAAAAGTGAGATAGACCGCCACGTGTTTTTTCTACATGAATTTTAATTTCTTGAAAATTCTAAATGTCAAAGTTTAAGAATTTTATGATCAATATATCAAACGGTTAAGTGCATTCTTTCGTTAAATTTATAAACGAACTAAAGAAACGAAAACTGACTTTTAAATTGGCAGAGAAAAAATTTGTATACCGTTAGTTTTATTATATAACAATGGAGTCTGGATGTAGCTCCATGTATTTAAGAATGATACAAAATAAATATTAGCATAAAATAAAATATTTTAAATGTGATTATTTAAAATGATCTATTTTCACATTAGTAAAGAAAAAATTTGTTTACCTCTACTTTCATTAATGTGTAATGAAATATAGTTGCCCAATGTTTCTATAAGCAATGTATAATATAAAATGCAAAGTAAAGGAAGTAGTTGTTTTAAAAGTGTAGGTGACAAATCATTCGCTGATCATTGCTCGTTTTTTTGCAGCCAAATATGAACAAAGATAACACAGAGTGGGAGCAATGGAATGTCGGTTCCTACGATGCTTTTCGTTCGCGAAAATACGCTAATCACGGATGGTGGATAGGAATAAAGAAAAATGGACGAGCAAAGCCAGGACAAAAAACACGTTGGGGCCAAAAAGCAATACAATTTTTAGCTTTACGGCAAGACTAATTTCTACGACTTACATTTTGTATTGCGTACTACAAATCAATCGTTCTATTAGGTTTTCGGGAAGATTGTGCGGATCAAAGAAGAATTAAAAATTTGTATTAACAAAGTGATAGATGTAATTCTTTTCTGTATAATATAACGAGAAGAAATCAACGGTTATTGTATAAAATAATTCAACGAAAATTTTATAAGCGATATCGTGTGTATCTTCTTTTAGCGACAACGAATATCGGGTTTCAAATCGATGAGAATAATTTAAGCACGAATTTTTATGATACTTTTTACGATGAATAAATAACTTCGTTACCTTCCAATAGAATATAATGTTTATTATAACACTGTGTTAATCAACAACGGAATAATTTGGGATTGTGCATTCTGCTTGTGCCCTTCAACTGAAACTTTTTCGCAAGTTGCAGTTTCAAATTGCAGTACATTTTCTTTTCTTTTAATTATATTCGTTGATCGATTACGCCACAGGCAAAGTGTACGTCAAGTTTTATCGATCAAAACTTACACTCTGCTTACAGCATACATTCGAACATCAATCTATATTTCAATATATGTATATCGTAATTATGTATAATATAATATACAGGGTGAAACACATGACTTAATTATTTCAATTATTTTCGGAGTTAACGGAACGACTCAAATTTTATTTGCCTGAAATAGTTTGATTCAGAGAAACCTACAAACTGATTATCGTATATTTTGTCTGAATTTTTCAACGTTGTACATTTTCCATCATCATTGTGCGAGTAATATTAATTATTAACATCCAACTGAACAAAACTATCAAACGAAAATTTGAATCAGTCAGTTGACACTGAAAATAATCTAGGTAACCAACTCACGTGTTACACCTTGTATTTATATGTACTTGTATATATAACTATTTCTTATCTCTTTTGTACAGCTAGATACATTGCATACAAGTATATCGAAACTCTTAAGCGAAAGCTTCAATTAAAAAACATCGGTGTTTGATTAAATACGGTAACTACAAACACTTATTACCCTCGCGTCTTATTTGTAAATATCAAATATGCTGGTAGCAGTCAACTTCGACGAACGCAAAAAATACTAGAAATAAACGTATCTTTGAAAAAGTGCTAAGAAAATAATATTCGGCTACGAGGTCTTACGTGTATCGTATGATTTTTACGATTAAAAATGCCTTCTCCGTTTTACAATTTTCAGCCAACGTCGTCGATCGATGTCATAAAACGGTGTCAGATCAGAATTGTTAAGATTCTTTAGTAAGAGCAACTAAGTTATTAAAATGCAATATGGAATTCTTTGGCAATATGTAAGAATTATAAGCGCGTTGCTTTGTAAGCGAGAAGCGTATGCAGTGACTTAAAAAACCATAAATTTTCAACGCGCAGATTCGAACCATAGACTTATAAATGGACATGATTCGAAAGCAAATTTAAAAAAAAAATAAGCAAATCTTCGCTTATTAATGTTTCTTCCATAAAAAGTATGTACAGATTTGTGGAACGCATAAATTACCCAAATAAGCACAGAATATTAAATGCCATCTTAAAAATTCTTATATCTACAATAATTTCTTCTTTCTTTTGTCAAATAAGGCAGTCATAATTATAAATGCGCGTACATACTTTTTATGGATAATTAAAGATCACATTATTTCAAGATCCCTGTTTCTTCGAAATTTTTTTCTAATTTAAGGACATGGATTCACTTCTTCTTGGTGTTGGGGCTGGTAGATTGAAAAACACTGGATGCCGACATTAAGTTCTCAATGTATTGGCTCAGTACTTGATTCTCGCTTCTCAATTTCAAGTTTTCCTCTTTTACACTATCCACTCTCTGCGACAAATCTGAACAAAAAGTACCTACTTAAAACTAGTAACAAGGACATTTAGCCTTTATTGATATTTCATAACGAATAATTTTAACTATTATCCTTAAAACTATATTATACCCTTTAGCAATACTTACAAAGACTATATAGTTTAAAAATTTATTTACCATCTAAAGTGTTCTGAAGTTCGAGTACTTGAGCAATCAACCTCGCCTTCTCTTCCTGTTCATCAGGACTAATATCTGGATCTAAACCTGCGACAAGATCACTTTGAGTTTTTACAAATACTTTTACAACAAAACAACGTAAGCTTTTGGAACTAACTATTAGGACTACAGCTTCCGTTTGTGAAAGTAGATGGGATAGAATCCATGCTGCGTCCTCTGCCCAATGCGTCAGATATGTGACAGCTGTTATCCAAAACTTCTTCTTCGGGAATAATTACTACGCATTCAAAATATTTATAACCGTCACTGAATTCAATCAAAGCAAACAATCGACTGGAATAACCAATTTCTTTTACGTTGCTAGATTATACAATTTAAAAGGACAGAAATTCAATGATATTTCACTCTGTTCCGAAATTGTAAAAAGATTTACGAGAAACTGCACTATTTGTTGATCAACAAAAGAAGGAACACAATCATTCCGATAAACAATTGCAAGGTAGATAAATCTGCATCAATACATGTATTCTATTCAATCTACCAATGGTCCACTAATCTAAATTTTTATCGATACTTTAAGAGCAACGTTCGACTAAAATTTAAATATTCTATAGATGTAAGAACGAAGTATAGGCAGGTTATAATCGAGCAAGTTGCGATAACAAAATTAGGAAAATTGGGTCAAAAACGTGCATAAATATTTCCTTACCTTGAGGATCATCATCGGCCAACGGTATACTATTTATGTCATCCTGAAGTTTCGCTGTCACAGACGTAGACATCTTGACGCCGAAGATCCTCGATGAAAGAAATAACACACGACAGGCAAACCTGCGCGCAAGGTTCGACGTTTGACCCGAGTTTATCGATTTTCACGCGAAACTCACACGAAACTGGTGGCACGTCTGCTGGAAGAACATCAAATATAAACGATCGTTGGTCGCTAACCGACAGGGATTATCCAGATCGTAAACTGGTAGAACAAAATTCTTGAAATCAAGCAGCACATTTAGAACGATTTAACATCGTGTGACACCATACGCCATTTGCTTTTTCGCTGACACCTGCAGGCGGTTCAATTCACTATCGGTTATGGTATCTTTTAAAAAGTTGATATTTTACTTTATACGCAATGAAAGAGATATTGAACAGCATTAAAGTTACGATAAAAATTTGTCTCAAATAAGTAAAAAATAAATAGAACTGTTTCCTGCGAATGGAAAGATATCACCAAAAAGAGTACAAGCACGTTCTTGTGAAACGCGTAGATACATAAATTGTGATTAAAGATTGTTTTCTTATCGTTGGCATTTTGTTCGTTATGTAAATTGAAAATGGAACACCATGTTTTACAAGAATTAAATAGAAATATGCAATTACACAAAATAAACATATGTACTTAAAAGCTGATAGTATTCCTATCTAGACGAGCGCTCATACTTACATACTTACGCTCATACTTACTACTTATGTAAGTAGACTTCTTAAATTAAAACTAATGTAGATAATTAAACTATTTGTAGATAATTAAAGATTTTTTTTTGTCTCTTATAAACTACCTCTCTATGCGGCCACTATATAAGAGCCTACCTAACTTTTGAATTATTTCATGTACATCCTATCTGTATAATACTTAGAATAATACGGACAAATGTGAAAAACATCTTATATGTTTCCTTGCTTTATTTATCATTGTCGCGAAGATTTTCCTGAAACACGAAATGAAAAATATTAAATTCGTGTTATAAAGTGGCTTTCCAAGAATGATAAAATTCAAGACCCATGATATAGACACTTCCACCAATTTTGTTCCAAATTTATATTAATTTCCATTCTTTTACTTTTCATAGTCCATTTTCGATTCCTTCAAATTTTTTATTTACAGTTTGCATAAAACTATAGTTTCGATAGAAGTATGCATATACACATGTTCTGTAACAGAAACTTTGTTTAATGGATCAGTAGACACACAAACACAAATTCTGTAAAGAAAATATGTTAGTAGAATCTCTGAAAGAAGCAATAAATTTAAAACACATTTATTAAAGTAAATAAGGCTGTATTATAATTAAACAATATACAAACTCGAAGTATCTTGCGCAAAATTATAGTTTAATCCGGGGTTACAGAACAATACGTATCGATTAACACCACTTAGTCAAACTAAGAGATATAAAAGTTTTAAACATTATTTGATCTCTTCTCCCTTGGAATATAAAATACAGAATAGGTGTGTTGAGATAAATGGGGCTTCAAAAATATTATTAATCTGTTTGGGTGTGTAATTTAGGAAATATTCTTAGAGTATTATGTTGCTAAAATGTTTAAACTTCTATCTGGGAGAATGAATGAAACTCATTGTTACAATATTTTTCAAGACTGATACAAAGCAACTTTTTATGTTTACCATCTTTACCGACTTCGATGATTTATTTGAATGTAGTTCCTGGAATCACCATTCTTAAACGTAGATGTCACTCCAGAACAACTGATGTTTTACTAAGTCGATATTTCATGAATGTCGAATAAAAACTGAATTCTCGCCTACCAAAGTATCTAATAAATTTGGAATTTTATCCACGTGTAATACAAAGATCCAAAGTTTAATTTATTTATCTACCAAGTAGAAAAATGTTTGTCAAAGAGACTCTGTTTCTCTGACATTTGTCGACAGCGGGTCATATGTGTTCAACGATCATTTTTAGTTCATACATATCCGTAAGATGGCTGTAGCATTTCTTGGTCCTGCTTATTATTATAACCCGAACAAATCCCTTATGGATTTTTGAACAGTGGAATTTAACTCATAGTAATATTATGGAGCGTAAATATTAATTCTTTTCGAACTGAGTGTTTAATATTAAGGTTATTTCTATTGTTCATTAAATTCTTGTTAATATATCGTATCTTATTTGTATAAAGTCAAAGCAGCTTTAAACTTTCATAGATAAGAATTTCAAGTACTTTACCATGTAACATAATGACACAAGCTACACACAACACAACATATTTTTTTGTATTACAAAAAGAAGTAACATGTTATTTAAAGATTCGAAGCTACAGTGACCAATAAAATATATCTGAAATTTAATCATTCTCATAAAGTTTACATTCAGTTTACTTTCTTCGTAAAGCTCCAATAAACCAGAAATGATATTACCTTGTTCAATTAATGAACAGTTAACACTCTTCCTCCTTTTAAAATTGCTTTTCATAATACACATAAGTTCCAAATTTCAGAATTAAATATTCGTCGATGTTACCTTCTCCCTCGATATTATTAATCGTCAAATTTGTGTTCTTTTTCTTCTGAATTGAATTTTTCCATGTAATTTTGCTACTTACTAAACAATTGATATTTTCAATTGCTGTATTTCATACATTGATCAAAAATCGATTAACCCTCTACTTGGATCATTCTCACCAAATTATCCCACGAAGTTCAAAACGAACATATCATATACACGTGAAGTAAGAAATAATGATAAAATTACTTTGCTCGCGATCACTAATGATCTTGTCTAGTACTTTGTAAAGTACTAGATGTACTTCTATACACTCGATAATTTATTTTCACTCCGCGCTGCTCGATTCGCGCGACAAGGGGTTGAAGTATTAAAACGTCCCTGTATCTCGAAACCCTTCGTATTCTTTTCTTCGATCCAGCGCGACTTTGAAGCTCGCCCTCTATACACGAGGAGGTCGAGGAGCTTAAAAAGAAGAAGTTCCCTCCCTTTGACGCTGGATTTCACGGAACGGTAAGTTATGCGAAGATGCTTCTTGTTTAAGCGCAAATTGGGTTTGCTCGACGCGAAGTAAGAGCCCCCGCGGGGCACAAAGGTCCTCGTCCTTGAAATTAATTCGCAAAAGAGACAAAGGAGCATTCCGCTCGTCGCCGTGTGCCGTTCAAGCTTCACGGTTGACGAACTGCCGGCACGCGGCGAAGCAAATATTGTTTAGTCAAGCGGAAATGGGAATAATTGGATAAATAGTTGTCAAAGCGTATCGATACCCGCTGAAATAAATTCTTTGGAATATCAATCGCGTTAAGATCAACGGCTCGTTGATCAATTGACAGATCTGTGCGCGATGAGAATTTCTTTCTTTTTTTTGTCGCGACGAAGTAAGAAATTGTGGAATCGAACCGAAACAGTGATCTATCGAAAGTATATACAGATAGCTTGTGAGACTGTTGAAAATAAATAAGAAATGTTCAACGAATGGAACGAAGCTCTAACAGAGGGTCGAAGAAGAAGCTTGACTTCGAGCTAACATTTGTTTCCACCTCGTATTGTTTCCTCTAGGGCAGATTTACGGTTAACTGGACATTTTGTACAATTGTTTACAGTTACCACCGACTTACAAATATTTCTTTATTTTGGATAGTAGTATTTTGCAAAACGACCCACTTTTACATTTTCAGAAAGACACTTGCGACGCTTGGTATTTGCGTTGTTACAAACGCGTAGCATAATTGGTACCGCGCGTGCGATTTGTTGATTCGATTATTTCTTTTCCTTTCTAATTCGCGAACGATTGCACGGTTTATTTTATCATATCGCGTACGTGTCGCGCTTGATCGATTTTAGTTAATCGTTCGACGTTACATGGCAGAATTCCATCGTACTGGACGCCGACGCACCTATTGATTTTACAGGGGAGGGAGAATGAGAGAGAGAGAGAGAGTGAGAGGAATAAGGGAGGGAAAGGGGATGAAGGTGGACCGACAGTTTCCTCTGACCGATGCAGCTTCATTTCCCAGAAGCATCCACTTACAGTAATATATTTTTACACTGTTGGTCGTTCACTCTGAAAATCGTTCACCGATGATCTTACGCATTGCTCTCGATGGAATACGTTGCACTTTTCTGCATACAAAAATGCAGTTCTGTCTAGCTGAGTGTTTATCATCATATTGTAGGAAAATTGGGACGAAACTCGGAGGAGAATATAAGAAATAATATTTACAGGGGTAGTTAACATTTATAGAGTATGTAAGCTGTACATGATAGCCGACACGACGATTAGGTTAACTCGTGGACCGTGTAATTTGTTGAGCACGAACGTCTATGTATGCGTAAGTGAAATTGATCAGACACGGCTTATTGCACCTTGTTTCGCTGAAAATACGAATAGGATATTATTTGTATCGATAGAAATATCGTGATACGTTTAACGAATCTTTCGGTGAATGAATAAATAAAGAATCGATAGAGTGTGGGAAGATGTAGACGAGTGCGAACAACGAGTTGCTTTGGTTAACAGGTTTAGGGGAATGTTGTACCATGCGTTGAGGAGAATGTGGACTTTCGAAGGCTGATCAGAACGTCTGATCCAATACGGTTTGCGACTTCTTTCAACGATCGACTTCTTAGGTGTAAATGGTAATTAATAATGGGAAAATTTTTACTTCGAAAGAAATTGCAAGAAAGAATCATGGGGTTGTATATTATAATATATACGATATCTCGTTTATTACGGTGAAAGTGTAGAGAATAGAAGTTATTGAAAATAAAATTAGGAAACTTTTTTTATTGTATATTTCGTTTATGGAAAAATTGTAGAGAATAGAACTTATTGAAAATAAAATTAGGAAACTTTTCTGCTGTATATTTCCTTTACGTCAACAGTGTAGAGAATAAAAGTTGCTGAATTATTAAATTAGGAAACTTTTCTATTGTATACCAATTTTCAATAAGAATGATGGTAATCGAGATATCGGCTCTTAGATTCCTACTATTAATACTCTACTAGTAACTCTCTATTGAGAATAATAAGCTCTGTTTATTTGTATTCTAGAAACTAAAAGGTAGAAGTTGCAAAGGTATCAGGAAGTGTTAAGTATATTTTTTGCTTTAAAGTGATTGCAGTTTGATATAAAAAAATAAGAAGTTTTCCAATGAAAATTTAACCGATACATATAATATATTTTTCTGTATAGCATCACTTTGGTGAAATTAGTTCCTATTCTGATTTTATATCTACTATTCCGAGTTATTACGGAACTATTAAATGTATGATTGGAAATTTAGACAAGTAGTATTACAATTATCTTCGTTTCTTTCATCTTTATCGTTCTCTTTGTTTCCCTTACAGTTTTCACCAATTTTTTCGATAATCTCATCGTTTCGTGTTCGATAAGTCTCATCATTTTCCAGCCATTTCCTCGCTTCGTTCTCATTAGAATTGTTGCATCCTGGCACACTGTTCAACATTATGAGAATTATCTTCATTTTCTTCACGGTCTGAAAAATACCAGCTTGTAAACCGACAAATTATTTTCGTTCCTCGAACCACACAATTTGAATAATCAAGCTTCATCGTATAATACTAATTTTTAAACTAAACAATATTTCTGATGAACAAATTCTTCTATAATCGATCGATGAAGAAAACAAATAAAACACTGCAGAATTACAAAGCAACAGCTTTGAAAACATTAACATATTGACCACACAATCGTACCTCCAACACTTCTGTGCAAAATTACTATTTTTAGAAAATGAAAAAGTTCGAACATTCGAAGAAAAGTTACAATCTTGTTCTAATACACATAAATATGTCTTGTGTTAATAGAAAATTGATTACTTCTCGAATTCAAACATTCGATGGTAGACTTTTCCAATATCGATGATTCCGTTGCTCGACATTGATCATTGTACTCTGAAATAGTAATTTTTCGTCGAATTTTCATCCAATATGAATATCTCGTCCACAACTGGTTTATAACGATTTATCAGCGCCAGTGGCACCGAAAAAATAACATCATATTCCATCCTCGTGACCAGCGAAAGGGACCAAGTTACAGCAGGGAAAAACAAGAGGATCGGAAGGATGAATCGCGTGTTGTTTGTGGATATCCGAAATGAAGTGGTCGTCCTGGTCGAAGGCGAACACTCGGGTAATCCTCCGATATACGTGAGGAGAAAATCAAATTCCTTAAACGTCAGCCAGCCTGGCGAATTCTGGAGTTCAAGCTGCTCGGATGAAAAATTCGCGGGGATTTTTTCTCCGGGCGTTCCTCTACAAATCGTAATGGACTGCTTCTATCGTGAAATATGAACCGAGGGAGTGAGGTATCATTTCTCGTAAAGGGAAATAAATTTACACTCAGAGACCTACGATACCCGTAGGTTTGTACCGCGGTAAAAAGTTTCAGTGTCACGGAAGTATATACAAGGTTGGAATATTATAAATTTAATCTTCTCAAGTTCTATTATTCTAATAGGTTGCTCAATAAGTTTCGTCGTACGATAAGAAATGGAGTTACCAGGTTCGTCATTTTATTTTTTTTAAAAGATGGTACTGTTTAATGAACGATGTGTGAAGTTTTACGTAGACTTATTTGTATATTTACAGTTCAAAGTCGAAGTATCATAGTATTTTTAAAATTGATTAAATTTAACTGGTATTTATTCAATTTCCAACACTCCCTCTCGAGTCCTTTGTGACACGAGAAATTAAGAAGAAATTAATAAGAATTGTAGAAGAATATCAATCGTGTCGCGTTTCTCGAACGAAACGAAATAAAATGGATCCGTGTACGCGAAAACGAGCGAGGAGTACTTAACTCAAGAATTAATTTTAATTCATTTTTATCTTCGGGTCTGCGTAAAATTATTTTACGCGCGCGGGAAACCGAAACAGTTTCGTGAATGATTATTTTCGTGCTGGTGTTGGTGTGTTTGCGGTACATTATAAAAGTGGTCCGTGTTTCGATTATAATTCAGGCGTATTTAATAAATCGGGCGTTAATCAAAGCGAGACACCGATAATTTGCGGGCAAATTATGAATACGATTCGCAAATCCGTTTTCCATCGCTAATTATAATTATTTATTTGCTGTTTGTCAAACAAAAGGCATCCGCAGGTTTGTGCGTTTGTTTTCAATCGAATCGTTCGCGCGCTCACCGCGACAGACGAATCTGACAAAACTCTGAAACACGTCGGCACAATTGTGCTCGCGCTTAATTTAAATTCACGATGATAATCGATGGTCATTAAACGACCGGTCACATTTCGCAGAGAAACAGGTACGTCGCTGTTTTTGGTTTTAATTTAACTTAACGGCCGAACAGTTCGGCGTGATTTGTGCGAACGCGCTCGCGCGAAGCAAACCCGCGGAATTCTTTTTCCAGGTCCCAATTAAAGTTACTCGCGCCTTCCGAATTTCATGTAAATCGGATATGTTTGTTATCGTCATTATCGCTGGCTTCCTTTCGTAAAATTCATTGGACGCGCGGAGTTCGAGCATTTCAGTGCTTTCGTACGATTTACAACGGTGAAACGAAAGTAATTAATGGTACGCGTCTTCGTTACAAGAGCCATTTCAGTTTACGAAAAACAAACTTATATCATCGATCGAAAGTTTGTGTGCAACTGTTTCGCACTTTGCAAGATTTGCAAATCTAAAAATTTGAATTAAAGGAATCGAAGAAAAGGTGTTAACGTTGAGAAGTTTACGTATAGCAATACGTAGTCCAATATATTGTAATCGAGTTATATTTAACGATTGGAAATTTTGGAAAAATTTTGCTTGCAATTTAAAACGGAAATTATCAGATCAACAACGTCTAGATTTTCTAGACAAATGGCTCGTGGATTGTGCAGAATACAGAGTACTTATTTCATCCCTTAAATTTAATTCATATCTAGAATTATCAAGAAACATAATATTCTAACTTTTCTAAGTAGTGCAGATCACGAAATATATCATAGAATGTTTGCGAAAATATGAAATGAAACATCAATGACGCGTCTATTTTCTTTCCACATTTAACTCGTAAAACTTTAGTAAAAAAACATCGAACTCAATACGACTCACAGTTCCTTCCAGAACTGATCTTTTCTTCCCCCTACAACAAAATTGGCAAACAAATTTCTAAAGTGTAAAATTCTAACAGTAAAAACGCTTTTATGAAAAGTAACAACGAAATAAAGGAACTTTTATACAATACCCAAATCCGTATATTACAATCTTCTACAATAATCGTCACCGAAAAAACAAATTTTTATAACACCGTATCTCCCCTATAAAATATCTCTCTCTCTAACGCTCCAACTCGATGTCAATCACCGTAATTAATTAAACTCGTAATTAACCGTCTCAAAGGAGCCAAAGATTCGTCACGATCGCGCGGTGGTTCATCGAAGACGCTTGGTCGTGAGATCGGTGATGGTCAAAAATCGCGAACGAATCGATTTTTCCCACGTCGGGGAGCCATTAACCTTCGATTCGTCGTTTATTCTTTTTTTTTTCGGAAGCCACCGACTTACGGGATCGTAGGGAGCAGCGAGTGTTCCACGCAAAACGATTTGAGAACCGTCGCTTTAAAGCCCCACTTATCGAGCGCCTAGTTGGTATGATAATGTAATAAAATAAATGGAGGTTGCTGTTTCCGAGCGATATAGACTCCTCTGTCCCTCTCTGTCTCGGCCCCTCTGTCCGCCCTTCGTTTTCATCCGACGTGTCCACCCCCTTGCGCCCTCTTTCTTCGTCGCTCACCGCCACTTTCGATTCCACCGTCTCGTTCCGTCCGATGGTCGTTCCGGCTGGTCCGTGTGTTCCTCGTTCCTCGTCGCACGGTTTCATTTCAAGCGTTCCCTCTCTCACCGTTGCACACCGACCGGGTGAACGCAGGGAGTTGAAACGGGAATCGAGAAGGTAGAAGGGAATGGAGCTCACCTCGAAAGCGAAATACAACAAGTCCCGCCGCCATTGCTGGGTCACCCTTCAACGGGAGTTTTGTCGTTGCGTGGGTGGGGGTTTGACAGCCCTGTGCGACGAGTCACCCCCTTTCGACCCCGAGTGCCTGGGTTCAACCGGATGGGTGGGGAGGACACGGAGGAAGACAGAGGGAGAGACGGAGAGATGGAATCGGCGGAGAAGGAACGTTGTTTGTCGTCGTGGCACGAAACGAGACGGAGAGAGAATCGAGAGACAGAGAGAGAGAGAGAGTGGAGAGACGAAGCGAGGGTTCCTGGCGCGAGATCGAAAGAGGGAAGAAACGGAGAATACGGTAGGTTCCCGGGGGGGTGGGGGTATCAACGAGACGAAAAAGGAGAAACGGATGCTGTCTTGTCGCCGGAGCGACGGAGATTGCTCCTCGGGATCGAGGGGTGGAGGGGTCGCCGTTTATTTATAGGGAGAAAGCGAGTCGAAGGAGGAAAAAGAAAACGGGACGAACCGCGACGCGGGGAGAGGGTTGAAGCGAGACAGGAAGGGAGCGAGGTCGAAAACTCCGCCCCTGCATCCGCAAAAGCGAGTCAATACTATGACCACCCATCCTTTCTCCTCCGAATGCCCTCTCGGTAACCCGCGCCGCCTTTCCAACCCCTTTCCGTCTTTGTGCCACCTCCACCACCCCACACTCCCAGCCGCGGGATATCGAAATTCGTTACGCGTTGTAGCGAGGATCCTCGACTCGGAGCTTCCACGGCGCGGCGTCACGAAGCAAACGCGTGTTTTCGCGAGGACATCGGATACCGGGCCGAATCGGACGCCGACCGAACGAAATTTCATTCGGGAACTGGTTCCACCGGTGAGTATTTTCCACGCGTCGTTCACTCACCTTTCGCGCAATGGAGGAAACAACGTTACTTCCTTCTGCTTTTTTAGTTCGCAGTTCTTATCTCATTCCTGCAACTGTGAAACATGGATCGTTTGTATAGAGTACTTCGTAAAGGCAACTTTAGCTTTCTTAGAAAAGATCAAAGTATGAGTCGGAGACGATTTTTATCAATATTTATCCGTTACGATTTACGACAATACTCGAAAGAAAAGGAATTATGCATTTTGTTTGGAATTAACGAAGAGCGATTCAAAATTATATGGGAGACATGGATCGTTTGTAGAGTTCTTCGTAAAGGCAACTTTAGCTTTCTTAGAAAAGATCGAAGTATGGGTCGGAGATGACCTTACGATTTTTATCAATATTTATCCGTTAGGATTTACGATGATATTCGAAAGAAAGGGAATTATGCAGTTTGTTTGGAATTAACGAAGAGCGATTCAAAATTATATGGGAGACATGGATCGTTTGTAGAGTTCTTCGTAAAGGCAACTTTAGCTTTCTTAGAAAAGATCGAAGTATGAGTCGGAGACGATTTTTATCAATATTTATCCGTTACGATTTACGACAATACTCGAAAGAAAAGGAATTATGCATTTTGTTTGGAATTAACGAAGAGCGATTCAAAATTATATGGGAGACATGGATCGTTTGTAGAGTTCTTCGTAAAGGCAACTTTAGCTTTCTTAGAAAAGATCGAAGTATGGGTCGGAGATGACCTTACGATTTTTATCAATATTTATCCGTTAGGATTTACGATGATATTCGAAAGAAAGGGAATTATGCAGTTTGTTTGGAATTAACGAAGAGCGATTCAAAATTATATGGGAGACATGGATCGTTTGTATAGAGTTCTTCGTAAAGTCAACTTTAGATTTCCTAGAACCGATTGAAGTACGGATCGAAGACAATTTTACGATTTTTATCAATATTTATCGGTTACGATTTACGATACCGTTCGAAAGAAACAAAATTATATATTTGTTTTTTTTTTAATTAAAAAATTATAGATACAGAACAATAGATTTCACGAAGTGGAATTAAAATAAACTTGTTTTTTGGAAATTATCGATTTATGCACGATAAAGTATCCTTGCAAACATTTCTTTATTTTTTACTGCGTTTACAATTTTTACAAAGCAAGGTATAATCGAAGTACGAATACGATTGTACAAAATTCTACGATTTTAATCGATATTTATTATTATAATATCCGGAAGAAAGAAAATGATATATTTTGTTCATAATTAACGAAGAGCGATTAAAAATGATAGACACAGAGCAATAGATTTCACGAACTAGAATTAAAATAAATTTGTTTTTTGGAAATTTATCATTCTATGGACGATAAAGTATCCTTGCAAACATTTCATTTATTTTTCACCGCGTGAACAAGTTTGACGAAACAAGACATATCCCCTCCGAGGTGACGTGTTGTTGACATACTGAGCTCTTAAGACACAGGGTGGTAATTACATAATCGTACAATATTCGAAAACAATTTTTCCATTTGCATCGATCAAAATTGAAATGATGAACTGCTGAAATTTAACGTTTAAATTTAACCGAGTAGTTTTCGAACGCACGATTATCGAATGAATTTTTCTAATCTCCTTTTTGAACCTCGTATATCAAGTTCGTATCTATAATTTCAAGACATACCGTACGACAAGAAGAAAATACATGCCGACTCGCGCGAAGACCGCATAACCGAATAATACGGGGAGTCATTTTCAAAGAGCTCCGACTCGAAGGAGCATTCCAATCGGAAAAGTATTAAGGGTATCTCACCCCCATGCCGGAGCGTTTAACTCTCCGAGTGCTTTGACAACTTAAGCAGGCCCTTAAACCTTGCTCGAACCTCGATGTAATTTATAAGCGACCGAGGGGGTAATTCCGCTGGGGACCGTCAAACTGCCATGTGGCAAAACCCCCGAGGGAAAGTCAGGGATTATACGGTGATAAATAAATATGTACGTTTATGCAACAACCACCGTGATTCGGGGAAGCCTGTACACATCGGATGCTAACAAGCGTGTAGCAAGTCAAATTTCGATTCGGTGGGATCCTCCGCGAGTACCCTCCGTTAAATAAACAGAAATTAAATCGTGGGGGTTGCAATCTTTGATCTTTGCCACGAATCAGTCGACAAGTTTCGTACGTCGAAAAATCTAGAATTTACCCTCCTTGTTTCGGGAACGTTTAATTGTTTTATAACGGTCACTGATTTTTCACTGTACTTCTCGATGCATGAATCGTTAGATTGATTTAATTTTTTAGTAGTTTAATTACTTTGGAGGAAATATCTTCTTACGCTCTTATTAAAGAGAGAAAGTAGCATTTTCGTTTTTTTTTTAGTATTCGTGAAAAAAATATTTCTTCATGTGAGAAATTTTATATTTAGTCGTTTTATGAATTCTATGTAAATTGAAACTTCTATTTTGAAGAATTTTCATTCACCGGGACTTGTAATGCGAGAATTAAAAGAAAAATTTATTTGAAACGTTTGAACGGAATTTAATAAGCAAGTTTTATCATTGTTTCAACGTTTGTTTAAGTAAGTTCTTCCAAACTACAGTGGAATGATATTTAATAATCGTAAATAAGTACCTAGACGTTTTGGATATAGGATACGGAAAAATAAATTTTAAATTTTCTATTAAAGATCGATATAAAATGATTTCGAGCCCGTGTTTAATAAATACATTGGAATGTAGTTTATTCGCTCGAATGTATTTCATTTTGCGATTTAAGAGTATCTTTTACCGTAAGCAGGAAGGAAATTGATCTAGCGTTCGATGATTCTTATGGATGTATACTTTTATTACAAGTTACGTAATCGTTACAGTATATGTATGTCACGTGACTCAGTATCTAGACTTTTACAGCAAATAGTATCACAACACGAAATATACAAGAAAAGCACAGACGAGTATTCTTTTTTTTTTTTTCTTCTTTACAGCTGTCGTAAAACTCATACCAATTACTCGTACATTGAAAACCTTATTTCAGATAAATTGAGAGCACGAACGAATGAAAAAGAACCGAGAAGAAATGAAAAGGCATCCCTAATTCTTTTTCCTCGAATCTGAAACAAGATTTCGTCAGATCTTCGTACAAATCGTTTCGAGGGGCACTTGAAACCGAGAAACAAAACGACTTGGTCAACACGTCGAACCTAATGCTCGATAAACATTTGTATAATAAATAAATGTGTGTGTATATATATCTATATCCTTATGTCGCAACTGAGTATCTCCCGTTCAGTTTAGATACCGTTGAACTGTTAACTAAATACTGTAGGTATCGTTTCGTTACCTTTCTCGAAGTATCCATCGTTAGTCGATCCCGATCTAGTGGTAAAAAGAGATCACCAGACGGAATCGTGAGTTCATCAAAGGGTCATGCTCGGGGCTTCGTCCTTAGGCCAAACCATTCTTGCGCGTAGAAACGATCGAGCTCGATCGACCCTCCTCGATTCATTGGTCTGCACAATTAATCTTTATTCGTTTCCTAATCTTTCGTTAGTCTTGTACGGGACTGTTACCATGTTTACGCTGCACTTGAGTCGATATACCTAGTTTCTCGCGCGAGAGGAAGTCTCTTCGTATTCTTTTTCTTTTTCTTTTCTTTTTTTATACACATTACGGGACAGTATTACAAAGGAATCTCAATCGATCGTGCGACACGACTAACTTTCCTGACAATTTCACCGCCGAACAACGTCGCGTGCTTCGGTATCCTCTAAAATCGGACGATTAGTTTCATCTAAACGCAATCGAGTTAAATGCATCACAGAATTAGTTAAACATCTTATAGAAATAATGATTCCCGACGTCATGATGTTGCGCGCAATGTTTTTTTCTCACTTAATTCGTTAACTTGCAATCTGGCACTGTACAAACGTCGTTTTCTCGGAAACTGGTTAACAGGGTCTCTGTTCGATGGTCCTCGCGGTGCATGGTTGTTCCTAATTTTTGTACATGTCGCACAAAACTTTCTCCATCGGTGTGTTGCCGATCGTTCTGTGAAAGTATATCAATTCCACCCTAGACGCGGGCACTGTCCTCAGCAACGGTAGCAACAGCAACAATCTACCGAATCGCGCAGGGCTGGCCGGTTGCTGTGCTCTGGCGTGCTGGCCCAGCATCACTTGCGCCTGATCTTGCAGATTTTCTATCTGGCTGGAATCTTTCAAGCCGCGGGTTTCTGGAATACAAACGAAAGCTGCTGGTTTGGACATTCGAAGGAAGAAACCTGTTTTCTTTTTTGTAGCGCAATAATTTTAGTACAACGTTAAAAATGTTTGCAGATGCGCGTTAATGTAGAGAACTTCGACCAACTTGGGTGATATCCCAATACATTTGGTTCGTATTTTCCAAATGTACGAAACGTTAAATCGAGTGACAAGTTTGTTGCAATGGTAAGAGAATCGTCTCGAAGCATTGCTAGCAAGAGCAGATTTCTTTGAATAAATTAAATTATAGATACTAGAAGAGAGTATTTCAATCGTAATGATCGATACTGCACAGGAAGAAATTAATTTCCTCTGAGTATAAGTGAGCTTAAAATGTATTTTCAACGTTTAATAATATTCTATTTTCTAATTGAGAGAAGTATGATACGGACAACGATGAAAATTTGTGATTGGTAGAGTGATAATGTCATTGGTGAACGTAAGTATTTGTAGTAGGTTTTAAGAAACTCTCAAGTGTTAATTGAAAGTAATCCATAATACACAATATGAAACATTGTTAAGGAGAGTAAGTATTGAATTCAAATTGAATTCAATTTAATTCTAAATGTATTAATTGCAAAGAACAAAATCAAATTGTTAATTTCAACCAGGAACAGCTTCCATTGGACATACTAAACACCGATTCTTATCTTCTTGGCTGTGTTACGAGATTAGAACTATTATTGGAGAATTAGACAGAAAATACAGAAAATACTCCTCTGTATGTTAAATACCAACCATTGTTAGCGACAAAATCATGTTTTACTAAAGTAACGGAAGTGACGGAACAAAAGTGATAACTTATTATTCAACTAACAGGTATTATAGTACATGATATGAATTTGAAACTCAACTTTAAAATGTACAAGTATATACATCGTTAACTTATAGCAGCACAAGTGGACTAAGAAAATATTTTCCAAATGTTCGAGAAAGAAATATAAAATAACTATGTGTCGTCTATTGAACTTCTCTATTTGTATACGATAAACGCTCTGTAGTTTATCCATTGAATTTCTCTATTTACATAAAATAACCATCATTGTTTGTAGATCGTGTATTAGATACACAGAACTATTTACTTATAATAACCATGACTTTCTATAAGTTGTCTATTTGCAATTTAAAAAACTTGAAACCTTATTTATGTGTAAAAATGACGTCCACGCGAAACACTGATTTACGATTTTCGAGAAGTAGAATCACTAACCTGGTCGAAAGAGGACAATGGCTTTCATACAGGCGAATTCCGCAGGATCGACCATGATGGCCTTGTATCTTTGCAAGGTGTCGTGTAAATGCCTCACATCCGCCGCCACCTGATTCGGTTTACCGGTCGTAGTTTGCATGTGAATCCCAGAATGCGGATGCGGGTGCGGATGCGGTGACAGAGTCAAAGCAGTCAGTTCTGCCGAGTTAAAGAGGGGCGAGGATTCGAGCGGAAGACACCACTGCACCGCGTTCAGAAGAAAAAGCTCTGACCAGGCTTCTTCGAGCAGTATCACCTATTACAAGCAGGACTTGTCAAGCTGTATCATTTTTAAAAATTTTCAAATTCTTGGCAACAATTTGAATTGTCAATTCAATTGACAAAGCATTTTCAAAATCGAACTATCCAACTCAAACGTCATCTAACCCCGAATTAGCGATTATATCGAAAGGTATACGCGATTCGTTGCGAAGATTTGCTGAAATTGATTGATCCATAAAAACGAGTGATACAAAAATTTATAATTCGTCAATTAAATAGCGCTGTTCGGTATTTTATCACGGGTTCTGATTAGAGAATAGAAAATAATATTATTTTACTAGTTACTCTTTTGGAGTAATATAGATCAATTTATTCCAGTACTTTTTATTTCGTTGCTATTGCTCACTTCGCAAATATAAAAGGTCAATAACATCGTGTGATTTGTATTGAGATTAAATTGAATGTTTAACTGACCGTTTGTTAAGACTTTTGATCAACACGAATTAAATGACGCGATACTTAGTGTAGTATCATCTTACAAGAGATTAAGGGGTGATTTTAAAAGAGTTTAATATTATCTACAAGATACTGTTGAAGTTTTTGAATTCTTAATAACGTCTCAAAATTCTTGCAAATGTCTCTATATTTCAGTGTATACTGTTGTACAAAATATTTAAGTACACTCATCGAATACGTCGTTTCACGACTTTGAACACGTTTCACGACTTTCAATTGTGTTCTAAATACCTACCTGATCTCTGAAGGGTAAACTCGCGAAAGATGGAAGATTTTTCGCCCATTTCACGGCCATAAAGAGAAGTCTCGCACTGGTTTCGTAGACCGTTTCAGCGCTAGCTGGCGAATACAACGACGGAATCACAGGCGGAAGTTGCGTGCAACCGCTTCTTTGAGGCGTCAATGGTTCCTCGTTAGTCACGTCTATGCTGTCTTCGGAAGCATTCCCTGTTACAAAAGATTGTGAAACTGCTATTAAAACAAAACTGCCTACTGTATATTAAAATTAAGCAAAGACAGTAAAATTAATATTCACCGAGGGAAAATTATAAAGCTAATATTTACTAAGCGTACAGTATATACAAAAGAAGAACGTTTATCACAGAAAAGAAATCAATGCTTAGAACATCATAATATTGATGTTTGATATTCAATATATAGAACACAAATCTTGAGATTGCTTCGTACTATTTTTGTCTTGTACTATTTCGTTATCAAAGACAAAAATGACGATTCAGCAAATAATTAATAAAAGACAAAAATAGGAATATTAAACTGATAGATACCATCCTCGTTGTCCTGTCGAGGTGGTGTCGGAGGGTTTGCTGAATTTGTCGTCGGTGCAACGGTGGGTAAAGGCAATGGTGTCGTGTATCTCGCCATAGCCAGAGACACAGGTGGCCTGAAACATCATATTTTCCCGTGTTTTATTCAGAATTTTAATCAAATCTCTCCCTACCCTATCTTGTTATGCAAATGCTTATTCAGGTTGCCCATGGTGGTTTTACCAAATTTTCCAAACTTGGACACTGTCGTCACAACGAACGTCGCTCTCAATATCGTGATGGTGGAATAGATATTTTATAATAAAGTTCACAGAAATTTTCTCACGTGTATAATTAAACGAGTACAAATTTGTTTGAAAATATTTAACACAAGACTAGGATTCAAATCTATCGATCGACAATTACAGATTCGTATCGAGCGTCGCTAAAATCACGAGTTTCGACAATCAACGTCGACTTTCTCGCCGACTCGCGACAACTTTAATTCGTTCACACGTGAGTTTTATTTACATACTTTCAGCGCGTGCCGCGCAGAAATTTCGTTTCAACGATTTCGGGTAGGTAGGTCAACGAAAATAGTCTGTCGGGAACGACAGAGAAGCACGAATTGTCGAAGTCTTGTGCCAAAGACTTCAAAGACGAGTTCCTGTCGAGACTGTTTGGAAAAGTCAAGAGTGCAGATGACCGTGTGCGATAAAATTGTGGTTAGTGTACGAATAGAGCAGCAAAGATGAGGAGGTACATTAGAATATAAAGGAGGAGATGTACTCATACGGTTGTTTTATTCTTTTTAAATAAATACCGGAGAAATTTGTAGACAATTTTTTACCCTATCTAATTTCATAACTTTGAATAGTTTGACACAAACCGTTTTGAAATTCCTAGTCTCGATGCAACCGTTATTTTTATCTTTATATTTGGTTGTACGTTTAATAAAAATTGTGAAAAGAAATAATGGAAATAATTATTATTTAAACGAGATGTTTCTATCTTATTTATTCACGTTGTATTTACACTAGTTTACAATGTATTTGTTTCTCTACTACTTCCTACTGTATTTAATTAACCCTTGTGCATTGTTCGGGTCAATGTGACCCAAAATTGAATCCGAACAAAGGTTTTATGTATTTTTTAAAAGAATGGACATTTATTTTTGGTTTGATATATTATTTATTTTATTTCTCAAGAAATTTATATTAGTTTGTTCTATTTCAAAGATAAGTCGAACACAAACATAGTGTAACAATTATTTCAACAGTGCACAAGGATTAAAGAAACACCTACGTATATTATTTTTATCCATACAAACGAAACACTATAGACTACGGTAACTGAATTGGTTTAATTGATATTTCACAAATTAACCAATCTTAAATACGACACTCTCTTTCGATCACCCATCTTCGTAAACAACTTGTTCTTCTTAAATTACTCCTTTTCCCTCCTCTCTCTTTAAATAATCATGTTCACCGATGAACACCCAAACTAGAATTGAAACGTTTGAATACCTAATCGTTTAAGTTACGCTCGCATACGCTCGCGTCGTTGAAATCCTATTAAAATCGTTTCTTCTACGTTTATCGATCAGGGAACGGAACTTCAAAACTGAACCATCGTTCACCATGAGCAAACAATCCAAGGACGTAGTTGTTTCACCGTCGAGCACGGTGATCCCAAACGGCAGAAACTTCGCCAATTGTTACATGGAGATGTGCAAGCAGCTACGACTGCGCCCTCTGCCCGTGATCTGCGTGGCTCTACCTCACAACTTGGACTTCACCACCGATCGCGTGAAAGTGGACGATTGGAATCCAATCTTGAACTCCTTGTCACTGGATCGTAGCTTGAAAACGATCAGTGTTCGCAGCAGGTACCAGTGTCGCAAACCACTGGAGGAAATAAATTCCGAGGACAAAGCCAGAACAATGGGGAAAGCTCCTGTGGTGTTGTCGCGTTACCTCCTCGAGTGGTTGTCGCACAGCGTCGGTCAATGCGTGAGGAACTCACCGGTTCTGACCAGCCTGGACCTGGAAGGCATACCGTTTCCTCCCGATTGTTTGGCGGTGCTCTGCGTCGGTTTGTCGCACACACGTACACTTCACTATCTGTCTCTGCAACGTTGTTACATCGGGGACAGTTCCTGCGAAATGTTGTGCCGTACCGTTGCCGATGTATCGTGCATCAAGTCGTTGAACCTAAGCTTCTGCGACCTGACGTGCAAATGCGGCGCCTCGTTGGCTGCCGCGCTCTCCAAACAGAAGCTCTCGTTGTACCACGACACTTGGAAGCAATCGTTGCGGTACCAGGAGCCGAACATCGACGCGATGCCCGGATTGCGTCGTTTGACACTGAACGACAATCCTCAATTGGGCGACACGGCGGCGATCGAGCTGATCGAGGCGATAAGGGACAGCCTGTGGCTGAAGGCTCTCGACATGCAGCGTTGCGGGTTGTCGGATAAAATCGCCAAAGATCTCGTGGAGTTGCTCGATTACAACACCACCTTGAACGTTCTCGATGTCAGACAGAACGCGAACTTGAACGAAGAACGGGTGACGGAGATAATGAAGAGGCTGGAACGGAACAACCTCGACGCGAAGTCCGAGTACAGGTTGCTAGATCTACCGGAACAGAATCGACGGGTAGCGTCGGCGGGTGGCAGAAAGAGGACCGAGAACGAGAACAAGATGCTCGTCAGGCCGCGTAGCGCCATGACCGAGTACGCAAAGAGACCTTATCAAGCTCCTTCGAGGAAAGCTGTCACATCGATGACCACCGTGCCGAAAACGAAACCGAGACTCCCCGTACAACCGTCTAAATACGCGCGTCCTCGGCAACGGCAGCAGGATCAACAACAGATCGCGCAGATCGTGCAACCCAGACCGAAAATGTCCCTACACTTGGATCTCCAGTCGCAGATCCAACTGGTTATGGGCGATGATACAGCTACCACCGAGCGCAATCCGTCGAACGAGGGCAGTGTACAACGAGAAACGGATCGAAGCTCGTCGAAGATCGCCGAATCGACGAAAGTCGACGCTGCGACGCAAGCAACGAACAATCTGGACGCGGAGAATCTGATACGGATACAAGTGGTCCAGGTTCAATTGGCCGAGGCGAAAGCGGAACATCATCGTCTCTTGGAGGAGACCGCGCGCAGCGGTGTGTTGTTGGCCGTGGAACGGGATCGTCGCGAGGAGGCCGAGACGAAGCTCCAAGCGATGAGGAACAATCTTACCGAGCTGGAGAACGCTTTGAGAGAAAAGGAACAAGAGACCAGCGGATATCTGCTGCTTAGCCAGCAGTCCCTCGACGAGATCTGCAGTTCGTTCGATCGGCTACTGGAGATGCTGGACAGCGTGACGAGGAACCCGAACACCAGCAGAAGGGATACCAACGACGCGGCTATTGTCCAGGACGACATAAAGAGACGCGTCGCTTCTGTAATCCGGCAAACGAAGTCGGAGAACCTGAGACGCGGCTTTACCGTGGACGTTGGCGAGGACAACTCGATCAGGTACACAGAGCCGATGAAAAAGTTCGCCAAATCGGAGAGCGACGTCAGGTCGACGTTGCCACCGATATCGACGATGCACTTGGAGAAGAACATTGGCGACAGTCCAGACATCGTTTCGCCAGCGATGGCGGGCCGAATTACGCGTCACGAGGCGAGGAAGGAGTCGATGTCCTCTAGGGAACGGGCCAGGGCGCTGTTCGTGCAGATCGTGCAGGGTGACGCTATGTTCGATTTCTGTAGCCACGTGGATTAAATGTCGCGAATCGCGGAACGGTTTTTATAGAAAAATATAGATACGCGCGCATATAGTACACACATTAGAAAACACAAGTACTCGGAACGGAACGTTGAAATAGTCTCACACGTGCGGTGTGAACGTAGCGATCCACCGGTAAACAACTAAAGTAACGTGTCTCTGAACAGAAAAAAAAAATATTGCAAGAGAATTGAAAATTCAAAAGATCGATCTCCCATTCCCCGAAGCGAGATCGATTGATCCTTTTTTTGTGCGCGTTAAAGTGTACCGTAAATCGACGATTAATGTTAATTTGTGTCGTCATATTTTTCTTAGCTGCGTTATATTGTAGATGGAATAAACGCCCTTTTATTCTTTGCAGAGGAGGTTGTTTCATTCGGACGATCTCGTACACGTGCGACTTTATTTCACCTGGCGTAATATATCGTCCATTTTCTTTCCATTGTGTTTCTCCTTTCAGCAGATTTTCTTCAACATATGGGTCACCAAGGTTTTCAATAGAATCGAGAATAAACCCTTATTGTGGTTATGTAACACAGACATTCGTTTCAGCTATAGATCCGGAGTAAATGGATAAGAAAGGACTAAATTCTACCGGTAACAATTGCACTTTGTCGTCAATCAGCGACCGGGTTGCGTAAGTACGAAGTAAAACAATCTCGTTCGTGAAGACGAATTGCTCGAATATTCCGATCGTTGATAACGGGTGGTAGAATACGATGGACTAAAAATATTTCTTGAGGTTTAATGTAGACCCGACGTTAGAAACTTTCTTTTTAATACGGTGAACCTCATCTTTAACAATTGACAATCCTTTCGTTTGTAGTATTACACCGTTAAAATCGAACATCTGAAAAACGACATCTTATACTCGTCGATTTCATCCTGATTTAAATGAACGAACAATTCTAAGGGACCGCGCAATGAACTGTAAACATTTGTTCGTAACTTGTAAACGACCTTTATTACGTTTTGAAATTAAACAGAAGCGTAATCGTGGGTTTGATAATACCTAACGAGAATACAAATATATCTTATTCTCTCTTTAAGGTTGCAAAGACACTTTTGCTTCTTCTCTTCAAAACGTGCTCAGACTTTGTCAAAAGTAGATAAATCTTCGATTACAGTTAAAACTTGCATATTGCTCTTTATAAGATACATTTTTTAAACAATTAATAATTCTCTGTTTCTCGTTACTATGTAAGATATCTATTCAGTTCCATCGAAGATCGAACGTTCGTTTGATACAACTGTCCATTGCTTTCCATAAAAGAGATTCGCCTTTGGCTACAAAAATTTGAATCTCGAAAACTACGAACAGTCACAGAAATATCAACCACGTGGTCCCTGTACCGTGATATTCCTTTCGATAAGATTCTATCGAGTTCTATGGAGTTATAAGAGTGCATCCAGTCATGCGTCCCATTCGGTATAATAATTCAAACCTCGAAGCGATTCTCGAGAAGGACTCGCGACCATTGCTAAGAATTTCGAAGCACGGTTCGCGAACGACGTAGAGAAGAAAGAACGAATGGTGTGTACTCGAGAGCAACGACGAAACTCGAAAACTCCAACGTTTAAACAGCGTCCAGATGTGAACATCGTAATTTCCAGAGAGCGTCGGTATCGACGCGGAGCGTCGTCGGCACGCTCGCTGTCGCTTTTAACGTTCACCCCTTGGCGCTCTATGGATTTTCCATTAGTTCCAACCTGAGTGCCCAGTTACCTGAAAAACGGTCAGCTACGGGCTACTAGTCAAAGGTAATTTTTCATGATAGATCACGCTCGGCGTGGCGTGTCGCGAGCGCAACTTGCTCACGACGGCGAAAAGTATGCTGCTGTGCAGCAGAAGATCAAACGTGCCAACAACGTCGTCGGTTCTCTTGCTTTTGCCGTTGTTCCTGGTGAATCGGTGATTATCGATCGCGAGTCCTCGCCGTTACCTTTAATCCCCCCGCCTCCACCCACCCAGGTAACGTGGATCGGTTTAAAATCCACACCACGGGCTTTTGCGTCACCTAAATACACGCAACGGGATCCTCCGCGCGAAAATAATATCCGGCGCGCTGCTCTCGGAAGTGGGGCAAGGTTCTTGGATGCCGATGGACGCTACCTAGCCGCTCGACGTGCTTTCGTTAAGGGTTCTTCAACAATCGCGATTCAAACTTCTAATGTCGGACCATTTTCGATGACAGTGATACGCGTTACAATTTATCGAGGAAAGTACAAGCTTTCTGCTTTTTACGAGCTTTGATCAAGGGTTCTTGAACAATCACGATTAAGGCTTCTAATATAGGACCATTTTCGATGACAGTGATACGCGTGACAATTTATCGAGGAAAGTATAATATAAGCTTTTTCCTTTTTGCGAGGTTAAGGGTTCTTGAACAATCGCGATTGAGACTTCTAATGTCAGATCATTTTCGACGATAGTAATTCACGTGACAATTTATCGAGGAAAGTACAAGCTTCTCTCATTCTTGCGAGCTTTGATCAAGGGTTCTTGAACAATCGCGATTGAAGCTTCTAATATCGGACCATTCTCGATGACAGTGATACGCGTGACAATTTATCGAGGAAAGTACAAGCTTTCTGCTTTTTGCGAGCTTTGATCAAGGGTTCTTGAACAATCGCGATTGAAATTTCTAATGTCGGATCATTTTTGACGATAGTAATTCACATGACAATTTATCGAAGAAAATACAAGCTTTTTTCTCTTTGCAAGATTAAGGGTTCTTGAACAATCACCATTGAGGCTTCTAATATGGGACCATTTTCGATGATAGTAATTTACATGACAATTTATCGAGGAAAATACAAACATCTCTCCTTTTTGCGAGCTTTGATCAAGGGTTCTTAAACAATCGCGATTGAGGCTTCTACTGTCGAACAGCTCTTGCTGATAATGATTCGTGTGAAAATATATCGAGAAAGTACAAGCTTCTCTCCTTTTTGCGAGCTTTGATCAAGGGTTCTTGAACAATCGCGATTGAAATTTCTAATATTGGACCATTTTCGATTATAGTAATTCACGTGACAATTTATCGAAGAAAATACAAGCTTTCTTCTTTCTGCAAGGTTAAGGGTTCTTGGACAATCACGATTGAGCTTTCTAATATCGGATAACTCTCAATGATAATGATTCGTGTGACAACTTATTGAGAAAAGTATAGTCGGACCATTCTCAGTGACTGATTCGTGCGACAAATTATCAAGAAAAGTACGAGCCTCGATAAAGTATCCCGAATCATTACAATCGCAACGTTGAGTATTAGATTGCAAAGATAAGTTCCACGTCGAGAATTTATCGAAGAAAAGTAGAAGCTTCAACAAAGTGGTATTTGAATAAAGAATTCATATTGCTCCTCTGTCTCAACGTTCCTAGGTGGCTGAATATGCTACAGAGATGAATTCTTCATCTCTTCTGCCGTGTTTACTAGATACTTGCTTCGAAGAGTCTTCTCTGTGTATTTAATATATATCGAGAATGCAATTACCAGGTGCTTAATTTATTCTTTACATGTGAAATTAGTCTTAAGAATCGATACACGCTTTGTTATTGAATAGAATTTATTGTCTGCTAATGCGATCCATAAAAAGACATACGAAGAAAGAAAGAAGAAACATTCGAAGACTAATTTCTAACGTAATCGAGTGCAAACGATAATTCAGTCAGTGTGTGTGACATTGTGTATGTAGTTTGGTAGACTACCTCAGTGTCAGGTATTTGAAAATAGCGAGGAGCCATTGAATGACAAAATTGTTTGAAAATCCTTGGAAAGATATTAATCTCCATCGATGTATTCAAAAAATGTTTATACCTATATCTGACGCGTCACGTTGTCAATTTGGTATCGATACGCGAAGTTCACCAATCGATAATAATCGAAGGAGAGCAGTGTCGAAAAATAACTCACCCAAACACACCGACGGCCACCGCAGCCTCCCGAAGCGCACGCTCCTGGTCCATCTCGACGAGAGCCTCTGGTCTGATGGTGGCAGTGTTTCTGGGTTGCCGTTCATTCTGCACGGCTGCAACAGAAGCACACACCTTCGATGTAACGTCGATAACAGGCGTTAATTGCAGCCATGAATTAATTACACGCTGGTAAATTAACACGAACCACTCCCGTGTGCCGCCTCGCACACGTGCTATTGCTATTCAGGGTAATGTCTTTTGGAATTTGTGCACGTGAGCGCAGTGAATGACACGCCGCGATTAATTACACATCAATCCGCGAAGAAGCGTACGGGGGGCTTCGTGGGATTCGTTGTATCCATTTTTATCAAGTTACTCCGTCACTTTCGTCTTCGATACAACGAGAAATCAATTCCATGGAATTTTAATTCTCAAACGGAGAATTGAAGACCGTCCATTTCCACAGAAGGATAGACGATGAATCGAACATCGTGGAAAGGAACAAGAATCTTTGAAACGATACAAACTCTCGCTACGTATCGTCGAATACACTTAGCTGTCGTTTTTCATTTTCATTGTTCAGTCGTACGTTATCGTTCCCAACACCAGAACGTTTGTTGGTCGATAACAATATTCCGTAAAAATGATTTGCGTCTCTTCCACTAGTCGACTTCGACTTTGCACCGTAAACTCGGAACTTTCTTACGTTTCATTTCGCAAGAGCTGTCACCCCTCAGTTGCTACTTACCTTTGCTTCGCGAGCTCTATATATAGTTTTCCATTTATAACAAAAACCTCGATAGTTCGGGCGGACGGTTCGATCTAGCTAAAATTGGATATCGTTCGCATAATGTTACGCAATAAGTCGATTCTGTCCCGTAGACGGGAAGTTTCGAGATTCGGGAACGATTTCGCGGGGACGAAACGATCAATCGGTCGAGACAATCGACGGGACCAGCTCTCGACAACCGTTCGGGGAACATCCTTCGATAATGCGTTCGTTGCATAGAAAATCCGTCCCAGGGGAGTTTCTTGGTTATTGAAATATTAGTGGAACGACTTGGTTCGAAGAGTCTTGCCCGATTAATCGGGGAACAAACGACTGGCCACCCTCTCGTCAAACTCACGTAACGCGCCGTTATATCACGCTAGCGGCCTGCGACTGACAAGCGTGAATTTAACAGACGTGCAGGAATCAGCCGCGTTTATTGTTTGTATATATTGCCATTCGGTAACTCCCATTCGGCTGACAGATATCCACTACTGGAATAACCTTATGTACTATGGATCTCGAGAACATTTTTTTTTTGTTATTTCGTTTCCCTCCCTTAAAGCAGCACGTGTCTGTTTTAGAGGTGCTGTTCGCGATACCATTTTCACCGACGAATGCGAAGAAATATTGATAACCGAGGTCATGGGTATTTATGGACTAGTCGGTGAAACGTGGAATATATTTAGAACGCTCGAGATAACGAATTATTGACAATATTGTAAATAAAGGATATCATACGCTCCTTAGATGCAAGGTAGAGAGATAAGGTTTATCTGATTCTTGGTAGTAAAATTGGATTACATTTGAAACTTTTTTGGAGAAAATTATCGAATGTATCGATATCGGAATCTGTATGTATGTTTGTCAAACTGTTGGAACATTTTCAAGTTCAATTTATTGAATCTGTCCAAGTTGTATATTTTTTAGTACGACGAGTTAAACAAAATTTGTGTTTACGATTTTACGATAATTCTCGTTTTACTCATCGGTAATCAATCAGAGTTCTTTGGAAGATTGAAACAGTGATAGTATTGGAAATAAAACATTTGGTTACTCTCGTTAACGAGAAGAAAGCTTCGCATTTATCGAGTGCATTTTTATTTGGGCGATAGAGTGACATTTACTTTGTACTTATATGTACACTTTATATGTCGCTTTGAGAGAAACTGCATCAAAGTTTGATGTATACTGTTAGAATATAAAAAAAGTTCTATTCAAGATCCTCTAGCTTTGCCAAGTTTTTGAAATTTTACAATAATAGTTTGCAATTATATTTTTGAGGCTACAAATTTTTAAAAAATACAAAGAAAGAATTTATATTTTCACTTCGAAATTAGACAGATCCTTCCAGAAATAAAATGGAATTTACGGTATATAGAAATGTGCCTAAGCGAGTTCAATGCATGTGCTATTTTCCGTGCAATAAAATTTAACATAAATTTCGAATCGAAGCGAAATAATAGATTCGAATAATTCGTACAATTACATAATTAGTAAGTGATTGTTCAAAATGTTAGTTTAGCTGTTAGAATATTTTTGAAAAGATTTTTCAGTTTCATGATTTCAAGATTGATCGTTTTGATGCTAGACCAATAATTTTTACTTTATTGGCATTTTTGTAATATAATGGTTTATTTAACGAAACCAAAATGTTATATTGAGTTTCGATATAGAATTAATGCAACGAGTCACCTGTATCTCCCTACCTTCTGGTAAGAACACTGCAAAGTGTTTGTACAGCTGCGTGAAACGAAATCGCGTTTCCTTAAATTGATGACTAAATAGATCAATATAACAGCCTGTAATAAGTTATCTCACAAATATTCTTCACCTCCATGTTTTTTACGAAACCCAATTTTAAATGCAGCACGTACTATGCGTATCTTTTTTTTTTAGCTCACTTATCTTTGTTATTGCACCAAGAAATTCTTGCGTTGTTTTCAATTTATACCCGAACACGGATCTCGATCTCTTTGTTGTTTTCATATTCGTGGACGTAACGCTTTGTATGCATTATATTGTAACGAGAATGGAATAATAATCACCAATCACAATTTTTCAGGTCGAACGTTACTGCTTTCGGTGGAAATGTTAAACGTTCTTTGAAAAACGTGATTTCTCATACAGAACAATAAAATATCTAGAAAAATAATTGCAAAGCAATTTATACTCGTAAGTTACAAGTGTTCGTCACTATAATCGACATAACTTGGAGTACAATATGTAATATAAACGTAAATCATAATTGTTGTATATCTCAAGTAAGTACTGGTCACTTTAAAATACGTACTTAATCGTAACAAATTAAAATGTATCTATCGTTACTTTCCTCAAAGACAAAGTGTAATCTATATATTCTACAATACTATCAAACAATTTCTCAGCTCGGTTAATTCTAAACTCCAAAGGTAATCCATACTTTCGTATATATTCGTTACCAAACAGAATAACAAACCATTGAATTTCTCGCGAAACTTTTCATAAAACTAGGAATCTGATACAACGAACTTAATTTATAATACTTGGAAAGTTTCGCACGATCTCGCGTACTCGAGAAACACTGTTTCATTTCCCACAAAACTTTCCACGAATTCTTCGCGTTGTTACTTCTGAACAACGAAATAGCAAAAACTAAACTTCCCACAACCTCGTGCTTCCTCGCGCGACGTTTACCCCCTCTAGTCAAAACCCAGTCGAACGATTCAAAGTCGAATGATTAAAAAAAAAAATAGAAAAAAAAAGATGCTCTCCCCAAAGATGAAATCTCAAAGCACCTTCGACATCTCGCGAAGGTTACGCGGCGGGTAGGTACGCGATTCGTCCAGGTTCCATCCCCGAAAAAGAAGAGGGACCGTGACGTCAGCCACGTGTTAATGGCGCCCGCGATTAGGGCACTCAGTGGTGTGTAACGGCGAGCGGAATATTTTTTCTCCAGCTTCCCTTTTAGCGCGGCACGGGTGCACAGTAATTTCGTAATAATAAAAAGCGTGCCGGCTCGCTTTACCAGCGTCGTGCTGCCTGCTGAGCGGCTTAATAGGATCCTCCTACTTCGTCAAGCCTTTGGCGTCGTTGTCTCCCTTTCTCGCCCGGTTTCTTCCCTTTCTTTCGCTCTCTCACATTTTCTCCCGCTTAACCCTGCCGCCGGGAAAGATAAACGCCCTTCCGCAGCCGCGTTCCCTCCTCCGCCACCCCCTCTTGCTCCCCGAGAAAAATTCTTCTCTTCCCCGTGTTACGCGCGCGCTTTCCCTTTTGTCTTTTTAACTCTTCGGTCCGCTTATTTTCACACGGCTCGTCCTTCTCCACCACTCCGCATTCTTTTTATCCCGTCACTTTGTGTTTCCTTTCTTTAACGCGTGCGACGCAATTAACGCCAAGTCGATATTAAGATTGTTGCGGGGGGAGGATTGTTGCGCAGTTTGTTCACGGGGAAACAGCCACGCGGCCGTGTTCTAAAACCGTGGCAGGGAGACCACGCTTCGTTTCATCCTGGGACTCACGGCTCTCCACCGACCATACGAGATCTTGTATCGTTTCGCGGGTAATTTTGCTCTCTTCGATGAAAGAACCACCTTAGACATTGGCGTAAGTCGTTGTTTTATGTCAGGGATTTAAAAGAAATGTGAAAAATAAATATTCTAACGCAGAGTTTGAGGGTACTTTATTGGAGGGAAACTTTTGATCGTGTGATGTGTTGGCACTTTTTCTCTGTTCAGAGTGTCTTTGGTGTCTTTGGTGTCTTTGGTTGTTGGGGTTTGTTTCTCGATGCTTTTGGGTATTGTAGAGTAATTTATATATATGTATAGGAAAATATGCCTATTCTTCTGTTATAATAATATATTCCCTGTGAATTACAGATGGAAATATATGGGTCTGGGTTAGGTCACGACGCGGACAAAAGGAAAAGTCAAACACGCTCGCACCGCGGAACACACGCACACGTTTTCTCGAAAACTCTTTTTAACTTTTTCTCGATACCGGTCGACTCACGTCCGTATCGGTCGCTGGTTACATTACAACTCAACTTTTGTCTTTCGCACCGGGCTTCAATGAGCTATCGATTCACCGAAACAGTCGCTCACTCGATCGAAACTTCACGCGATTCGCTCGCGCAAAACTCGTCCCTACAGTATTGGTAATTTTTTGTTATGTGGGGGGTTACTCGACAATTTTACCTTGCAAGGATTCTTTTTCTATTTTCTTGCAAAGAGGGATCGAATTTTGTACAACAGAAAGGAACATTGGATCGTTTACCGAAGAGTCCTTCTATTGGTGTTCTTCATCTATTTGAATTATTTTTGGAACAAGTGTCTTCCAACAGGTAGAAAAACTAAGTGGTTGACTTTATTGGTAATTTTTTATCATGGTGTGTAAAAACTCCATTTATCGAGTAGTTATGTCTGAACAACTCAGGACTTAGCAATACTATATAATAGGTTGATCGATAAGTTTTGTTAATCGATGGAAAATGGCGCTATTAGGTTCGTCGTTTTGTTCTTTTATAGATGGTACTACTGTTTGATGAACATGTGTGAAGTTTCGTGTAGATCTATCGACTCGTTCGTATATTCACAGTTGTTCAAAATTGAAGTGTCATAGTATTTTTTTACAATGGAAAGAACGATAAAACTTATTGAACAATCTAATAACTCTGATATGGGGTGATACGAGGAGAAATTTGAAATTAATATTTTATTCCTTTTAATCGTGCATTTTTTATTCCCTCTGCACTTTTATTTATTCTAAGAAGAAAATAGACCAATATTTTTGATAGATAGCATTATTTCTCTTCCATTAATATTACAAATTCGTTTAATTTCAACCTGATAAAGTTAGAAATTCAAGAAGTGCCTCGAATCACCTTCGAAGTAAAATTTAACGAATCATCCTGGGGTTAATGACTATTTCTTACATTGTCACGAATGACACACGATTGTGTAGCACTGTCAGAGCTTCTAATTATCCCTTTTCCTTGAGATACGAAAAAATAATCAAAATAGAATCGTACAGTTTTATACAATGAACACCAGAACCTTTATTAGTTCTAGAGACCAGTTTGTTCTCTATAATACTAAAAATTATTGCTTCGATATTTAAAAGAGATTGTCCCACAATATTATCCAACTTTTGTTACCTCATCTCTTGACTAACCAAATATGCCTAACATCCCACAGTTTCCCTTACAATTCATCGATCTCTACAACTACAATAAAATCCAATTGAATAAACTACAAGCAAAACTACATTGATGTCTACACATACATTTTACTACCACGATCTCAAATAATCGAGAATCATCTTACCAAACAATTTCCACACAATCAAGAAGTCCAACTAACCCGTGTTCCAGTCGTTGTTCAATTAATCGAGGTTTAGAGAGTAGGCAACGTTTCCCAATAATTTCCCTCAAATTGCAATCGTTAATACTTTTCGTACAATCGACAGAGACTTTTAACCGGTCGGTTCGAACCCTTGCCATAATTTTCGTGTCTCCGTCGTCCAGTTTCACACCAGGAGAGATAAAACGCCCTTTTACAGATCGTTTCACTCTCATTTGCGTGAAGCTCACCGTGGGAGGTCCGCCTCCCTTTTTCACTTCGCGTCTTCTCGCTCTCCTTTTCTCTCCGGTAGCTTCTCTCTCCGACTTACCGTTATGACACAATTTACGTACGAACCGGTCTCTCCCTTTCAGTCCCTTCCGTTGGATTCCGTATTATCGTGTACGTACGTACACGTTTCTTCGCGCGAGAAACGCACGAGAGACGAACGACCGACGACCGAGCAGATTTTTGCGTACACGGATCGGGCGCACGTTGCATACGTTTATTTCCCCCAATTAACCCTTCGGGGCTCGTCGAGGGCCACGCGACCGTCGCTAACGACCGCGGTGTTTACGACGCTCGGCGTCGTTTCGACTACCGCGGCGAACCGCACGGAAACCCCGCGTGCGGCGAAACGCCGAATCCGTGCAGTTACTTTATGCCTCGCCGCTCTGCGTACCGATTTTCATTCAACGCGCATAATGACTGTGTAGTAATCCTACGTGGAAACGATCCGTAGAACGACGCCGCTTTCGGAGCCAATTTTTCGCGATTTCGATGGCTCGGTTTTAGCGCTCGTTCAATTTTAACGGTTCTGACCGAATTTCCAGCTCGCCGAGACGTCGAGTAGTTTTTGTTTCACGAGTTCGTTCGATGAGTAGAGTCTACGCGAGCGGAGAAAGCTGGGTGAGAAAAAGGCAAATGGTCAGGTTTAGATCACCGATTTGCAACTTGACTATGTACTTCGGTTTAACTTTTAAGCGGGAGATGGATTAGAGCTGTTGTTTGGTACGAAGAAAATAACTACAGTTGTAGACTGTACTTTGTAACTACTCAATGTAGACAAATTGGGAAGGTTAGGAGAAGTGGAGGACAGTGGAGAACTTGACTCTGTATTTTGATTTAACTTCAAAATATGAGGTAGATTAGAGCTGTTGTTTGGTACGAAGAAAATAATAATTGTTATGTAATGTAGAGAAATAGGAAAGGTTAAAAGAAGTGGAGGACTCTGGAGAACTTAACTTTGTATTTCGATTTGACTTTGAAATAAGAGGTAGATTAGACCTGTTATTTGATACGAAGAAAAGAATAATTATTATAGAAAAATAGAGAAGTTTAGAAGGCGAGGAGTGAAAATAATAGGTATACAAGTAGAATGTTGCATCTTAACTTTAAATTTGAATTAAGTTCAAAGTACGAGACAGACAAGAAATAAATGCTGGGTACGAAGAAGATGTGATGTGGAGAATGGGAAAGTATGAAACATCCAGCTCCATCGATAGAAGAAGCGTAACAGCTGAATTAGTCGACAGTTACACAAGAAGAGGAGGCTTGAAGTTTAGTAGAGCAGAAGAAGAATCCATCTCAGCGATCAGCGATTAAGATTACGAGATCAGTGGGAAAAACGATGGAACGAATTTCTGTTATGCTGAACAAGAGAGGACAGTGGAGAAGAAAGACAGGGATCGTAAACTAGATCACAGTAATCAAGAAAAGAAACCACAGAACATCGAGAAAATACTTTAAAGCAATTGATAAAACGTGATATGGAAGACATTATACAGGTCTGTATATTTTTGTAACTCTAACCTAAATTTTTGAACAGATCTATCGCTCCAACCCGATGAATTACAAGAACAAAGTAACAAGTCTACCAATTCTCACTTATCGTGACTGTACATATTTGTAACTCTACGAAACTCTCAATAAAGTACCAATTCTCACTTATCGTGACTGTACATATTTGTAACTCTACGAAACTCTCAATAAAGTACCAATTCTCACTTATCGTAACTGTACATTCTCCTAACTCTTCGAGACTCTCAATAAAGTACCAATTCTCACTTATCGTGACTGTACATTTTCGTAACTCTACGAAACTCTCGATAAAGTACCAATTCTCACTTATCGTGACTGTACACATTTGTAACTGTACGAAACTCTCAATAAAGTACCAATTCTCACTTATCGTGACTGTACATATTCGTAACTCTATGATACTCTCAACAAAGTACCAATTCTCACTTATCGTGACTGTACACATTTGTAACTCTACGAAACTCTCAACAAAGTACCAATTCTCACTTATCGCGACTGTACAATTTTGTTTACTCTACGAAACTCTCAATAAAGTACCAATTCTCACTTATCGTGACTGTACATATTCGTAACTCTACGATACTCTCAACAAAGTACCAATTCTCACTTATCGTGACTGTACACATTTGTAACTCTACGAAACTCTCAACAAAGTACCAATTTTCACTTATCGCGACTGTACATTTTTGTTTACTCTACGAAACTATCGATAAAGACGCAGAAACTTTCTACCTAAATTTCTGAACAGATCCACCGCTCCAACCCGATGAACTGCAAGAACAAAGTAACAAGTCTAGCAATTCCCACGCATCGCGACCAATAGTTTCCCCGAAAGCTTTAGTAACGTATCGATCGTAGGAGCAATTTAAACCCGAGATCCCAGTCGCAAAAAGCTGCTACGGAGGCAATCGAATCACGAAGCCAAAGAAGTTCGCGCAGTTCCGTCGTCTTCGAACGTAACTCCCGATGCTCGGGAATCTAATTCCACGGGAACACCCGACGTTCCACGTAGACATCGTCGTTCCGGTCGTCAAGGGAACCGGGATCCAATTGGAAGTATTTCTTCTTACGACGTCAAGTTCGGCAATAAGAAAGTTGGCGTGCCTCGAGAGCAGTTTCCACGGAGTCGTGGCGTAGGGGGTGAACGGGAAGAGGAAAAGAAGAAGAGAAACAAGAAAGGAAGACGGGGGAAATGCTCTTTTGCCGTGGCAGGTGCGCCCGGAGCTGGCTGAGAGGCATTAAGAGTTGAATCGAAGGCTGCCACCAAAGCAGACTTCCACCCGTACCAATCACTCCGCCTTTATCCAGTTATTTATGTCGCGAACATAAAGGACCCTCGTACAAATTCCGTTCGCCCCTCTCCACGATCGCGGGGAACACGAGCGTTGATTGATTCCCACAATACAGGTTTACCTGCGAAAACGGGTAATCGAATGTATCGATAACCGGTGTCTCGGGAACACCGCCTCCTACGAACCTTGAAATGGATATCTTTCTTCTTGGTGAGCGACAGAACGCTTTTCTTTCTCCAATCGACGGAACTCTAGCGTGGCTACCTTCTGATCAGGGGGAAGTTACTCGACAATTTTACCTTGCAAGAATTCTTTTTCTATTCTCAACAAAGAGGGATCGAATTTTGTACAACAGAAAGGAACATTGGATCGTTTTACCGAAGAGTCCTTCTATTGGTGTTCAGCTATTTGGGTTAGTCTTGGAACAAGTGTCCTCCAACAGGTAGAAAAGCTAAGTGGTTGACTTTATTCGGTTGGGTGGATTATGTTTCATGTTTAACGGAAGTGAAGATTTTTTAATAGACATATTGAAAGTGTTCTAACAGATTCTTTGCACATTGTGCACATCTGTCGATGCACAAAGTCAAATTGCTTTGGCGCGAAATTAAACTTCCAGACGTATCTCGATAAACTTCTTACCATCTGGTAAATCGTCCGCTGTGTCTTCAGGAATTAGATGAGTCGATTGTTCGCTACATTGTGATGCAATTTTAAAAATAAATATCTAGATAAAATTTAGCATTGCACAAATGAAAAATTCTATTACGATTCTTCAAACTGTTTGCACCGATGTGGAATGACGTGTGCGATATTTTACCTATGGCGGGAGTCATTGATAAAAATATTCCTAATTTTACTTCGACTTTCAGGAAGCTGTATTCTAAACAAATGTTGACGGTTAAATAATGATTTTCTTTCTAATTCGTATAATTTTCTCAATTTGAAAATTTCTAACGTCTAATGTAAAAGATACGAAAAGAAATACGAAAATATGGCTCACTATTGTTCAATTTCAGTCACATTACGCGCATTTTACATCGTATTTACATTAAACAAATCCTACAATCTTGTCTAAATTATTAACGTTTACTGTAATTCATTGAAAACCATCGAAAACTTTAGTTATTTTATAAAGTCGATTAAGAAGAAATTGTTTTATGCTCACCGTATGGTATCCATGAAGTGGAAAAGACATGTTCTTTAAAACGTAAAAAAACAAAAAATTGTTTCCATTTAGAACAAGTTTCTTCGATCGATAAAATATATATTCGGCACAAGTATTATCAAAATTTAATAATTCATCCTGATTTGGTTCCTAACTATCAAATCTAATTTTAAAGTTTTCACCGTTTATGCTTTCACAGTTCTCGTATCGTATATATCTGAACATTTCGAACAACTTCATCGTTTTAAACATCTTAAATTACTGATGTGTTCGCCTTAAATGTAAGCTTTCCTTTCTGCGCAGATAAAATTGAAATAGAAGTCATCCCAAATGTATCGAGCTTCGTCGCAATTTTTTCTCTTTCAAGTGTCCACTAGAAACCGTACATTCCCTTCAAACTAGTACAAATAATGCAGAACGGGTAAACGAAAGGAAAACGAAAGGATAAATTAATCATCGCGCAGAAACAACTACTTGCCGTGATGTTCAATTAAATTACTCACCGTCTTTATTCATTCCCATCTGCATGCATTTCTTCAGGCGACACGCTTGGCACTGATTTCGGTGAGCTTTGTCTACGACGCATCTTCCGGTACCAGCTTGACATCTGAACACACAATTTTTCGAAACATGTAGGAAATTTCCAAAACCGAAGAACCTCCACTCAGGCTCTCGATAACGTTATCGTTCCATTTAACGATACAAAATTTAAAATACATAAAATATTTTTCCGTGGATTTGTTAAAATTCTCAACCTGTTACAAAAATCTTGTATATTCCATTGAGTTCCACAGAGCAAAGAAATACATTAGTTTTTTCATTATTTTTGCTTCAAATTTTTCTAATCCCTATTTTAGGAAATTTCATCGAATCTATTATTACGTGTATTTCATTTTAATCAAATTTATTCAAAGTCACTGAAGTTCAACTCGACGTAATCTGTTTCCAAATGAACAGTGATTAATAATCGCGAGATGGAAACACCGTTCGTCGACTGGCAAAATCGAGTAAGAAAGTTTACGTCGCTGTCAGAATCGATCGATCGTTGACGATGATGTTTCACCGACGACCGCCGTAACTTGGCGGCTATTGTCCCTTTCGAAAAGGCGACAAATTTCGAGCGCACTTGCCGGAAATCCTGGCTGCGCACTCAGGAGTTGGCGTTAAATTCGATTACTTTCATTGTTGGGCTAACCCGGTTATCCCTTCGAGCTGACTAACGTAAAGTTGCGACCATCCGAGGTCACGTACCTTCTTCTTATCCCTCTTAATTTTATCCAATCCCGTGGTAGCCTCCTGGTACTTCGTTTCTTGGGGCTTAAAGCCACTTCTTCGCTTGCTACCCTCCCTCTTACAAGACGGACCGTTCCACGCAGAAATTAACAAATCTACTGCATCCACTAGGGCAATTTGTTGCATTTTATCTTTGTGGTACCAGTACGAGCGAATTGAATGTTTCAACTTCGGAAGAAAACAGTTTTTTTTCTCAAGATTTGCAATAGCTGTGTGGATTAGTTCGTAATATTCTTATTGAATCTTCTGCAGCAGAAGTGATGTTTTCTTTGTATTTTAACCATTTTTGTTAGAAACTGAACTAGCCTAAACGAAGATATATACAATATTGACCTTTTATAACCCATGTGTACTTTCATTGACTGCTCCCATAAGAACTACACTTTTGGGGTTTCTACACAGCCTAACAAATAATGCTACAGTATCGTACACGTACACAACACGACAGTCAATGTTTCGTTAAAATACCACTCAAAATACCAGTTGTATTGCCATTATCTTTTATCGAGGAGTTGTTTTTGTGACGGTGTTCGATAATTGTAATAAATTGATTGAATTTTTAAAAAATTCATTACAATCATCTTACACCTTCACAATAGCAATTCTATAGTTTCTCAATAAATTACCATTCCCATGGATTATTGATTAGACAGTCTCTTACATAGATCCATTTATACCTTCTTAAAGACTGTCTTACAATCATCTTATACCTTCACAATAGCAACTCTATAGCTTCTCAATAAATTACCATTCCCATAGATTATTAATTACACAATCTCTTCATGGACCCATTTATACATTCTTAAAGACTGTACACAATCGTCAAACCCCTTCTCAAGATCAATTTCTCCGTAAAGTACAGTACCGTTCCAACTGTCGTTCAAAGAGCAAAGAGCTAAACATTCCCTCAAAAAAAAGAAACCTCATTGTGTCGAGCCTCTCGAAAAACCATCAAAGTATCGAACCAAACCAAATTTCCCTCCCAAGTGAGAATTACGAACGGCTAAGAGAGATTAACCCGTTCGTAGTTTCCCGCGCGCGTCGAACGACGAGAAACGATCGCCGGAGTCGCAATCCCGGTGCAATAGCCCGGAGCTCGATCGTTCGACGGGGCGGTCGATCGATTCCATGGGGTTCCGTTAGCGCGATTTTAACTAACGTCACTCACAAGGAGGCGGCTCGATCCAGCCGCGCGACGAAAGGACGCCGACACCGTCCTGGAACTATCTTGTCCCGAGGCGGTGGTGTACGAAGGGCACCGAAGGGTGGCTGCGTGCTGTCGCGCCAGCAGGGTTCCTCTCGCAAATTGATTTGCGTTCACACCCCAGCGAACCGCCGTGGCGCTGCCAGGCCCCCGCCGGAGTCCCCCCGTGCCACACGGGGGGATACATCACCCTCGGACTCCTCGGCATTCACCCTTCAGAACCACATCATACATTTATTTACGCATCTCTCTATTCTTCGACCGGTGGGCATTGTTTGCTTCATCGAGTTACCGGAAACATGTGCTGCCTGTTATCACACCCGCCGATCGCGACTCTGGACCATTCGATGATTTAACTATGCCGAGATCGAGGACGGAATTCCGTGGAACGGGGCGTGAGGTGACTCGAGCTCGCGAACGATGTATAGTACGCGCGTGAGAAGAATGCCGTTGGGGTTCATGCTTTTTAGAACGAAAGTTACCTAGTTTTTACACCAACTGGAACTACTGATAAAAGAAGACTATTCTGATGATATTTTTCGTGCTTAGGGAAAGATTATTTGGCAGTTGCATTCTTCTTGGGCGCCAACAGTAGGTAATAGGAATTTTAGTCTTTTTAGTACGACAAAAGTGAATACAGTGTGTGCGAACAGTCGTCAGTATTTTGGTTTACGTCTTGCGTTCAAAAAAGTTTCTTTCGCAATGATTTTTTGGAAAAGGAACGAAACAATATACTTATGATTTCTTAATAAATTGATTTTAATTGAACATTGAAAAACTACAAGTTTGTATTCTGGATCATTTGATGCTTTAACTCTGCTGAGATCGAGGACGGAATTCCGTGGAACGGGGCGTGAGGTGACTCGAGCTCGCGAACGATGTACAGTACGCGCGTGAGAAGAATGCCGATGGGGTTTGGTCAATCTTTTTAGAACGAAAGGTTGGCTTTGACACCAACTGAGGCTACTGATAGAAGAAGACCATTCTGATGATATTTTTCGTGCTTAGGGAAAGATTATTTGGCAGTTGCATTCTTCTTGGACGCCAACAGTAGGTAATAGGAATTTTAACTCTTTTGTTTCGAAAAAAAATTTTAGTTTACGTCTTGCGTTTGAAAAAGTTTCTTCTGCAATGATTTTTTGAAAAAGGAACTGTTCTTCGAAGCAACATACTTATGATTTCTTAATAAATTGATTTCAATTGAATATTGGAAAACTACAAGTTTGGAGTAAATGTATAAAGGACCGTATATCAATATAAATGTTATCTCGTGGAGAGTGACTATAGTCGTCCAACTATAAAGTGCTTTTCGAAAAGCGCCATCTCTAAGAAAAAGAAAATTTCTGCACCTCAGTTAAATAATAGACTTAAACCGAGACAAGAAGAATATACTACAAAAATTGTCAAATTTAAATGATTAACGTATTAGAAAAAAAGAGATATTTAATCAGTTACAACATTTTTCTGTATTAGACATTTTCTTCAACGCTTCTCTTTAATTTCAAAACTCTCTTCCTCCTTACAACTCGCACTTTCCACTTTTGAAAACATTGTCTAACAATTAGAAACTTGTTTGAAAAAAAACAAAAAAATGCACAGGAGAATTGGTCTGTGATTTTTCGCCCCGTTCGAAGTACGGGTCATTTTTGCAGCAGGTTGCGACTCATATGGTCCGTAATCTGAATAGAAATTTTCTATCGACGTATCTATTAGAAAAACTACCATAGCGGGGACGAGCGATCCATTGCGCGCGAAATTCAAGTGTGGCCCAATGGGAGTTCGTGCGAACTTTCGATACAATCTGGAGCATGCACGATGTACTTAATTGCATCTAACCGATCCGTGAAGTTGGACTTTAATCCGACGATTATGGTCGATGCGCCGCCGCGGCGCATCACGTCGGGACGCATCTGTCGCGGTCCGTTCCCCTCGGCGAGTAATTGGTTATCTGTGCGGAGGCTCTTCACTCTTTACCGCATTACGGTCGTGCAACGAGAGGTGGTGGTAGAGAATAAAAAAAACGCTACGATGAGGTACGACGCGAAATCGAGAACGACGTAAGGGTCATCAGTCTCCGTGTTCGATCAATTTCTATGTCGATTAAATCAAATGGAAAATTAATGGAATGGACTTGGTTGGACCTTTAAATTTGCTAAAAATTAGTAATACGTGAAAAGAAATGTGAAATGTGATTTTTTTATTCGATTTTTGAAGCAACAGATCGACTCGGTGCAAATTTTCGGCTACGAAATTTCGTAAGGAAAGATTACTTGTGAGAAAGGTAGTAGAAAGTGTGGAATGGAATTTGTTCATAAAGGATTACACTTTCCAGAAAACTGAGTTTGAAATTTCCCGCGCTACTTGACTACGTCTTCACTAATATCTAAAAACCTTTGTTCCTACATGTTTCATATTTCTTAGAATAATAAAATTGCGATATTTAAATAACAAAATAATAATAAAACAAACGAATGCTCGCATACTCCAAGGATTCTCAAACTTCCATAAATTATACCCTACTTCCAGCACATAAACATCTCGAAAGGAATAAAAGGAAACAATCGCTATCTGATCAAATTTTGAGAAATTCTTCGAATTTCGCCATTCATAGAAAGAAGTATAAAATTCAAAAACTTTCAACTCTGAACTACTCTCTTCAGTCGTGATATCATTGTATTACAACGATCCAAACATTTCAATATCGATCTATGTTGCAACAAGATTTGTCAACGAATTTCTCTACATCTTCGTCAACAATTCTCTCCGTAGCACGAACCACTGTCCAATCACAACCCTTTGTTCTGGTTCTCGTGGCGTTCGAAAGGTAAACGTCTCCATCGAAGAGCAGTTCGTTTCCTCCCGGATCGAGACGTTGAAGAATCTCGGAAGAGTCCGAAGAAAATTCACAAGCGACGCTCGGGCGGTGTTTGCATCCGGGTCACGCGCGCAAAACGACCGTAGCTCTAGCATTTATTTTTCAAAGAGCGCGCACGGGGGTTAATAGTTTGTATATCGAGTCGTGTATCTCCTCGACAGGCTTAACGCGCACACCTACGGGCGGACGTTATCGATAGTCACGTACGTAGTCAAAGGGATGCACGCACACGTCCGCCGTCAGCTCGTATGTGGCCCTGTGTAAAACGGATCGAGCGTATCAGACAGCGATTCCGAGTTGAGAGGGATCCGATGGAGATGGATGGCCGTTCCCAGGGGATGGTAATAGTACGCCGTATACATGGAGCGTCGGGTTAGGTGGATAGGTCCTCCAGGGTTCAACATTATGCCGTTCCGCATTGTTGCCCGGTATTACGATGAGCCCACTCGACTTGGACCACATGGCGCCACTGGCCCACTAGCTTGACATTAAACGCCATGAGAGAATCCGCTGACTAATTTCGATCCGATATTAGGAGCGACATTGGAGTCTACCGTGATCCTCTGGGCGATAGAATTGATTAGTGTGTCTTGGACGAAATGATACTATTGCAATCTGCAGTAACTGACCATCACAATCGTTGGTATGAAAGTTTATGCGATCTTGGTTTCGGTATTTGTGTACTCGTATATCTTGAAGCGGTTTGTACGCGCTTCGACGTGTGATTTTGATATGCGCATGTTCGAGTGTTTGTTCATTTATCGAAGACACGAGAAAATTGTTTTGTTAGGAAAGAACGTAATAGCGGGGATGATTTTTGTTGAATGTTTGACGATACTATATCTACATTCTAGGTTGAAGGTAGTGGTTTAATTAAGTGCATTGAATTTGTATTGAAATGTACAGTAAAATGGACTTAAGGATATATAATTTATTGTTGCCAAACGAAGTTATGTACGGTTATCAATTTTTACTCTGTTAAATGTCACTATTAAGTTTCTCCGATTTCCTCTATAACTCGAAGAAGACAGTAAAGGTAACCTCATCTTTCTTAAACAGTAAAGACGACCTGGTGTTTCTTAAAACACTTTTATTTTTCTACCTTCTTTTATCAAATTATGGTCAATTATTCAAAGTCGGCAGAATTCCATTTTCGAAAAGAGAATTGACCTTAAAACTGAACATTAATTTGAAAAAATAATTCAATTCCGTCATCGCATATTTTATCTTTCTTAAATCTTCGATGGTAGATACCAATAAAGTAAAAAAATAAAAGTACCTGAACACTAAAATGTACTTGAAATCGTACAATTTCGGTAACAAAGTTAGAACTCTGGACGTTCTAAAAACGAAAAATTCTTTCGAATTCGAAAAGCTGCATCTTTGGTATTTAATCAGAAAAAAGAAGTTTATCTCGCGAACGTGAGAAATCGACGAAAAGTTTCCACAGCTTCGAGAAACAATTCCATTTACGATCGTTCAATTTTCCATGGACTCACCTGTATATCAGCTTCCGTCTGACGCTCCTTTTGAAGAAGCCGCTGCAACCATTGCAGGCCAGGATTCCATAATGTTTCCCGGAGCTGGTGTCACCGCAAACCACGCATATCAAACCGAGACTGCGCGGTGGTTTGCTACCATGTTGCGGTTGCTGTTGCTGTTGTTGTTGTTGCTGCTGTTGCTGGTGCTGTTGCTGCTGGACCTGTCCCAGCAAATGGGGGTGACCGTTTCCAAGCGCAGTTAGGTACGGTGACCTCGCGAGCGGGAAATCCGTTGGTATTCCTCTGCAAAGAGGAACCGGACACTCCTGAACCGACCTCGAGGCGTAAGGATCATGACTCGAGGTCGATCCTGTCGCTCCTAAGGGACTGTATCGTTCTGGTAATCCTGGAGAGATTACGCTGCTCTCTCCCGAGTCTGAAAATTAATGCTTTTTCTATTAGGTTTCACGACGTGCTGGTTCGAACAAATACATTTCGGTAAAATAACGCGACTTATTTCTTACTGCACGTCCTCTTTGGACATTGAGAAAATTTTAGTACTCTTCGAAGATCAGATTCTCGAGGAACTTTTTTTTAAATTTTTCGATACTTATGTTCTTAAAAATAGTTTTATCTAAAAACTGTGAACCCTGAATGAGATTTAATTCTCCAGTATCGAGTTGTAATTTCTATAAAGGAAATTACTATTTAAAGAAATCATTGCCTCGATTAAATGCAGTTCAATGGTGGTATTTTAATTTTATTTAAAAACTGTGAACCCTGAATGAAATTTATTTCTCCAGTATCGAGTATTTCGTTGTAATTTCTGTAAAGGAAATTACTATTTAAAGAAATCATTGCCTCGATTAAATGCAGTTCAATGGTGGTATTTTAGTTTTATTTAAAAACTGTGAACCCTGAAGGAAATTTTATTTTCCAGTATCGAATATTTCATTGGAATTTCTGTAAAGGAAGTTACTATTTAAAGAAATCATTGATTCGATTAAATGCAGTTCAATAGTGGTATTTTAGTTTTATCTAAAAACTGTGAACCCTGAATGAGATTTAATTCTCCAGTATCGAGTATTTCGTTGGAATTTCTGTAAAGGAAATTACTGTTTAAAGAAATCATTGCTTCGATTAAATGCAGTTCAATGGTGGTATTTTACGGTTTAGGGTTTTCCATGCGGATCTTGAATAGACCGTGTGTGCAATTTATTTCATTAGTAGCAATTAGCAGTGATATATTCGCTACGACTACGAAGTTAATTTTATTTAACGCAGTGAATGCTTTTAACCGTGTACCAAGTAAAATGTATTAAATAGGTTAAGTGGAACATTTTGCATAATCTGCCGTATGTAATGCGACATTCCTGAAAATCGGCGCATCGCACATTCGTTTATATATATATATATGTACATACGTGATGCATGATAGCGGACATATTAATGTCACCGTTTACGAATTATTTTATTTGGTGCGTGGCCAGACTTTACACAATTGTCGAAACTTTTTTGAACAGACACCCGTTTCATTTACGTAAATAAGCGATAGTCAACAGAAAATTCTTATCGCGGTGTATACTCATTGCCAGTGAAATTTGGGAGTAAAAGTTATTTACTTAACGTTCGGGGATATCGAAATAAGATTAATTTTAATTCCGACTGTAGTATAACGAGAACTACACGAATTCGTGGCGCCAACATTCTCAAGTAAATATCGAAAACTTGTTCTCAGCTCGGGATGGATCGATCGGGATTTAAATTATTGTATTGGGCGAAACTTTGGATTTACGATCGAGGTACAATTTTTCCACGATCCAAACTTGATTCATCCCATTCGATCAGGTGGCAGTTACGTTCCACTAATCCCAGAAATCTCTTCCGTGGGTTCGTGTGACCAACCCCAAACGGTATACGTCACCTTCCTTACCCTTGATTGATTCTCGTGAGGCTAGGGACGCGGCGATTGCACATAAAATAATTGCACGCTCACAGTTCACGCGCAAATGTTATGGATCGCCACGAAAGATTTACGATCGGGTTGGCCGATCGTAAGGTTAGTTACCGATAAAATTGTCGATTTATAGATAGAGTGGTTATTAATATCTTTCGCGGTCTTATTAATAAACGTTGACGAAAGGCGATTACTCGATTATAAAACAGCTACAATCGAACAATCGTTTATAATGGTAAAGAATAACGTTAATAAACAAAAGAAATTTATAAAACAATTCGAAGTCTTATCGAAGTTTCCAGAGGAAGTGGATCTAAATTGTTGTGTGCGTAATATATTAGTGTTCAAATTTGATCATCTACTTTCAAATCGATGATATTGAGTGATCGAGAGTAATCGAACAACTTTGTAATTTTTTATGTGTTTAAAATAACATTATATTCCAAGGTGGAATAGCTAGTTTACTTATGTAGTAATTACATTATCGTATTCAATACGTAAACAATTTTTTTTTACCTCCTCATAATTCACGATAAAAATATACATCAAATGTGTACATTATACATTATACATTCTGTATAATGTATCAAATACAAGATTCTCTGTTTAAATTACAATAAAAATTGAACATCGGTAAAAATTATTGCACCGTGAAAGAGATTTACACGTGTAATGGATTTTTTGGCAGAATCACTGCTCGATTCACTATAGTTTTTCTCCCTAAGAGACGAATGATTTCTTTTCTGCATCCCTTAAGGCTTACCGGCTGAATAGCGAGGGCAAACAGTATTTACATCGAGAAATGAGTTCCTGAAAACCACAGAAGGTAAAGAAGACCCAACATAAATATTTATATATCTTCAAAAGGGAACAGAAGACAGAGAAAGGTGAGAAGATTCTCTCTTGGGTGAATACTAAACGATATTTTCTTTGATTCATCCCTTAAGTACTTTTTACTTCTCGTTTTAATTAGATCCTTTAATTGTAGGATTTACTTTCGATATTTAATGCCTCCAGCAAACCTCAGAAGCCTCAAATGAAACCGTAAATACATGCCATTGTGGTTTTGTTAATTCCGACACAATTAACTTAAAATAAACCAAACTTATAAAAACACTATTCCATTCGATAATTTCAATTTCGAGACTATTGAATCCAAACCGAAGAATTCTTCAAACCATACATCAAAAACAATTCTAATGTTCCAAGTTTGTTAGAAATCCACAAGAAACTTCTCCAAGTGACCGAATATAAATCTTTCGTATACAAACGATATATTCTTCCGAACGTTACGACAATACATTGCTAACAGTACCATGAAGCGATCACCTTCTTCTCGTTTAATACACGCGTTCAATTAATCGCAAAAGAAATTTCATTGCCACGGTTCCTCGCGTTAACGATATTAATTGAAAGATGGAGATGCAAAGAGATCGGAGACCGGCGAACATCTGCGTGATCAACGAAATGTGATTTCGCTTCTCCACTCGGGTTTATTAGTCACGCTGCCAACCCCGACGAGGCGCGAGATCTCCCTAGAATCGTATTTGTCGACTACCTCGTACCCGATCGAAAACTCGTTCCGGTCTCGTTAATGCCGCGGGGTCAGATAGGATCCGTTCGAATTACCATGCGAATCGACAACAGGTCGATATCGGCTTGGGGTCCCTTTCCTAACCCACTGCAAAATAATTTAACTGTGCCCTAGTCCGTGGAATTATTTAATACCATCCCTCGCGAGAAACTGCACAGGTAGTTGGAATCGTTCGTATCGAGGAACCATGTTACGTAGAATTATCTTACTTAAAAACAAATGAACACATTTCTCTACGACAGTAAAATACTAGTAATTCATACAATAATGTAATTAATACAATTTTATATTCGTACGAAATAAATGTTTGCAGTTACTCGAAAACTACCACCGTTCGATTTGAAATAAATTTTCATGTTCCAATGTTTCTACCGTAAATATATTTTTCTTCGTATTTACAGGGTCGGTTATTAAACGAAAAATGTTTAATTTCGCTCGGTTAATCTTTGCGTGAAACTCGATTTGAATTCATTAGCTCGTGAAAATTGATTTCGAGCGAATGAGAGATAGTATGATATTGAACAATGGTACCGTTGAAGAGTAAATTTAAAACACCGAGACAATCTCGTCGTGGAAACGTTGGTGTGTTTTAAAAGGAAAATGTGTATTTATTATGGTACACTGGTACTGCTCGAGCGATAGAAATTTCATACACGTTTTCCTCCTGACTTCAAAGTGGCAATTGGGAGCCGTACGATGGCTGCACAGTATCAAATCAGGAGATGCATATCCGTAATCGTAATCAATGATCAAGCCTACCGAGCACGTCCGAATCTTCGGGCGTCACGCATAATCCAGCTACCAGCTACACCGTAAAGAATTCAATCGTATCGTTTCGTCGTTATAGTCACGAGGGATGAACCGAAAGCGATCTTATTAATGCAACTCACGTAACGTCCTAAGCGTGCCGGATTTTCGATCTCGTTAACACCCTAATCCCGGCGAATGCGTACAGAGAAGCACAAATTGCGACATGTGAAATCGATTCTCAAAATTACGACGCATTCTAATCACGTAGGGAAATCGTGTCAAGTGAAATTGCCAATTTACACGCAACTTCTCGAACGAGATCCACGATCTAATTAAATTTAAAGAAATGAAGATTCAACGAACTCGACGACTAATATTAATATAATATTGCCCTAACGTTTTCTTCGTCAACGACCAAGAAGTCGATGCGATGTTAATCTGTGTTAAAAAAGAAAAGTATTGTCACAGAATATCTAGTCGCTTCAATATTAGAAGTACATTTTATTTTCTCCAAGATTTTGAACAAAATTAGTCCCAGTTTCTTTCGCAATATTCCTATCAAAATTACAAATTTTGATTCCATTTGAAAGAAACTCTTGTTTCGAGATAAATATAGACTACTATTTCAAATAAAAATTCTCCTACCTAACGAAATCCAGTACTTCACAATCGTTAAGAATAAAATTCTTTATTCTTTTTTGCATCAGGTTCACCGAGCAAGGATTTCCAAATGTGAATTACCAACCCGGTTCGTCACTGTAACGACACCGTCAATGTTTGTCGTTGCGAATGTGATTTTGAAATTCGATTTCCTCGAAAACCGAGCTCCTGCGCGGAAAAGATTTATCTTCGATATATTTCCATGGAAGGAGCCACCCTCTTTCGGATTCTATCGTCGGTCCGGCCGCACCCTGTACGTATAATACCAATCAACATCGTTGACCATAAAGTTTCCAAATTGTCGCCACGGTGCACGTACACGACAACATTACGCCATTAGTATAATCAAATCTCGGGCGGAAGCTCGCGAAATGCCACGACTGCCAGGGGTTAAACGAGAAGAGAAAAATTATACGGCCGTATGGTGACGCGGGCGACGGTTTTCGCGCGCAAACGCGAGCTCTACGTTTCACCCGCGTATGGGTGTATACAACTCGCGCGAAAGCAGGGGCGTCAAATTTCATTAGCATATCAATGCTGGCGGATGGCGAGGCGCCACCTGCGCCCCCGTATTATGGGATCATCGAGGAACTATGGTGGGGTTGCGTGGAACGACGTACCAGCAAAGGGGACACGGTCTCGGAAAGCTTGGAAAAAAAATAGAAAAAAAGGGATTTCGTAACTACCGGCGACCGCTTCGGCCACCCTCTTTCCTCTCACCCTCCGACCGCTCGCGACTAATTGTTACCGCATTAGGGAGATACGTTGATTCCGCAGTCGTCTGGGATCGCGTCTCGTATCGACCTGATTCCTCTTTTCGAGCATCTGTTCCGATAGTTTTTGACGCCTAAAGTTGTTTCTTGTAGAGTGGGAGTCGATTAGGGTAAATTAAACGGGAAGTCGTCCTTTGATGGAACGGAAATATTATAACGAAAGGAGAGTAACGTTTGCACGGATACAACGAGGATTTGAGGTTATATTGTGAAACGAAATGTTACAGTGCAGTATGACCTGAAACTGTGGTCGAAGAATTTAGGGGTACGTAGTATTTATAAGAGACAAGGAATGAATCAATATGCATATGTCTGGAAATGGTCGTTTCAGACGATAGATTTTCTACAGATGTTCAACGAGTTTATCGTCCATGCCAAAACAGAATTAAGATTTTTGTACTATAGGAAAAGTGTTGGAAGAAGTAAGTGAATATTGAGGGGCAACCTGTTCGACGTAACGCATTGTAATTTGTGTACAATTGATTTTCATAAATCGAGTAAATTACCTGTATTGCGATAAAGATAGATGTGACAATCTACGTGTACGGATTCAATTTCTTCGATCTCTGTTTTCGATCATTTTGTACATCTGTTTTTTTAGTCTGTAGGCGTGGTACCTAAGTGGGTGCATTAAGTGCAATGCGAAAGGAATCTAATTATGCGAGAAATTTGTACGGTACTAGTTGGTAAATCTTAAAATTTCATATTTATTACGAACATTCTTGGATCTTCATGGATAATTTCTAAAGTGACGCGCTAAAAGAAATTACAAATAATTCTCAAGGTGTCTAAAATAGCCTTTAAATTTTCATGACGTTTTTATCAATACACTGATCCAAATAATTAACAATACCAAAAGTCTTAATCCATTATTAGACACGAGAGAATTAACTAATAATCAGGTACGAAAAAATTACTCTATAATTGCAACCGATTTCCGTTGATTATTTATTTTATATGTACGAATAACTTTCGAAATAGTATTTATACAATTTGATTTTCTAATTATTTCGAGCAGAATGCGTGCTACCGGTGACTTCATAATTAAGTTGTTAATTTCTTAAAGTTACGAAACTTGTCGATTGCCGGATCGTCGATCGCGCAATAATAAAACGATACGATACCTTGCAATAAAATATCTCCATATCCGTTGGATATTATTCTCCACGAAATATGTATTCGAAAAAAGGTGTTTGAGTTTTTATTGGAAACACCCGAATGAAAACGGGTCACGAGTCGTCAATCTTACAACTTGACTTTCTTTAAACATTATTTCCCACTTTCTACCACTTGGAAAAATACACATTTACTAGAGAGAAGTTTGAGAAATATTATAATATTTGTTCTTCCAACAGTGTAGTATTTTTAGGTAGCGTAACTTTATTTTTACATACGCGATGGACAATCTATAAAATCTGTATTATTACACGACCAACACGATACGCACTAATATTGTGTTTTACAGGTGGAAGCATGCACCTTATTAGACATTGTTCGTTCACGATTTTCTGCTTAAAGAAATAAAACAGGTTATCGAAGAAAATTTTGAAACAATTTCTATGAAAAAGTCAAAGATAAAACGTACCAATAACGAACGCGTTAGAACTAACGAATTAATAACACAATTGAATACATAAAGGATACTGACCGTACCAATCGATTCTAATATCGATAAATCGTATTCGAGTGCTTTGATCGATTTAATTCGCGACACTTAACTCGAGTGCATTTTTCACGAAGTGCAAATTCAACGTTCTTCGTTTAACGTCCCCAAAAATCATGCGTTGCGCTACATTCTTCGGGTCACTTTAAATCTGATTACTCAAATGGCATAATTTCGTTGGCCGCGTTGCACCCTCTTTTTCCACTTACCACCCTAGAACCACGGTTCGCATAAAAGTGCGTCGGGGGTGGATTTATGTGCAATCTGTCTCTTGAACACGCGTTAACGTCGGACGTTTACGAACGAGAAGGTGATCCAGTGCTCGTTGAACGATGATTCGAAACGGCAAACATCGATGACATTGTTGTCGTTGGAAATTTTTTAAAGGCAGTATTTACGAGCCACGGAGCAAATTTTGCGGTATTTTCTTTGGAAGTACGGAAGTAAATTTCTGCCCGTATTTTTGGCATCTGAAATAATATTTTTGCATTCTTTGAAACTTTCCTATCGTATACCTGACCTTCAGCCGGAGTGCATTAAATTTTATGAACCAATGAAGCACTCGCGATCCTATGATGCAACGAAGAGTACAGTCCTATCAAATCGGTTTAGGTTAACAATGTTATATAGCATCGAACGGAACAGAGTAGAAAATTAGACGAAATGTTTTACAAGAATTAGAAATTGAGATTTGATTAAGTTCGTTTCTGTGGGGTTAATAATAAAAAAAATTTTTACACCGTAACGTTTTCATTTCGTGTAAATTAAACTCGACGCGCAATTTGTTCTTTAATCGCGCGAACGTTTTTCAGGTATTCTTATTCTTTCCAATATTCCTGTGTTTTCACTTGTCACAGAAAACGAAGAACAATATTGTATTTGGGTAAACATTCGACGGAGTTAATAAAACAAAATACTTTCGATTCTTCTTTTCGTTTCGCTCAGCAGGTTCTGTTTCCGTTTTCGGTACATATAACGAATACTTTTTATTATAAGAATTTAATATTATTCGATTCCTTAGAATAATCTCGCAACAGTTCAATTTGCAAAGATTAGCGATTATTCATCGATACTAACTTACCGTGTCGAATACTCAACGGACTGGTAGGACTTCTCGGGTGTTCCGATGGTGTTTCGTTCTGCGGTTGTTGGTGTTGATGTTGGTGTTCCTCCGAGGTTGTAATCGAAGTTGCTCCGTTCATGTTGCGTCAGTAAGCATTCCTCGTAGAACACAAGACAATCTACTGAAACAATATTTCAATCCACAGATAATCATTACCCGATATTTTACCGCCAACGTATCGAGTACCGAGTCCAGAATAACTTTCACGATTCTTAACTTTCGTGCGTCGTTCATCCGAGTCGAAACAAATTTTCATTTCTTAGTTATCAGTTGCTTCGTTAGAACAATACACAAATTCACCGCGCATGCAATCTCGTCAACGATCGATATTAAATTACATATATTGTTTCAAATACCATTGCGGATCAATTTTCACTGAACAAATCCCGCGCTCCGAATAACATACCCTCCATGAAACACCCATAAATATGAAATATTCCAATCCACAACTATTACAACCCGACATTTTATCATCGTCCAATACGAAACCCGAACTAAAAAAAAAAAAAAAAAAAAAACAAACTTCAATCTCGTCGCTTCTAAGCTTCGTTAGCGATACACCAATTCACCAACCCGTGCAATCCAAATATTGCTTTGAGATAGGAACGATTCGTCGAAAATTAAATTCTCACTGAACGAATCCCGCGTTTCGAGGGCAGAAAGATGTTCCGTCGTTTCGAAAATCCTCTCACCTGGTGGGTAAGGCCCCGAAGACGTTCACTGCTGCGACACACTCGCGCACCGGGGCTACAGTCCGAAAGATCACTGTCCTCGCGCGAATTTCGACGAACGTGGAGGCATCCTCGTGGCTCGGTCCCCTTAAAAAAGTCCACTGGTCTCACTGGGCCACCCGTGCGTCGCGCGTGTCTCGTACACCTCGTCGCCGTGATCACCGCGTAAGTTGTTCGGTGACGGTGGATGGTGCGGCGATGAGCGCGCGTCAGTAAGGCCGAAAACGACGTATGACGCCACGAAGTCGTCGTCTCGACGAGAGATCGACGTTGGCCCCGACGCGATCGTCCCGTGCCGCGGAGGTCGACGTCGTTCGCGACCGCAGAGGTGTCCCGACGCTGAGCGTCCCGCGAGCAAAACGGGGCGAACCGATTGGTCCGCTGGCACTTTTGAAGGCGGGATCAGGAGGCAACGCCGGAAAAACAACAAAAACGAGGAGCGGGAGGATTTAACCTATAGCCGGCACGTTTGACGCGGCGCTTCGCCGACGACGCTCGTCGCGGCGCCTGCGCGCACCCCTCCGCGTCGGTTGACGCCTGGTCGACGACGCTTTCGAACCCCCACCCTCTCGAGCCACCGTCACGAGACGACGCCTACCTTCACCCACTGAACGTCGTTGCAATTGTTGATCGTTGGTTACGTGGTAGTGAAACCCCGCTCTCTTTATCCAACCGTATCTCCTCTCGTCTCGCTCTCGAGGCTCTGTGCAGGTGCTTCGCGCGTTCCCCGTTTCTTTCGTACGTTTCAAACCCCACCCGTAGCCCCTTCGGCCGCTCTCTGCGCGGGGATCGCAGCTAGAAACGATGCCCGATGCCACCGGAGTCAGATGCACCGGCCGTACGACCGGGACGCGACTCTCCGACGCGCCGAGGAAATGCTCTTTGAAGGCTCGAGGCGAGAAACGTGTCCATCGCGGGTCGTCGAACCGAGGGAAAAGAATCTCGTTCGACGAACACGAAGGATTGGAACCTGATCTGTTTTACCGTGTACCACGAAACCGGGATAGTACCCTTCTCCCTGTACGAGCATCTTGACGATTCTACGATCGATTTTGGGAGTGCACTTCGCGTTTGGTTTACGCTCGAATCGTACGAGTTGATTTTACTTACGGACGGTGTATCGAGTAATAGAGATTACCGTCGAGCAACGCGAGGGAGTCTTTCGAACAGCAGAGGTTGTCGATAGAGATCCAGATAGCGGGAAACCGAAATTTCGTACGCGATTCGATTCCAACGGGGACGGGGAACGTCTTGTATCCTCGTTAGAGTCGGTAGAGTCAGGATTTGAAAAGACTAGTTAACGGAGCAATTAATCGTTCGATCGAACTTCCGATTCCTGAAGTGTTCCCCCGGACAAATCGAGCGAAATCCACTGGCTGCCAGGTTTAGCGGTGAAGTCGCAGCGTGGCCTCGGTAATAGGTTGCCACGGGGATAGGGGGATGGTTGGGGAGTATGGTGGTGGTAAATTCAGCCGGAGGGGTTGCCGTGTGCCGCCATGCTGGATTTCTACCGCCGAACGACCCTGTGGTTTTCCGGTAATCGTTGCCAGGGATGCAGCCAGGCATCGCTATCCCCCCACCTACGACCCTACAGAAGCTCGTGACCACGCCCATCAGCTCCAAGGCGGACCAATGACGCCTGGACGTCGCGATGCTGCCGTCCACCAATAGGATTACCCTCTGATACGGTCTTTCGCTTGTCAATGACTGCTGCACGACCACCCTCGCTAGCTCTCGCTGGGGTGCTTTTCAATTTCGGGCCCGCACCCTCATAAACGCAGCCAACCACCCGTCCACCCACCCAGACACACGGAAACCTACGCCGGAAGACTTCGGATAGGTAGCCACCTACACAGGGAAACGCGCGAAGCGTGCGATGGACGGTGCCAGCTACCAGGGCCGGATGCAGAAAGGGTGATTAATAAAGATACTCGGTGGGGTTGTCTTTTGGATGGTGCACCATCCACGCTCGTTGGATACTCGATGCATTAGGAAACCTACCGTTCCAAATGTTGCACATTTTGATGACCTTTCCCGTAGTTATTTGTACTATTGTGTACAATAGTAGACAAATCATTGTGTATGTTATATCTTAATAATTTTAACGTAACGAATGGTAAAAGAAGAGAGAGACTCTATGAGATTTTCAAATGGAATATCGTTTAAATCTCGACCAATACTTACGCTACTATGTAGTAGTAAAAAGGCGCGAGGAATTGGTAACGTATTAAATGTTACGGTGTATGTAAAAATAATCGAAAATTTTTAGACATGAGCTACCGTTCAAAAGTGTGATAGGAGAAAAGTTTATTTTTATTTATAGGACAGTGGTCGCGCTATTCGATTTATATTTTTGTTGAAAATGTTTGTAAAGTAATGAAACCATTGGCTCTTTAAGAATGAGATTCTTTTATAGTATAGTTTACGATACGTTACGCGTAACGAGCGATAGATTAATTTTAAGCACGAGATTACGAGAGTGATCTCGAAATTGTTATTTATTTCTTAAAAATAGAATCCTTTTGCGTTATCTTACGATAGAAGATTGCACAGTTTTGAACGTAGAGGCACTTACTGAGATTTATATTTTTGTTATCGATATTCGCCACCGAATTAAATTATCATTCATTCGATAGAAATGGAATGGTTTTTATACTGTATTACGATACGTGCGTATAACAAGTGGTTGAATATTTTCGGGCGGCTATGCAAAGGTGCACGTACCTAGATACTTACTACGACCCTGTTAAAGTGATACGCGATTTTCTGTTTCAGTAAATCAAGTGACTAGTCTTCATTCGTCGAATGGTATACTCGCACAAGGAAGATTACCCCTGGTTACACGAAATACTTTTATCTTTCTTCTTTAAGAGGGTTGATACGTGGTCCTATATTACTTAGATACGTTTAACAAGGTGTTGCTGATCGGATTTCGTTAACCTTTTCTGAGAATCACTCTGAGTTTTTTCGTAATTTATTCTTTCGATCTAATACCATTATTTCAACCAGCTTGGCGAAAAGTTTTTGCAGATACCAAGCTCTTAACTACTTATTGGATTTATACACAGCGTTATTCGTACTTGAATATCGTAACTTGAAAAATAATACGACAATGTCGAAACATTTGAGCCGTACATGTATGCAAGACATTATGGTCAACGTTTTAATCATTTTTATGAGCTTTCTGTCCCGTAATTATTTGTACTATTGTCCTAAATCATTATCCATGTTCCTCTTAATAACAGTAACACAATGGTAAAAGAAGAAAGACTCTATGAGATTTTCAAATCGAATATCGTTAAAATCTCGACCAATATTTACACTACTATCAGAGTTATAGAATGAACCTAAACTCATAAATAATTCGAGTTATTTAAATTATTTTTCGCACGGTGTGTTTTGCGATTGTTCATTTTTCAAATTCAGTCTCCTAATATTGTATGAATTTTTTATATAAATTAAAATTCGTATCGTTATTAATAAAACTTTTGCATATTTTTAACACATACTTTTCAAATTCGAATACGATAGTTCATTAAGTGCCTTTAATACGAATCTCTATTTTTTAGAATAGTTTCATACAAGAGTTTCAATTTCAATGATTAATTTCAACACACGTCTCACAAATTGTCAGTCCCATTATTAATTACCAATAACAAAGGAAAAACTCTAAAAGATTCCAGAATATTTCTTAAACAAAAACAATTTTTATTCCCGAAACGAAGGTAATATTTTTTCTCATTCGTCCACTATCCTTACTATAATTACTCGAATGCTCGGGTCAATTTCAATAATCCTACCCTATTTTGGTTTATTCGATCTAATCGATTTATTTAATATTAGTTGCACCAGAATTTTCAAAATCGCTCGAAAACAAACAAGAAATGATAAAGAGTCTACTAAACAATCGAATATTTCGTTTGCAACTCTGCTGATAGGTCATCTTCTTTTCAAGTAAGTTTAACCCAGGGTCTCGACGAGTCATTGTCCACCTATGGCACGACCACTTCTGAACAAGTTTTATCAGTCATTCACCGAGACATGGAGAAGGATTCACGTGCAGATGAATGCCGTAGAAAGTGCATGCATGTTTATGAATATATATTCGCCAAGCGAATCGTGTATACTTACACACCGGCCAGGCATAGGGGATTGGGTTAGGTTTATACAGTGGCCTGGGTTACGAGCGTGATCTTACATGTGTAGGTGCGTTCATAAATAGAAGCAACCATCCATCTACTGATTAAAACAAGCGGAAACGCATACGGGGGATGAATAAATACAGACGTACCAGCCGGTGTATAAATGGAGGCACACGGACGCGGGCGCGTAATGAACACGCGCCCATCAAAAACACTTTTCGCGCGTGGACGGGAAAAATGTGTAGACGACAGTCAGTTTACCAATTATTTCGACCAGTTAGTTTAGTAATTATACTTTTTCACGGACAGAATTACGTAGAAACGAGATTTGCGTCCGACTGAATCCATTTTTACCGTGAAATGTAGTTAAGACGATGACAGAATTAATTTGATCATCCATTTACTTAGACATTTATCTGTTGCGCTTCCGGAGAGGAATTAACCATTTACAGAAGAAAAATTCGTAAAGAGTACTTAAAATTCTAAATTTTTTGTCGAAGTGAGTGTGAAAATTATGTTACAGGTATGATAAAAAATTTCTGCACGCGTGTTAACTAGTACGTGAAAATGTAGTACGTACGATACACACTTGAATTACAATTTTACGCTTATTTCGATATCAATGTATTAATATTTATTTCTTGACGACTTAATTACAATATTCCGTACAGTAACGTTACTTAAAATGTGCAAGAGAAAATATTGCACACAGAGCACGAATCATCGTGCATAATTAGTATATTACTTATTTCTTAGTAAATTACCTCATAATCTTATTACACGTAAATCCTGTACATAAACCAATTGGTGTTTAACGTCTGCGAAATTAGGATAAATAAATGCTAACATACATTTAAGTGGAGTAAAGATACACTTCCATCTTCCTCTTAATGGAGCACGTAGTTCGTTTACAGAAATTGATTTTCGGAACAGAATTTCGACCATGAAATCTATATTTGTCTTGTGTCGTTCATAGGGTTATTCGATGGAGGTTCTCGTTTGCGGGAAATTCGATAAGAGATAACTTTGCACAAAAGAATTCCTCGATTCGTTTCTTGATGGTTTCAAAATCAATCACCAGTCGTTCCATAGTCCTGATATTTCTCACTATCATTCCATCATCGAGGACGAAATTCCATACGTTTACGGGTTTGGGAAATTCGATAAGAGATCATCGATAACTTTACACAAGAGAATTCCTTGATGGTGTCAAAATCAATCATCAGTCGTTACATAGTCCTCATACCTCTCACTATTATTCGGTCATCGAGGACGAATCTTTGTACGGTTTCATTTTTGGAAAATTCGATAAGAGATCGTCAATTACTTTGCACAAAAGAATTCCTCGATTCGTTTCTTGATGGTTTTAAAATCAATCACCAGTCGTTCCATATTTCTTACTATTATTCCATCATCGAGGACGAAATTCCATACGTTTTCGTTTCTGGAAAATTCGATAAGAGATCGTCAAGAACTTTGCACAAAAGAATTCCTCGATTCGTTTCTTGATGGTTTTAAAATCAATCACCAGTCGTTCCATATTTCTTACTGTTATTCCATCATCGAGGACGAAATTCCATACGTTTTCGTTTCTGGAAAATTCGATAAGAGATCGTCAAGAACTTTGCACAAAAGAATTCCTCGATTCGTTTCTTGATGATTTTAAAATCAATCACCAGTCGTTCCATATTTCTTACTATTGTTCAGTCATCGAGGGCGAAGTTTCGTACGTTCCCGTTTTCGGGAAATTCGATAAGAGATTGTCGATAACTTTGCACGTGTTCTCGTATACGGTTATCGCTTCGCGATCTCCGTCTATGACCACAATGAGACGCTTGTAGTACTTGATCAACTGTCGATTACTTCGATGAAATTCTTTAATTTGTTTCTTGATGGTTTCGAAACTGATCACCGGTCGTTCCATGGTCATGATGCATCTCGCCATTATTCGATCGCTGAGGACCGAGTTTCGTACCTTCAGAAATAAAACGAGATCGGGGGGTCGCACGTTCTTGTCGAACATTTGGCACTGATTCTTCTCCCTTGGGAAACCGGAGACGATGACTCCGTTCTTTTGGTCCAAATGGTTCAATATTTTCATCGTGATCAGTTCAAGCAGTATACACGTCGGTACCAAATGACCCTCGGACATCATATGCGCCAACATAAACGCTCTTTCCGTGCGCTTCGCCACTTCCTGTCGAATAATCTCGCTGCTTATTATCTCGAGGAAACCGTACTTCTCTGCCACTTTGTTGCTCAGCGTTCCTAAAACAAATAACAACGAGTTACAGAATGCAAGACGAAAAAGAAATGCAATTCCTCGCGCGAAGAAAGATCCTTGCTTTAACCCTAATGCGTTCCTCGGGTCTTTTTCGACCCCAAGCGTTTGTACAATATAAGGTGAGTCACAGGGTTGAATGTTATTGAAATAAACTACTATTCGAATAATTATTCGATTAAAATTTGTTATTGTATTTATTACTTGCTCTCTCACTTTACTTGAAATAATGTTATTTGGTCAGAAATATATTTGACAAGTAAGGTACTATATATCACATAATAATGTAAAATAAGAAATAATAGCTTTTTTTTCTAATAAGAATATTACTTATCGCAAATTATATAGAATTCTAAAATTTTTTGATTAGTTAGACGAGAAATGGAATTTACAGATGACAATGACTTTAATTGTGTGTCTGACAATGAAGAAGAATATACAGCACTTAAGAAAAATATTATACACTCTAAGACGCAATTAGAATTTTTGCGGTATCTTAATGATAAATAAATAAATTTAGATATGCTAAAAAATGATTTGTAGATAGAAGAAATATTTTTGCGTTATGGTACTCTTTTTCTATTATCAGGTCCACTTGAACAATTTTTTTTCTTTTGCTACGATTATTAATGATACTGAAAGTCAATTATCAGATGAAATGTGTGAATGTCGTGTTGTATTAAAAGTCGATAATTCACGATGATAAATACATTTATTATACAAAAACAAATAATGATATTATTTTAAAAATAAATGATTTGGAAATAATTTATTGGTTAAATAAGGTTTCTGAATTTATCTTTATGCATTTCTTTTTCAAATATACTTATTTGTTATTTTATTTCAAGCAACTATTTGTCTTTTTTATTTTATCTCTACATCAAATAAAAAGTGCCCATTCTTGACGAATTATTTAACCGTATCGACTGAATTTACTTATAAACTGTTTCGTTAAAAAAAAATGATTCAAACGAAAGTTGTTTGGTATCAAAAGAATCGTGGAATACAATAGTTTCTTATCATAACGAAATGTGTAACATTTGATCACACGATTCGAAAGAATATCAAATGCTGAGTAAAAGAAACATTAAGTTATAGAGGGTAGAAAATAAATAATTACCGAGATATGCTTTAATTGATAATTGTTATAATATCGATATTAATTGATATGTTATAATGCAATAAAAATATACTTTTATATACAACATATACTTTACAAATACAGCATGGTTTAGAATATAAACTGTATTCAGGCAATACAGTTAAATCACTCATCCTTTATATTGTTTTTCTATAACTAAAACTAATTATAGTAGATATGACGGGATACTCCTATATTTCTTTAGTGCTCTTATTGTATTATAATATTAGAAACACAAGTTCTATACATTTGGAACAGATATGACTGAAAGACCTTGACTATTTAATGGAAAGACGAATTAAGGTTAAAGGACTCTCTCGTGCAGAGTCTCCATTTTGTACATAAACGTAAAGCGATCTATTCGATTCGTTCTTAGTTTCTGACTACAAATGAAAAAATAATAAAAAGAATCATCAAACCAGGACGTGCGACCACACATTTCTCATTTTATTCAATAAAGATCCGTTTCGAGATAAATTATACAGAATACTACATAAATTTTATTTACTAATAAACTATCGATGTACGAAAATATGAACAAAGCTGTTTAAGTCTTCGTTAAATTTTTATTCACAACCGTATCCTACACAAAGTCTTTCTTTGCTGAGAATATTAACGACGAACATAGGAGAAATATTTAAGGCAGTTGTCGTGAGATAAATTCTAGAAAATATCGCATAGACGCAAAAAAAGTGATACAAGTAACATTAACAGAATTCTTAGGTTATGTAACGCGCGATCGAACAGATTTATCGAGCGAGGCAAAATAATTGGTAAATGGTGTAACTTTTTCCGGCGCCGGGTCCTCCGATTAAGAAAATGATTGGCTGGACAGATTCCTTGATCGGTGTGGTATCAATAGTCAAACTGTTCCTCGAAATGGAATCATACGGATCGTAAGGTTTTATGCAATTGCCCATTGAGTCGATCGTTTTTTGAATATCCTTTCAGTCTTCGAGCCTCTTTCTTCTTCTGTCGATAATAACGAAATACATTTAACCACGTTTCTCTTACGTAATACGAAAGTTTCTGTCCAAGAATTTAACTTCGCGAAACCACGACACGTTCATCGTGAAGTGTGATTTTAATCGGTGAAAAGGTAAATCACGAATGCAATCGATATTCGTGTGTTGGTAAAATCTCCTTTTGTTACAACGAAGCGTGTAGTTTCTCCGATTACAAGCTTTATGGTATAATACTTTATATACAGTGTATCACAATAAGTGAGGCTTAGAAAGTAAAACGAAATATGTGATATATTTATATGAATTTTTCTCTAATTATTAAGATTGTATTATTTATTAATTGGATGAAAATTGTATAAAAAGGTGCAAATGAACTATTGTAATAATAAGAATGATGGTTAAGATGAAATTTTTTCTGTTTACAATCTTCGTAGCATATTATATTTTATTGATTATATTAACACAATAATCGAGCGAAAATATATATAATTTAACGGTAAACTTTATACAGCGGTAACTTTGTTCTGATTCAACTTGTGGTTTCAATAGTGGAATTTCTGCGTTATCGATTATTGATAGATTTGTAGTAAGTTACAATATTTAATCAAAGTAAATTTGCATACTATAATTTCGTTTTTCATATTACAATAATTCTATTACTACGTAAAACATTATGTTTTTAATATAGCTAACGAATAAACTTTGTTACCTTCATAGTAAATTCGTTTTATCTGAAATACCGACCGCGTAAAGTATCAATGGTTTTGGAGCGACCTCTTCATTTAAGAACGGTAGTTATGGGAAGTATATTCAACTGAACCATTGAAGTAAGTGAGAATAATAAACATGGGAAATTCGTCTCTGTAAATTGTCTGTGGTTTTCTTGAATTTGTCAATCTTGAAAAATATTGCAACAAAGAATTATAAATATAGAATTACGAATATTTTCAAATTTACATTCTAAGAAAAGAAAGATCAAGCAACACTTAGAATTCTAATATCTCTTTCTTTTAAACTTAAAGTAGGAAAAGAAAGAAAGCTATTTGCATTATTTGAAATAAATTATAAATATTGAAATGTATCAGAGTTACATACATATTATTACAGTTTCATTGAACTACAAAACATTCCATACAGTCTTATGGGTTGGAAATGTTTTCTATGTAATATTATTGCATTTACTTTTATAAGTCGTTCTATGTCCAAATTGATTACTGTTTGTAGTCGAGCAGAGATTTTAATTAAATTAAACTATATTGTAGTAAATGTAACATTAGAATCTGCTAATTTCGAATTTGTTTAAGAAACACAAATCGTAGGAGTTTACAATTTTTGCGAAACAGACCAGCAAAGATGAATTTTTATATTTGAAACTACCAATCGTATTCACTTATTTTTTATTTTATTTTATTTTCGAAGAATCCATTCTCTCCGAATATATTTTCTTTTAAACTAAAGATTTATTTTTGCGTCGTGAAAATTATACAAAAATTACTATTTTGCAAATTTATAGTCAAAGTGTATTGGCTAAAGATTCGTAAAAAAAAAATATTTGCCGATACTTTGAAGCTTTCCCTACAAAATAAGCAATTTATATAGTAGGCATTTCATAATTAACATATTAGTGAGCTGTTAAATGTTATGGCATGTCTCGTTTCAGGTAACTGACCCACGAGCTCGGTTGCTACGGTCGGCCGACCGTATCGTTCTCACGATACATTTTTTCAATGAGGTCTACGATCGAAATTGGCAAACTTCCAACTTTTATTAATTTAAGCAAAAGATGCAAACACTTTTTAACGCGAATACATTCTACTTCCCTTTAACGTACTTCTATTTACTTAGAACCTTACTTCGACACAGAAGTAATAAATGAAACGAGTGGCAGAATTTTACCTGAACAAAACTTTTGCCCAAATTAATAATAAACTTGCAGTGCCCTCTACATTATCAGGTATAACATTCGAAAGTACTTCAGTCTTCGAGAAACTTTCGTACGGTGTATGCCTGCTTCGCGTAAAACCGCGAGTGAATTTTTCAAGATGGTGGATTCCAAGTGCAGCAACTCTTGCAATCGAAAGAATCGCTGTAGGAAAATTCTTCGGAAGCTGTCATTGGTAATGAGCAAAGCAGTTCCCATTCTTGCGGACGGTGCATCTGTGATGACTGTCGCGTGAAATTACATCGTGACAAAAATACGAAACAGACCGAAACTGCATTACTTGTACCAGGGCCATTTTGTCAGTCACCGGTGGAGAACATTAGCGATACCTCGATAAAAATCGTCGTCGATTAATCGCAGAGGTGGTGAGTACCGAGAATACATTATTGTTATTTATAGGAGAAACTTTTTTAAAGCTTTATTAATTTTAAAATCTGAGAAAGAAGGAATTGAAGAAATAAATCTGACCTAGAATATACTGAAAAGAAGTTTAGTAGATGTACGTACAAAGTATTTCGAGTTATATCACGAAAGATACTAATCATAAATTAATCGTGCAGTTAAAGGGTAAGTATCTTATAAAATAGAATAATAGCTATTAAAGAATCAGTGTTACTTTAATGTCGAGGAGTTGATTTTAAAATCCATCTTCGTAAATGATTAGTGTGGCAATCTTAGAGAGATTTATGATCTCTTTTTCTTATGGTAAAGCAAAGGGTGATTCATGGATCTTTGAATCCTCTACATTCACTACAATTGTTGAATTTGAGTTCTCTTGATCTCTTCGTTTGGTTCTGCCGAGTAACATTATCAAACAAAATGAGGTAAAGTTGAGAGCAACACGGTGCAAATTGTGGAGTTGGTCCTGATTATTGGAGGGAGAGTTTCAGGTTATAACATTCACAGTTACCTAAGTTAGTGTACCATAAATTGTGTTCACCTCTAACAAGAAAACTGACCTAAAAGTAGAGATCCTTACAATTACTGAAGACTGAAGTTTCTCTATACTCGTCTTTAATGATTCGAATACGACAAGAAGACTATAACCGTCTTTAATGATTCGAATATAAGATACTCTAGTTATTCCAAGTCAAACACATGGGTAGTGGTGAATACTGAGGAACAGATACTTCCATACTTCATGATCATCGATTAATGGGGTTAAACGTACATTACCCTTTCTGGTACAAACATTTTTGTCTACATCCCCAATGATCAACGATCACGAAGTATAGAAATATCTACCCCTCAGTATCCACCACTACCAGTGTGTTTGATCCAGAATAACCAGATCTCTCTTTATATTCCAATTATTGAAGACGAATGCAGAGAATCCTAAACTCTAGTTTCTAGCAATGGTAAAAATGCATACTTCTGAACAACTTTTGTCTATATACCCAATGATCAACGATCACGAAGTATAGAAATATCTACCCCTCAGTATCCACCACTACCAGTGTGTTTGACCCAGAATAACTAGATCTCTCTTTATATTCCAATTACTGAAGACGAATGCAAAGAATCCTAAACTCTAGTTTCCAGCAGTGGTAAGAATGCATACTTCTGAACAATTTTTGTCTATATACTCAATGATCAACGATCCACCACTACCAGTGTCTTTGACCCAGAATAACCAGATCTCTCTTTATATTCCAATTATTGAAGACGAATGCAGAGAATCTTAAACTCTAGTTTCCAGCAGTGGTAAGGATGCATACTTCTGAACAATTTTTGTCACACCAGTTTAACACCTTTCCATCAGGGATAAGAGTCAAATGAGAAGATCGATGGCATCGAGACAGGTGCTCCATTTGTCTTTGTATCCCACCGAGAGTAGACACGCCTTAGGACGTCTGGCAGCAAAGAGAATCCTCCCAAATTAGCGACTTCTGCAAACAGACGCGCGTTTGCTTTGGGCCCAAAACATCTTTCCCTTGAATTAGACGCACCAGACGATGGTAACTGACCGTTCGAACCGGCACACAGCCGATCACTTGCTTGTACAACAAGCGAGCAAAAAAGAAGCTACTTATTCGATAACCGCTTGACAGAGTGCAAAGATTCGCATATGGAGGCTTTAAGACTAGCTTGGACTAGGCTCAAAATTAAAGATCTTCGAACGAGTACGATGTCATCGTTCGACGTTACATCCAAAGCAAACTTACATCTAAACATAAGTTATACGTAGGAGTCGTTGAGAATGGGGGCACTGACAACGGAATGCACACTCGAGATCTTCGGCCTTTGCTCAGGGATGCCCGGTGAGTCGCTTCATCCACTGTTTTAATCTTACAGCGTTTCTCTGTTCGAGTACACGCCGAAGGTTTTTTGATGAAAATATGTCCCGAGTCTATGGAACTAGTGTTCTTAACTTTGTGATGCGTTGAGAGAATTAAGGAAATATACGAGCAGTTAGTTATTATGAAAAAACGATAGATAAGAAGAATCTCGAGGACCGTATTAGCGTTAAACTCTTTTCGATTAAGAAAATACCTAGCCAAGAGAGATTAAAATTTCATCGAGATGAAAGTGTCAAGAAGAGTCATGAAAATTTTGAAAACAATGCACGAGTTGATTTAACGAACGATTAAGTATTAGTTATTATTGTAAATCATCTTCTATCGATGTGTCTAACATCTCGAGAAAGAATCATAAAAATTTAGAAAACAATGCACAAGTTAATCTAACCAACGATTAAGTATTAGTTATTATTGTAAATCATCTTCTATCGATGTGTCTAACATCTCGAGAAAGAATCATAAAAATTCAAGAAACAATGGGAAAATAAATATAGCAAACAATTAAACAGAATACGATATTCTATAATGAATCATCTTCTTTCAACAGAAAACATAAATTGTAACCGAATTTCTAAAACCAAATACTAACTGTTCCTTTCGAACCTTGATTTCAATAGCAATGGATTCGAACAGGAACTGAATCTGAAAATTGATACTTATTGTAAATAGTTATGGAAATTGAAGTAATCTCAACGGTATGGTGGATGAATCAACTACGCGCCTAAGGGCGTCGAAGTTCAGTGTCCGAAGGAATTAAATTTACGGATGACTAAGGAACATAACTTAAGGAACATAAAGATTATTGTAATGCTCCAGTTCCTTTCTGAGGAAACTATGCATGCACCCAGGAAATAACTGCACAGAATTAGAAGGATCTTGAACCGTTCAGATTTAGAAGAACGATACATTCTTCAAACATTGAGTTTAGATTATTCAATTGTGCATAATGGAAATTGTTTACACGTATCCGAAGGTGAAAATATTTTTAACCGTTTAAAGATAGAATTAAAATTTCCAACCGTCCAGGGTTACAGAAATATTGCCTTTGTCATTTACAGCGATATGCAAAATTGTTTATGGACAGCAGATAATAAATGAAACCAACATATGGAAATTTCTTCGTGAATAACGAACAATACTTTAGGCAGTACTTTTCTTAATGCAATAATGATCGTGATACACGAGAGAAGTCAAAATGTATCAAAGTTTGAAGAGAACATTTAGGATGTACCGTTGTTTTATTAGAACAAATAGAACTTCCAATAAATTAGTACATATTCTGAGGTATTAGATGAAATACAAATATTTGATCGACACTCGTTTCGAATGCATTTAATGGATTATTACTTTTTTTCCCTACTTGATACACAATTGTAACATACGAAAGAAATAAAAATAGGTAAAAATTCCAAGTAAAATTCCTAATAACATTTGCAAAATAGTAATTTTTGTATAATTTTCACGACGCAAAAATAAATCTTTAGTTTAAAAGAAAATATATTCAGAAAGGATGGATCCTTTGAAAATAAACTAAAATCAAAAATAACTGAATACGATTGGTAGTTTCAAATATAAAAATTCATTTTTCGAAAAATCTGTTTCGAAAAAATCGTAAACTCCTACACTGTGTTTCTTAAACAAATTCGAAACTAGCAAAACGACGACCCATTTATATATTTCCTTCTAATGTTACATTTGCTACAATATAGTTTAATTTAATTAAAATCTCTGCTCAATGGTTATTGACTCGAGAAGTTCTTTAACATGTGCCAACTCGACCAAATGTGAGTTCAGTGTCACTGCGTTGAAGCAATCGGCGTTGGCCCAATGACAGTTTTTCATCGTGGGTGGTCATTCTCGGACCATTACTGTGTTTTTATTTTCGACAGTCGGCTTGAACTTTCCCTTACCTGTTATTGAATTTTGGGACAACTGCTAAATAACAATATCGAAAAAATACGGAAATTAACACGATAAATACACCTTTTCCAATCTCACTTAATTCGTTAATAGAGAAAACATGGTGGTAGACAAATCATAGTCCAATGTCAACCAAAAAGGCCATTTTCTATCCAATCTTCGTTTGAAATTGAAAATTACGTATATAGTTCATTCGGTTACAAATTTAAAAAAAATGTTTAAGTTTCGTCCTTAGATCGACGGATATCGTATAACCAGTGGCCTAGAGAATACATAGATTAGAAACAATCTTCATCCGATTTAATATGTGGAGCGCTGTAAATGATACCCTTTTGACACTCGATACGTTAGACAGCTGTGAATTATAAAAGGATTAGAATCAAGTTCCGACGTTACATTGTGGTGACGAATGTTTTGAATGTTCAAGATTAAACCGAAATCGTTATCAAATTTCTAGAACGATTGTAAAATGATTTTTTAAGTTTCAAGAGAAAGTATTGGCTTCGACTGGAAAGAGAACTTTATTTTTTATTTTCATATTTTAAACGATGCTTCAAAAATCCTTTTTGTTCTCCAGTGATGTAATCGTTTTGAAATTGACGCATTTTAAAATGAACAAACTTTGTTCTCTAATCAAAAGGAATTCTATCTGCCGATAGTATACCGTAGTATGTAATTTGAGCGCAATTTCATTTTTATGATAGTTTCTAACAGTGCAAAATGGTAGTACTACTGCTACGTCGTACGTTCCTTCCATAGAAAACACCGTACGTGACAGCTCAGGCGTTAATCATTGATTTTTATTTCTTGATTCGTTTATGTAGTCTATTACTTACTGCCACCGATAATTTTAGGTTATATTTCAGTTGCCTTTCGCCTCTGTTTCTTCATTCGTTTTAATACTCGCTGTAATAATCCAAGAATGGAAACGAAAGTCTCAAAAACTGTTCAGATTGGCACTAATATTATTCGTAAATTTAATCGATTGACACATAGAGTCCTCTCTATAAACTAAAAAGTGTCACATACTAAATCGAAGTATATTTTCCACAATTTTTCCAAATTAATTCAAAGAATACAAAACGATACAAACGACATACATTTAAGTAAAAGTAAATCAAAACTTGCAGATAATTGTCAGTCAATAGTGAAAAATTCACATCGTTGCAATTGTGTCCCGGTACAAAGTTACTCGAAGAAGCACCGTTACATTTTTATGGTTTTCCATCTTGTTTAAGAGTTGAAAAGTATAGAATGCGTACAATAATTCAGACGAAGTGTGTACAAATTCGGTATATCTCGATTCTCGTAAATTTAGATTATCCGTATTTTTCAGTCGGCGACCAATGTGGCCATAAAATATTAAGTAGTATAAGCAAGCGAATAAACACGCGGTCCGTTCAAAGTAAAATGATCGAACGCCCAAGGCTGCGTTCGAGGTGTCGCTGCCTCTGTGGCGGAGTTACATAAAAGTTACGTACGTCCACAATAACATTAACGGGTAAGCACGTGTACGATGGTTTACTCGCGAATTTAGTGCTTCACGCTCGAGGCAAATAATTGTCGCGTAACCTTTGGGTATACGTAGAACAAGATACGCAGTTTCGCCCTGAAAATGATTTGTGGGCCGAAGCTGATGAATAATCACGCAGTCACGCGATAATTCGCCTTATATTCACCTGGTCACGATTTTCCCACAAAGCCGCCGGGCAATTGCGAATTTTATGCCACGTTTTATGGTAAATGCTGTTGTATAACCGCTTCGATGGGAGCACCGAAGAGCGAAACGCGTTGGAAAATCTTCGATCGAGGTGATTTGTCTGAAATTATGAATTTTTATGCGATACAATGGACGATGGTTTCAAAGGAACTCGTCGTTACGTTGAAATGGAAAAGAAACACGGTTCTGTACGAACAGAGAACCGTTTTCTTCGAATCCTTGCGAATTATGGTCGATAGGGAGATAAAATTAGTCGATATAAAGATTTCAGAGCATTTTGCAAAACGTACACTGGGTGTACATTTTTGCTGATCCGATAGGAAAATATTTTAAATGAAAGGTTTACTTTCTCAGTTTCATACTTGGATGTTAAAAATGTTTAAAGAATGTTTTCTTTCATAAATAATCAAGAACACCTTGATATTTTTTTAAATGACACCATATATTTTTGACTTTATAGAGGTGTAGTTGACGTCGAGACGAATTCAATGATTTAATTTACTATGACCTTGAAATGTGCTGAAAATGTTATTACCTGAAGTTTCACGATTCTTCTCTATAACGTGTGCAAAACGACATTATTTTTGTCATTGCATGTGTTTAGTAAACTTAGTATGTCGACAGTCTTAATTTTGTTTCGAATAAGGCTAATAAGATAAGACTAATAGATATTACTTACCTAATCCGATTGGAATAAAAATTTTTCATATTAACGTCTTTGTTGATCGTACCTAGATTTCCAAACTTAAGATCTTCTCAAATTCATGCTAATTAAATCGTTCAATTTGTCTCGATATTGACTACAGCTGTATAAAGTCAAAAATATATACTTTTATATAAAAAAATATCTCCTCGATAAATTATATTTCATTGACACCACATTGACACCACATCGATGCCAGAAAGCTAATATTTATAAACACGACAAAAGTAAAAGAAAAGTGGCAATCGATATTTCACAAATATTAAATTGAAATTAAATTATAAAATGAAAATATCTCTCGAACAAATAATATTCTTTATAAATATCCCAATACATTTTTACAGAGAAAAAATTCCATTAGACACTTATTAAAAGATATAATATCCTATAAAAAAAAAAAGAAAGAGCAGTGCAAATGTAACTGCACTTTGCAGCTGCACGCGTGCACCGAAACGCATAACAGTGACGTAAGAATTTGGAGCGCGTACCGTTCACTTCCGCCGTGATCTTTCTTTGGCGTCAGAAATCGATTCTACGACACATCCCGTCTCGATTTCCTGGTACACCCTGTACAACGGGCGTCCATAAATAATCGATAAGTTTAATCTTCGCCGGATACAATACGATTCTAAATTCAATCAGTACGCTAAGGGAACCCCGCGGTATCTGTCCTTATAATTTTGCAAGTTCAGAACGTTCCGGGTTACCGTGGCCGGAGATACCCGGCTTGGTGTTAACCGTTTAATAAATTACGGTAAACACAATAAACTCCGGATTACATACGTCTGTATCGCCATTTCGAGATACAATACTCGACCGAGATCGCAGATTCTTGCAAAACTCGCCACCGAAGGGACACGCGACCATGCACCGACGATAATACGCGCCATTCGCTCGCGTGGTCCCGATACCTTACAAAGAGGAAATCGTATATTCGATCGACTAGGAAACGGTCGAAACGGGGCTGGGGAACGGGCCCCCGAGCGAACGCGAATTGATTTTCCTTCGAACGCGACGGATTAAGTCCATTAGCGTCGCGGCGCTTACCGTGGCGCGCCACCATAACTCGCGGCGCGATAAGATCGAGTCGCGCAATAAATTGGGACAATCGTGGAAAATGGACACGGTCGATCAATGATGCCCGAGCGCTGGAAGAAATGAAAGAAGAGAAAAAGAAAAAAAAAAAAAGAAAAAGAAACGAAAGGAAAGATCCGCGGCGTGTGTCGTTAAGACTCGGCCTGCTACGATGTTTAGACGCGGAGAACTAGATACAGAGGCAAGAATGAGCTCTCCGCGAGATTAGAAGGCGGCACGGTCGAGAGAGATTAACATTGAAATAAGTTAGGTGCGCGGAGATAGTCGCTCGAACGGATCTCTTTTCCTGATCTTTTTTTTTTTTTTTTGAAATCGTTTGAATATTTTAAAGTCCCCGATGAATATTCCGAAACTGGACTTGTACGGTTGGAAACTGGTCAATATGTGAAATAATTTATAATAAACATCGCGTTTGTCCGGATTTTCGTCGATCAGGTTGCTTGTTTACTGTTTGAGCGAACTTTCGTAAACGGTTCGACGAGTTTTCATTCATAAATGTGCGTTGCAAAACTGATTAGCATAGAGGGGCGGGGCTGGCGTTAATGTAACGAAGTTGCAGGTTTCAGTTTCTGCTTACGAGTTGATTCTGGAAGTTTGCATTGTTCTTGGACAATGGTGATCGGTACGTGTATGGTATATTTCTCTATTAAATACTGTTTCCATACCTCGAGAATGAATCGAGAAGAGAATTAACGGGTGGAGAGTAATGGAAAGAGAAATATATTTTCATGATAATAATTAGTCTCAGATCCCGATAAGTCTAGATCCGCCAGTGATACTATAGCTAAAGGAACACATTAGAATCGATTACTTCGGTAATAACGTACTTAAGTACTCGGACGTTTCATTTACCGAGAGATGAATCAAATAAGAACGTAAACACAGCTTGGTAGTAATACTGATATTTTTCTTTTTTATTATTACGTCAATTAGAATGTATCGATACAACATAGTACAATATAATTACAATTCTAATTGCTCGTACATTACTTTCTTACATTTGATTACAGTCTCGGAAATAAATTTATGGAAGTAAGATATCGCACAAGATAAGAAGAAATGAATTTAATTTCTGTAGTCATTTGATTAATTTTAATCGTTGCCCTTCGAATGGTACATGGTGAATGTGTTCGAAACGTAAAAATTTATTCGAAAAAGGTTATTCCTCTAGGGTGCATACCATGGCACCGATGATACTATGAATAGTAACGAGGAAAAAATGTTAAGTTACTCGAAGCAACATAATAGAATTCATTGACATGAAAAACGATTTCATCTCCATTAATTTTGATATATAACGATCGTACAACAAAGGATGCATTGAATGCATAACCGTTTCGCGTAGGATGCACGTACTTAAGTTTTCATCGGGAATCGATACCTTCCGTTTCATTGCTGGAATCATGGTACGTTTAGATTGAATCTAACGATTCCAGAACAGGTTGCTGGCAACCGTTCTCAAAGGATCGAAGCGAGAAGGACACGATAGGTAACGATGCCAAGGCATCGCATTAGCGTTATCAACTTGTTCACGTGAAATTATCGCGCTACGTAATTTCTCAAAATGAACTCCAACGATTCCCTGGCTAGTCAATTGGAAAAGAATTACTCGTCACAGCTGTGAAGGATACATCGTAGAATGTCGATAATGAAGAAATCGTAATCGCTGTGTAAAACGAGCGTATCGAGTTGCAGGAAAACAAGCTCCTTTGAGAAAGGCTCTTTTTTATTAATTTCAGTTTCAAGTTACCGGAACCGAGTTCAAGGATTTTTAATCCAAGGTAAATTTTATTCCTCCTACAGAAGTAAGATGGAACGTATAAAAGTTGTGCATTACTTTATACGAAGCGTAATATTTAGAACTATGAAACTATATAAGTTCGAGAAGTTTTCGTAATCATTCTTCACACGTATTTGTAAAAAGTACAAATTTGAAAAGAAATGTTTCAAAATTAATATCGTTTCACGATACATTCAAGTTATTTTGAAAAGTGACATCTCGGATTATAATTAAAGTTGTAAGCTAAATTCCAAGGCACGATTGCACTTTTAAATACAACGTGGACGATACTTATTTTACGTAATGTTCAATTACACATATATTCCTGCAATCGTTTATATATTCATTCTTAAATTCATATAGAGATATCTTTGAAATTTTTTTCAATTTTAAAATACGTAAAGTATTCTTCGGTAGGTTCGTAAAATTTTATAGCTTCTTTAACAAATTTAACGCAGTGTAAAATTGATGACTTTGTCGATGTTCGTTTTAAAGAGAAACTCGCGGTTCTTTTATCGCGAGACAAATTCACGCTACATTTTTTATTTCACTTTTCCTGGTTCTCTTATCTGGTGGTTTCCCAAGATCCACCATCGCTAATGGGATTAATCAATGTACCATCTACTGCGACTTTTGTAGCAGAGTTGCCGGAATTCATACTATGGAGACCTTATTCTGCCATGATCAATGAACGGCGTCCTATAAATGAAGACAAATAGTTGTCAGGAATAGAGGTTGAGACTGGAAAACAGAATGCAGAAGCTGGCCCAGCGATCGAGGCACAAGTATCGGTCCTTTATTGGTAGCGTGTTTAAAATTCAACTTTAACGTAAACATTGGCGAGTTACACGCGTGACCCACTTCGAGGATGCATTTATCATTCAAAACAATAAAAAAAAGTTCACGTGAATGTATGCGTGAAGCAAGACTCGCTAGATGAATCGTACCGATCGGTCAAACTTGCAGATCTAGGACGAAAATCAATAATATTGCTGTTTGTGCTAATGCTATTGCTCGTTGTTATCGAATCGTAGTTGTAGGAATAACAATTTCTCAATTGTATGCCATATCTGTCCTTATTTCCAAGTTGTCCGCTTAGTTAAACAAGTGGTTCTCAATAATGGCTACCTAGCCTTTCGTTGCAAGCCTATAAATTTAATCTTCTGGTATTATTATTTAATTTTCTTGTACTTTTTACAGACACACTATTGACCAAAAGTTCAAGACTACACTTTAATATATTTTACAACATAGAGTAGGACTTTAACCGTTCTATTATTTCAATCTGGATCTAGAAATAGACACTACGGATTACTTTATTACCGTTCCTTATCCGTGTACTCTTTGTTTTATTTATGAATGTCAATGTAAGATTGATGCTACCGAAGCGTACGTTCCACAATTGAAGAAATACAAATGTCGAAAGAACGCTCGTGAAAGCTACTAAATGAATGTTCGAAGAACATTACTGGAAATACGATCGAAAAATTACTTGAATAAATGCTTAGAATTGTTCAAGCTATAAAAAAATCTATAGGGGAATATTTCGACAAAAAAGCATCAGATACACAATACCTTTATACCACTGATTCGTGCGTGAATCGTACAAATTTTTATCCAAATAACACAAGATACTCCATATAATTCAAAAAGTAATTTTTTATTAATATTCTTCAACGAATAATCGTATAATTTTGCGTGATTTCAATATTGCCAACGTTCTATAAACAATAGACTCTAGATAACTTCACAAGTACAAATAATATCCAATTTAAATTCGATATCAATGTTTATAAAATAGTAAAAGAAACCGTGTATGATAACACTACTTGCAACCAATAAAACAGAATCAATTGAGTTCGTCGAAAGAGATGCTACAGTGGAAAACTCACTCCAACTTAGAAACAAAGAGTACATACCTGTATACGAATTTATTTTATTACCATTAAGTGTTAAATTCGTCTCTGAATTTAATACCACGTACTACGGAATATCCTGTGCAATAAATTATTCAAAAAAGGAAAAGTAAATTCTTCCTTTCCGTTTCTCAGAAATTCATAATTCTTCTTCGTTTTTGTTCACATCCTGTTGCTACCGACGATCGTACTCACCTTGCATTATGTGGTAGCCATCGAACAAACACGATCGCTAATACAGTCGCCTACCGGGATGAAAGATCGATTGTCTTATTTTCTTTCGAGTGCCGCGTCTAAGTATATTATTATACCAACACAATGGAGCACGTACACGGCTCTTAATAAACAAACAATCGCCTCCGCTTGGGTCTTGGCTAAATTGCCCGGGAAAATTACTCGACACTCGTGCGACCTCTGTTTTTATCTCACTCAATACCGCGCGGTATCTAATTTTTCCCCAATTAACATTTTACAACTCGCCTATATAATTATCAGCTGTGCACTTTACGTGGTCCTATGAGTTTGCTTTCACCGCGTGCTTTCGTTTTTACTTAATACGCCGTTCCACGTTGCTGATCTTTCCCGGTGTACTAAGTGCTGGCTCGATGCAAATCATGATCAAATTTACATATAGTGGAAAACTGGAGCGATGTAATTCAGATAAGGTGATAAGAATTTTTGGACAAGATTAATCCGCTATTGGTACGTAATAATGCGTAAATGAACGACCGATAGTCGCTATCGTGGGAATGCATTTCTTGCATCGTGAACATCGCTCGGATGCATTCTTTGCAGCTCTTTGCAGTACACAGTGATGCAATCGACAATTTATGAGACTATCGTTCTTGAACCTATCAACTTTGTTACTTTCCTTCCGCGATGTCTCATGGACATTGTATCAATTAAGTATTTGAACAATTTCTATTCGTTGGACCTTGGAAAATCAGTTTCTATGAGGAATGTTCTCGTTGACTACAAATTTTGTACAACATCGGAACGAGTAACATACTACTAGAACGATGAAGTAAGAATTTGTGGAAAAATGCTTCGAATCGATTGAAAATTCTTGCACAAAGATCGAGAATAGCAGAACGATCGATTTCGAAGTCGCAGGAGTCTTGGACGAATACCTGGAATGGTTGGAATGTTTAGAATACGTAGAGGTACATAAGTATGCCAACCGTTCAATTAATGCGCAAAGTAAAGTATAATATGTAATATTTTATTGCATACTTTTGTAAATATATTACCTAGACGCGTAAAATTTAGTTTGAAATTGTATCTTTGTCCGTACACTAACTGTATATGTATTGTAGGGAGAAAGGAAGATAAAACTCGGGTTCAGGAAACTATGGTACTATGAGTTAGGGGCATGTGAACTTTATCGAGTAATTTTTACACGGTTGCAGGCTTTAAAAAGACTAGATAAAACGTCTGACCTAATACTAGTAGTAATTTGTTTCAAAACTGATTTTCCTTTCTCTCTACAATACGTACACTTGTATATGGAGATAATTAACTACAACTTTACGACTTTGTAATTACGAACTTTTCTATCGTTTTTCAAAGGACTGAAGCAGTTATTTAACAATTATAATACACTCTGTAATACATAAACTTGTGTTTCAGAGATAATTAACTTCAAATTTATGACTTTGTAATTATAAATTTTTATATCGTTTTTCAAATGACCGAAGTGGTCATTTAACAATCTGAGTGAAAAAGGTATTTATCCATAAATGTCATAGAACCTAAAAAATTCAGACTTTTCAGTACTTTTGATTCGATTCGTCGAAAGTGGAAATTCTTTAGTTTAATTACGTTCTCTCTAACATAATTCTTAACGAATTTCAGATGTTAAAAATAGGTATATTAGCAAGAACGATAACGAAGAGAGCATTAGATAACCTTACTGCATTTTTCGGGTCTTTTTCAATTCATCGTGTCCTCTTACTATATTATTTTTCTATAATTAAAACTTCCTCTTATTGCATAATAAAGTTCCATACATTGAGGACGTTCCTTATCTTGGGACTTTAAGTGTATAATGGAACGAAAGAACGCAACAGGGTTAAAATTACATTTCAATTAAATGGAAAGTGAATACATTCAGCGAGATTTCTCTTAGAAACTTTCTAGAAGTGTTGAGAAGTTACAAAAACAGAAAATTAAAAAAATGGAGTAAGAAGTGCTCGAACTACAGGAAACTTAAAAAAACGTAAAGTTCACTTCCCCATAGTTATTTGCAAACAAAATTGTATCCCATTTGCATCAGAAATCTCGATAAACTAACTCTTCGTGAGAAATACTCGAAGAAGAAACGACAGTGAAGAAAGAGTTCCGTACTGTATATCCAATTACAATATTTATCACAATCTATAAAATGATTAATAAATTTGATCGATACTTGTCTCGCAATAAATGACTGTAATAACCACAAATGAAACCAGTGCGAATAAAATGCGATTTTTTCAGGATAGTATCGCTAACATATATGTAATTATATACTGTATCGATACAGTATATCTAAACATTACAATTATATACAGGGTGTCCAAATAGGACAATACCAAACTTATGTTACGTGTTACCAAGACCAAGTAGATGAAAAAAGTTCCTGTAAACTAATGCCTGAAAATTCTTTATTGAAAAGATGTAAACGTTCAAAGATTTATTGGCAAAATTCGCCTTATAATTCGTTGTACAGAATCACATACGTATTATACTTCTCAATAATAGTTAATGTTTACATGTTCTGATTTACAACATCAAGTTAATTTAGAGGTGTTGACCAACAACACCTCTACTATCAGTCGTTGTAACGTCTATTAGAAATTTAATCGTACAATACACAGTTTTGTGATTACAATAAATATGTACACATTTTCTAAATTATTATAAAGTTCAGCAATCGCTAGTTCGACGAATGGAAGCCTTCGTTCTCTCAGAAGGAGGAAATTTTCCCTAAGAGAATTTTTATTATAACTACCTAGGTATTTTTTTCCCTAGGAGAATATTTATTATAACTACCATAACAAATAATAAAAATCATTGAACGCTTGTATCTTTTCAGTGAACAATCTTCGAACATACGTCTATATAAATTTTTGTCATCTACTTAGCTTTGGTAACACGTAGTAAAAATTTGGTCCTAATCATTCTGTACATCGTGTACTATCGAAGATTTAGAAAAACTAGAGATTTATTAGCGAGGCTAATAAACGAATAAACGAAAAACCGTTGCGTTCGATTTTACGAATTGGGAATTATTCTACGCCCATCGATTACCTGGGATTGTTCTAACGTTGAATCGAGCCGATGTTCGTTAAGAAACACGTCGTATTTGCGACATAAATAAAAGTGAAACAGACTGGGTCCAAGAATAGAAGGAAAAAGGAAGGGCAAACTGGGACCCCATTAAAAATATTCACACGGATCACCCTGTATACAGAGTACGATTGTGCAGAAACATCGAAGCTTAGATGGGTGTGTTCCTTTCTCTCTCCCTTGCGTACGCATATATCTTCAGCCCCGATCTATTTGCCGAACCACTCCTATCGATGTATCACCGTGCACTCGACGCTGATGCAACTCTATTAACGACGCTAAATGGCGCTCTCGGCGTCGACGTCACAAAAGTGGCACATGCTCGAGGTGCACCGAGGTATTTGTATTCGCTAAAATGCAGTTTCAACGTGAAAGCGCTACCAGCCACTTTTCATGCGATCGATTGCACGCCCGCTTCTATAAAGATTCAGGATGTGACGTAACCCCGGGCCCAGGTTACGGGTCAATCTCTTCACTTTGATGAAAAGCCAAGACCGTGTCTCAGTTTCCTGACCGAGCGTTACCTTAGCTTACCGCGCAGGTTGATCTATGCAGGAGTTTCCAAACGACGTCTACTTGGAATAACTCCCAGAACGATCGATTTCGAAGTCGCAGAATGTCTGGAAACGTACTTGCGGTCCGCTTAAAATTCATGAAGTAGAAAGAAACGGGCCCGATCTTGAAGGATGGTCGATTTCTAAGTCGCACAATTTCTGCAAAAGATGCCTCGGTGCGTTCAAAATTCACCGCGCGGCGAGAACGACCCGATCTTGAGGAACGGACGTTTCAGGAGTCGAAGAATTTTTGTTCACCCGTCCGTGAATTATTCTCGCGCGAGTGTGATTGTTTTCGAGTTGCGCGGTGAAATATCCGGGTAACCTCCGAACGACGTTTTCGAAGATACCAAGTATAATTCTATCGTTCGTCTTCGCGAAGTGTTTACGAAGTAAATAATTGCGTGTCCGAGAGGACGATGCGCGAACCGAATAATAGTGAAACGAAAATACTTCTGGTAAACGGTGATATCGTTTCAACGTTATTAACGATCGAATCGTGCGTTTATTAAAATAACAAATATATCAGCGCGATACGTACATTTCTATCGTGGCATTGAAATCACTGCAATACCGATTTTTTAAGCTCCGTAGAATTCGACGCGCGACGACGTTTCGGATCGTGTGATAAATTTTCCAAATATTTTCCAATCGTTTCGATCTTCGTCGCCATCGTCTCGAGCCAGTCCTCGTGTTCCCCGAGTTTCGTCCACGAGCGTGTCGTTACACGTTGCTCTGTGTCGCATTGAAAATACCTTAGATGTTTAGGTCATCGCCTAATATTAAACTGTATACCAACGATTGAAGCGTTCGCGGAGCAGATTTTAGCGATGAATTATGCCGGTGATGTTATTAACGCGTATGAATTGCGCGTTTATTTCCATGCCTTAATAAATAACGGTCAGCGAGTCTTGGAAAAATTGGAGCAACCAGCGGCGCTGCGTCGCGTCAAGATATATTCCTAAACGCGTTTAGATAAAAGTTGCGCGGCCAGCCTTACAAAGAAACTATTTATGCGATTTGCAAGGTAAATTGCGGCAATTACTGCCATCTCAGCCACACCAGGCCTATACGTGAGCGGTTGCAGTTAATGTTGATCTCGAGTCATCCCTGGTATTCATTCTGGAAACGGTGAAATTGAAACGACTGCTCCGCATCGAAATGCATTTCGAAGTAACGATGATTACGATGGGATTTAGTGTAGGTCAAAAAGTGAAAATAAACCGCGTAATAAAAGTTTCCGAGAAATCGGGCTGTTATTTATTTTTTCTTTTTTTTCATTTTCTCCTTTGCAGCACCGTTTAAAGGACGATGGTAACCGGGTATTCTATTAATGGAACCCGATGTCGGTAGACTACTATTTACAACTTAATAAATTACAAACGGTACGATAATGAGTAACTACTGAACTAACCATTGCTACGCGAACGACGTGAAATTCCAGCGCGTATAAAGTTCGCGCGACACGTTTTTAACGTTTGATCGTTAAACATTTGACTTTGCTACAAAATCATACGTTAGATTGGTAATAATCGAATCTATTGGTCAAGAGATGTAGCGGTAATTGCTGATTTTATGGCTGTGTCGCCACGCTGATTAATTAAAAATTTATTAGCGAAAGGAGTCCCCGGGTATTAATATTTGCATGTTCGACGTCGCTCCGTTACGTATAATACGATACTCTGCCTTCGAGACGCAATACAGATAGGAGACTGGATTCAACGCGCATCGATCGATCCACGTAAATAACAAAATTCAAACAATATTTCATTGTCGTGTCGTATAGCTTCCTCTTGTTTCGTTGGTTATTCAACGTGAGAATCCATCAATTGTTATCGCCTCGGCCGAACAATTATGACGCAACGTTAATGATCCTAATGGATCCTGTCATCGAGTCAATGACACAGCGAATGGAAGTGACAGAAAACCATGTAACCGTCGGTTTGTATAATTACGTTTGTACGAGATCCACTTGTTGCAACGTGGTTGTTCGTTTATTTCAACGTATTGTCATTTTTGTGCTCCTTCGAAACTATCGAAACGTGACGAGAAGCTATCGAAGTATCGAAAATGCTCGATCAACGATTTTCACATAATCTTAAGATACTTTCAATTTTGTTAAAATCGAATAAAATCGATTTTGTAACGTTAACGTAAAATTTCCGTGTAGATTCAATTCGAACAATTTCCATTTAATTCTTCTACTTCGACGTTAATGCGAATTGCAAAGTTTCGTTATTCTATTTATAATCATCAATCACCTGCTCGACCAACGATTTTCGCACAATCTTAAGATACTTTCAATTTCGTTAAAATGAATTTTAAATCGAGTTTGCAACGTTGAGGTAAAATTTCCGTGTAGATTCAATTCGAACAATTTCCATTTAATTCTTCTACTTCGACGTTAATGCGAATTGCAAAGTTTTGTTATTCTATTTATAATCATCAATCACCTGTCGGTGGAAACACTGTTATTGAAACAGTTACCAAAAATAATCTACTTCGAAGGTTCGGAATGTTATAGCCAGGAAAAAGTAGAATAGGATCACGGTCGCGGAGAAACATTATTCACCGCGAGTCTCAACAAAATTTGATTGTTTACCGCCAGAGACAATGGTAATATACACACCATCGTTGAAACGGTGCATTCGAGGAACTAAAATCGAAGACTAAATGGTGTATCGTGTTTCGTTCAATATTGTGAATTATCCCAGGCATCTGAGCAGCACTGTGCACGATTTCGAATATATATTACGGATAAATAAGGCGGGAACTGAATAGTAATGTCTGGTTTTATTCATTTGCTACGTGCAATCGACCCAGAAAAGTAAGACATATGTAACACGAAAGTTTTACCCGTAATTTATAAGCGTTGACACACGGTAACCTATTTCTGTGTGAAATCGATTCGAAGGAAATGTCTGCAATTTTCACAAGCAGATTGTATCGGTTCTCTCACCTATCTCTCGCAACAATCGTTATTACTTTGTGCACTTAATATTGAGCAAGGCAATTATCTCTGGAGAAGGGACAACATTATTGTGCGCTTCACCTTTCTTACTCGATGCATCAAATCTTTTCTAAAGGAACACCTACGTTCGAGAGACGACTCCATTTCTACTAGACGCGAAGATGACTCCTCCGCCATATATTCGAGTACGATGGCCCGTTTCTTTATTGCCCCCGTATTACTTCAATTCTCACCTTCCTGAGGTCCGTTCCTTGACATCTTTCTATCTCTAGAATCTAGAGTCTGGATTCTATCGAAACATATATTACTTACTACACTCGTACACGTTGCTTTGTATCTTTTGCTTTTCAAATCTTTTTCTTCGTTCTCTTTCACCTTTCCACTGCTCGTTACGTATTACTTTTATTTTTTCTTCTTTACTTTATAAGAAATAAAGTATTTTGTGTTTCTATATTCTATATTCTATCGTAATAATGCAGTGTCCAATATTTGTTCTTTATTCTTTACTTTATATTTCTCAACTAATACGACAGGCAGAGTTAACAAAGAAATTGTACAAAATTGTACAATTCTTGCACATCTATTGTACGTTCTTGCACAATAAATTGCAATTCTTGACACAAATTCTGGTATTAGAGAAAGGATAATCGCTGCTTGATTAAATGTGCTTCTTCAGATGAGTGACTAATGAAGACAGTAGTGTATCTGTCACAAAGTCACTGATAATCATTTGCATTTATCATGTACGTAGCCGTACCTCGTATCGTTTGTATTTATCGCCTAGTTCGTGACTATCTGTTGTTACCGTGCGACCACACAACAATGATAGTAATAAATATACGACCACTGATTTGCTTCATTCGCAACGCGTAAAGAACATAAAGAAATTTGTTACTTGTCATAGATTGGAATGAACGATCGCAATACTCCTTCAAGGTTTCGCAAATCTGTATTAATCATTCATTCTAGATTTTAGCGATAATATAAAGAATCTATAGTGATCAAATAATATCCCATAATGTACGAGCAAGAAAGATGTTAACCCTCACCTGGCTAAAACTGGGTCACTATAAACACGCTTATTTTAAAGCGATAATGCAACAATAATATTTCCCTTCAATCCGCAACGTTCATTCTAAGGACGAATTTGCAACGAACAATGTAATATTACACAATGCTCGAGTAAAAAAATGTGATTATTGGAACGAAAAAAATTAATACGAAAGTGCAAACGTTTAATCATCTTTTACGTATTCTATTGCCCAAAGTAAAAATTCACAATATCTGAACAACGAATTATTGGTATCGTTAGATGTTACTAAACGTCTTTATTACGTATTTGCCTATGTGCAAGTACATACGTCTGTGTACAGAGATAAAATATAACTACAACAGGGAAATGCGTATAGAAACGAGGTGCAGATAAAAATAGTATTATAAAACCTAATCTCGAACTAAATTCTACCATAAAAATATTCATATTACTGTGTAAAATAATGTCAATTCCAATAAATTGTAGCTCCAAGTTGAATGTATTTTTGAAAAAATTGATTTCGTGATAAAAATACGTAACAATAAAGTTTCGTCAAGTGACGGATGTAGGTGTACCGTAAAGCTGGAGAGAATGCTCCAGTTTTTGACTAAGGTTATTTCACTATTGGTCGCGATTCAATACCGCATAAACTAGAGAGACTAATAGCATTACTATCACAAACGCACAATTCACGAGCAACAGAACGTAGTTCTCTCGCACGGTGAACATGACGAAGCATTCTTTATAGCTGCCCACAGTACATCGCTCTAATATCGCTCTAGAATTACAGAACCTTGGAATGCGACGAGTTCGACACTCTAAATTATCGTAAATATCGTAAACATATTTTACAAACAGAAATCATTCAGAATCGGATCGCTCGTGAAACCGTAAAAACGAACCTGAAGTACAAAATATTAGCAGAAAGAATTTTCAAAAATCTGAACTACTTAACCATATATTTTCAATTTGAAAGTAATTCAGTCTTAATACTCCACCCATAGTAAAACAGCAAAAAAGTTGAACCCTTCGTTATTGAACGATTGCATTGCACTTACATTTTGCAATAATTTATTTCAGGTGAAAAACGGAATTAAGTAGCCTCCTTCGTTTTTTCCTCCTATCTTATTAGAGAACTTATAGCCATCGAACCGAAAACAATGTTTGCTTCTCGAATGATACTTTCCTTGGGTCAGTCCAGACCCATCGGCTACCACCGTCCAACGACCAATCCGATCTTTCTGTATCCTCATCGTTGAACATCACAAGCACTCGAAACCTTGAACTCTTTTTTCCCCAACATCCTGCGCAACAGTACCTAGCCTTTTCCGCGTAATTGCAACGAAGCTAAATTATTTTCTTGCCTTGTTCGCTCGGTTCTTATTGTGCTTCGTTCAATTCGACGGAATAAAGACGTATTATTATTACTATCGTTTTGGCGAAGGAAAATTAGCCCAATCATTTACGGACGCGGTTGCGCTCGCGCGCGTTTGCGCTCCCCGCGCGCGCTCGCGCTCGCGATCAAGAGGATGATCCAAACGCGATATATTTATACGGCGCGCCGCGTAGACCAGAGGCTGATGAACGATGATGATATAACGAGGGAGATGCACTCCGGACGTCTTGTAGGAATGCAGCAATTTAGCGATATCAGCCAGGCCGACGCGGCTAATTCTATCTGCGCGCTACTCGATAATTTGCCCGGCGGAAAATTAGATCGGTACCACTGAGAAATCGCTAATTACCGTTCGTCTTGCCCGGCGAAATGCAGCGGTACCAGCGACGGATACCAGCCGCGTGGACTTCGCTGTTTGAATTTTATCGAATTAGAGCGAATTAGATCGATACCGTGCGTGGATACCTGATCACCAGTTGCCTACCGGTGAACTGGAACAGATATATAATAAAGCGACTTATTCGAGCATGCTTCGTAATTTTCTTACGAATTAGAGAGTAATTAGGCCAACGCTACCGATACTCAGACGTGATTATCGGTGATTTCGCCGGGCGAGGACACGGACGCTCAGAACGTCGTGCAAAGGAGGTATTCGCGTGTTTGATTTTACTTAATTAATTTCCAATGAATCGGATTATGCAACGAGGATTACCTTACGGTTTGTCGTTTGTACTTTCGGTGATCAGTTTCCGTTCGTTTCTGGTCACTCGTTATCGCTGCCACTGCGAGTGTACACCACCGAAAATATTAACATAAAACGTTCAACAGCAACATTGTATTAAGTCTATAAATTCATTGCAGCCACTCGAAATTTAGTACAAACACTCGGGATGATATATTTCGGTATACCGAGCTCGATTAGCTAATAAGTAATCCAAGAGAAACAGAACACTGGAGGTCTGGACCTCACGACGAGCAAACATTGTTACGTTACTGCGTAAGATACATTTGCGTCGAATCGCGATTAGTGAGGTTCGTAAAGGTTTGCATAAATCACGGCTTAACCAAAATTAGAAAAACAGGATACACATTATTTCTCGTGGTTCCACCCGGCTGGATTTTTGTGCATACCATTTAGATGGGAGTATTATAATGCAGGCAGGTGCGTTTCTAAAGTACGGGAGTTTAAGTGGTGTGAAATATTTGTATCATATTTCAGATTAATATCGAGTTACGTACATGATACTATGTCCGCGGAAAGTATCATTTGAGAAGCAAACATTGTTGTCGGTTCGATGGCTATAAGTTCGCTAATAAGATAACGAAAACGATGGAGGTTACTTAATTCCGTCTTCCACCTGAAATAAATTATTGCAAAATGTAAGTGCAATGCAATCGTTTAATAACGAAGGGTTCAACTTTTTTGCTGGTTTACTATTGTCGGAGTATCGATACTGAATTACTTTCAAATTGAAAATATATGGTTAAGTAGTTCATATTTTTGAAAATTCTTTGTGCTAATATTTTGTACTTCAGTGTTCTGTGTATTAATATTTTTTTTTCTATTCTTTGATAATTTTGTGTTTCAATATTTTGTGTTTATATATTCTATATTCTATCGTAACGATACAGTATCCAATATTTCGGTATGCTATATTCCAAGATTTTATATTTCGATATTTTATATTTTTACATCCAACGTTTCAGGTTCTTGCATTTTCATATTCCACGTTCCAGTATTTTGTATTTTAAAATCCTATACTTTAGTAATCTACATTTCTGTACCTATGTATATTCCAGTACACAATATTTTAACGTTTCGTATTTCTATCCCTACATTCCAATATACTATATTTTAGTGTCCTATATTTCTGTGCCTATATTCCAGTATACTATACTTTAATCTCCTATATTTGTATACCTATATTCCAGTACATTATACTATAATCTCCTATATTTCTGTACCTATATTCCAATATACTGTATTTTAGTATCCTATATTTTGGTCTCTATATTCCAGTACACTATATTTTAATATTCCACACTCCAGTATCTTTTACTTTAATATCCTACATTCCGATAGTAAATTTCGTACCTATATTCCAGTATACTATATTTTAGTATCCTATATTTTGATCTCTATATTCCAGTATACCATATTTTAATATTCCACGTTTCAGTATACTTTACTTTAATACCCTACATTTCTATAGTCAATAATCAAATCACGTCTTCCACTGTTCTTCACATCGTGAACAGCGATATTTTTTTACAAATAAAAACACAAAGTTCACGATAATACGGATAAATTGGAAGGCTTCTGTATACGGAGCAAAGGACATATTATCAAACGATCGACACGCCATAAGCAAGATCGCAAAACACCGGTTCAAGGGATGATACCGATCCGGTTGATAGTTTAATATAAATATTTAACGTTATTCAGGATGCGTCTATAACTACGATTACGCGTTATATCCACGTTTCGTATCGTCGCGATCTTTTCTTACGACCGGTTGCTCGGTGTGTTCTCTTTTCCCTCTTCTAGCGTCGACTAACCACGTTGCATCTTCGAATCGTTGCTTCTCCGTTTCGTTCGACGCTACCCAGCATTAGAACCAGCCGGTGACATTAATTTTCGATATTACATAACGAAATTTATCGTAATCATTCCCGACGCCACCGAGACTACTAAATATCACTGCAAAGCGGATCTTGAAAACATACGTCAAACTGGATCAAGTAATTATCAAATTGTACCTTCTTTTTTCTTCTTGCGATATTTACGTACATATCAACGGAACGCGCAACTTGAATTTTATCATCGTAAATCGAACGACTTGTTTCGATGATAATGTTCCCAGAAATCCTCGACGATTAAAGTCGCGCGATGGAAATAGTAAACGAAATAAGTGTATCGCCGATGAAACGTTTAATTAAAATTTGTAAGATCAGGGTGAACCGATTTTCGAATGCAATTTATTCTCAATTGTCGAGCGATTGATATCCAAATATAATAAATCCTTTCACGAGTGTGTTGCTTTAAACGTATAAATAAGCCGAGAAAGCGAAGTTCGGGGTTCCAAAATTCTCTCGAACGAGGTGGCAGGATCGCTCCGGTATTTGGTTTCAGTGATGCACGCGTTTTAGTGGGTTCTGGATTATGGGCCTAAAATTAGTTAACCCCTCCCGTTGCCATCTAACCAAGAGTTTACAAAAAAGCAATCACGACAGTACGGTATAAACAAGCCTGTTAGAGCGACTGCGCGTTCGCGTAAGCTCCTTTCGCGATAAACAACCATTACGAAGATCACTAATACTTTGCTCGTTTTACTCCTGATCCTGCATCAAATTGTCGCCACCGTTGAGATGCCCCATTATTGAGGAAAAATATGCACGAAAAGGGGCAGCACTGTTTTCGCTACGGATTTCTCGCATTCTCTTTTCGAAAAGAACAAAACGCACGATGTCACGCTTTTAGAATTCAAAATTCGGGAAACTTTTGAAAACGAGGAAATTTTCGATACGACGCGCTATGATCGTAGGAATTAAAAAATTTTCTTTTTAATTTTGTCATTTTTAAGAAAGAGTACATTCTGCCCTTTGAGAAATAGACTAGATATATAGTAGAAATAATTTCTGGTTTAACGTTTCAGTTTTTTTCGAACATTTTATTAAAGCGTTGTTCGTTGAAAATAAAACAAGAACAATTCCAAGAAATTCGAAAAACGAGATTAAGACGTTGAGTGTTTCTATTCTCAAATTAATTGTATATTTGTTTTTAAAAATTTGCAAATCTTTTTCAAATTGATTATTTAACGTTATTCAGTTTAGAATATTGCCCGGTTTATTGTTAACGATTGAAAGTTAATTACATTTTCTAGATTCGAAGAAGTAAGTACTTTTCGCGTTTGATTTTCTATCGAAGAGTAAATTCTCAATTTTCTCAACATGCTGGCAATATACGCTGCTAAAAAAACTGTATGACTCAAGCTCTCAAAATTCCATTCTGCTTAATGGTTTGAATTCGTTCCTGCTTGGAATTATTGGATTGTGACGTACGTAGACCATTTCCTACGGTGAAATAAAAATATTTCGAATTGTCTGCCCCTTAGCAATTTTGTCAATTTCTGTGTCGATCACACGGGAAATCTATCACATATTTTCCTAGTGCGTCAGTATTTGTAACTTGGAACGATGCGACACGGATCTGCTTCAATTAACATTTTCAAATCTGTGGTGGGCGTTTCTAAGATTAGTGTCGCCGGAAAAAAATTTAAAAAGCAATGACGTATCGAGTGTTTATTACCGCTCCCACCTACAAAAACTATATAAACGTTATTTTTACCTTCGAGCTTAAAGTTGTGGCGAAAATTAATAGAAATATTACACTTGTTCGTTGTAATCTTATCACTAACGGTATTTCATTAACTCAAGCATGTTTCCGAAACAGATACAATGTAAATAAAGGTGTAAAGAATGACGAATAATTTCAGATATATTTAGAATATTCTAAGCAACTGGTATCTTTATTCGTGTAAAGTGACTGGTGTCTAAATATTGCGCACCGAGTACTTTCTCTCCTGTCTCGACAAAAATGTTTCTTTTACCAAAATGCAACATTGTAAACAAATACCGAACACTCCTGTAATTCCTTTAAAATAAATTTCCGTACCGAAGGTCATTTGAAGGTCACTCTGTGGCACCATACACAAAAGAAGAATACAATTCTACTAAAAAAAAAAAACATTGACTTTTAAATATCGAAAAATATAAATTTGAAACAAATAATTTCTTACTCGTAATATTTGTTTCTCCTAATCAAAGAATCGTTTCTGAAACTTTTTCTCGTATTATCGAAAACAGTCGAAAGTTTTAAATAGATAATCTTGTATACACACTGGTATACGGACTTGCATACAGTGCATTTTACGCAGGCAAAGCTTAATCAATATTGGCGGTCAATTTTCGATGGGAACGACCGTGCGTTATTATTATGGAATATCCGTGAGCATTCTGGCCGCTACAACGCAACACTTCCTATAAACTGTTTACGATGAAACGGAACGAAATTATGGAATATCGTAAAAGAAACGTAAAAGGAGCTTTAACGGGGAACGCAATCGGAAACGTCTCGTTGTCAGGTGACATACGAAGGTGGAGGCCCCTAAAGCTTCGTTCATAGAGCGGCACGAGACACACGGCTGTATAAAGTCGATCCTCCACCGACGGGAGCCGTCAGTTCGGCACGACACCTCTGTAAAGCACGACAGAGAAACTCGTCTCTCGGTATTCTGTAACACGCAGCATGCTACCGTAGCTACGTTTACCTTTGCTTTTTCCACGAAATCTAACACGATCAGTGCGTATGGTGAACAATCGAACGAAAACGTCGAGCGGTGATCTATTCGAATGCAGGTATCACGAGTGTCGCAACGAAACGATCGCGGGCACACGCGGGTAATTCAGTGATCGGCGACTTCGAGATTCTGGAGAACCTGAAATTCGATGTTTAGTTACGACGTTGGTCCGTTCGTCTGAGAAGTAATTCATTCCAGGTGATAATATATGTGATCGAGTGTTAATTCTTGAACATTTTCTCTCAATGTTTATCGTTATGGTTGCACGTTACGAAGGAGGTGTATTTCGAGTACGTAACGACGACAGGTGACCGATCGAATCGATTTCGAAACGTTTCGTTGTAAATCGTGTCCAATCGGAAATTTTCATTATATTCGTGTCTCACGCGTTCGTCGATTTATCCACGAAGATTGGCTCGACAAATCGATCGAACGTCTTCGCATCTTTTTTTACATCGGGGACATGGTTTCGATGCATCACCTCATCGTACTAGATTCTATGTTGGGACAAGCTTGACACGGTTTTTATTTTTCTTTTTACATCGGCCCAGTCACCCTATCGCCGGTTGACACAGCTACAACTAATTAACGTCCACGGAAACGATCGTGGATCTCCGTAATAAACAAAATTTCGTGTAACGGATCGTATTTCGCTTACGTTTTCTCGCTCGCCGGCGTCTTTTAAATACTATGCTAACAAATTCAGCATGAAATTAAGATACGCACGGAATGTATCGGACGGTATGGTCATTCAAGAGTCGAAAACGTGCCAGACTGTAATAGAGATTTCTACGACCGACCGAAGTATGACGTGAACCTCTTTGCTCCACCAGACAGCTGTAACATTTTTTACCGCCGCGCGAGAGGATTTTTATTTTTCTCTTTTTATCGCGATACACACGGAACAGCTTAAGCCGGACTGTATCGCACAAATCTAAATTTACGTTCCTTTGATGAGTTCTACGTCTATTTTCGTATTCGAATGCAAGTGGCCTTGACTTTGTGCCCTTCTTAACACGTCGAACTTTCGTGCCCCGCAACCTGCGAGCGGTTAACCCTGCGGCGAGAAAAAGAAAAGAATTTATGAACGTTTCAAAATATTTCAACACGGTTCAAAGTTCATCTCGTAACAGCTCGAGTGATTGTCAATACCTTGTCGATAACGGCGAGGTCGTTTCTCGATAGAGTTACGTATTTTTCTACAAATAATTGCATCTTCCGCGTGATATAATTTCTTTAGGTCAATAGAAAGAGTATCGATTACAGCCCCATGCGTGAAATTGATGAATAATACATTGATAATATAGGATCGTAAATCGCTTACTGCAATGTCGTTCAAGATCCTGACGCAAACCTCCTACATAGACGCTGATAAAATATCGCGTTCACTGTTTAGTTTATTCGACCGAGAAATAGAAAAATGAGAATAAAATTCGCATTCGCTCGTCATCCCTCGAATCCATGCTCGAGCTTTCCCAAGGTCGAATTAAAATATTCGAAGCACAGAGACGTGAAATAATTCGTGGAAATTTCTCAGAGTATATGAAAAAAGAAACGTAAGGTTCGCTTGAGTGGAAAATTTAAAATACAATGAAGATAGAGGTAAAGAAAAATGTGATCGTAACGTAGAGAAATTGATCGAAAACCTCGCTAGGTTGGAAGATTGAAATAATAAAAATGAAATAAGTGAAAGACAATTACAAAAGCGTTGAAGTACAATTTTGTAAAAATAAGGATACAAGTATCGGTTTATCGATGTAAATGATATAAAACGTATATAGGGGAGAATATTAACGAATCTGCGTTTTTCGTACGAATTTGTTGAAAATTTATTTTCACGAGACAATAATCGCTACCGCGGAAACGGGACGTTGTTGCCAATAAAACGTCAACGGATCGCGTCTGTATCCACCGTAGGAGTGTCTTATCCGTTGTAGTTCGGGAGGAAATTTCTTTTTTCGTCGTTGGGGCTTTTTGCAAACCGTCTATTAATAGCCCGCGATCCCCGGCGGGTCGATAATCATAAAAATAAACGTTATTCCGTGTTACGTCGGGATTTGCGTAAGTAGATTCATCCGAACGGCTCCATTCTTTCCGTGGTGTTTTGATTGCAATAAAGCAACGCGGTATCGTAAACCTCGCCGGGTGAAAAAATAGACAACGTAACGAGGAGCCGAGACGTTCGTTGAGGTTTCGATGAGGCTGTTGAACTGCTCCTGTCGAAGCGCGATCAGCAAACCCATTGTAAACCGCTGTTACATAATCGAGGAGTGAATTCTAAGATACGGGCGCGTAAAAATAGAACGATTTTAAAATTCGTGGCGGCGGAGGCGTGAAAAATTCGAGAGAGCATCTCGCCGAAAGGTTTAAAGAGGTTCGCATTGTATAAACATGTATATAAGTGTCTGTAAAATATATATATATATAAATGTATAGAAATGTGTGCGTTTGTGTGTGTTTGCTTGCATACATACATATATACATATACATATATATATAAAAATATGTGTATGTATATAATAAATATATTATATTATATATATATTATATAAATATGTATATATATGTATGGGTATGTATGTATATCAAACACTTTGTCTCCATTTCGCGGCAATGATTAATTGATGCATACACACGAGTATGAAATATTACGCTGCTAATGTATTCTGTAGTGCTTTGCATTCGAACGACATACGAATGGCAACCGAATACGTATCGCGTAATTCATACGCGCGCATATGGGACTACTTATCACGCTCTTACCGTGCACTTAACGTGTAATGTTTAAACGGCAATAGCCCGCAATTAATATGCGAGCACGCCGGCGCTTATACGAATAAATAATCGGCGAATAATTTAATTACGCCCCTGGATCGTTGAATAACTGGCCGCGAATCCGACAAAGCGTGTTTTCTGAGTCGCTGAATATTCCGAGCGATTATTATACAGGTGGTTTCAAGCATTATGGATGCAAATTTAAATGACTCGTGCAGTTCGTAACATGCAACGAAAAATTCACGGATATTCGATCCGTTTAATTTATTCCATTCTTGATATTTCGATAGTTCGGTCTGTCAATTATCACGTGATCCCTGAATGGATATATCCCGCGTGGAATTTATTTTAATAAAGCCGAGCTCGCGCGGTACTCCTCTCTTACGTGAAACATTCTTTCCGTCCCTGTCTCCGAGCTTCACCGTTCGGTTAATCCCCGAACGAGTGGTTCTTTTCCCGAAAGTTGCAAATAAAATTGAGAAAGAATTGTACTATTCCTTACAACAGGTACACACTTTCCAGGAAATATATAAAAATTTACAAAAGAAACGCGAAAGTAGATGAGAAAAAGTTCTATATCCTATATACGTTTAAATATTAACTACACACCGGTAATTTTACAACTTTATCTTCTCACCGTGTATATAACTATTTCAAATTTCCAGTGTAGTTGTCGATATTCGTGTTTCGTGTTCCCCTGGCTCTTATCGATCAACGTCGATAATAAACGCCTTTGTACCAAGGACGAAAAAACGAAAAAAAAAAGAAAAGAACAAGCGTACGTTTCGATCGCATCTACTTTCCCTCTCTGGATGTTTACGAGCGTCTCTGTTTTTACGAGAACTAACAATTCCGCGACACCCAGCGCCCGGAGTCGCTTTCGTTCGGAGTCGAACGCGTCGATTGGTCTCGCGTTCGGGTTAATTTTCTTTGAAATTTAGCACAGAGTCCGGTAACGATAATTTAAAACTACCGACCGATTACGTTTAATTAGGCCCGCAATAATTTCACGTTCTTATTGGCCAGGCGGCGCATAAATTCCCGGTTACATTCATTCGTTACGATCGCAGATGTGCAATCGCGTCCCGACGCGATTCGAACGCGCCGGCGAATGCACGTGAGCGAATGATCCTTCGCTCGCAACCAGTCCACCATAATTTGTCGAATTGGAGCGGCGGTATGACACTCGGCGGCAAATACGCGGATAAACAATCGATTAGCGGCGAGATAATGTAACATTCTTAATTGAGATCGATCTACCGTAACCGGCCACGTGGCGCCATCGAATGAGAGAGAGAACGAACGAACGATCGATCGCGCCCCGCAACGATTTTCAAAGTGGAACTTTCGATCGCGCGTAATTCAGAATTAAAACAGCCGCGGAATGTCTATCGAGCGTAGAAAAATATCCACGGCGCACTTTCAGCGAATAATTCTGTGTAGGAGCGATTACGTTCGACAGGTCGACGCACGACTAATATAGATTCCCGTCCAACGCTCACTAACAACTGGAGCATGAAAGCATTATGTGCGCGTATATACGTACACGAGCCGATGGCTTCGCTAATATCTAATTTCCTTCGTGTCGCGTTATCAGCCGTTTCTCACGATGCGAAATATCTCGATCGGGCATCGATTCGATCCTGACGGAGCATCCCTCCGGCCGCCATTTTTCTCCATCGAGCGTTACTGCTTTCTCTGTACAGAGTTGTATATAGTTCGACAATTTTTATTACGCGTCGTTCATTCTGAACTGTTAATTTGTTAACGAAGACAATACGAAGATAGAGAAAAAAATCGAGAAATCTATTTTAGGAGAGTTTCTAAATGCTTTCTTCTTGCGTTGGAGACTGTGAGGTCATCAAAGGATCTCGATCGTAAGAATTTGTAGTTGTATATAGTTCGACAATTTTTATTACGCGTCCTTCATTCTGAACTGTTAATTTGTTAACGAAAATAATACGATGACAGAGAAAAGAATCGAGAAATCAGTTTTAGGGAAGTTTCTGAATGCTTTCTTTTTGCGTTGAAGACTGTGAGATCATCAAAGGATCTCCATCGTAAGAATTTGTTCGTTAATTTGTCGTTCCTCGTTTGATAACTCGGTTTTACGTTTGTAAGATGTCATTGTAGTTTGTCGAACGATTCGAAGTGTATCGAGAATTTTCAAACGAAAATTTCGGTCTTTAACAATCAGAGACATTGCTGAATATAGATCGAGGATCTTCTTTAATTATAGAGTGTGGAAAGATCGTAACTCGAACAGGAAACGTTTATGGATTCAGGTCTCTGTCGCACTTCTTTATCATTACAGCGAGAAGAATACGTTCCTAAAACTGAAAGTTTTATTTTTGGAGCACCCTGTATATAAGAAGAGCACCGTCTCCTTGTTGACTTTGTAAGATTAACTGCGTACGAGTAATCGTCCAAATTCACTTTTAGAACTTGAAATAATTATCACAATGCATTGATCCGCACCTCTGTTCTTAAGAAACTATATATCTCACATTATAAAAACTTCAATTTACGGAATGATATTTGTATTAATTTCTTCGGTCTGTTCGAAAGACACGAATGAAACGTTAACTACTGAGAAGAATTTTTAAAAGGTGATAATTTGAAAGAAAACCACTTAACAACGAATATTACGTTGTTGATAGATCGTACTTTCGAGTTAACCGGTGCATATAAAATCAGTGTCGCGTAATTTTTCCGATACGCGATAACTCGATCCAAATATCTCGCACAAAGTATTGTGTACATTTTTTCGAAACGAAAGCATCGCTAATTTTAAAACACAACTGGCCAAGATCATAATTACGTTTACAGAGTGTATTAGAAATTCCTTTTCGAGTTATCTTTGTTCAAATTTTTCTCGGTAAATATTGTTTTACATATACCGAGGCGCTAATCTTTTGCCGACAATCTCGCGGCACACAATGCTCGCTATTGTTGGACCGTTTTATTTCTCGATTTGTTGCGTAACGAATTCGAAACGAGTCACCGAGTACTCGGAAAGCCAACGATTTGGGAAGAATCACGGCGAACCGAAATGAAGCGGGAGTCGGTAATTTGCTGATAGTGCAGGCTGCAGCATCGTTCCGAAAAATGGGGACGCGATGTAAAAATAGTAAGAGATCCGACACCTACCTTGAGGGGCATTAAAAATATTATCCAAAGCTCGGAATATATTTTCGCGTCGAAGAAGTGCATTCGTTCTACAAGAGGCAGAAATAGCAGATTTTTCAAACAACCCTAAAAATACCGGTCGATTTCCTAAGAAACGGTTGGTCATTTCCATCCCCGTGATGAACACTGTAACGTTCATCTACATACATATATATGTATATCCAGCATAATCGGGAACCGCGGTTTACATTAAATTATCGTCCCTAATAAATATTACAATAAACAGTATCGTCTCAACGAACAAATTGGAGAAAGATTTACGCGGCCTGGCTCCGTGCCGTCAGTAGATCGAGTTTATCGAGTGTGATCCACAACGGCGAATAAATAATGGAGGGAAAGTGTAAATTACGCGCGTGGAACGCTGGTAATTTCTGTGGCTCGTGTACGAGCTTGGTACAACACGCGCGAGTTTTCTTTCCGTACATCGTTTCTTAACAATCGCTCCTACACGTTGTAATATTGTCCGTTGGCTTTGCGTCGCGCAACCTACACGATGCACGTGAATTCCTCGAGACGTCGCTGCGAACAAAAACGAATTTCTTCTTCGGGAAATATCCTGCTCGAGACACCCCCACCGTTCGTTTCTCTCCTTTCTCGTGGGTATGAATCACTTATCGATATTTTCCATTTGATAAATATCCGTGACACGCAACAACGTGTACGAATACGCCTCGCGGCGTGTTTCCTCTTTGGGTGTATCGGCTAAGCTTTCGGTGAAAATATCGCGGCGTGGTTCTCACTTCGTCGAGTGTGGCCTGTAATTTGCGCAAAACGTATCGATCATTCTTGTCGGCACTCGGTTTCATTAACCAATTTCAGAGAAAGACACCCGACTCGTTCTTGTTCATCGTGGCAAGGTTCTGGTGTGTATTACCGCGCACGGTCCCCGAGCGAAACCCGCGCGCGACGAAAAATCAGGAAAGGTCGCCGATTTATCGGGGTAGCCTGATGTAATTATACAAACCGTGCCGGTGTTCCCCGATTCTTTTTATCTGGCCTCCGCGACACCGTTTACCACCGTCCGTGTAAATAATTTCCTTATCTCCGCTATCCTTCTATTCGGGTCTAGTACGATCGTTGATCACAATTTAGATATCACCCGGGAAATTCCTCCGTGTCTTTGGAATCCCGTACAAGGTAACACGAGGAACAGTAAATAATACCCGCGAACACCGGTAGAAAAATTTAGATAGGAAAGCCGTGCCGCGAGATAGAGGACTCTGTTCCCGAGGGGAATTGTAGAAATCCGCGACCGGGCGCGATTCAAACGAGAAAAACGAACAGTTCGTTTCTTTTTCTTTCTTTCTTTCTTTCTTTTTTTTTTGTTTTTATTTTTCTTTCTACGGTGGCGGTCGTATATTTGCCACGCCGCTTGTAAATTCATGTTTCATGGATTCCTCACCTTTAAATAGGATAAGTAAGAGGCCATAAATTGTATTGTTTGTTAGTTTCGTATCCTGCTTCGCGAAGAAGGAACAGTGGTCTCCTTCTATCTATTGGAAGGAAGACGTTTTTCGCGCAGCTGTTCTTAAGTACACGTGAAAATCGAATTTATTTAAAGGGTTTATTCCAAGTGGACTCTAGCCTCGTGGGGACGATTTAACGTGCAATTCGGATCTTCGAGACGCAGAAGTTTGTATTATTGTTAGGGATCGTGTGAAATTATTTTTAGAATTCTTGGACAGATTTTTCAAATATTACGTTCGTTACTTACGTTGGTTCGAAACGTAGGAAATGTGTAAAATCGATACCTTGTATCACCGTGTAGCATCATTGCTACAAAGTTTTTCATCGTTCACTGTAATTACGGGTATCTGTTCGTTTTGTTCCGACACATGCTGAAGAAACTTTCTTCTCGTGTTGTAAAAATTCCAGTAATGAATAGTTACCGTCGCGATGCACGCAAGTATCTATTCGTCGAAAATACTACATCTTACGGTAACATGCCTACCTAAGAATTATTTAATTTCAAGGAAAAAATAAGAATTGAAAAATATTGTCGACGTACAGAGCACGGTTAAAATTTTCTGGAAATAGAGTATTCGTTTCGTAGCTGGCCTACTATGGAAACTAGTCAAGTGTGCTAATTAAAATGTGTCACATCCATGACCGCCGTCTTGTACCACAGAAGTAGATACGAGAAGATACCACGATAAATTGTAGGAAATGAGATTAGACAGAGGTTAAAATTAACTTTGATGTAATTGACATGTAGATTCTACTTTGACGATTCATTTCGCGGGAATGTTACCATTGTAATTGAATCTACAAATCGAGGAACGATACAGGTTCGAAACCTACATTTCGAGACATTTGAAAAAACCGCCTTTCGCACTCGTTGAACTTGCGAATAAAATTCTTCTTTTTTTTCCACCGTTTTACGTTCAATGCATTTTACATACAGTTCCGAGATTATTCGAAAATGATAAATTTCAGACTCGTATCGTTCCTCGACTCGTTGATTCGATGAAAGATTTATGGTAGAAAAAAAAAAGAAAGGGAAACGATAAAAATGTACGGTTAACGATCGCTTCGGGTTCTTAATTTGATCGATACTTCTGTTCAAAGGTATACTTCGAAGAGAGTGGTACGCGTACTAAAATTTGTGGAATGAAAGACTGGACGAGACGGGAACCGAAGAAGAAGAAGAAAGTGTGAGTGAAATGTGGAAACGTGATTTCGATGACAGTCGACGAAACTAAAATAGAACCGTAAACCGTGATGCGGTGCGAAACGGCTGCCTGAGGAATCGTGTCCGAGAGAATGATGAAGAATTTTTCGCGTATGCGCTGCGGAACTCGCCGTGAAGAAGACAATTAACGAAGTTACCGAAGATGACGCCTCGATTCTGACGCAGCCCACGAACATTCACCCAAGATGGATCGAGCCGTCCTGTTCGTTCTATTGATATCCTCAACGGTAAGATTTGAACATTAAAGCCGAAACGTTTACTCACGATTTCGTGCGCGCTGTTAAGACACTTGTGGGCCGGCTCCAATTCGGTTCTAACTTCAATGCCAAACTCGTAGATCAAATTAATGTGCAGTCGTTCGAACGCACGCTGTACGCGAACGAAGAAAAAATGGTTAACTGTAAAGCGGCCTCTTTGAAACTGAATTCAAAGGACACGGTGCTCCAACACGAGCGATACGTCATCGATTTTCTAAAGATCTTTTGTAAGCGCACATTTTGTAACTAAAGAGCGATCAGTCACACGGAACGTTTTAATTTGGACAAACACCTTCTGGGTGTCAGCAGTCGTATCTGTGATACCGCTTGATAAATAAGAAATAATCACCGATACTTTCTATTCTTCGAATTTTTTTCACGTAGATGCAGTTTAAAGAGGAAACACGAATTAACGAGGTCTGTGACAGACTGCTTAATGAATGATTTCACGTCGAAAAGAATTAGTTTTCTAATGTATCATGGAGAACTCCGTCGCCTACTTCTCTTGCAGTAAATTATCTTCAACGACCCATTCGGTCTTTTACGATCGACTGATTTTTTAAGCTTATCCAGGGTTACGGACAATGCGTGGAATTTATCAGAACTGTCTTGAAATTCTACGAATTCGATTCTGTCTGCATCGAATCTTCAGTCTTCGAGATCTTCAGGAAATTCAATAAGGAATAATATTAATATTTCCTTTGTTGGAAGTGATGGAGAAAAATCTATTCAACTGTCCTGGCTAGAATTCAATTCCTCTTAATATTTATTTGAAACGTTTAAAAAACAATTTTACAAATAACGAATATACACAATAAAAAGACAAAAAGAATGTAAGAGATAATCATTATCGAGCTGAAAATATAAAACTTGGATATGCAGATCGATCGAAATCTATTCAGCCGTTTAAACGCAAACGTGTTAACAGGACGTCAACGACAATCTTTTATTTAACAATCAGAGTACGAGCATTCTTAGAATACTCTTCTGAAATTTATATCACTATTATAGTTTTCTTTCCGATATATATATATATATAAAAATCAACTCTTGTTTAGAAGGCATAATATACCCATTACCGAGTCACTTTTCATCGTGTAAAAATAATTAGTTCGCGATCTCCGGTGAGAAATTCGGAGCAGGTAAATTTGAGCAATCGGTAAATTAATTTTTAATCGATTTCAATGCGCAAACAAGCATTCTTAGAATATCCTTTTGAAATTTATATCACTATCATACTTTTCTTTCCGATGTATGTATAAAAATCAATTCTTGTTTAGAAGGCATAATATACCCATTATTGAGTTACTTCTCATCGTGTAAAAATAATTAGTTCGCGATCTCCGGTGAGAAATTCGTAGTAGGTGAATTTGAGCAATCGTTAAATTAATTTTTAATCGATTTGAATGCGCAAACGAGCGTCAAGCCGCGCCCCGAGTAAGAAATTACGAAGGACGCGAGCAACGGTGGCTATCGTTCGTGTCGCGTACGAATATTATAATTTATACGCTCCACGAAAATCGTTGTCCCGCGTCGTCATCCAAAGTGATTCGTTGAAAGACAAATTACAGGATATCTGGCGCCTCGTGCTTCAAGCCCGTCCACGTTCAAGCGTTCGTTCTCAGCACATGCTGAAAAGCACGGACGTGGAGAGCACCACATTTTTTTTCTTCCCCTTTCACTTCTTCTTTTTCGATCTTTCGTTGTTGTTTTTTTCGTCGCGCGAGAAAACCGAGAGAGCCGTGGAGGAGCCTCGCTTCTTGGCAGCTTACCACCACGGGCCAATAAAAAGTATTACACGGCCGTGTCTCCTTCGTGTCACGTTGATAAGAAACTCTTTTTGGGAGCATCTCTTTATCCGTGCGTGTCACTAAAATTCGTCGAAAGCGTGTCGGTGTATTTTTTCCTGACACCGTCGAGTAGGAGCTCCTCTCGAGGTTCCCTCGTTCCTTTTTCGTCAAGTTTTCGGGGTACCGGTACCGTAGTATTTACGTTTTGGAGCAGATTCCTGAAGCTTGTCTCGCTTGTAAATTTATTCCATGAAAAATACAACTTTCACCCCGCTTCTTGTCCACTACTTGCTCAATTTATTGTACCCTCGGTGCAGTAGGTGTTCAAAAACCGACGTAAACAAAGTATCAAGTTGCCGAAGAAGTTCGTCATTGACTTCTTTAGCGGAACGCAAATCTTGCCTCTTAAAAGGCGAATAACGAACGATTGGAATTCTTCGACAATGTTTCGTGAACTGGAGAAATAGACAATTCAGAGAAAATGGAGAAATTTGGTGGAATAGAAATGGATACAAAGTATTCATCGGATACCAATGGAAATGAAGTGTTTAGTATTGTCGTACACACTCTTCAAAAACGTTTCATTAACCGAGTCAAGTGATATTTCTTAAAATGAAAATTCAGAAGACGGAATAAAATTCGGTAAAATGTGATTAAAGATCACTAATGAAAATTTTCAATGTTGATATTCTATTGCTTTCGAGAAGATGCATTCTACCTACATTGTTATTCGAACAAAAGTTCGCAAAAAAGTATGCTTCCAATCCCACCATAAAATCAGTAATACTTTTCCCAACTGTATTCACTGTTCTTAATGGTCGTGCTGTCCCGTTTCATACAAATATTATCTTCTTCGATGTATTTTTCATTCTCGTTCTTTCTCTTTTTGAAATAGTATACCATTAAAAGGCACAACGAATGATTCTTCACGCCCAAAACGACCTAAATTTTTTAACTCTTAAATCAGAGATAACCGATACAACGTACAAAGTTTCCCTCGAACATCTGCGAATTAATTTATTCGCGATAGTCAGTTCTTAGAAAAGATGTTTCAACTCTAACGTAACTCCTTTACAGTACACCGACAGTAAATGTTTCTGCGAAACAATTTTCCGCGGTAACAGTCTTCTAGGATTTTCAATATTCTGCGCCAAAAATGTGACACTAAATTCCAAACAATATCATTCAACGAACACCATTAACCATTCCTTCGAACGGCCGTTACCTTTGTTTAAACTCGCTCCGTTGGAATTTTACATTTTCACGTGCGTATGTATTTATTCATCGAGGACCAGAACTTCCGCGCGAACATTATGAAGCAATTAATGATCCGAGTATCCGGAATAATGGTGAAATGAATTCCACGGGTTTGCGGGCAGCCGAAAGTGGCACGGAACGCGTTCAGCAAATCGGCGCCGCGTGTTTGGTAAACTGGGCAATGTTTCCGCGTCGAGCAGCTAATGAATCGTCGCCAGTATTCGTCATTAGTTTAATCGGGCTTATTATTGCCATTTTCACGGCCTAACGAGGCCCACTGGTCGCGAAAGGGTAAGTAGTCGCTGGGTATTCCTTAATGAACGCTTGTGTTTTAAAATTACCATGAATAAACCGCGGGTTCGCGACCGTCGCGTTTAAACCGGTTCTTTTTCTTTATTTTTTTTTCTTTTTTCGCGTCCATTAGGAACTATGACGAATAAAATGATGCCGGTGAAACGTACATCGGCGAAACGAGCCCTGGGTTTCGCATAAAACGTAGATAAATCCCAAAGAACAAAGTAGGTCTGAATCAGAAACGGTTCGAGGGGCGCGTTACACGTAAAAGGAATTCCAGCGATAAAATGGAAAAAGGAGAAGAGTGAACGATAAAAGAAGAAAGAAAGAAATCAGCGAACGGTGTTTTTCTGGAAGAGACCGATGAGTCGTCTGCGTTGCAGGAACAAAAGGTATCGCGACGTCGCGGTGAGAGAAAGGAAATAAAAGTCCGACGAACGGAATCATTGTGCACAACGTGACCAAAAATGGCGACACACTCGCCGTAGCTGTTTATTGCTTCTGCGTCAACCGCACCCTCGTTAATTATCATAAAGGACACGTCAGGACACTTCGCGGCGTGTCGTTCGAATTTTTTTCAACTATCGCCTCGATGGGGATTTTTAATAATCGTGGGAAAAGGTTAAGTGAACGCGTACGTTAAGAATGTTTTATTAAATAACGGCACTCACGGTCAACGGGTACGAGAAAATATCGTTTGGAAATTGTAGAAACACCGTGGGTGTAAAAATTCAGGTACATAGTTGCGCGTTCTCGATGAAACTTTTACGATTCTCCGAGTAACGAGCAATTAATCTCCATCGTGTCTTTAACTTTGTTCTCCCTCACGTGTAAATGTCTATGCAAATTCGTCTTAATACACGGTGCACCATATTTCCAATTAATTCGAAAACGATTCGAATCTCGACACAACACTCCGGAGATTACCGATAAATCACCGGCTAGATTGTTCCCTCGTTCGAAGTGTACATTTGTTCTCTACCGCCAATAAAAATATAAATTACAGTTACTGCCGCAAAAGTCGTAACGATACGTTCGTATTCGTTCGGAACGAAAACACTGCGATGGACGGAACGATCGATCGTAAAAAAAAAAGAAAAAAAAGAGAGAGAAGAAAAAAAAAAGAAACGAGAACCCAGCAAGCCACTACCCTTTGACAAGCAAACGAGATGTTGTTTTATTAGCACGATTCAAATGTCGCTCGTAAATTGCGCCGTTTAATTGTGGCGAGCGAACGACGCCGATTTTTTTTTTCCGCGGATGAGCAGAAACCCGTCCGCGATGTCCAAGGTCTATCTAGGAAGTTCCATATTGCGTGGAACGCATTCCTGTGGTTAAATGTTGCGAGTAACGCGTATTCTTAGACCGGTCAGATAGCACATTAGAACAGATTCAAGCGTGTGTAGATCCACGCCGCTTTTAAGTGTTGCAGGAAGCGGCCACGGTTCAGCCTTTATCCTTGATCCAAATTCAACGTCCAAACCGCGTTCTCGAGTGTCTTTCTTTTCAGGCATTGAGTTCTGTTCATTAATCACGCGAATTGATAGCTATTGTCATATTGTCCACGTTGCTGCTTAAGGTTGTCGTTGGTTAACCGTCCGTTCCACAACCACGTCACCCTTATTACAATTCAACGGTTCTTTTTATATACGATAATATTCAAATCGAATCTTTTCACCGATGGGAGCTTATTCTACGGACGAGCCGAATTCTAACCGAGGAAAATGGGTTCTACGATCGCGTCAATTGGCCGTACGTCGACCATCGTCGTTCTTATTGAATCGAAAGGAAGAATAAGGACGGAGAATCACCCTCGTTCTAATTCAACGGTTTTCCGATATACGATAACATTCCAGATAATATTCAAATTGATTCTTTTCACGACGAGAGTTCATACGTCGTACGAACGGGCTTCAAATCGAAGAAAATACGTTTCATAATCGCGGTAAGTGGTTGTGTACGGTCGATTATTGTACTTCTCGTTGAAACGAAAAGATGAGTACGAAGAGAAGTAATATGTTACGAATTCGAGGGTAATGAGACGCGAGGATGAATTCTTGTTGAAGTTAGAAACTGAAAAATGAGACAGTAGTATTTCAAGAAATGACGTAGCACCGGTTACACGGTTATAATTCATGAAGAGGTGCAATGTTGCAAAACCTTGGTAAATGCAACCTTGTCGTTTGTTTCCAGCATTGACAGCTGGACGTGACGGTCACTTAGCAACAAATGAAATTCTAGGTGGAAATATTCCGTTTGGGATAAAAGCAGACCGTTCGTACGAGATAATTACACGAGTGTAAATTACAACGTTTCAGTAATTAGCGACCTTCTTCGTAGACCTATTTTGCAAAATGATGTCGCGTCGCGTAGAAGCAGAAATATATTTCTCGGTATCTTCTGTATTGTGTGATATCTTTCGAAAAACGAGTTTCTTTGCACGAATTGGTAATGTATCTATTCCAGTACCTGGAAGAGATAATTCTTAATTATTGTTAGACATAACAAATTTATTCTCACCTCGATATGTTTACGTGGTAGTATTCGCCAGCTGTTTTAATATAGCCTTGAAATAACTGTTGATCGAACGTGTAATAAATTCTATAGGTAATTTAAACGCGGTATACTTGAATTTCTTCTCGATCCGACTGTCCTTGTTCCGTGTGTGCCCATAAATACGAATACATGTAAGACGATTTAATTTTTCAGATTATTTTACAAACGTTATCGGTACGGCTACGAGATTTAACAGTAGAATGCGGTAACCACTAAAACCCATTACCCGGTGTCGAAAAAGGAGAACCTATAGTCATATTCGACGCTGATAAGTTGAAGGAACTCATCCGCGAACAGAGGTGGTGCGCGCCGCGCGAGATGATAGTTTGATAGATCGAATTAAAAACGTGGTGTATCTTCCACCGTGGATAAGTTGCGTATGATCCATCCAGGAAGTTCAGCGTCTTGCAGCGTTTCCTCGTTTTCGTGTCACGCGCGGGCCACGTGTACGCGGGCCAGGGCATTGTAATAAATTACAAATGTTTCGTAGCTTCCTGTAAATGGTTTGCCTGCGAAGACCGCTTCTCATTTATCATAGTAAATAAACGTTGCGTTCCAGCAAACGTCTCTATAGTCTTGTAACGAGGTAAACCCATGTATCTTGAATTGCAATTATTAATAGGCATTGTCCGATAATGCCTGACACCTTATTTTCAACGAAGCGGGTATAAGATAAAAATGAAGAAAAGAAACTAATTTACGAATAACAACACCACGAATCGAATTTCAATCGTTTCTACTCGGTGTTCAATTTCTTTTTACGAAACTTTCTTTTTATCAATTTTACGAATTCTTTTTATCAATTTTGCGTTACGAGTAATGTTTCACGAAATTGTTTCGTCGTAAATAATTTTTGACGAAAGTTGAACGATCAGTTCCTTTCACGATGTAGCTAAGGTCTCAATTAAATCTCGTTTCTCCTTGCGTAATCAATTTGCTCTTACGGGCGCTTACTCGACTGACAGTAGGAAGATATTTATTCATGGACCATCAGTTTCGTCTCTCGTTTCTTCCCCTGCGTCATGACACGTGGTTAGTGCAGGGTCATGATCGCGCAGGTTGCAATCACTCGACTTTCTTTGCTCGTCGATCGAGCGTCACATGCTGTTCAAATCTTCATCGTCGCGGCTTGGTTTCACTCGTGCCCGAGCTCCGATCTCTTCTTCTTCTTCGATCATTAACCTATCGTGCGTTGCTCCATTAAACGTCAAATCTTTTTCAATATATTTCCTTGGTACTCTCGTCCCACATATTTTACATTTATTCTCATCTTCGGTGCAGAAATTTCTTCTATCTACTTCTGGTCTATCTCTTACAGAACTCGTAACTCTATACAAGTATTAAACGAACACAGATATTTCGATATACATTACAATCCAGATACAAATTATTTACAAACATAAAATTCTATCCAATCGATACTTCCTACGTCAGAACTGATCAAGCATCGAAATCTTTCGATGAAATAATATCAGCTTGTTCGAAAAGTCATTTCGTCTTCCAAAATGAAGAATATATAACTCAATAAAATATTTACACGCTCTAAAAAAATCGTGTTTCATTTTCACCAAAAAAAAACAACCCAAATGACTTTCCAAACAACCCAATACAATTACAGATCAATTCCTATCGTTCGACATTCGAAACCTGATCGTTTGCATTATTGATCCAAGAATACCTATTACAAAGTGAAATTCTAACGTCTCCCGTTAGAAATTTTAACGAATGAAATCCTGACGCTCCGATACGGAAAAATAGGAGACCAAGCCGGCGGCTAATTGACGGGTAATTAAATCTCAATCCGTGCATCCTCGAGTGTACCGTGTAAGACGCTCGAACGAATCCATCCGTCGCGTACACCGTGTCCATAGAACCATCAAACGTAATACACGCGGAGGAAAATACAATTTCGCGCGTAAAATTGGCCGGACGATGTTACGGGCAGTTTGCGCAAAACCGTTTCACGGTTTCGAGGAATTCTCGAGTCCGTATTTTCACGCCTCTCGAGCCGTTGAGCACCCCGGTGCCGGATATAATTGACTTTCCACTAGATAAGACCGGATTCCATGGCGTCGAATTCGAAATGCTTTTTCACGGTGGTCCGACAGCCCGATGCGTGTCGAGAGGCGCGTCCAACTCGCGCCTCGTCGGCGATTCGTCTGGTTCGCGCGAGCAACGAGACCCGAGGCGTGCTTGCAACCTGCTCGCGCGATCGTTGGCGCCGGTTACGCGTACGTCTCGTAATGCGCGAGATGAGAAAGGGATGAGACGCGAAAGCGGTACCGATGGTCCTCGTCGTGGTGAACAACCACGGTCACGTGCACCGTCATCGCGTGGCTCGCGATACCGCGCGACGCCGTGCTGAATCCGCGTACGGGTAAAAACGAAAATAATATCCGCGACGAGCAAGTTCCAACGTGCCGGGATAAGCGGTTTCCCGTCTGGAAATCCAAAGAACGCGAAGAGAACACCGAGCGGGAAAAATTCGAGCACGCGTGTACTACCCATCTTTCCATCTGCTTCCCGACTCTGGATAGTTGCTCGTTTGACGCATGACGAATGGCTACGAAACGGACACTGGGTGGTGTTCCGTGTGAAATCGTTCGGTGGGATTCCGTCGTCTTTGAAACGCGACGCGTGGAATGTTAATGCGCGCGATCGTGCGGTTCACGAACGCAAAATTTTCACTCGAGTATTGTTGGGATTCGTCGAGAACGGATCCTGGATAGAACGTGAATTCTATTTGTTGGAATGTCATCTTCTCCTTTGTAGCACTTTCTAATATAGAGTTGAAAATAGACTTTGAACGTTTTGTATGAGAAAATCGATCGGGTTGAGACGTTTCGAGACGTTTGGAACGAGGCACGAGGATGGTGTACAATAATGTGAATCACGAGCAACGTGTTCAGTTGCAAGTATCGTTGAAATCTGTCAGAGATGGAAAGAATACAGATCCTATTGATCGAGATGTTATTCCCTCTTTCGTAACACTTTCTAAAACACAGTTCGAAGCAGACTCTGAATCTTTCGTATAAAATCGTGTAACTCGGTTGGCAAGGTTCTGTCACGTTTGAAAGAAAATAGGGGGAATTTTAGATCGGCCTGTACAATATTGTCGATGACACGATGACTGCCGAGAATGTACCTGTAAGGAATGCAAATTCTATTCGCCAGGATGTTGTTTCCTCCTTTGTAACACTTTCTAAAATACAACTCTTGAAACAGTCGTGAAAAATTAATTTTGTCTCGGTTACGTTATTGTCTATATAGTTTTGCAAAAATTTTCCAAATTGAAAATTTTGAAAGAGTAAATATTTATTCCTTTTCAAAGTAAACACGATCCACATAGGTAATCAAGAAAAGTTCCTAAAAGTCATCTAAAAGTACAAAGTTCCTGGATGCTTAAATACATCTAACTTCAATTTCAAAATCAAGTGTGAAAGATTCTTACGATAAAAAGGATACAAATTATTTGAAGAAGAAATACACTAACGTAAATCAGAAATATTTCTCGAAGAAGATGATCTTATATAAGCTATTGGTTGGACTAACGTAACGTCACATCGAGACTGTCGTACTGAAGTTTCATCAACGTACAAGAGCATAAATGAGAAACGACGAATAAAAATATATATATATATATATATATAAATGTCTTATCGTCTACGATAAAGTAACGAAATGAAAAATAAGAAGATATCATTGACAGACGTGCGATAGTTTCAATTATGAGTGAACAAAATTCCGACTGTTTAGTTGTAAAACAAACCGAGGTAAGATTAAATCTGGATGAAACGTTGACTTACAAATACTGCAGAAAACTGGCGTTGCCAAAAGCTCGTGCAGTCGTGAAATTAGTGTACGCTCGTGGCTGAGAATGCAACAGCTGAGAGCGAAGAACGAAAGAGCTGACGTTAATGTATGCCTTTCCTTCTGTTTCGATAGCACGTCCAGGTTGTGTAGCCCGGTGCCAGCAGTACGATCAAAGCCAAACGATGCAAATCCAACGATCGAGAACGGACGTATCGTGAACGAACGAATGAAACTCACGCGGTGGTTCCACGAACGACGGGACATCGTCACCATCCTCGCGACGATCCCGGTCCCGATAGCACGAAGCGAGCATCGAAATCGAGTTCTCCTCGTGGTCACTAGAGCCGTTTAATCCCCGTTGTCGGGAATTCGGGGCATAATACCGTACCCGTGGCGTTCCTCGTGGAACCAGGATGATTCACTCGGCCCTTTCGAAGCCGATTATTAATTAGCCGCTTATCTTAATGACTCTCGCGCCAACTTTCCGTTCCTTTTTTTTCCCTCGATCTTTTAACGTCCTCGCGATAAAGGCGGGCTCTGCGCGAGCACGGAGTTCTTAACGCGCGGAACGATATAGATCATCGAAAGGAACAGCCCGGTTGTTCAGAGTCTAAAATTATGACGGTGATCGCGGTACCAGAAATAACAAAAGCAGAGCAACTCGGCGTAAAAGCGGGCTTCGATAGCGGAATCGTGGCCTCTGGATGATTCACCGGAACGCTCGACATGGGAAAACCATCCACGGTGACCTTTCTCGTCTCCAGGAAAAGCACAGCGACCGATTTCGGTCGAGCGATAGCCAAACACCGAGCCGGAGATCGTTTCCTTCTTACGATAGACACAGAAATAATCCGGATGATTTCGTAGAGAACAGCGATCCCTGTCGGTGATTCGACGTCTCTCAAGGCCTCGAGGAAATTTTATTCCACGTCTTCGACCTGGTTTCGAGCTATCGGGATCACCGGCGTCTCGTTCGTTGGCCCGTGCACCGAGAGAATCGTGGATTTCTCGTACGGTCGTAGGTTTGCGTATATCATCCGGTTCGGTTATGACTTTCCGCGCGAAACGTTCGGTATCAAAGCCCACGGGTGTATTATCTAGGCCATCCGGAAGGCGCTTTTCACTCGAATCGACTATACACGTGGTTCCTAAACCGAGCACGAGGTACGCGTGAACGCAGGTTGTTTTATCGCAGTGTAAACACCTGACGTGTGTTCCGCGCGGGCCCACTTGTAAATGTAGCGGTGAGAATTATGACTCGGTTATTACAAGTTAACGCGCGCGGCGTAATTTAATGCACTTTAACGCCTCCACGGATTTATGCTCCGCGATGCACCGCTCGAAATGTATTTCCAGAAAAAACCCGCGAAACGGGCGACGACTCTAACCGCGGTTACTATACGGGTCACCGTGTCCGTCGTTTTACTCGGAGCGTTACCGCCGCGATAAATCACGGACCGTCGCGGTTTTGTTTATGCGTTGCACGGGTCTCTGGCGAACGTTTAAACGCCACCCGTTACCTAGACGACGATAGACCTCTTTGTTTCCAAGTAGAAACGATTCGAGTGTATTCTACTTGGCGGGAATCACGGACGACGGGGGATTGTTTCGGTCTTTCTGACATCTGTTGCGCCTGTCTTCAACGAAGTGACCACTTCGGTGGCTGAAAGAAGCCTCGAAGAGAGCAGTTCGAGAGAAGAGAAAGAGGCAAGTGGATTGCTTCTGGACTCGTTCAACGAGGGTTGGCTACGATCGGACTCACTTGGTCGCTCGAGAACTCTTTCCTGATAGCAGAATAGAGATCATCGTTCGCTCTGTCTCTGTTAACACGGTACAGGCTATACATATATAGAGTGCAGAGACTCTGTTAGAAGCTTTGCAGAATAGAGATCATCGTTCGCTCTGTCTCTGTTAACACGGTACAGGATACATATATAGAGTGCAGAGACTCTGTTCGTAGAGAGCACTGTTTCACATCTGGATCAGCTTGCCTCTTTCTAGGTACAATAAGTTGTTCGATAAGTTTTATCGAAAACGAAACTTATTGAGCAATCTAATGCTGTTCAATGAGTTTTAACAAACTACGAAACTTATCGAACAACCTGGTAGTATCTTGGACTACAGAGAGTGCATGTTCGAAACGATATAAAAAGACACAGGGTAGCGTAGCGAGGATAATCGAGCGGTAGCTGATCTTGATCGGACTGTAGCAAACCCTTTGAACGCGAATACATACGATGTTAAAACGTTGCTTGTATTAGGTTTATAGATTTTAATATTGTGGAGGAACGGAAGGCGTCGCGACATAAGTGTGTCGCAATAGAAGTATCATAAAATTACGTCAGAGTCATGAAACAGGATCTGGATGGATCCAAGATGCGGATCTGCCACACTTTCCTTTTCGAGATACGGCCGCTTTAAATTGCATCGCAAATTGCACACGGTCCCCTCAACTGTGTTGCATAAATCCGAGCAATCTTTATTCCTGGGCCCACTTAACATTCAAACTTATCAGGGATTGCAGAATCTCATAGACGTGGTATACTTAAAAATTAACTGGAAGTGATCTGGTCCACGAGTCGATCGAATGACGCATTAACGCGTGTTCGATTTACGATTGGAGGTACTTCAAACATCGATTATAATGTAACAATTTCGAATGAACGTGTCTCAGAAGGAACAAATTTGCGGATCTGTGTTCGTATAGTCTATCCACAGAAACTTTCGTTTAATTTGCAGATTGATCAGGGGATGAAATAAAATATACCGCAAGTAGTCTCGAAGTTTGAGAAAAAAAGGTTCGTAGTTTGTTTATGGATACAAGATGGGGTCTCAGGACCTCGTGATTGAAGTTTAAAATAAAAATTTGCAGAGTCTTAGCCAACTGCATCTTTTCATATCATTAGAATGAAAATCATAAATGTTTGCATTACGGAAATCGGGACATAATAGAAAGTAGAGGCTCTCTTTATGGAAATTTCCTACCAGTTAGATTGATTCTTTTATCGAGCCAATCTACAGGATTCTTTCTTCATTTCCATGGTACAAAGTACGCCATTTTTGAATTCTCATGCAATTTTCAGAATTTAGAAACTCTCTTTATGAAAATTTCCTCGCAAACTTATTCGATTTTTTCATCGACTCAATCTTCAGAATTCTTTCTTCACTTCCATGGTATAAAGTATGCCATTTTTGAATTCTCATGCAATTTTTAGAATTTAGAAACTCTCTTTATGAAAATTTCCTCGCAAACTCATTCGATTTTTTCATGAACTCAATCTTCAGAATTCTTTCTTCACTTCCACGGTACACAATTTTCGAATCCCCATACAATGTTCAGAATTTAAAAGTTTTCTTTATGAATATTTCTTCACATTTGATACTTTCATCGACCTAATCTTCAGGATTGTTTCCTCACTTTCACAGTATGGAGTACGCCATTTCTGAATTCTCATTTAATATTCAAAATTCAGCAGCTTTCCTTATAGAAATTTCCCCACAAACTGCTTCGATTCTTTCATCGATCCAATTTCTTCACTTATGACGTGAAGTACGCCACTTTTGAATCCCTTTGTAACGTTCAGAATTTGCTAGGGTCGAGACTGATGGAAAGCTCTCTTTAGTGGTGACTGCAAAAGGCGCCGTCACATTTCAACGGTAATATCAAAGTGGACAGCGGGGGGTTACATTTATATACAAGCCATTGAGAAAATTGTACGCAGGCTCGACGGAACCCTTTAAGTGAATTATTGTCCCCGATGTTTAGGGCCGTGGTCGTTACGTAATTAAGAGATTTCATAAATTGCTTCGTAATTATAATCCTACCGAGAGGGTTATAAATCACGCGGGATGTCATAAATATAAATCCTAGATAACTATCGATGCGAGATAACGTTAACGTCCGGCGCTCTGTACGATACACCCGATCCCGTCGTTAATAATCGAGCGATCCGGGGACCTGTTTCACGTCGTTTGACATTATCGAACGGTAATCGAGAGCCGCGGTAGGGCTCACATTGTTCCCCTCGGCTCGATTTATAAATTCGCTCATGCGATATTCATACAATTAACATCGATCGTTCCCGCGTGTATAAGCAACAAGTAACTTGACATTCATCCCGGGTTAATCCAATCAGAGTGAGGAGTGTCACATTGGGCGCGGCTTTATATGCACGTTACTGATTAGCTTTTACTGAAAAAAGAAGTGTCGTACAACGGAACAGCAGCGCGTTCAGCTCTAGCGGCTATCAAGGACAAAGGTGGACGCTGTTAGACAGCGAATCGAACATTTTTTTTTTCATACAACGTGTGTCTACTAACGTCTTGAACAGGTCTCGTGTTTGTTTAATAATTACACTATCGGATTACAGTGTTGGATACGAACATGGGAAATTTTGAAATCGTCAAATCGAGGAATAAACGAAATTTAGGGAACGTCGATCGAGGAAAATCGTCGATCGAGGAATAAAGGAATACACTGAGGAATGAAAAGTGTCGATAAGATACGCGATACACAGTTCGTTGCACAAGAGAACAGAGGGTGAGGTTCGATGATAAAACGTTTTCATCCGATCCTTTGTTTAATTGCTACAATTCACCAAATTAGATTCGATCCGTTGAATCAGCTAAGACCTGGCCGTCCAATTGAGATTGATAATGCTCTATTATGCGATTCACTGGTGACAAATCCACGAATATCAACTGTACAGATTACCGAGATCGAGATTGTATAATAGAGGTTGCGAGCAGCCCAAGAGAAACGTTCGGTTTTAGCTAATCGGAAAGGGGTCATCACTCAACAAGATAAGGCCAGACCTCGTGCATCGCTAGAGACCAAACGGAAGTTGAAAGAGACGATAGGAGGCCCTTGCATGCTCTATGTGTTCCTCCATCGCGCTATCTCCTGCTCCAATTCTTACAAGACAATTTGAATAGAAAAAGGTTTGATAATCTCTAAGGGAGTGCGTCGATTAATTTCTTACAATCGGTGACAACTGGTTTCGGTAACAAATTCACACGAATGCTAATACAAATGAAAAAAGAAAAAGGTTAGAAGTCTCTATTAAAGCAAGTCGATTAATTTCTTAGAATCGATGAGACTAATTGCTACATTGAAGACGTACTAACTAACTCTACTGGAGTAAAACAATTTAAATGTGAAAAGGTTGGAAAACTTTGAAAAAAAGCGTCGACTACTAATTGCTACAACGAAGACACACAAATGTTACCGGAAGAAAAATATTTGATTGGAAAAAGGTTGGAAGTCTTTGAAAAGGCACGTCTATTAATTTCTCAGAATGAACGACAATTGGTTGCAAGAACAGACGCATACAAATGCTATCGGAACGAAACAATGTAAATGGAAAAAGGTTGGAAGACTTTGAAAAATCGCATCGATCGATTTCTCACAATCAATGACGACCAATTGCAACAATAGAAACGCACGAATGTCATCAGAACAGGAAAAGTGTAAATAAAAAACGATTGATCTTTGAAAAAGCGCGCCGATCAATTTCGAACAATCAATGACTACTAATTGCTACACAAACAGCATACAAATGTTACTGTTGCCGACGAATCATCAACGACGATGCAAAATGTTTAATTAAATCCTCGATCGGTAGCAATTGATCCAGAATGTCTGTCAATCAACGACGATTGCAACAATAGAAGCATACAAATTGCCACCGGAACATAAAAAGGTATAAATAAAAAAGGATTGATCTTTGAAAAAGCGCGCCGATCGATTTCGAACAATCAATGACTACTAATTGCTACACAAACAGCATACAAATGTTACTGTTGCCGACGAATCATCAACGACGATGCAAAATGTTTAATTAAATCCTCGATCGGTAGCAATTGATCCAGAATGTCTGTCAATCAACGACGATTGCAACAATAGAAGCATACAAATTGCCACCGGAACATAAAAAGGTATAAATAAAAAAGGATTGATCTTTGAAAAAGCGCGCCGATCGATTTCGAACAATCAAGGACTACTAATTGCTACATTAACGGCATACAAATGTTACTGTTGCCGACGAATCATCAACGACGATGCAAAATGTTTAATTAAATCCTCGATCGGTAGCAATTGATCCAGAATGTCTGTCAATCAACGACGATTGCAACAATAGAAGCATACAAATTGCCACCGGAACATAAAAAGGTATAAATAAAAAAGGATTGATCTTTGAAAAAGCGCGCCGATCGATTTCGAACAATCAAGGACTACTAATTGCTACATTAACGGCATACAAATACTACCGTTGGCGGTGTATGGGAAATATTGAATTAAATCCCCGATCGGTAGCAATTGACAATGTCCGTCGATCGGCGCGCAAGATTCTCGGTGCTGCAGTGACCGTGACGCATCCTCGAATTGCGAAACTGGCGAAACCGAAATAGAATAGAGCATTCAAGAAAGCCATCAGTGATTAATCACCCAATCAAACGGTAGTAATAGATACCAAGTTCCAGATCCGACCTGAATCACCATCAAAGCACTCGCTCGTACGTGGCCATGTGGTCTTCCCTTGTAATTTATACGCGTCTTTCGCGTTCCATATACCGATTCCACGCCCATGTAACACTAACCCACGTAGAGAGCCGGGCATTGTAACGTACAATATTTCTTATCGTTTTAATCTTCCTCAACTTCATCAGCCGCGTGAATAAGAGGCGCCTAAACCCGAAGACCGATGGTTACAATGTATCTATCCTTCGGGCGGCTTTCGTAATGTTTTCAGATCGGCGACGGTCCCACGACGCATACAAATCACGCATTGTCGTCCGCACTGTTACTCTCGCGATGATGACAAAGAGACGTACCGTTTCCTGGAAATCGGTCGCGATTCTTTCTTTCCGTTCCCGATTAAAGTCGCGTTGCGACTGCGCCCAGCCGCGATACGAATACTAATTGCGCCATCGTTCCGTACTCGTTAATATCGGGTTATTATTCCGCGTCGATACGCGGATGCAATGCGGCCTGGGTCCTTGGGGCACCTTCGAGACACGTACGAAATTCCACGCCGAGAGTGGTTTGTCGGTGGCCATGAGTGGCCTCTCTCGATCGTTGGATCGACATCCAGATCGCCCACGGTGCGGTCCTCGATTTCCGGTGCACTCGTGAGCTGTCGCGATTCGGTGACGGGACGACGGAACGCAGCCGGACCGTAGACGCGACGCACCGCGCCGCACCGCGCCGCACCGCGCCGCGGCGAAGACGACGTGGCTAAATTTATGCCCGTGACAGCCATAATTTCACGCCGGTTTCGGGCGAACGGAACACGTGTCTCGTGACGGAGGTGAGGATCAGGCACGTGTTGTGACTTACTAATTCGCGTCGCGGACATCCATTTCGAATCTAGTTGATTCAATAACGTTTCCTAGCCTATTCGCGCGTACCCGTGGCTAAATAGCCACGTGTGCAAACAGCGCTTCTGTTTTGACTAATTATCCGCTATAAATACTCGCCACTTCTGAATGACGAGGTGAATGAAACTTCGACCGTGATCCTCGGGTAAACAGAGTCTGGTCTAACGTTCTTGAAACGCGTTCTATGGCGCTTTTCCCGCGTATTTTCCTATGGGAAGTGTTTCGATGGAAATCGTGTTTAATCGTTGTTGGGATTGGAACAATCTGGGGGCGGTTTATCCGAGAAGGTCACATTTAGGATTTCGAGGAATTGAAATTTCTTTCTTTGCGTTTTATTCGAGTTTAACCTCTCGAAGACACTGTTTTGAAATATTTAGACGATAATCAAAATGTTGAGGAGTACAGCTTGAAATTGGAACAATCTGGAGACGGTTTATCAGAAGAGGTTACCACATTTAGGATTTCGAGGAATTGAAATTTCTTTCTTTGTGTTTTATTCGAGTTTAACGTCTTGAAAACACTCTTTTGACATATTTAAGTGAAAATCAAAATGTTGAGGAAGTACAGCTTGGGATTGGAACAATCTGGGGGCGGTTTATCCGAGGAGGTCATCACATTTAGGATTTCGAGGAATTGAAATTTCTTTCTTTGTGTTTTATTCGAGTTTAATGTCTCGAAGACACTGTTTTGAAATATTTAGACGATAATCAAAATGTTGAGGAGTACAGCTTGAAATTGGAACAATCTGGAGACGGTTTATCAGAAGAGGTCACCACATTTAGGATTTCGAAGAATTAATATTTCTTTCTTTGTGTTTTATTTAAGTTTAACGTTTGAAAGACACTGTTTTGAAATATTTAAGTGAAAATCAAAATGTTAAGGAAGTACAGCTTTTCGACTTTAAACTGCTCCAATTCTTACTCTTGAAACACTTTCACGTTTAACGATGCAGTAGAAATGTTTCGATTAGAAATGTCTCGAATATATAGAACTCGTGTTTTCAACTTTACAATAAAATAAGAGAACCAAGGAAATGAAAGAAAACGTCTAAAGATTCCAATTGTATTCAATTTTGATCGTTAGGCTCAGAGAAGTTTATTCTCATCAAACATTCGAGGACGTTTTTAATTTATACAAACGTTAACATTTTTTCCCTCAAACTGACGGAAATATTGTTCAAAGTACGTACTTTTAATATATGTATGAAACCTTTGTATTGTACATTTCGTGTCGTTAGAAAAAATTCTCAAGTTTCAATTTTTTGCGGCTCAAAAGATACGAGTAAATGTAGTGCATCAGGAGAACAGCGTGAGATCGTTTACATTTATCTCCAAAATGGTTAACAAATATATTATTTAACCGTATAAAAATTAAACTGCAGTCCCCTCAAGTCGACTAAGAATATTTCTTTTCTCATACCTGACCCAAATCGATCTATATATCCAGGTATTTGATAAATCGAGTCATCTCTTAGGCTAACACTTACACTCATGATATTGATTTTCTCTCCGATTCAATCGCTCGAAAATAACTGGAACGAAGTCGTTGCCAACCGAGTGAACAATTTATGTAATACGTCGCGTGTATTTTTATATCATTGTAATTAAGTATTTCCAAAATCTACATAAAGGGTGTAAACGTTTAGATATCGACAAATAATCCTGGTACCGTGCGAACGTAATTGAAAGGCAAAGTTTATTAAGAAGAAGACTAGTTGTATTACGTCTTTTAGTTATTTAGTAAAAGGTGGGAACTGTTTGACGTAGGCACTACGTCTATACATCTCATTCTAGAAGGTGAAAGATGAGAAAAAGGAGGGTGTGAATGTTGTCGATCGCGGAGCAACCGGTTTGTGTCTCTTACGATCTATAATATACCATCTAGCGAATTATATTTATTTTGAGATCGGGATAAAAATGAAATTATCGAGTGTTTGTAAAAATTTCTCTTCCCTGTAAACTCTCTTCTCTCGATTTCATTCGACACGAAACGATTCTTATTCATTCTCGGATGCAAAATCTGAGAAGTAGCTCCGCCCGACTTGTTACGTTGTCGTCCTTTCGGTGAATCTTTTCTTTTGTTTTCGAAAGTTTTCAAAAGTCATTTCAGGTGAAACGAACGGAACAAAGGCACAGTGTTTGGAAACCTCACGGACAGCGAAACCGCACAGTAGTTTGTATTTTTTTTTTCCACGTAACAACCTACCATATTCAGCATCACGGTACGTGCCCTGTCCGGCAAAAAAGGTCAAAGATACTTATCACGGCTACCAATGCACTGTAACGCAAGCACTGTGCCCGACAAAACAAGCGTAACGCTTTCCATTATTTCTGTTAGCATGTTCTGATTGCCACCTCGTTGAGGAGGCGTAAACGCATTATTGCTTCCGTGTCGTTTCTGCTTCCTCGAAACAGTATCTCCATCGTTGTTTTATTATAAATAGACTTCGTTGCGGTGTATTTATCCCGCTCGATATTCTATAGTCATTGCACAGTATACACCGTTCGAGACAATTACGAAATCACCGATCCAAAAGATTTCGTCGTTAATTTTTGCATTACTGTCGAAAGTGTTCAATACTGGATCAGAAATCGATGCAAAAAGATTCCTGAAGAAATTTTAAAACGAACCGTGCACTCGAAGGAACTGGAAAGGAAAGTTCACGTCGGTGGGACCAGTTAGACACTGTCCACATTCCCCTTAACCCTGACCCGTTCTTTCCGACTCTCACGAGCACCATAAGAAAAAAAAAAAGAAGAAGGAAAAAACACGGTGCATTTAGCGCATGTAATATTTTTACCGAATGTCTGATTTATGTACCGTGTTTGCATCTTAAGGTATCGAGTAACATACCGATCGATAAAGTGCTTAAAGTTGCTAATCCTCTACTTAGTTTGAGCAGCGCGGGGCATTATAATGCATGCAAAATTCGAGAACCGAAACGAGCCGCGATCCATTAAGCCTGTTTCCGTTCGAGGAAAAATCCAACGAACTCATGTATAATGAATTGATTGCATACTAATTATGATTGCAGTGTTTCTCAAGTCGTTGCGGTGCACACCTGATCGATGGGATTTTCACGGAACCGACCCTGGAACGGGGTTACAATCTGGTAGCCACGGTCCCGAGAGGTGCACTCGCACTTAACGTGACGCAGTTACGTCACACGGAGAATTATTTGGGTAAGTGCGGGACGATTTACGTTTATCGCGAAACAGGCGTGCACGAGTGCTACTCCGTTGAGGAAGGTGTCCCTCAACTGGGAGACGCGCGACACGGGGTGCAGGTAGACGAGTGATCCGGATTTATGAAAGAAACGCTTCCCTGTGACAATGGCGCGCAAGTGTCCACCAGAGGGCGATAAAGCGGAACACAAACGAGCGCATAACGAATGAAGAGAAATGAGAACGGACGAAGGTTGCCTGGAATATTGAATCAAGCTGATACGCGGAATCCCGTTCGAGTGCGACAAACTGATTTTAATGAACCGTGCCAGTAAGCAAATCGTCGCGGTGATTGTTCGCGATTGCGAGCAATCAGCCGCGACTGTTTGCGATTCCTCTTTATTATCAATGCGGGATCTCCTATCGTAGGAATCTGTACGCTCGAGGCGTCGTCGTGCTCCCAGCGTCAACCCTCGTATAATCTAATCTCCTGTTGCGTGCTAAATGGAACGTGACACGCTGTCTCTTGTAAATGAAGTGCTGTAGCTATTGATAGGCACATCATGCACCGCATTACACTTCGAGCATCTGGTTTCAACGATTCCTCGATAGTCTCTGACGCTCGGTGTTCGAGATTGCGACAGGGATCGCGTCTGAGAGACCGATTTCACTTTCTTCTTCATTTTCGAGACCGAGGGTTCTATACTTCGCCGGATACGATGCTTCAATTCGGTCTTCGAACGCGCGCGGCTTCTCGAGACATCATACACGTGGATAGATCTCTCGCGAGGGAAGAACACCAGTCGTCCCCCTTCGATTTTAACGAGGCTCTGCAGAGTGCTGGAGTGTTGCTCCCTGATGGGGATGCGTGTGGGGATGGGTGTATACCACACTGGGTGTGGATACTCGATCCTTTTAAAGATACAAGTAATCGAAGTTTGATGTACCTTGGGTATATTGTACGATGTGTATATTGTACAGTCTTGTCATCGAGATGTGCGGTCGAGTAATTATTCGGTGAACGTTGTTATGTCAGAACTACGACAATCTATATTAAAAATAACACACTTTTGTACAGTATTAAATAACAGCATTGGGATAGCTGTAGTCTAAGGTATTCTTGTGATAGTGATAGTATAGCGTAGGTTATATTCTAGATGAGTTCAGTTATTTATATCTTTACAATTATCGAGCATCTACAGTCAATGTTTTACACATTGCAAGGGAGCGCCGGTATTCTATCATCCTGCAATTAGAGCAGGACGTTGTGGACTCTCCCCTTGTGAATCTCTCGGATATATATTGTTAAGTAGACTTTATTACTCTGGATCACTCTCAATCGTTATATTTTAATTTGGTCTCAGTGTTTTCTGTTTCTCCGGGAACGTGTACTCCTGCTGTACTTGATACATCGAAACTCCTTGTATCAGGGAACCGAGTTTCTCTCGAAGGTATTCGTTTATCGTGTATTCACGTGTCTGCTCGAGATATATGAAAAATTTAAGATATCTTCAAAGAGATCCTCCTTGGCGATGTCATAACTCCATCACTGTTACGCCAATAAAACGCTTCTACTTCGCTAGATACACATCAGAGACCAAGATTAGGAGTCTGTTTTCGAAGATAGATAAATTTATAAAAACCAGTAAGCAAACTTTCAAACTATGTGCGACGCGGAGTCGATAACCCATTTAAGTTATCAGATTGTGAACTTGTGAAACTGTGCAACTTGCATTTTTATTTGAGCCACTATTGCATCATAGGCAATGCAATTCAATTCTACTTCGAATTACACATTTGAGCTGCTCCAGCTGTGGACTGTACATCTAGACCTTTACGTCACTGTTGTTATTAATTCATCGAATCAAAATTAATTCTTCGTGTCAAATATCCAATGATACGCGAATGCATCGTTGTACGAACGATATCGTTCGTTTTCAATCGCATATACCTTACCTTAATTAAAAATAAATAATATTTCTCAATTTCTATCGTGGAAAATGTGGAGAGTTTAGAGAAATATTTTCAAATTAAAATTGACCACCCAATAATATTTCTAAATGACCGCTTGTTACTACATTTCTGTCAATTGAAATGCAGAAGAGTTACACCAGTCACGTGGATACTTTTAAGCGTTGCAATTTGCTGCATTGTGTTCTCTGTTTCTGCTACCTCACGTGTTACTTGGATGTTATCCAGTTTCGAAAATCAATGTTTCCGATTGTGAGCACGAAGTGTGTCGTTCCCTGCACCCTATCTAACATATAAATCGATCGGTCATAAAACGCATAACGAATAGGGCCCCTTGTAAAACATAATTCCTTGCTAAACGATCGCGATCGGAATTTTTCCAACGCTGAATCGACGTGTCATAGATCGCTAAAAAGATTAACACAACATGTTCCCGATGTGTGGCTATTCTTTAGATCTCAAAGAAACGACCGGGTAGGTGTGAAATAATGCGAAGCAATTGAAAGCTTTTTATCGATGTGATCAATTGCAACGTTAATACGAAATCTTGACACTGATTCCGCTATTATGTATTGAATTCACAGCGAGTCGAAACGTTTTATTGGACAGTCCTTGAAGTTATGTTGGTTGTGTAGTATTAACCATTGAATTTCTATCAGAATTCAAGATTACCAGGATGAGAACAATATTAACAGAACGAGACACGCGTGTGCAGTGATTTCTATTGAAGTTAATACATCTGACAAGACAGGTTAACGTCGTATAATAGATCAGTCGATAATCACTGTTTATTTTCTAATGTAGGGATAATTGTTTCGATCCTATAAATTCAACAATACTCGTAACTAAATATACGTAGCTATATATTTTAAATACCGTTAAAAAATATTTTAATGGAAAAATTATTGTACGATCATTTTCCACGTTTCTATTTATAATAATTTGGAAAGAGAAAGCGTTACGATACAACGCGTGAATTTATACAGCACGCGTTGTTGTTTTTGTCCGAGGAAGTATTAATACTTTGGTCCAATTCTTCCTTCGCGATGAAGGAGTCTGTAATAACTGCAAATATCGATCTAATGTTTCGTTTAACTGCGCCTGAAGAAAGTTGAAAGACACACAGTGGATAATATACGTGTACGTCGTTTAGTAAATGACTCGTCTATATTTCTAATGTATCGTATCGCGTACATTGCACTGACAGAATCAGCAATTCCCGCATTCAAACGCCGTGAATGACTCTCCGATCCATTACACGAATGATTATGCGATTTATTTCGCAACTTGTGACACGCGCGCAAAATAATTAGCAGCGAGTCCAACTGGGTCTATCTTAATGTGATCTTTGCAATTTTTGACCGTAAACGTGTTATTTCAATCGTGAAATAGAATTTTTTTCATAAATTATAATATATAAAATTGATAATTCCCTTATCAATTTACACCTCCATTTCATTAGAGATTCTTTAAATAAAATTATAACGAAAGATAACTATAGCAATCGAATCGTGGAAATAAATTAAAAAATTTCAATTAAATTGAAAATCGATCCGAAATTAAATTAAATTTGAATTATCGCGTTGTTTCGTTGAGAAATTAAATACAGGAGGAACTCTTTAAGCGGTAATATTTAACTTTTGGATTTATAAATTATTTTAAACGTATTCAAATTTTTTCAGCAATCAAGTTGCAAGATGGTACCTATTTATTCAACGGAAATTACAGTATTAACTTGCCCGGTAAATATCAAGGGGCTGGAGCCACTTTTATTTATCTTCGTCAAGGCCCTCAAAATTTGGAAAGTTTTTCTGCTGCTGGTCCACTGCAAGAACCGGTCGACGTTATGGTACATAATTTATTATTACAGAAAGAATGTTGTATGAAATTCGGTGCATCGTTTTTCGTATTCAAAACACACCAGCTTACGAAGTCAAAAATGATGTGTAACGAAATATTGATATTTTGCAATTAGGTTTTGTATCAAGAACCAAATCCAGGTATTGTGTATCGATATATCATTCCTGGAAATCCGAACGTCCCTACGAATTCTCATTTTGGACATAAAACAGGTAATAATAAATGTTTCATTAAGATGTAAGAATATCCTTAAAATGAAGATAATAAAACGGGTATTAATAAATATTTCATTAAGATGTAAAAATATCTTGAAACTAAAGATAATAAAACCGGTATTAATAAATATTTCAGTGAGATTGAAAAGCATCCTTAAATTAAATTTACAACTCTTCTTTCACCATTTACCGTAATATGTTAATGGTTCTAACGAGATATATGTATTAACGCTACGTAATAAATCAATCGATGATCATTGATAATTATCTAATTTAAGGATAACTGGTCCGGTCATATAAATGCAACAATAATTATAGATAAATAATTTAGTAGAAAAATTATTCTACAATAATTTTCCATACTTCAATTCAATTTGAGAAGAAAAAGTGTCACGATACAACGATCATTTTTATTACACGAGTCCGTTTCTATTGTTTAACTAATTTATATATAAAAAATTAATCATTACCAATCGTTTAATATTGTGAATATAATTTTTATTTTTAGTTTCCAACAAAAATGGCGATTCTATACTGCCGAATGTCTCACACAGAAGGTATATTTAAACGTTTGACATTATAATTAAAATTTGCTTAACGTCATCATATTTGAAGCACTACGTTAAAATGTACTGATTATTTTTTAGAATAGATAATGGTCCCACGATCATCGATGGAACGCCAACCTCGTACCTTCCAAAACGCTATAAGAAACGAAAATTCTCGTGGAAATCAAGCGGTTACACCGAATGCAGTAGATCTTGTGGAGGAGGTAACAATAATATCCACTTAACTTATGAAATACGTAAGACACATCATTTTTACATTTCACGAATGCGACACGTAATTTAAAAACCTTACTCTCAGTTCAAACTACAAATAACTTCGAATTCGAAACGATGATCGAACGTTCGCGTAATTAATCTTGCTTAGAATATGAAAAAAGTATCATTTTTTTTCTTAAATATAAAAAACGAAGGTCGTCTTCTTATTGTCGCTTCTTTTTCGCGAAAAAAGGTACCCAGATGCTGAAATACGTATGTATAAGGGAACACACGCAGGCACAGGTACCTGAGAAGAGATGCCACGCGTTGGAGAAGCCGCGAGAAATTCAATTACGGTGTAATACAACACCTTGTCCACCCAAGTAAGTATAACCTCAGTTAACATTTTTTTATTGCCGTATCATGTACACTTTATACGGTGTTTCTATCTCGTCGAATTAATAGGAAAATTAAAAAACTATGGAGAGTCGAGGAACAATACTTAACAAATGGTTTTCGTTCGTACGATAACGGTCTTGAACATTTAATTCGATTCTGGAAAATGATGTAAAAGTTCAGTTAATTCAGAAAATTAATATAAATTTAATACAATCGACACTTTCGATGTGGAGTATTCCAATGTGTGCAGGTTAAATTTATAGTATTAGCGTCCGGTAGAAATTGATTGGTTGCTCGAGGCTATCCTCCCACCACTCCTTTCTCCTATCCCCACCTATCGCTGCCCTATTCGCTCCGCCTATTATCGCGTTTATCGAACAGAAAGCGTAAATCTGATAGCGTACGCTCTCTGTCTCTGAACTAGAGAGAGGCTGGCATGTTACAAAAGAAGAAGTTGTTCTTGGTGCGATTCCAGGGCTAGCTTGTAAAACGGCAATTCCTTTCACCTTGCTTCTTCCACAACATGCTACGTCTTCGTGAACTTGTATTTTGTTTCATCGCGGCGGATAAAGTCATTAAATGAAAAAAAAAAAAAAAAAAGAAAAAATTCATCGAAAAGGATGTCTTCAGCGGCCAATTGATTTTATTCCGACTATGAACGACACTTTATACAGAACACATTTTCGCTTGCAACATAGATCGTTTCTAAATTGCACGAAACCGGTCGAACGCTTAATTGTTTTATCACTGCAATTAAAGTGCCATGTTTTTGTTTAATAGAAGTTATTACGAAAAGCGAATCTACCGATCCCATGAACACATCAAAGCATTTCACAAACGAAAGGGTTATTGAAACGAATTCTATTTCTATAAATTAATCAACATTCAAGTGATCTAATCTGCTCGTATGTAATATAAAATATATAGTTTTAGAGGTTTTAACAAGCATCAAACTTAACGTTTTCGGTTCCTACATTTAGACTGGAATCAAACAAAAATCATTCGTTATAATTGTTGTCGTGCCAAATTAATTAAAGACAAAGGAAACCAATCATGATGTATCTTACGTGGAAATAAATTGAACACAAATTGGGTAATGGTGAATACTCGTGCATTATTAACAATATTATCCCAAATATTCAAATTAAAAAGAACACCAGGTATCTACATTTGTTTACTTTCGTAGAAAATTCTGCAAAACGTTTTACTTCTCTATTCAATCCTCAAATATATTTCCGAGTATCGTTATTAATTTTCCTTTATTCAGCGGAGAAAAAGTTAACAATGCATTCCTCGGGTTAAGAAACGGGACGGTGAAAAATTTGTACGAAACAGACTTAAACAAAGCTTGATGTTTGTCGAGGCCTCTAGAATTCCATGTTCCAGGAACTAATCGCGTAAAACGTTTGATGTTTCAAAGATGGAGAGGCGGTTCTTGGAGCGAGTGTTCTGTTACTTGCGGTACCGGGGCTCGCGTCAGGGATTTAGAATGCGTGCAAGAAATAAAACCGTCGCTAATAATGAGAATAGCCGTCGGCGCCTGCATGGAACCGAAAATTCTTCCGACGACCGAGGTTTGCGAAATGCCGGCGTGCGAATATGACGCGAAAATAACGCCGACGCCATTATCGCCTCCACAATGGAACGTGGGCACATGGTCTTTGGTACTTTGTCTTCTTTATTACCTTCTACGCGCGTGTATTTCAGTCGAATGACTTTTCGAAGCAATAATTCGCGTAACCGGTAACTCGAGTGTTAAGATACTATGAATTGTGAGAAGCACTTGCCACCAAATATAGATTCAATATCATAATTCATACGGTGAAAATGGTACTTACCAGAAACGATACTGGACTTGATTGCTTCGTTCTCGTGTTCAAGTGTTCCGTGTCTTGTGGCCCGGGTAGAAGGACGAGGGTCGCGACTTGCATCTCGCAAAGTGCCTGCGATCCTGAACAGAAGCCAACCACACAGGAAACATGCGACATGGGGCCCTGTTTGAGCAAACCATTGATAGCGAACGCAGTCTCTACGAGGTTCCAGAGTCCGCAGTGGTTGTACACCGAATGGTCCGAGGGGGTAGGTCGATTTTATTTCTTATTTAACTTTAGTGCGTTTCTTGGGTCGAACGAGACCCACTATGTTTCTACAATCTCAGATTTCATGGTAAGTTTGTACAGTTTACGAATGTAGCTTTCTTTTCGAGAAATATTGAATAACGTTTAATCTATTATGGGTTCTTCGCCATTGTTTACGACCACTTGTTCTCACAATTATTGAAATCCACGTCATTGTGAAAGAAAATTCCGTTTAATTTGGTTTGAAGAGACAGAAAATTCCGTTTAATGTGGTTTGAAGAGACAGAAAATTTCGTTTAATGTGGTTTGAAGAGAAATAAAATTCTGTGCAAATAAAATTACAGTCGAAAAGAGAGATAATCAGGTTCTTCGTCATTCAGAGAAGAATTACCCGCTTTATATCGCGCAAATCATTTTTTTTATTTTTTGGTTTTATCATAGACATCACGTGTCGCAAATGTTCGATTTTATTCACTCGAAATATTGTTAACTCAACAATTTTGAGTGTACACACTGGACTATTTAACCAAATCAATGAAATTTAATTAAATTAAATTCGTAGCAAAATATTAATTCTACTTCGTTTGGATAATTCACGATATTGGGTATCCTTAATGGAGTAGTCTGTGGTTTACAATTTTTTTTTTTAAGTTTTAAACAGAGAAAATATATTCAGAAGACCACGTCTGTATGGAACATGTTTGTTATTAAAGAACTTTCTTTTTATGTTCTTCTACTACCTCCTACCCCCTAATGTAAACAATTGGTTTGAAAAAGTAGAATTGATTGCATTTAACATAATTTATACTATACTAGAAACTGATAGAAAGCAGTGAGTGGGTTTAGTTTCTATTCGGAACAATGTAACGAAAATTACAAATATACATATACAAAAAACTTTTGTAATGTTCGTCCTCGTTAAAGATTCGTTCTACCCATTTATTTAAACTTCTGTAATAATTCAAATTCATCGATCTGTGTAAGCCAAAGAATTTAATATTTTTATTACGCCGAGTTAGTATTACAATAAGTGATCGCATTTTCCTCTTCTTTAACGAGTACGACATTCTTTAATAACTTTCCAGTGCTCGGCCGAATGTGGAACTGGCGTGCAAACGAGGAAGGTCTTCTGCGAAAAGAGTCCAGATGAAGAATTTTGCGAGCAAGCGTTTCAACCTGAAACTTCAAGATCCTGTTCGAGCAACAGAACCTGCAGTGGTCAATGGTTCACAGGACCCTGGTCCGAGGTACGTTTCATTAACGTAAATAAAGAGCATATCTTATTATGAAGAGAAAAAAAAGGAACGAAATCGTTAAACCAGACCTTAAACCGAATATTATTGGTGTTTCATTGGTCGAACCGTTCAGATCGTCGATTAGTTTCTTATCTCCGAGCTTAATATTCGGAAATTAATATTAATGTAATTACTGTTACTCTAATCTTTTCTGAGCTCGTTACAGATGATTACACCGTTCAAGCTTAGCAATAAATATCGGGCACTTTCTCTTTTTCTCTCCAGTGTTCCACGGAATGCGATTCAGGAGAACAGGTTAGAGAAGTAGTCTGTGTAACGACCCTTCGCGGCGCCCTTCGCGTAGTTCTGGACATGAACTGCCCCGCGAACAAACCGGAAATGAGGAGGGCTTGCAACGGTCCGGTCTGCACGTCCACGTGGTTCATATCGGACTGGACAGAAGTAATTGAAACAAATACATTTTTACACATCGTTCGATTTGATATTAATATTCATTGAACAAGGAGCGCAGTTAAAATTTACAGTTTGCCCGAATCGTTTAAAATGATACCATGAAAATTAATTCTTGCGCAGTCTCTTCAAATGGAATTACAATATTTATAAAAAAAAAAAAAGAAACTGTTTATTACAGTTGTTTATGGAACGATTAATAGAGAATGCTAAAGTATCTTGATTCTTTCTATTTTTCGAACAATGATGCAAATTATAATGAAGGAAAATTTCTCTCTCACTGGTGCCAATAATGAACAAATATAGCAGAAAATTCTTTGAAACAGTAAATAAATATTATAGAAACGTTTTTCGCTATTTTTCTTCAAAGTTTCTTACACTGTATGTTTATTTCTAGTTTCAACAAGAAATTGACTTTTTCTTGTACTATCTGTAACACTTACGGTGCTAATTGGTATTTGCTTTGGAACGTCTTTAGTGTTCCCGATCATGCGGAAAAGGTATTCAAAAAAGAGAAGTGAGATGCTTGGACAGAGACGGCCAATCACCTGAACTACACGAACTCCATTGCAAGGAGAAGGACAAACCTGTATCTCGAAGGACTTGCAACGACTATCCTTGCAAGGAGGACGTGCACGGACCTGAAAACCATCACAGAGTCCTGCAAGTCCAGAATGATCCAGAAATTTCGAACGGTACTTTAAACGATCTTCTTGAAATATCTCAGAATCGTTGAGTTACTGTATTCACGAGTTATACGAATTATGTTGCACTTTTACTTTCAGGGCTCGAAGAAAATGCATTTTGTAAGGACAGTATATCGAACTGCAACTTAGTCTTGCAGGCACGACTCTGCACTTATCATTTTTATCAGCAACAGTGCTGCCTTTCGTGCTCTAGAGCGAAACAAGAACTGGAATGAGAATCTTTCGTAACCATTCAAGTATATTTTTAATGTAAATGTAACGTTTCGATAAATAGTTAATCTAGCGACTGAATCATCGAAAATAACCCTGAACGTTATACGTGTCGCTGTAGGTTTACTTACCCTTGCACTGCCTGATAGAATTTTTAATGTTGACTTTTGTACAGGGTGTATCAGAATTATGGATACAAACTTAACTGGCCAGTAGAGTGTGTAAAGTGGTGTAACAAAGTTTTAATAAATACACACATTCGAAGACTAATCGTATTTTAGATTGTGGTGATTTTTTTCGTGGAAGAATAGTGCATTGTAATATGAAATTTTATCTATAAAAAGTGTTCAAACCGTCATTTATTTCGATATCAAACAAAGTATAGTTTTTTTTTTACTGTTAATTGTCCATATTATTTATTCATTTTCAAGATTTTCAAAATTGTTGACAACGTACGATATATACAGCATTCTAGTCTTGCAACTTAAGAAAATACCTTTGAAACGAGTAGCCATCGAACAAGTATTTATTAAACATTTTCCATTATTTTTTACGAAGTTTGCTAACTAGTTATATTTGTAACTATAATTTCAAAGCACTATTCCTGGAAAGAAGTTACGTAGAGAAATTGTTATTTTACAAGGATTTTAAAAAGATGAGCGATTTGGTGCTTCATTTTCAACATATCCAATTGGCGTGCGCATGTTGCTTTTGTAAACGATAATATTGAATAACATATGCAACGTTTTGTAACCACTAGAAAGCGAATTATTAATCGAGTTACAATAATTGTAGAGATTAGAGGGTCAGTGAATATGCCAATTGCTGGTCATTGTGAACCGATTTGTCTGTGAAAATAATACCCTTTGGAGCTAAAGAAATGTTTCAGTCTTCAATCGGACTGCCACGTGACTTCGTGTAGAATTCAATTTCCAATGACGATTGAAAACGTCGACGAGAAATTATAGACTGACTGCGTAAATTGTAATAAGGCAATATTGGCTTATAATTTGTATTATTTTTCGTTACCCATACTTGCCATAATAAATGTTATGCTTTCTACTTATTTTGTATTTTAATTCGACCGGAATATTATTACCTCGAAATCGTGCCAACGACCAATCGAAGGGGAACATTTATAATTTCGTGGTAAGTTTAATTCGTAGAAAGAAATACGTCCAACGAATACGGAAAAATAGAATTATTATTGAACAATCCATATCAACGAAGAGACCAACGTATAACTATTTACAACGTTATCGTAAAAAATTAATCCCTATGATTATTACGTTCTAATAGAATAAATTATATGTACATACTTATCGTTTGGGATAGAAACGGCAGCGTGTGTGTTCATCGTTATTGAAAAATAATCGTTGCACCGCTAAACGAAAAGCTATCGAAGTATATCCCTCGTCTTATATGTTTACAAGTTCTATCTAACCCATTAAGACCATCCATTAAAAGAGAAAAAAAAAAAGAAACATAGAAACATTCGTCGCTTTAAAGTTTTCGTCGAGACAAGAGAGATAAAATAGCACGAGGTTCCAGTAGATAAGAGAGTTAATTTAATGTAAGTCGAGACTTAATGGATTAAAGGAACATTAATTGGCAATCGTAGAACCGATTAAAATCTATAGAGAAGATGCCCAACTATTATACTAAGATTGACGATTCAAGATCCTTATGATTAATTCAGGAGCTCTCGGTTTCGGAGCTTTCTTGAGCATTGGTTGTACTGTTTTCATGGTTTTTGTAGGCTGAGAAGAACGCCAGAGCTTTCATCAATTGATAACTCTTGCTTATCGGAATATTGCTGTCGTACAAGCCTTTCGAAGATTTGCAGTCAACGTAGAACCACCAATTGCATTTTAGGATCGTTTGATCGAACAACGTCGATTCGGGACACAGGAAGCTCTTCATAATCAATCCATCGTCTGTCAGAGCGCAGACATGAAAAACCTGTACAGACGAATGAAAAAGTATTATTTACTGAAAGTTTATCGATTGATATGTATCCATGAATAACATAAAAAAGTAACACGATTACTTTGTAAAGCGAGGAAATTTATATTTTTGTTAGTCGTAAATGTTATGACTGATAAAAGTACATTATGAAGGTATACAAACTAAAATTACTTTTAGTTTGTATTTAGCTCTGTTACTAACAACTTGTAACAACTTGACTCATACTTTTGGTAAATAATCTACACTACAAGTCACGAACCTTAATGGAGGATCTAAGTAAAAGTTGTATCTATTACTCGCTGAATAAAAATTAGAATTTCAATTCCAGAATGAAATGTTTTACAACAAACGAACAAAAATTTAACCATCCACTCCAATAAACGTTATGAATAAATCGTTAAACATCGATTGATTTTATCCAAATAAAAGTTGGTCCATTTCTAAATTATACTATTGTACACACGTGAGAAGATTGTCCCTAAACGAATAGGACTCATAACCTCAAAATCAATCTTTTCGCGCGCGTACTATACATGTTATCTTACGAAAGAATCGAAAAATGTTTAAATCAATAATTTCGACTGTACAGAAATATGTATTTCTTGCAATTTATAAGAAATGATAGTTTACCATGCATCCAAGATCCTCGTCAGCATAGAGTCCTGGAAAATGCTTTTGATCGCCGCAATAAAAGCTCGTATCCGGAAGATCTACGCGACTGGCGAAATTATCATCGAAGTTCTTATCGTAGCCCAACGGATAATATTCACGTGGTGCGTTCATTACCTTAGTAGCTCCAGAACTATATTTACTGGAAAATAAAGGAAGAATTAATCATAGTCCTTTTTACAGTTCACACTATTTGATGCTGGAAGCCATGTTCTTTCGAAAAGGTATTTCAACATTGCAACTAATATCATCATGCATTTCTGGAGATGCTAATATTAAACTGGTGTACTGATCATAAATTACAATCTTTAGTTGATCACTAAACAGAATAAAAAATTGAGAGAACGATCGACGAAATAATTAATGTCTCTATAGATAAATTTCATCGCGTGAAACCCTTTAAGATCACGTGAGTCTTCCTTTGATAATTTAGCGATAATAATCATTTGAAAGACTGTACAATGCAATGATTAGTTTATATTACTTTTTGAGAGGGGACATCGTCGTCGTCGTGCTCGTAGTCGTGCTGGTCGGTCCCTGTTGCTTTCGCAAGAGTTGTTGCTGCCTGAGCAGAATCGCTGCTTCTAAAGCTTCTAGAGTGATGTTGCTTGCTTCTGCTAGAGCTTTTAAGGACGTCTCCATTCCTTGAATCGGTGCTAGAGACGGTAGAGACGACGGTAGCGATTGTCGTTTCTCTGTTTGTTGTTGTGTGAAAGCTTGGCTAGATTCTGATGAGATTGGATGGAGAGAAAGTAAGGTCATCTCGTTCACGGAAGAAGCAGCTTCATCTCCAGGTAAAGGTAACTAAAAATTAAATACACAGTGAGAAAGATTTGAACATTTTCTAGATTATATTCGACATAATTAACACAGAGTCAACAAAATCTCAATAGCTGCAATACAATACTCAAAAATGTTTAAAAGACTACGTTGTTCTAAGTATAAGGTACATAACCCTTTGTAATAAATTCTCTTGACTGTCAAGTGAGAGACTACTTTTCAGTTCAGCTTATGTTAATTCTTGACTAGCATTAGATTCTTACACAGACATTCTTACTGATCAGTTTAACTTTTCTACAACTGACACACTTTCCAATTCCTTCGATCAAAATAAAACTAATGGTGTATTTTTCAAAAGCAGCAATACTTCAAAATTAATGGTTCAGTGTTAAAAATGACACTAGTCGTTTTATCGATCTAGATCAGACCAACAATTGAATAATCTTTAATGTATAGTATGTATTCTGTACGATTGGATTGTACCCAAGAAGTAAGTACCTAATTCTAGTTCAACAAATCGACTGAGACATATAGCACAAATCAATTTTGGTTCCTAGGTCCAAGAGAGTTTGACCAAGTGTTCAAACATTCTAACTCGAGTTTGCAGTGTTACCAAGATCATTGAAGCAGAAATATTTACCTGATTGTAGTCATCTTTAGACACTTCGTTATCGGAATCCTTCAAAACAGTAGGACTGTTGCTAATTCGATCGGTCAACTGTGCAGACGATTGAGGCATGGAGATGAACGGTGGCAATCCTCCACCCGAAGACATCGGTTTCGATGTAATTTCAGTTTCCACTATGCTTGCAGCTGGTGGGATCGCAGCAACAATGTTAGGCAGCTTTCCTGGCACTGCAGACGCAACTGCGAGCATCTGTGGCGTCTATCGAATAAGTATAGTAAGTATACAATATTGTCATATTTTTAAGAAGCAACAATCACATTTTATATAGAGGGTTCCTCGAGGAAGGCTCAAATTAAGGAGAGAAATTTTTATTTAAAACTATAGACTTGAGCAAACTTGTTGAAATATGTTCAAGAGAAGTTGAGATAATAGTGAGTACCAAAACAATCATGTTTGCTACGCTAATATTATATCGAAGGAGACTGATGTCGACGTTCATTTAAAATATCTATGTTTGGAATATATATATTATTATACTAGTCTATAGAATAAACTTTGCAAAAAATTCGTTTCAACTATGTTCACATGCAATACTTCATCGTAATGGCAATCTCAGAGATTCGAACTAAATCTCTACAAACACAATCACAAATACCTGATCTCTCTTCACTTGCATGGGGACCATTTGTTGATGTCGCTTCTGTTGCTGCACCATTTGCTGTTGCGCCATCTGTTGCTGCTTCTGTTGCTGTTGAACCTTCTGTAACTGCTGCTGCCTCATAGCTTCCTGTTGCTGCAGCCGTTGTTGCTTCAACACTTGCAACGCAAATGCCTCTTGTTGTAGCCTCTGTTGCTGCTTCTGTTTCGCTTCCTGTTGCACCAGTTGCTGTTGCTGTCTCATCACATCCTGTTGCGTTGCTGATAGGGCTGGTGCCGGTATAGTCCTCAGAACCGTAGAGTTCTGCTGAACCACTAGTTTCTGACGTTCCGGTTGCTGAGCAATCGGTCGTGCTGCACCAGGTGGCAAAGGTTTGAAAGGAGGCACCACTTGTCGAGTGTTCTGCACGTGTTGTCTGACATCGTCTCGATTGGTCGCCTTAAACAGATCATTCGTTCCTTGTTTAAAACGTTTCTCCAAATAAATATATTTTTATTACTATCATTTTTAGATAGTGAATCAATTGGCATATATTGAATCAGGGAGTGTACTTGATGTGTCTGATGTGTGCAATAGGACATGGGTTGAAGGTAACAGTCATTAGTATTTCTTAGTACTTCTTAGTTGTTCTAAACAACTGTGAAGAAAGAAGATACATTTCTCAATCGATATTTACATAGTTAATAAATATTTCTCTAAGATTTTAGTTGAGTAGAGTTAGCTAATAATTGGTCTGTATTGAACCAACTAGTAAATTTTATGTATGACAGAGCATGGATGAAGATAATACTTATTAGTATTCATATACGTATAATCTGAGTACGACAGAAAAGAAAATACTTCTCGATCGGGATTTATAATGTAAATAAGGATTTCTCTATGATTTTACTAGAGTTAGCTATGAAATGAGTATGGTTTCTAAGTAATTGAAATTGCTTCTAGATAATTACATCGTAGACATTAAACTTCATACTTGCACCTCGACCTTAACAAACACGAGGTATATAAGAAATGTTGAAACACTCTAATACATGTATCGTTATTTTCTATATTTTTATAGCCTTTCAGTGTATTGTTTGCATCATTGTGTATTCGTGCGAACGCGAACCTTGTGCTAAGTCAGGTTATTGTTACAGAAAGTTGCACGCGAAAAGAGCTATATCGACATACATGCACTAATTACCACAAGGTCGATCGTATATTCTCAAGTCTAAATCATCTACATTGAGCCACAGTAATAGAGAACAAGCTCGTTTGAACCAGTGATGGAATAATTTGTAAATAGAAACAAAAGCGTGATATCCGTTTAAACAAACGTTCTTAGGAAATGAAATGCTAACAGTACATTTAAACAGTTTTCGAAATTTATAAAATTTAACGAGCAACCGAGTTTCTTATACAAGAATATAACACAAATTTCAAATTTTGTTTTGAGAAAAAATCTCAAAAGGAACTTATATCTTATTTTCTAGAAGAATTATTTTCTCATTTGTAACAGTTTGTAAATTTTAACATATAATAGAATTCCCATTGAATTCCAATTACGTATCCAATAAAAATTCACAACTGGATGTAGCTTACAATTTCACAAGAAAAATAATCTAAAACATACAGAACACCTGCAACTAGAATAGATTTATTTAATGCCAAGAATAATGAAAGAATGGTAGAATACAGAGTGGAAGTATGAGAATCACGATGGAATATTTTCAACTGCCATAGTTGTCGTCTCCTTGTTCGTCACAGACTTTCCTTGAACTAGTTTATACAAGGCAGATTCCTGCATATCGATATCTAATAAGGACTTCTAGCTTAGTAAAAAAATGATTACAAGTTCGCTTATTCGAATTTAAAATTAAGTAGTGCATGTTCCATATTGTCACATTTACGTACAATTGATGTATCAACACTATATAATCGAATATAAAGATCGTAATTTGTTCTCATTTGGCCAAATTGGTCTTTCGGTTTTTCACAATTTAAATTTCACAATACGAAAAAAATTACCTAACACTTATCGAGTAATTTTGTCGAGTAAAAATAAAATATAATATTTATATTAAATATACAAATATTAACTTTTGCATCGTATACATCGAAAAAACATTTTATTTTTATTATTTTAAAATTCTCACCGCATTAGTAAAAGATGGCACATTGCCTCTGGTTTGCACGCTTCTTCTTTTGGTAGACTCTATATTCGTCAAAGATTGACTGAAACCCAGTTCATCGCCGACGGAGAACCCTGTAAATGATAATAATAACAATATCAATCCCAACTATATGAACTGTACGTTATATACTTATTCAGAATATTCAATATTGAATATTGATTAATAACACGTTTCTCTGTACTCATTGTCGTGTAACTCAATGCTTCTATAATACAATGGAACTGCCCAGCACAACTTTACAAAAAACTTAACAGTTATTTTTCCAAGACGAACAATACCACGCATTTACTGCATTTTTTTAACTGAATACAATAGCGAATATTTTAGCCACTGAAGTATGTTCTAGTTACTGAAATAAAATTCAGCGTGTAATATTAAACGATACGATCGTTAAAATTGATCGATGAAGACGTTTCAAACACCATATAATTCTTAAAGTATAATAAAAACTTTAATTTAGCATTAGAATCATTTGTGAATTTTTTCTTTGAACATTTATATTTCATTCTCATGAACTGACTAGTTAATCGTTGTAACGCACGGAATATTTCAAATACGATTTTCTTTCAGACAAATCCTCTTATCTAACGCACGTACTTTTATTTCGAATTATGCATACAGCGAGTGTCATTGGTCCAAGGGGGTTAGAAACCACTGTGTCAAAGGAAGAAACCTCGAAGAATGGGCCGAAGTTGAGCAATCGCGTATTGCGTAAGAATGAATACCATTTTTTCACGTCGCGCCATAAACTTGCAAATAACCGTGTGTTTTTACAGAAAGATTCTTTTGATTCCATCGACTGACTCCACATCTCTTGGATACACGTGACTAATGCAAATTACGCTTTCATCAGAGGCGTCATCTTTCACGACTGTCGGTGACATCTCCTACATTGGGACCAGGTGAAGGTAGAGAATAATAAGCCAAGTTTTTTCACACCGGATTGTTCGCAAAAACGCGATAGAAGTGGGTTAGGAAGATACTCGATGCAAACTGAAAGTCATCGCTGCGCTCACGCACGCTCCACACGATTAATTGCGATCTACGAGTCATACTCATTCACTTTCTTCATCGTTCACTGGCGCACGAGATACACCTCGCTTGATCGTATGAAACGATCTTGAATCGCTAAAGATTATTTATTTATGTGTACAAATCTCCGATTGCGCACCTGGAGAAATAGATACACCTTGAATTTATTCCCGATTTCAGGATTTCATTTAATGGCGAACGTGCAACGAATTTCGTTTTCTCGAATCTAGGTACTGTAAATACTACATGGCTACAAAATTTCCAAATTCTAAGAATTAAACAATTTCAAACAGTTTGGAATTTTTATACCGAGAAACTTGTTGCATAAAAAGCATTACTGAGATTTCTTAGTCAACAAACACAATTTATTCTTACCAAACAATAGTTTCTCGTCGTCCACGATAAACTAAAATATATTGACAAATGTATGTATATTATTTTCATAAATAAATGAAATTTTCGGATTTGTAGAGGTTATTATAGTTTCAGACAAATTTTATTCATCGACATTAGATTGTATGTATATTACATGATTTTGATTTGTGTGTATTAAGTTTAATAAACTCTAGAGATGACCATAAACAATTGAAAAAGAATATTTAATAATAATAGATTTGTATCGACCAAAAAATGTAGTAATTTTTATAATAGTTTTTCTAATGAATATAGATCTACCCTGTTTAAAACTATAAATTACTGTCTGTCCCAGAATATTTCTATACCATATGGTATTCTAAATAATCCGAACTTTACGATCACTTATACAATCATTCATCCAACCTCAGATTGATATGAGTCATGAACACAAAAAAAACCAACTAATGAATACTAAAAAAAAAGTATCAAATGGTCATTATTACTCATACCTATTAATTTATTGCAATGTGTTTACATGATAAAATAGGTCAAAGTGTTTAATAGTCCGATCCTCGTATCGTAACCAGTCGCACGCGATGACACATAAAACGTTGCCTCTTCGTTTCGTGAAATTAAGGGGCAAAATAATTAATAGATGCAAACAGTAATGGAAAGTATGTTATTGACAAATCATTTCAGAAACTATCGCTTACTCAATTTCGCTCAGTTATTTGCCGTTAAAACTCTAAAACCGATTCGAAGGATAAGAAATCTCTCGCAACGAAATATTATTCTACGGGGAAAAAATTGATCGACATTGTAAAAAAAAAAACTGGAACAACTTGGAATCCGACTGTCCTGTCTGCAATAGCAAGAAATAATGGAAAAACGAGTCCATCCACCGTGACGAAGCAAGGATATTTATCAGCAATGCTATCTTTATACACATGCTTTTCTATTAATGATCAAATGTACAGTATTCTACGGAGGGGTATGTTAAACAATTATTAAACTACTTGTTATTAGTACATACCACAGTATACTACAGTAGTAATACTACAGCGATATTTACAGTAAATTTATATTCTACAAAGTGCAAAGAGGCGATGCACGAAATTTCAAACGATATCATATGCTTGTACATGTAGTAGTTTCTTCCGAAAGAGTTATGCTCTTTCCTAAGAGGGACACGTTGCAAGCGTGATTACCATTGCAACAGCGTCGGGTTTAGTATGATCATTTCACCGGAAACGTTGCATTCGTTGGCATCGGTGTTTGTTTCGACTCACCCAGGCCGACGTAGCCTTTGACACCTCCAAGATTTCGTACTCGAAAGAGGCCGGACTTTTTGAAGGCGCAGTTTAGCGCAAAACCAAAGTCCGACTGAAACACGCATGTCCCTAGTGTCTTCCGCCACGTGCATCCTGCAACCAAACCGGAAGAAAAGAACACCATGGATCCCTGTTACGATCCAACTGATCACGTCGCGTCGATCGGAGCCGAATTTTATTTTCCATCGTAACAGAGCAACGCACACCTTCCCTTCAAATAATTGAAAATCAATTCCGAGACACTCGTTAAATTGAACAATTACTTCTCCTTGAATTTTGCAAACGATTGAACAAATTTTCCGATCCAGATAAAAAGCTTTCAGCCCTTAGATTGCACTCAAAGCAACGACGAAAATATGAATTAAACGAGATTTAAATCATTCGATCGTACAATCGTGAAGGAAAATATCGTAAAATTGAGACACGTGTGTACGAATTGATAAAATACCATCGGAGAAAGTTGGTATTTTTTCGAAACCAGATTTTTAGCATAAAAATGTCGAGTTGTACAGAAGCTATTACGATGGAAAGTTACACGTGTTCGCTATTTCGAGCTGGATCAGTTAACAGGGACTTAATTGTGGACGATTTCGACCGACGTGACACCATTCATTTCGAATCGATTAATAGACGACTTTTATGTAACTTTTTCTTGGCCGTTAATCCATGATTCCTGATCTGTGCTATTGATCCTTTCTGATCTGTGAACGTCGTGTTAGATTCGAGCAATTATGGATATTCGATTAAATGTGATGACAGTTTGACGAAATACGAATAGCTGGAACGTATTTAGTGGCGAATGAAACGTACAGTACGCGTATAAGAAGATTGCATTTTGTGTTACAGTGGGTCCTACTCGTTCAGGAGCAATCTCCTTATGCACATATAAAACGTGTGTGTATCTATCCCATAAGTGTCTGAGGAGGTAGTCCCTGAACGAATGGGACCTGTTGTTATTCCAAAGACAATCCTCTTGCTCGTGTACACAGTCTCTTTAGTTTCGATTCTCTTTGTAACTCTGGTTGGATTAATTTTCAAAAAATAGTGTTTAAAGAATTGTCCACGTTGCTATCTATTTACAAAATGAAATAGAATGAAAATGAGCACGTGCCTGGTACCGAAACCCTCGAAGTTTAGTGACATCAACGAAACATAATTTCTCTTCTGAAATTTGTTTTCTACATACGCTGTATCTCGCAGAATGTAACACCTCCGGTACGTGTGTGTTGTTTTATGCAAAAATACAACGAAAATGCAGAGAAGTTTCGTTTTCGTGAAAAAATCGAAAACTTTGTCGGGCACTCGTGCGAGTAAATACGAATGGTTGTTAACGCGTCTGTCCATTGCCTACTTATTATTACTACTTGTGTCAGTGTTTTCAAATATTGACACTGACGCGATATTATTCATTTCACCCGGTTCTAACTAGTCGGAATACAGCAAGATCGTCACAAAGCAAGTAGCATCGCGTCAATAACGCTGTTCCGAAACTCTAACATAAATAGAAATAACGAGTCATGGTCAGACATTGAGAAAGTCGTATTCGATCGTACGCGTGACCCAAAAAATCGTCCAAATTGATTTTCTCGAAAACGAAGCTTCTTGCTACAAAATTTTTTTACACATTTTCGATTTGTATTTTCGCGAAGAATCACCTCGTATCCGCTGATTCGTGTTACATTTGACGAGGCACACTGCACGAGAATTGTTTTCTGCCCGTGGATAATTACGATTATTTCAAAAGAATGTTACCGCGTAATATTTACACGAAATTGTTTGCTCATCGCGAAGGCAATCTCGTGGTAAAGTCAGTCATTAAAAATTACACATTCTGGATATTGTCTGCTGTGTTAACGGTACGTCTGGTTTCTAATGTTCTTTGTCAAAACGTTCCCCAGTGTCAAGAATAATGGAATTTTCTTATGGTAGACGAGGAATCTTCCTTTATTTGCGGTTCTCCGCAGCAACATGACAGAAAAGACCGCGCTGTAGCATCGAAGAGAGTTCAAACAAAGATTGTGTGCATACAGTCCGATGTGAGAATTACAGTACACGTACCGATGAAATGAAAAATTCACAACACGTTTTTTCGAACGAGAATCGAGCGTATTTTCTGCATGCATAAGTAATTCACAATTTTAAATATTTGGCGTTGAGAGTAAACAGTGGGTTCGAAATTGATTATCTTCTACGAGAAATAAAAACAAGTATATACGTAATTTCAGTTTCACGTTTACAATTTTATTTTACTTTTCTTTAACGCTCGTTATAATCCTCTTATAGTATGATAGTTAGTAATTGAGATTAGGTCGTAAAACAAGTGTTGCTGAAGACCGCCCATTCGCTGTGGCATAACCACTTTCTTGTTTATTTTTACGGTGAAATAAAGACATCAAATAAAATTATGTATAATTCGCTGTGGTTTATATCTTCCAAAGAGAACATGCAGTTATGCCCGAAACGTTGAGTTAATGTTTCTTACGTAATGCTTGCTTCTAATGCCAACAAATTTACCGTCTTGATACGGTAGAAGTTTCTAAATTTATTGCAAAAAAGAAAAACGGAACAAAAAATGAAAACGTATTCTTTATCATACTAATTTCTTTCACTTTACATGCATTTCCGATTTTCTAATTGGATGAAATCCCCCAAAGATCAACTTTTTGTATTAAATGTTTTTCATGTTGTTTTCTAATTGATATTTACAAAATATTTAACGAAACAGGTTAATTGATGACACAGAAAACGTTTCTAATCCTTCACTCGAGGCTTTGCAATAAAATTACTCGCTGGTGAACCGAGAAAATGTTGTATAAATTTGAAAATATAATAAAAATTAATAGCCCTATCGACAAATTTAAAAGTACCATCATCAAAGATTGAATAAAAATTATATTCAATAGACGTTTCTAAAACGGTTCTGCTCTTGGAACAGACAAATATTTCATTTTAATCGTACAAAAAAATTTCCATTTAAAACGAGAGAAGACGCGAGTTAAATTAATTCAACGTATTTATCGATGAATTGTCACTTGCTTAAACAATTAATCGGTCAATTCTACGTAAATTTAGTCCACGTTAGATTTCTACGTATTCTACCAAACATGTTCAGAGAATGTTCTAAAGTTTAAATCGATTCAACGTATTTATCGATGAATTGACACTTTAAGCAGACTTGCTTAGACAATTAATCGGTCAACTCTACGTAAATTTAGTCCACGTTAGATTTCTACGTATTCTGCCAAACATGTTCAGAAAATATTCTAAAGTTTAAATCGATTCAACGTATTTATCGATGAATTGTCACTTTAGGCAAACTTGCTCAAACAATTAATCGGTCAATTCTACAGAAATTTAGTCCACGTTAGATTTCTACGTATTCTGCCAAACATGTTCAGAGAATGTTCTAAAGTTTAAATCGATTCAACGTATTTATCGATAAATTGTCACTTTAGGCAAACTTGCTCAAACAATTAATCGGTCAACTCTACGGAAATTTAATCTACGTTAGATTTCTACGTATTCTGCCAAACATGTTCAGAGAATGTTCTAAAGTTTAAATTGATTCAACGTATCGATTCAACGACGTATTTATCGATGAATTGTCACTTTAAGCAGACTTGCTTAGACAATTAATCGGTCAACTGTACGGAAATTTAGTCCACGTTAGATTTCTACGTATTCTGCCAAACATGTTCAGAGAATGTTCTAAAGTTTATGAAAGGAACGTTTGGAATTTGTGATCGGAAAAGATTTGCCGGATCTCAGGCGTGCCATTGGGCCACAGCCTACTGACCCACTTGAAAGGTCGAGTCGATCTTTCGACCACGTCACGCGACCAACACTGGTCCCTCATGTTCCAAAATCAGTTCCTTGTTTCGTGTTCGTACCTCGCGAGGGCGGGAAAGTTACGTCATCGTGCAAATCTCATTGGGTAAGTTCAAGACACGAGCGATTACTGATAATGACTGGACTCCGGGTTTCTTTTATTCCGTTTTGTTTCAATTTTCTTGACAGTTCCCCTTCACGCTCCAAATAATAGAACGGTTGTTTTATTGCTGTACACCAGCTATGTAAATTACACAACTAAATTACGAGATGAAACGACCAACGTTCGAAACGGAATTAATCGAACGAAAGATACGAAAAACATTAATCGACTCGAGGAGCAATCTAGAAATTAAGATAAAGACAAATTTTAATTTGTTACTTTTCGAATCACCGCGGTAATGGAATTTTTATCGATAATCGCTCAGAAGATCGTAAGGAAATTTATTATTTCCTTCATTTTTCATTTATTTCATTCATTTATCGGGTATTTCTTTCTCCAAATGATAGAACGGTTGTTTTGTTGCTGTACACCAGCTATGTAAATTACACAATTAAATTACGAGATGAAACGACGAACGGGAATTAATTCAACGAACGATACGAAAAAAAATTAATCAACTCGAGGAGTAATCTAGAAACTAAGATAAAGACAAATTTTAATTTTGTACTTTTTAAATCACCACGGTAATGGAATTTTTATCGATAAGCACTTAGAAGATCGTAAGGAAATTTATTATTTCCTTCATTTTTCATTTATTTCATTCATTTATCGAGTATATTTTTCACGTTTTTGGTATATCTGATATCTTATAGACCTCTTACCTATTCAATAATCCATTTCGTACGTGTTTCGTAACTGGACGAGGAGGCGATATCCGAAAGTTGTAACACGGTGTCGAAAAATGACGAAATTTGACGAAATTTGACGAAATCTATACATAACGTCGTCGAAAAAAATGTAAAACGCCTCTTTCTATTCACAACTGTCGCGAGAACAAGTGGAACCGCTAAAAATGTAACCACGTGACGAATGGAATATTCTTTAGAAATTTTGTTGCGCGTATTCGGACACGGTGAAATTTTCGAACGAGAAAGCTTAACACAGCCTGACACGACAGAACCATGAGCTGGCCGAGTTGTCGAGGAAAAGCATTTCAGGTTTCATGATTAACTGTAACAACTCTATCTTCCGATAGTTCGACATTAACGCAAATCTATACTTTATCATTGATGAGATATTATTAGCCAATGTATGAAATCGAATAATGAGAACTTATGCATGCAAAGTTATCTAATCGGATAACTCGTTTATATACCGTCGATTCTAGGTATTGACCAATAAACTGTAAATCAAGTTTCTTCTTAATTGGTACGTATAATTAAAAAAAGAAATCGATGTCGTTGTAACGCAAGTTTGCAGGATTACACATCTTATTAAATCGTCGCATAAATAAGTTTCTTCGAGGACAATGAGGTAAAGAAATAAAAGTAGACACGATGTACATCCATTTGTTATAAATACTAGTACAAATGGACATGTCTCTTTGATATCGTACCAGAGTTTAACGAGTGCAGGTTGAATATATGAGTGACGAAAGAGCATATTGGTCGTCTTATGTTGGACGAGTTCAAATCGGGCAGTACTCTAATTGTAATGACGAAAAATGTATGTCGAGTGTACGAAGAGAACGCTATTGGTAAAAATTGGTGTTCGTGATGATTTCAAAAGTTTTAATCCGCGACTATCATCTCGAAGATGATGTGAAAGTAGAATCGTAAAATTGGATGAAGACATTTTGCAGAATATTGTGCAAGTCCCAATTGTAACTGTCAAAGATATATCTCAGGAATTGAATTGGAAAGTATGGCCCAATTGTTAGTTGAAAAATTTTACGAAGACTTGGCAATATGAACAATGATTATCAGCAATAATAAGTGATAAGTGATTCTTTTTTCTGAGACTGAAAAGTGATGTCAATTAAACGGTTACAGGAAATAAGAAGAGCTATGTGCATAGTAACGTTAAACACTGAAGATAATGTAATTATCATTGTTCATAGTGAATTCTCAGTACCGTAATTGAAACTAAAATTACAAGAGTAAATATTGCTTTGCATTTAAACAATAACCAAGAAGCTACGTTGTGAACTGTAGCACGAGCATTAGAATGTAAATATCTTGATATCTTGTGATTCATATTCTTCTATTGTTCCCTTTAAGTAATTTAATTGTAAATATTTTCCAGTGAATGTGCGTACGTAGTAATGAACGCCTCTTCGATTCTATTATACAGACTGTTTCATAACATAAAACGTAGGCGTGATTTAGGGAATGGATTCAACAGGCGAAAATAACAGAGTTTACATAACCATTGCCATACTTGACTTTGTATCCATGTTATTATCATTTTAGTGTTTCAAATTGGAGTGTTATAGTTCATTTCACTTGGATATTCACAACGAATAGCTGGTTAAGTAAGTAAAATTGTTACAATACGTAGTAACAAGTAATGTATTTAACATTTTCAATCATCTTCTTCTGATCATCTTTAGAATATTACTGTTCAATCTGAGATTAACTTTAATCATTAATCAATGAAAATATAACTAAATTCTAGAATAAATGTCAATGTTAATTAAACTATACATCTAGATTAAACTATTCCTTATAATAATATATAATTTATTACGATTTTTCTTCCTTTTATTTTACTTATCAATACTTCCATGCTGTAAACTATTTAAAGTTCTAGCAATGTATATATCCTGTCGTGGACTGCTTTATTTTAAATTAAAACACAAAACAAACCAATTACTCAACCCAACACGTAACAGAACAATTTTAATCGACCATCACAGAATACATTTAATTAGAAAATCAAACGCCAAAAAATCACACATTTCCATTTCTCCCATTTATACGAATATGTCGTGTATACTATTACGGAGAGAATCGCATGAAAAATGTTTTGCAATGGACAGAGTTAATCGCGGAGTAGAAATTTCGTTTCAGTACCACTTGCTCGGATCGTCTGAATTAGTCGTATCCTGACATTTTCGAAATCTCATCCGTAGTGACAGCTCGCGTGCACGTCGATCAACCTGTCAAAACGTGGAGCAGATGAAACGATAGCGATCTCTTATTAAAGGGAAAGAGTTTTGACAACAGTACAAAAAGAACGATTTTCCAACGTCTATCAACAAGGAAAATTAAAATAACGAATAAGAGAAGAACGTTGCTCTTTTCTCCTGGGAATATTTCATTTCGTTGAATCCACGAATATAACGGTAACAGTTTCGTAGCTCCGATTTACAAGTTCAAGAATGATATTGAGATCGGAGACGAGCTCTGATTCATTTCTAGAGAGGTGATGGAAAAAGTCGATAGAACGTTGCACAGGCTGCAACTGCAGTTTCTTATTTCGTGGAATTATTTCAACGTTGATTCGATAGATACCTTTTGTCACGTGGAATGGATCATTGTTCAAGGTACACGCCCATTCACGGATTCTAATCTGTAACGAGATCGAGGACGTTGACTTTTGCGGTACAAAGCTCAAGGATACTTTCACCGTTCATCTCGGAATTGACCCGATGTAAACGAGTCACGATGTAATTGGACAGGAGCAACGCGGGTGCCATTGACGAAGGTAAAATTCACTTTTGTTCGTTTAAAAGACCTCGTGACTAACGCGAAACGACGTAACGATGCCCGTAGAACTCGCGCAACACTTTCCCACGAACGGCCTTTACCTTTACCTTGGGAACGACACACCTTCGAGAACCTCTTCTCGTGGTAACCATTGTAAAGAATTCGCAAACAAGTGGCCAGCCAATATCTTTTCTCTGTTATCGTGGGGTACTTGTCTGGTAGATCGAAACGAACTGACAGGAAGTTTACAATTATAATTATAAATATAATTAAAATAATTTTTTATTTTTTTATACAGAACCTTCTCTTAAGCCACTTCTTCGAATCGATTTTAATAGATCGGTAATTTTTCACGAAGAAGAGAATAGAAAATTATTTTTCAAAGTAAAAGCTCGTAATTTTTTCAAATAAATCGTTCGAAGACAGTTAAGGAACTCTGGACATCGACGTCAAGTACTTTTCGTTTACGATCGGATATAATTACGATCGATTCATTTTTGAAGATTGTCTGAACTGGAACGTTGGAAAGATGGTCAGAGGTGGGTAGAAAGTAACTAGTCAGAAATGAAGCATTCACGTAGACCCGTTGCTGACCCGATTCCCCAAATAATTCAACCGTCAAAATCTTAGTGAGAAAATTATAGGAATCGAGCAATCGTCGTCCCGTAAAGTCTGTACCAGACTCCAAAATTTGTATCTTTGTTTAACGTCATTTTATCGAGTGATCGTGAATTGGACGAAAATAATTATTAAAATTTTGTTACCTAATGGATTCGGATGTCTGTTGATCTTTAGAATGCAATTTGGTATCAATATCTTTAAAGAAAATTAAAAATCTGCAGCGTTACCATTTAACTGCAACTATTCTGATCCAGTTGCTACAAGTACAATAGAATAGTTTTTACATTTAATAAAATACAAAACGATAAAGGGACAGGATCGTAGAATTTAGAGACATTGCAAAAGTAATTAAAAAATGAGAAATTAATACAAGTTGGTGAATGAATCTTGGAAGAGCACAAGTGACCATTTCAAATTAATTTTACTTCAGTTTCCATGAAAAGATCTTACGTTTCAACACAGACTTGACTTTTTCATAGTATAAAATCACACGCATTTAAAAAGATCGCGTGTCGTTAAATCATCTACGACTCTAAAAATTAATTTACACTGTATTTAATAAACGTTTTCTGTCCACTTTGACGTATGCTAACATAGATTCTACTCCCAACGGATATAATCTCCTACGACACGCCGACTTTTAATCTTTCAGAAGCAGACCGCTCATAAAAACCCACAATTCCCGCTAAACAACGTCCACTTAGTATGTCGTATTTTTACCACGCACGAAGTAATTAATACCTTAAAACCCAACGTGAAAGTTATTGTTTTAATAAACGCGGGGGAAAGTTTCACTAAGATTGCCGCCGTATTACGTGTCGTGTTCGAATTGACACGATAATAGTGAATACGTTGCATCCTGCCAATGAAAAGTCTCGTAACAGGAGCGAGAGTCTCCGTGTTCCTTCGACCTACATTTCTCTATTATATCTTCGCGTATTACACGACCTATTGCTCGAAAAGACGAAATACGTGTAATTACCATCGGACGTGCATCGAATCGGTTTCCCCTTTCTCGATCGTGCCAGTAATCGACGAGACAACGGCAATTTGCTTACTTTCGTCGGTGATCTGTTCTATTTCTTCTTCTTTTCTTCTTCTCCGATCGCGATATTTTCAGCAAATGAAAACCGATACTTTTGCACTTTCTAGTTCGCATCGATGCGTACTACCATCGACGTTACTGTTACTTTTTCGACGAGTACCCGTTCGGGACACCAGTTCGTCGTATGTCTCGCTATAAATCATTGTATACGCCTCGTTCGCTCTATCGGAATTGACGTTTTACGAGGAACGTAAAAACGTTTTCGTTAACACGTTAAACGCTTAGACAATTTTCTATGCTTAAGGATGTCCCCGATATTTATTCGAAACGTAGCGTAAAAGGTCGAGATGTTCGATAATTTGCCGATAACGCTATTTGAAAGTTCACAAGTATCACAGATCGTGTCTTGTAAGCGCTTTAGGGAATTGCTGGGAATGTGTACCTGTTATTTTATAGTATTATTAACGAGAGTAACGTTATTTGAAAGTTCACAAGTATCAGAGTTCGTGTCTTGTAAGCACTTTAGAGAATCGATGAGGATGTGTATTTGTTATTTTATAGTATTATTAACGAAAATAACGCTATTTAAAAGTTCACAAATATTAGAGTTCGTGTCTTGTAAGCACTTTATAGAATAGCTGGGAATGTGTACCTGTTATTTTATAATATTACTAACGAGAGTAACGCTATTTAAAAGTTCACAAGTATTACAGTTCGTATCTTGTAAATACTTTAGAGAATCGCTGGGAATGTGTACCTGTTATTTTATAGTATTATATATTATATATTAGTATCAGAATTCGTGTCTTGTAAGCGCTTTAGAGAATCGTTGAGAATGTGTACTCGTGATTATATAGTATTGCCAACGAGAATAACGCTCTTTAAAAGTTCACAAGTATTACAGTTCGTATCTTGTAAACACTTTAGAGAATCGCTAGGAATGTATACTTGTTACTTTATAGTATTACCAACGTGAGTAAAGCTATTTAAAAGTTCACAAGTATCAGAATTCATGTCTTGTAAGCACTTTATAGAATAGCTGGGAATGTGTACCTGTTATTTTATAGTATTACTAACGAGAGTAACGCTATTTAAAAGTTTACAAGTATTACAGTTCGTATCTTGTAAATACTTTAGAGAATCGCTGGGAATGTGTACCTGTTATTTTATAGTATTATATATTATATATTAGTATCAGAATTCGTGTCTTGTAAGCGCTTTAGAGAATCACTAGGAATGTATACTTGTTATTTTATAGTATTATCAACGTGAGTAAAGCTATTTAAAAGTTCACAAGTATCAGAATTCATGTCTTGTAAACACTTTAGAGAATCGCTGGGAATGTGTACCTGTTATTTTATAGTATTACCAACGTGAGTAAAGCTATTTAAAAGTTCACAAGTACCAGAATTCGTATCTTGTAAGCACTTTATAGAATCGCTGGGAATGTGTACCTGTTATTTTATAGTATTATTAACGAAAATAACGCTATTTAAAAGTTCACAAATATCAGAGTTCGTGTCTTGTAAGCACTTTATAGAATAGCTGGGAATGTGTACCTGTTATTTTATAGTATTATCAACGTGAGTAAAGCTATTTAAAAGTTCACAAGTACCAGAATTCGTATCTTGTAAGCGCTTTAGAGAATCGCTAGGAATGTATACTTGTTATTTTATAGTATTATCAACGTGAGTAAAGCTATTTAAAAGTTCACAAGTATCAGAATTCATGTCTTGTAAACACTTTAGAGAATCGCTGGGAATGTGTACCTGTTACTTTATAGTATTACCAACGTGAGTAAAGCTATTTAAAAGTTCACAAGTACCAGAATTCGTATCTTGTAAGCACTTTAGAGAATCGCTAGGAATGTATACTTGTTATTTTATAGTATTATCAACGTGAGTAAAGCTATTTAAAAGTTCACAAGTATCAGAATTCATGTCTTGTAAACACTTTAGAGAATCGCTGGGAATGTGTACCTGTTATTTTATAGTATTATTAACGTAAGTAACGCTATTTAAAAGATTACAAGTATCATAGTTCGAGTCTCGTAAGCGCTTTAGAAAATCGTTGTAACTTTGGAGCGTCGATTTCCATAAACCAACGTGGTGTGCAACGTGTTAAGCGTGAATCTAAACACCGTAGACGACAGAATTTGAAAGAGGTGCGAAAGAGAAATTTCTTCCCGACTTCTATACGAACTGCACTCGGTTGAAACTGACGAACGCGGTAAACGTCACTCGCTATTACGTCTAAATTGAACGAACCAGCGTCATCGAAGTAAATCGGACCGGTTCGATCCGATATAGAGTTGTAACTATTAACAAGTATATCTACACATGCAAAATGAATTCGTAATCTCACACACGGTTAAACGTGTTTCGAATACCAGTTATTTTCTAACTTATTTACATATGTATGTACATCCCTGAGTGTCTAGAGTTTAACGTACATTTCGTTAGGTACTGTACAATATGAAACGTGAACGAGGAGATTGTTAAATAAATAATGAAAATTTATGAATTCGAAAAGAGTGAAACGAGCGTGTTTTATCGCGTTTTGGTTTCCCATACCGTTTTCAGATTTTTGAAAAACTGAGGAGGAACAAAAAATTATAGTTCACCGTAAGTTCGATTTATGTGTTAGTATTACGAGTTGAATGTATACGATACTACCATACTTTGTTTCTTTCATTTTTATTTAAAATCTAGGGTGGACGTAATAAAGTACACTTGTTTAATACCGAAACTGGCTGACCATTTTGAAAAGTGTTAAATTTTGTTAAAACTTTCAACGAAGTCGGAACCTTCGATAATCTGAATTTCTATAAAACGTTCCGTGAAACAATAGTGTACCCCTGTAATATCGCGATGTAACGTACAACGAGTTTGGTCACGCTTAGGTCGCCGCGAAGAAAACCGTAAAATTATCGAAAATTACTTTTACCGACCCGCGAAGGAGCATGAAACTTGTAGGCTCACGTTCAGCTTGTAACCTCATCCTGTAGAATTTAATATGCAATATCGTATTTACAAAGTACCCTGCACTGTTGTCGGAAGATTTCAGCGTTCACCCTGTATAATAGCTGGGCCATTAGCACCGCAGGAAAGACAGACGGTAATTATTTGAAGATAAGTTCGGTAAATAGTAAGATCGAGCGTTAGGGTAGTTTGAGTGGTAAGATCGAGTAAACAGTGCAGTCGGTCAAGACAAGTCAGGGGATCGATAGCACAGAATATGATATGCTTTGATACAAAGCGTAAATGATGGAAAAAGGCCCAGAAACCTGCGAGTTACCCAAGAAGATTATTATAAATACTCTAGAAACCAGTTTCCAATAACTTAATTAGATGTAACGGCTAGCAGAGCAACGAAGCGAGTAGCAACCGGCGAAACGAAATTAATTTTCCTTTCGCTCATTTTATCGAATCCTCGTATTGAAAACTGGTGATTAAATACCGAGAGGACGCTTAAATAAATAACGCGGCGTCGTGGTCTACGTACAAGCCTCCATCGTAAACAAATTTCGATTTCGTAAATTAGAATCGTTTCTTGTTATTCCTCCGGGTTCTTTGTACGGTGAACAATGGAATTTATTCCGCGACGAAACGTTACGTAACGCGTCGCAAATTCGATCGTTCAAAAACCGTTTAGATCGAGGCTTGTCGTCGACACTTCGATATCCGTGTACCAATAATGAAACATAATTTCGCAAGTGGTCGAAGACCCGTAAAGATCGGCTCGCGAATAACGAAGTGTTGGCTACGCGTTCGGCAGCTTCTAGTTCAAACGTGTATTCTATGCATCGCGAAGCTAGTCGAGCCAGAAACCTTCTTCAATTACAGAGTTCACGATCCTTTGTGACAATTGCGCAGCAAAATTGTATCCACACTTTCACCCTCGTTTCGCGAGTTCGATTTCGGGTTCCGCGTGTAAAATCGTTATGAAACGTTATGGGAATGCGAGCTGTGTTTAATTTTTCCCGCGTAATATCAAAAATTAAATATAACATAACGTGAATATAATTCTTTCTGTGAGGTATCGAAAATTGAATGTAATTTAGTTTGAATATAATTCTTCCCGCGCAATATCGAAAATTGAGTAGAATTTAAAATCGTTAAGAAACGATGCGAGAATACGAGTAATGTTTGTTTAATTTTTCCCGCGTAATATCGAAAATGAAATACAATTTAATTTGAATGTAATTCTTCCCGCGTGGTATCGAAAATTGAATATAATTTAATTTGAAAATAATTCTTCCCACGTTGTATAGAAAATTGAATAGAATTTAATTTAAATATCATTTTTCTTGCGCAATATCGAAAATTGAATACAATTTAAAATCGTTACGAAACGCTGTGAGAATGCGAGCAATGTTTAATTTTTCCCGCGTAATATAAAAAATGAAATACTATTTAACTTGAATGTCATTTTTCCCGCGTAGTATCGAAAATTGAATACAATTTAAATCAAATATAATTTTTCCAGCGTGGTATCGAAAATTGAATACAATTTAAATCAAATATAATTTTTCCCGCGTGATATCGAAAATTGAATACAATTTAATTCGAACATAATTCATCCTGCGTGATGTCGAATGAATAAATCGTGTCTTCGCGGTTGATCGTCCGATTAACTTCTAAGCGAACAATCCCACCGTTTATGGTCGAGCATCGCGGAACACATCGAGTCTAGAAGCTGCGTTTGAACGAAGTTAATACTTATCGTACGTACCGACAACCACGAAAAGGAACAAGGTCGTAGCGATCTTCATACTCGTCGATCCAGTTTTGATAATCGCGCAAGGAGCTTAGAAAGTCGACGGTCCTCGCGTCACGTTCCCCTGGAGGATGTTTCCTTTTCGTCGGGATTCTTTGTTTCCGTTTGGAACGACCACGGTTTCGTTCGACGCAAGAAAAATCGTCTCGTCTGAGATATTGTCTTTCACAAGTAATCGGAAGAGTCAGCTGCGAAAACGTCCTTACGTCTCGCTGGCGAACGTGATACTTGACGATCGGGAGATAAAAAGGTGCGACAGGTTACTCGTTCCCGTGAACACTAATACTGCACGAATATGTTCCTCGAAGGCGAACACGCGGGGCACTTTCAGACCCCATCTGGTTTCCAGGGACGGCTGAAACTTGGCTCCACTTTCCAGATCCCCCTCTCTTCGCGCCCAAGTCTAGCGAACGTCTTATTACTTTACGTTATATAGACGTCTGTTATGTATACTCTATTACGTGCGAAAGACTGGTACTCATATTTTATACACGCGGTTTCGCGTACCCTGTGGAATATATTCGTGAATAAATTACCGACACTTGCACAACGCTTGGTCGAGAAATTAACAAACAATTTACCGGGCGACGGATAAACGTTTCGTTGATTTTTGCGTAACGATGCTAGGTTCTTTTTTAATTATTCCACAGTGGTACTTGGAACGATTTTACGCGAAGAGTGTTTTGTATTCGATATTTGGAAGTAACGTCGATCAACTGTTACTTCTGGTCGAATTTACAGTTACGCGATACGCTCTATCGAATTAATGACTTCTGGAATGAAAGTTCATGAAAAGAAGAAGTCCGAGTGCGGTGCCATTCTTCGGCGAGAAACGTGAGACGGTCCTGTCCAACCCCACCAGGCTACAAGAAGAACGGCCTGTTCACGGCACAGGTCTGATACGTGCACGTCGAAGCAGCTATGAGTAAAATCCTGTCGAGGTGTCGGTGACCCACTCGGACGAAACGATAACGGGATTGTCGTGCGTTCATTCAGAGTCGAGCGAATTGATCGGCCCGCAAGGAGGATCGACTGGTTTTTTCAAGTAGGTCTTTAAACGATACGATACACGACATTTATTATTCCCCCCTAACTTGCTTCTTTGTGAGTGACAGCGGGACAACTCCGGCAATTGGAAGAAGAATTTTGGCGCGAGGTAAAAAAATCAATTTTACCTATGATTCTTTGTTGCCAATCTTGGAAAAAGGAATTCGGATCCGAGTGAAGCGTAAAGGTAAAGGTACTCGACATGTTTGTTAAACGACATTTGATATTCAAAGGAGTCAACGAAATTAGGTTTCTAGACTCTGACAATATCTTGTGTCGATAAAAGGAACTTTTGATATAAATAAAATCCATTCGAAAATAGATTTTTCATGTTGAATTTCCCTGCCCATGATGGATCAAAATTGAACAAAGTTATTACGCGTGTTTATAATTTTTACCAATAGTCCAAGTTCCGGGCATGAAACCAGTGACGTAAGAGTGCATTCCGTTGCACCGATTTTACAGTGAAATCGGTGCCTTTTACTTCGCATAGGTGCGTCGAGAAGCTCAATGTTTCTATTCTTGATTTCTTCAAATTGCGGGTGTCGTTTCAATAATAATATTTTGCGCTTTAAAAAATATGCAGAGCTTCTAAGAGTGCGTGTAATTGAATATAGCCACTTTCATTTAAACGGATGGTTCGGTTCTAGAAGCTACTATTATGCACTTGACCATGCGAATACGAAGACTAGGTCAAGGTTTAATGGCTGCGTTTCTAAGCATTTACTTTTAATTCTCATCCATCTCCGTGCCTTTGAATAAAAGTATATTTGTAAGTTGTTCATTTAGGTAACTGTATTTTTTCTCGATTTATTGTAATTGACTAATTTTGATCTCTAATTTTCGCGACTGTAATGATCGATTCGAAACATTGACACGAGAGTGTGGTACTAAGTACTTGACAACGTTTGAAAAATCTTTTCGACGACATTTTGTTTGCTTTTAAGTTTGATAAAGTGCATTCGATTGATATTTAAGTGCAAACACCATTATTAGATACATATAATTTGTTATTTTAGTAACTATTTGAAAATAATGTGAACATTATGAAAAAGAAAATTGGAAAATTTAATTCATAAAATTCACACATCATCGACACAAATTCTTACATTATCTTTTGTAAATTTTGGGAAATGTTTTTTAATGCGTTAATAACGTGTAGAAGAATAAATTGATCCTGTTTCGTGTAAAATGTCTAAATGAAGAAAGTCGAAAAATGGTAAGTAAAAGTGATAAATAATTTTTATTTCACAAAGTAATTATAAATAAAGTTATCTTATAATTAATACATATTCTTTATCAATTACAGTAGAATTTGTATTTTTTCACGTGTTATCGTATATCCTGTAAAATACGATACATGTATTAAAGTATAATCCGCTTAAAAAGGAGAATAGAATTCTAATTTGCATATCAATTTCACTATTTATTAGAATTACTGACTGAATCATTGACACACTTTGAAGGCAGTCAAACTCTATAAGATGACTTTTTCGATAATATTAATGCAAGTTTCTCTTTATAACGTTGTACTTTTTGTACCAAATTTATTGCTACGATAGATTTCACACATACAAGATTATTTATTGGTAGTATTTTACTGTTCTACTACACATTCTTATTGTTTCATTCTCTGCTGTGTCATAAATTTAAATTATTTTCAGAACATTTATTTAGTTTAAAACTAAATTTAAATTATTTTCAGAACATATCTACAATCTTTGTTCCTTCGTGTTTAATTCCTTTTTTTAGTGCAATATATCTACTGCTTCTTTTATTAATTCTGTTATATCTAAGGTAAACCTGTAACGTTTCTATTGATTCTATTTAATATATAATAACCAATGTTTTATTGATTTAGAAACTGATTTCATTATAAAATTCAATAATTGTTTTTATTTGTTATTTACGTGTAATATTTGTTAATAGTTGTCTAACTAAAAAATAAATTTATGAAAATAAAATGAAATTAATAACAGTAATATGAAATTTTAATGAAAGTTGTATGTATATTCTGTATAAAATATTGTAAAAAAAGTTAAAATAATATTTCTTGCATACTGTTGGTAACGGTTCAGTCGCCTGTATTCCTGTAGGTAATACAGTTAAAATTTTGTCACACCCACCATTATCATAAGATCAATGAACAGAATTTTTTTCTGAATATTTATTTATGAAAATATTTCATATAAATTTTACATTTTTTTTTAGTTAAATCAATAAATTTACTTTCTGTTATATTGAAGTATTTGACCTTTGTCTTCATCTAAAACCTCATTCGTTGTCACTTATTATTCTGTGCAAAGCTGTATAATATACTTTCGCATATTAATTTTCAGAAATAAATTTCTTTTAGAAGTATTAGTATCAAATTTATATAAATGTAATAAAATTCAAAACATAGTATAAATTATGTGTATTTGCCGTTTATATATTTTTTAAAATATTGATTTATGAATAACACTTTTCCTGTTTTTAGTGATCTTTCCATAGACTTTTTTAATTTGGCAATTGCATTAAAAACTTGTCACTCTAGATTTTATACAACTTAACAGCACATTAAGATGTGCTAGCGTTGTTTAAAGTTCTTATTCCAAGCCAGTATACATTTCTACAAATAACAATAAATGCAATAATATATTAGACATTATTATAAGAATATAACAAGTTATATATAAAGTTTACATTACCTTCTACTTTTATAATTGCAATTTTTTTATCTGCTAATGTTAAATTGTGCTTTGTTCTCTCAACTACTATCTTTAGTAGTTGAGCACCTTTAAATGCTGTTACTGCTTTCTCTTTTATTTCTTTTTGTTCTAGTGACTCCCTTCTACAACACTGTACGCAAACTTTCTGGTTCGCTTAGTGAGTGTAAGCCTCTTCAATCCATAGTGACATTGCATGAAAAAGCATTCTCTTATTGCTTCCATGTCATTTGCAGTTTACACATAATTCCCAGTTCATCCTCTAGATATTTTCTTCCATCACATTGTTTAACCATCATTTAAACACTGTATACATTGTTCGTGCAAATCTTTTATCATCCTTTTTCCACATGGTACACTGGTTTTACCTTTAAATCACATATAATATTAATCAATGTTTGAGAATTAACTTTAGGATGTTTAACAAGAAACATGTTTCTAAATGGGCTTAGAAGAATGAAGAGTATCAACACAGAAGGCATTAAGGAATTAACTCTGGAAAGAGGTTAGGTACAAAATTTCAAATGGTTTAATCGTACTTACCTTGTTCTCTTTTACCTTAGCTTCTGTCAACACGACTTTCACGTTGTCATTGACTTGGTCGCTCGTTATCATATTTACAGAATGTAAATAAATGTGGAAAGTTCTAGTCAAGCATTGCAAGTATCAATGATGGAACACTGCTATAAGAGAGAGTTACTGCCATATCCTTCAGAAATGAACTTGATAATGTCGATAATAATGGAACAATCTCGTGTAATTAATTTGATTATCGCCAAGGAAGCAAATATGCCAATAATTACAAAGAACCATTAGTGAAACATATTTTGTAAATTATCGGCTGTGTTCATCTACGTTCAACCTAATAATAATAAACTCATTTTCTTTATAGTTGGTCCCTTCAAAGTCGAACCAATAGCAGGTAACAGATACTTGAAATCTTGATCTCTAACGGTAAAAAGGAAGAAAACAAAAAGAGTGAAAGGAATAGGTAAAAATAAATTCTAGTTGGGCCGGTTTTATCTGTGCTCAAACCTTAGAAAAGTTCAATTTATGTACATATATATTTTCTTGATTCTATCGATATCGATCAATTTCAATTTGAAATGCAACGTCGACTACTACAAAGTTAATCAATACTTTTGGATTTTAATTTAGTCATTATTGTGTTCGCAGGTAAATTCATCAACTTGAATTCTAATTTTATCACAAGCAGTTTTATCGACACCAAAAATTTTTAGCATATTATCACTCGTTCTAATCAGATTTGGGGTGAACTTGGGGCAAAGTGATATGAATATTTCATTGAGAGAAGAAAGAAACAAGTTGCTTTTCCCAGAAGTAAATAATTCGAATTGATTACGATATTCGTGTAACCGTGAAGAACGTAACGATATTGTACAATGATGCAAGCACTACTGGATGTTTATTTTTGGAACTCATCGATATCGTGTATACAGTCACAAACAGAAGTAGGACCAAACAGTCGACTATTTAATTGTTCTTTTCAAGGGCCAACTTTCTCCAAGTAATTAAACGCTTAGTTTCTTTTTTACGTCAAAATATCAAAAGATACGATTCGATTTTCGATTTTAAAACAAAACCTTAGTACTTATGAGACGCTGAAGTTCTGTATCCAGCTGCTGTACTTTGAGATAAAGCTAAGATGGATGCCTTTTAAAGTGACCAATTGCAATACCTTTAACCTATTTATGGTCTCCATTGATGACAAAGATGGTATTATCCCTTAGTACAGCATCTGAAACACTATTGTTAATCTCTTACGGTCTTTCAGAAGGGGAATCATATTGAAGCCTAGAAGACCAATTCTTGTATGTAGCAATAACCTTTAAAATTATATGAACACTTACAGTATTCGAGCCAATAACAACACGCAAACACATACTTACGAAAATGCGTTACTTCCATTTTGAATCCTATAAAGAGTGTAATTTATTGCTGATATTAAAATTCAAACGAGACGTTAATGACACAAATGCGAATAGAATTATTTAGTTTTATACTTTAGACGAAAACGAATCGAAATAGAATCAGTGGACCTTTTCCAAGAAACAATTCAAAACGTATCGACAACTAACAAGGGTTTTGCGATGGACTGAATAATTGACGTTCAAAATACCTTTATAATAAAATAAAATTTAATGACAGTTAACCAATATTGATAGGACATTTACAATTTTTTAAAGTCCCTCTTGTCGTATTTTTTTTTTATATTTATGTAACTTTTGTACTCTCTTCGATAGAGTATTATCTTGTTACAACGAATAAAACTAAATAACAAATATTAATAGTCAACATTGTATTAATATTACAAAAAAACTTTATGTCGAATGGCAACTTCTGTGTTTCTTGATATTTTTTCAGGAATATCCTTCTCGTAATAACTCATTTTATTCGAACGAAAAGATTATAAAAGTAAAGTAATTACTAGTTTCTTGGTAATACTCATCAGAGGATACATCTATCGTAAACTATGATCTCGGATATAAGCCTGAAATTTATTTGGCACGTACTCGTTGAAGTATTTTAGTTTAGGGGTGTGTAATAATCTACCATCTTTCCCTGAAAGTTCAAAGGTCACCGCTATTAAGTGCTTATCACTCTGAATTTTACTGGAAATTTCTATCCTTCGATGTTAATATTCTGTTCTTCAATTTTTCCTCAGAAAATAATAATCCAATTGCATTTCAGTTATTTTTGGTTTCAATAAAAGTATATTTAAAAATGTTTTAATTGCAAAAAAATTCCAGATTAAACACTTGAAGTTTCATTTATTTCGATTATTTGAACTTCGATCTAGTTTTAATTGCTTATAATTACTGTGTAATCGGTAACATTAAAAATCGTCCAGCCTGCATTTGCTTGTGCATTGGTATCTATAAAAAAAAAACTTAAAATGCATTTTTATAAATATTTTTATTAACATTCATAAACAGAACATTATTATAGAAATTTTCCAACCTAATTGCAAAACAAATATTACCTTATTATATTGTAGGATTTTTTTGATCCTTTTTATGTCATTAAATCTATTGTTAATCAGTTTGATTAAATTTTTAGTGTATTCCCTGAATACCTGTATCTATTCAGAAAGTAACACTTCCTTAGATTGCGCTTCATTGACATTTATTTAAATTTGCATTTCAATTATTTGAATACAATTTCTGTATTTTCACGTTAATATTTTCTTTAATCACGATGATTAAAAATTAAAATTCACAGTTCAAATTTCTCCATTCAAGATTGAGCCGTTTTCAATTTGATCAAGAACGTCTGAAACGTCGATTGCAATGAAAATTAAAGTAACTCGACGACAACGAGAAATACTCCGTTAATAATAAACTACAGATATTTCATTTCAGATCTTCGCATACATTAATTCTTCATTCAAATCATTTACAAAAGTTTGTCTCGCTCTTTGCATTTACGTGTCGCAAAAGGCTCGTATCTACGTGTTGTATTTTATGAACATAAATCGAAGGACAAACATGACGACACAATTTCCAATGCGAGTCCCTGTGCTTCGACTATTATTTTGAACGGTGCTTAAGCACCTATCGAAAAGCTTCAGATATCGCTACGTCTTATTCCCAGCACGTATCGCAAGTAGCATTGCTCGTTATGCGAAAATGGCGTCCATCGGTCTCGCTTTATTTAAATGGATTTCCTCATTAATTTCCGTATTACCCATTGTATGTTTATAGCTAGCCATCTAAAGATAAACCTTCATTATAATCACCGCATTCTTCAGTCGTATGAATGCAGATAACATACGTTTTGTATTCGCGAGATATGTTCTCCGGCGATCGATGCACTTTAAAAATAGTATCCAACGATTCGTGGCTACCAATTTGGGCTTTTCATCAATGCTCTCCGCCCGATACAATCGTCCAAATTACGGAAATGCTTGTCGTGTATCAGCAGGACGCCACGCGCCCGCAATTATTACGTCAATTGATTCTACGAATTCCGCGGGACCGTTTCTAGAAAATGAAAAGAAAAAGAAAAATGGTAGACTTATTGGTACCCTTCGACGATAAATCGTAATCGTTCCTCGAATTGTTCTCGTTGTTCTTTTCATTTTTTATCCTTTTTCAGGACACCGGTTATTGTGTCGTGGGCAAGTTAATGTTATTTAACTTGCGCAACGGTGAGTTAACAACGCGAGGAGTTTCGTTTTCTCGGACGAACATGTGATTTTCCGAGAAGTTGTTTGCATTAGCAGTCGCCATCTTGTGTTCCCGGGACCCGTGAAATTGCGTTAGACGTGCGCGCGTACACAACACGTTCGTGACAATTTTGAGAATCGATTCATAACGTCCTTCGTACGATATAAATAACGCTACGTTTCGGTCTTACCGGCAAAGAATAGGGTGGAAATTGTACCTCCCGCGTGAAAACAGAAATCGCGGCGGATGATTCGAAGGAAATTATAGTTCAGAGGATTTCTCGTCGGGTGAAATCTTGGTAATTTCCCACGTGAACTGAAATCGATCCTCGATGGTGGTTGTACACACCGAGGGGGTTCGTTTTAATGATTTCACGTGGTCAATTTAATCGCTGCGATTGCTCCGAGTAACATTCGAGCCAGTTTCTAAGAGCGCGCGATCGCGATTCGCGGCTGCCGGCGTTCCTCGTTGATACTGCGAGAAAGAAGAAGCTCCTCGTTAACGATTGTAACACTAGCTCCTCTGTTCGATATTTAATTAACCCTGGCTCGTTACCGAGAAATCGGAACGTTCGTCGTTGAGCGGCGAGCGGTTATTTTTTTTTTTGAAGGAAAATCTTTTTTTTCCAGAAACGAATGAAAACTCGCGTTAACGGAACACGGAATGAATGGTGAACATTGTGTCGATTTTGAATCGTGTGAAATGCAATTTCCACGTTCGTCGTGCGGCGAACACGGCACGTGACTTCGCAGTGACTTCGAAACGTTCTTTTTTTCGTGTGATAGCAGTGTTCCGAGAAATCAGTATTTATCGTACACACACGACCGAAATATTTATCCCGGATAAAGTTTTGTGTGCGGCAGCACGTAATAAATTGGATAAAATAGACATTAATTACCGGTCGTCTCGCGGGCACATAATAGTTCGTTCACCTCGAGACAATTCAGTGAACACGTGGCGACCTCTATGCAGCGACACAAATTGCATACGACCTGCTTTCTATCGATACTTCTTTTTTTTTTCTTCTCTTCGACGCTTTTCTCCGTTTTCGAGTACCGTGGGGCTCACTCGCGCCCACGTAATTGCGAACATTGCAAGGATTTGGTACGGTAATGACGAACACGTTGAGTAAACAGGAAAGAAAATTTCTATATCGAGCGAAACGAAAGTATTAATTGTAAGTCTTGTGTAAGGGCAACCAACGAATTGTACCGTTTTAACCCTCTATGATTAATTATTTTTAGCATATGAATGATTGTATATAGTAGGACATTTGTAAGTATCGACAAGAGGATGTAGATAATGATACAAACCGCATGGATACTAGCGCGAGAAATTGTAACTAATAGCTGTTATAAACAGATCTCTATGCTCGTATTGTGACTTTCAAATCACAGTGGCGTAAAAAGAAACGAAATCATATATTTTCAGACTTGAAAAATATAGATACGCGGGCCTGTCACCTTACAGTCGCATCAGATTGTAGAAGGTTAACGTGATTCTTATAATAATAATAATAATAATGAAAACGTCATTATATCGCGTAAAAAGGAAATGTGCGTGCACAGTGGTGTAAAAGGAGAGCGTCAATTGCGCTATTATTAAGTCCATCCCTCGATTACAGAAGTACTCTTTGCTACTCGGTTAAATTAGTAATTACGAACATCGTTTTTCCATTTCTCGTAATTGGATGCATCGACGCGAAATGTAATTTTTATGGAACTGTACAGGTAAGTAGTTGAATCGTAGAAACCTACTTTTGGTGACAATTTGCGTTCACCGTGTCACCGTCATCTCTGGATTCGTTCCAAATCTTGACTAATCGGTGCAAAGTTCGTTGCCACGCTTGACTAGGATCCCTGTTAGTATACTGTGTCCTGCATCCTTGAGAGGACTGTGTTTACTTAACACACGCGACGAACCTTTATCGGGTCGTGCTTGAAATTATTTATCAATGCGAATGGCGAATGTGCCGCCTTGTATACGAAAAATATATGTACGTTGCATTATTTATAACTATCTGCATAGCGACGAAATCCTACCTCGTTTAACGTTAAGCTCGCGTTCCCGCGTGTGTAAATTATTCGCAATCGTGTAACCTTACCGAGCGAAGCGAAATTAATTTTTACATTCAATGTATGAGTTCTCAGTTTTAACGGCATGTTCGTTTATTATGATATAAATGATAATCACGATCGTGCATCTTTTATAAGATCGCTTAAAGTGCACGCTTCGACCAACGCTAGAGAACCAAGCGTTTTGTTATTAATTAGAAATGATCATTTGTACTGTACCGTTTTTCATTTCGGTTAAAAGTTTTCTCTCTAAAATTCGTAGCCATAAATATTCAATGCGATGTAATTTCTTTTCTTTGTATGCTAATTGTACGCTATATTCAGTTTATCAATGTACCTACGAGGACATGTTTCTTTCATAACAAATAGTAAAAAGATATTTTATTCCAGATGTAATATCTTGGCTTTGAATATAAATTTTGTACGAAAATTTCAATTGTACAGATGTATACGTGTACGAAACACGTTAATAATCGTCAAAGTGTAAGTAGTTAATAATTGTCAAAGTTTAAGTAATTTTTTCAAACTCGAACCACATGATTTCAAATGCTCTGTACCTTTCCTTCTAATACAAAAAAATCATTCTCAAATTTATCCACTCTTTACACGAATTTCTTTTTTATTTATTTTCTTCTCTAATTCCATAATTTTCTCTACAAATTTGACATTTGAACAACAGTCAATCAAACGTAAATTAACGTTACGTTCGTGCGCAATAATTTTACACTCGAATCAATCTCGTATTACATTTCATCGAACGTATATTCATAAACTGTAACACGTTGCTCGCATTGCGTAATTATTTTTACAAACCCACTGTTTGTAAAAACAAATTCTCGTAAGTAAACAAAGCGAGATTGTTCTTTTTTTTTTCTCTACACGAAATCGGATGGAGATAATTTGCGTCAATGTTATTCCGATGAAAATTCACACGGACGGGAACCGATAAATTCATTTGCAAGTGTCCCAGAAATATGGCGCCAAAGAGACGCTGACTTCAAAATCCGGCGCAGGCGCAGTGACGGAGGATGCTCCGACTATAAACAAAACTGGAAGCGACCGCGTGGTTTGGATCAGTGTGGCGACGACTCTCGCGGTCAAAGGAGTCAACGGAGGCCCCCTTTTCCTTTCCATCGTATCTTCAGCCTCGATCGGACGATTCGCAGGTTCGCAACGTTAATTCTCCGACGATATTTTTCAACGAGAAGAACGTGTCGAGTTATCGACAAGAACGGCGATCCCGATTGGAGGACGTTGATCGAGGTTCGCACGGAATTGAAAAGAACGCTTCCGTCAACAGTCGATCGAGCCAGTCAGCTGAAAAGTTATACAAATAAAATATCATTCGAACGCGAACAAATTCGTGAATATTCTCTCCTCACGGTCCAAGAAAAGAAATGGTCGTTAGTGTTTCGATATACGATCCCCGGATGGATTCATGAAGTGCAGTTCTATCGTTACGATTCTTCACTGAAAATTACCTTCGATCGTATTTTCGATACTTGGAGCTCGCAAAACGAAGAGCAATCAGTTCTTAGCAACAGGTTTTGTAGAAATTCGTTACGTTACCTAACAATTCCGATCGATAGAGACAAGTTGTTTCATCGCGCCAGCTGTGCTCTGCTGTGCATGCAAGTCGACTCGAATAAGGGCCTGGGGACTGCAGGTAGTCTCACAAAAGGGTCCAGCCCCAACGTTGTCACATTTCCCGAGAAAGTCGAGCATCCGGCGCGCAGGGACGGGTGTTGCAACACCGCATACGAAGTTTAACGAGAACCATGCGATAATAGAGTACCAAAGGTACACGATAACTGCAGCGATACCACCGCCGAAAATCGAACAAAGAACGACACTTCGAGAAACAGTAAAATGCTCTAACTGAATGTTCCGTGGCTCTCGGTAGCGTGTATTTGCACAAAGGAGAGTACAAGATAAAGGAACGGAGAGAATTTACAATTGCCTAAGATCAACGATATCGGCTCCGTACGAGGGTGAACGAACCTAATAAATAATGAGGTCTCTGAATCGTTGCATCGTCGATTACGCTTTCCAGACTTCCGCGTGAGATAGTACTACGAAGCTGGATAGAAAATCGGTGGGGTTCAGAAAATACTGGCGGGAACATCGATCGGTTTAACGTTTCTTGGCCCTTGTTGCGAGAGTAACGTCGAAAATGTCGCTCACCACGATGGACGAGTGGAACGAGACCTTGTCAATGATTGGATTGAACTCGACCACGATGCTACCTAACGTTGTTTTGAACCCGACGAAGAGACACGTGACTTTCGTTTCTCAGGTGGTGCTCACCCTTGTGTACATAACCGGTGTAATCGGCAACGTGTCGGCTCTAGTCATTCTCTTTCATCGGGACAAGGTAATCCTAGCTCTCAGAGAAATTAATAAGATAAATACTACGAACACTCGCGGGGGAATTTAAGTGTTGGTAACCAATATCGATATTTACCTTCTCTAACGAAGTTTGAACAATCACTTTGTAAGAGGGACAAAAACGCTGTGAATTTCCAACACGAGGATTGAATACGCGTTGAAGTATTATTAAAAGTAGTAGCGGTGATTGCGTTTTCTTGCATATACTATATTCTGGGTGTTCAGAGAAGGTGAAATATCGATGAAGAGCGCAACGTAGACAATTTTCGTGCATCATTGATAGTTTGAACGATGGAGATTCTTTTGAAAGAAAATGTCAAATTGAAATGCAACAACGAAAGTGTAACAGTTTTACAATAGTTTTATAATATCTCCGGAAATATTATTCCTGCATCTAAATTCGCACAAATTAAAATCACCGATCGTAATTCTTCCGACGACTTGGAGAAATAACCTTTTTATTTTTAATACTCGATAAACGCATTTATTAACTTTTAGTCTTACGCGTTGAAAAAATCTTACTCCGATGCACAAACAATAAGATATACTTATCAATTGGATAATTAAGCAAAAAACAATTATTTCTCTTGTCCTCGTGATCAACATTAAGCAAGTCTGAATCTAGTTTCAAAATTTGCAATAATTATGTGGATAGGTACGTTTCAATATGCATAGTAATACGAGACTTAAATGTACCCCAATTAACAATCTTGGAATAAATTTTGGTTAGATTTCTGTGACACGAAGATACTTTACCAATGAAGGAAACTGACGTGAAGTTATAATTCACTATTCATAATTGTAAATATTACATTCGACAATTGAACGCATAGAATAATTGTGTACAACGAAAACAAAGATTGGAAGCTATGAAACGAACCATAATCTATTATTTCTGTTTCAGAGGAGAAATCGAAAACACTTACTGATGCTGCGTTGTTTGGCCACCAATGATCTCGTTGCATTGTTGGGAATGCTGGTACAGATGTATATAACAATTTACGTAGGCAGCGTAATATCCACCAGAGGGTTTTGCTCCCTTCGAGTTGTTTGGAGACTATTCGGTTTATTTAGTGGTTGTGTCGCCATCGTAATGGCTGCCGAAAGGTGGCTGGCCTTGACGAGACCCTTCGTTTATCAAAAGGTAAGTCACGATCCTAGATAACCCTGTTTGAACAATTTGAAGGATATACCATCGACAGACGTTCTCAATTATTCCTTTCTCCATATCACCTTCATACAACTTTCTTACCGTTGGATAATATCAACTTTCGAATTGTTTTAAAAGAAAGGTCCGACTGTACCGAATTAACGTATTCTAGTCACTACACGAAACAATTAGTAGATCGTGTTTCTGAACTATTCGAAAAAAATAATATAATTCCAGTAGTGGAAAGTATATTATTCGTGTAATGTTTTCATCGAACATTTAACTTGCATTATACGATAAAGGTTTTAAAGTATTAGATACTGTACTTTGTTTGCTGATAAAGTCATTTGAACCGAAATTATCAGAATTATCAGCGGAGATTGTACGGTTGATATTATCAGGAATGTAAGACTCATTTAAGATTCATTAAATTTGTTTCAACTCCAAGTAAAATTAAACCAACTGCTCTCACTTATATTATGTTGGCAATCCATTTAGCATTCCGGTATTTTCAAAGTATTGACCATATTCCTAAGTGATAATGTTTCTTGTCTGGATGATTCTTCGGTTATTTTAGGAAATGAAATCACCGATGTGTTTTGGCGTAGTTTCCATTAAGTATAATTAAAATTTCTTCAATGGTTGGCCAATTGTCAGTTTCAAGATCGGTAATTTCAGAGGGAGTGATGTTACGGTCGAACGACGTTGTATATTTTCGAAAATTATGATCTTCGGAAGTGACAGATTCGTAAATGTCAATAAAAGCCCCTGAAAAGATGTTGCGCATTTCAACGGTACAAATAAGTCCATAAAGATAAACGAGAAAGACGTTTCTCCGGTCGAACAATCTATATAGAATTTATCTGTACGTGATAAGGGTCACGTTACGTTGCCCGCACTTTGTGTATGGACCTGACCCATTTTTCAACGTACTACGTTCGTTCAAAGTAGTGTGAACATCGACGACACGGAGCTGTTTATTGATATTGTTGCACGTATTGAACGAACAGAAAAATAAAAATATTATCTCAAGCAATCTCTCAAAGAATCTTGAAATCTAAAACTCCATTTGGAAACTATCAACGACGGATGACAGATTCTTTTGTCTCAAAAATTCATACGCATTTCTAATGCAACGAATTGAACACACACTGAGAAAACTTAATCGAACAATTTAATTGTAACTCTTTCGTTAAATTTAACGGGGTTCTTCTTAGCGTAACGAACGAATATATTGAAAAACGATTGAAAATGGTAGTTTACTTGGAAAAAGCGATACCATTTATCGGTTTTTTACCGTAAAGTATCGGTCGTTCGTATTTCGTTGGCAGAATTAACGATTGGAGGGACCTTCGCATTGAAATTCTTGAGATTCCGTAGTCGTTGTAGCTACAATATCGGATGGACAGCGCGGGAATATTAACACTGTCACTTCGATGTGACCAACGGAGCGTTTGGATCAATTTGCGTCCTTTTAAGACGAGGGAGGAAATAATTATTTGAATCGACTCCGAAACCGTTGTAACCAACACAGTTGGACTACCAAAATAGCTTCCGTTTAAGTCCTCTTGAACGTAGTTACAATATTTGATAGACAGTTGAATATGACTTCGACTACAATTGAATGTATTGTATAATATATAAATGTACCATATATAGATTAACATTTTCTAAAAAATCAATGGGGCTGAATAACGTCAGCACTGTTATCTACGTGTACGTAAAATTTCACAATTCTTATCGGGGAAATATTTTCAGAATACTTTTATTCGATACTTCGATGATCACAAAAGCTCAATAGTTATTGTCAGAACGCGCAAAATTCTGAGAGAGTGATTCTGAAAGAGAGTCGAACCGTGTCGAGCACTCGATTTTTTAATGCTTTGTGTAGCTTGAAAATATTCGCTTCGATTTCAATATTCGTGGTGTTAGGATTATTTAAATAATTCGTTTTTAGAGTTGCTCAAAATATCGGAGCAGATCGAGGTTTTTCAAGACACTCGAAAGATTCAAGCGAAGCTTTCACGATTCATTGCCGAGTTTATGGATACTTTTCACAGTTACGCGCACTCTTATTGCAGCTGTAAAATAAAATAGAATAAAAAATAGTTACACCGAATTCTATAAATGGCTTTTATAGTAAACTACTCTATAGTAAACTACTAAGATCATTCTTAGTATTTAAATCACTGATATAGAAAATTACAGTGAAGTAGATTACAGTTCAGTGACTATATACGTTTTAATTTAAACAATTAGTTTTGTCGAAATATTAACTACAATAAATTCAATTTCTTGGATTACTCAAGTATTGTAAGAGATCTATTTTTTTCTAGAATAGGTGTAGATTTATTGTAAAAATGTTGGTCGATGTTACACATTGTTGGTCTATAAACACCTATAAGTGAAGATTAATAAATAGATGTATGAACGTCTCGACAGTATCGACTTCCTGTCGTTGCTTCGAGCCAAGAGAGGAAATGTTATGGGTTCACGAACTTGAATCGCATTGCTTTCAAAATGACGGAATAACAACACGTGTGGCATTACACTCTTGGTTCGTTGTTAAACTTTTTTTCCACGAATACTCGCGTTTCAACGCGGTAAAAATAATTTGTAAACGAATCCTGTAACATCCTTACGGACGTTTCGATATACTTTGCATCGTTGCTAGAATTTTTGCAATTCTCATCGTAGGTACGAGCGTTCACAATATTTCGAGGAATTATGATTAAGGAAGGTCAGGGGTCATCGAAAGACGCGAGTTTACCTCGACGTAATGATAACCAGCGATAGCTCCGAAAAGACCCCTCAAACTGTTTTCTGAGAACCAGAAGCTACGTGATCGGGAACATGTTGCTGAATCTACAAGTTTTCCCGACGGTTTCGTATTTTGTTTCATTTAGAAACGAAATCGTTCTTTAACCACACTGATTACAATTGTATCCGTCACCTTGGTGTGAATAACTCGTGACCCATATTGTGACCCAAATATGGCCACGCGTTACACCTCCACTCTCTTCGATCACTGTACTCAATCCTGTACTTCAAATGGTTTCGATCGTTGTACGATTTGCGACTCCTCACTTCGTGTTTCAATTATACTCTTTAAGTACATTGCAAACATTTTTGCGATAAACAGTGTGTAGATTCAATTTTCTACCGAAGAGAAAAACACGATGAATTTAGTACGGTATGCGTACAAGTGTAGAAAATTGTAAAATTTTTCAGTGCAATATTTTTAGACGGTTGGTTTAGATTTTTGAACTAACGGTATTAATAATGTTGCAATTTATTAAGGTAGCGACAGTAAGAAAAAAAAGTGATGACTTTGATATTCTGTTGCTCAGTCTCTGGCAGGTAGTTTCGACTTTTGACGGGCGACGATTCAAGGTCAGAGAAATTAAAGTAAACCACACTCTTGCGAATGAATCTTAAAAAGAATGGTTTTTTTTCTTTTGGGATACGTGTAACCTCGCACGTACAATGCTTTCATTTATCTCTGGACCGTGTATGGATGAAATTCTATGCGACAATGTTGTCTGGTAAACTATAGTTTTCAGTTGATAAAATTATCTTCATAAGTGGAGACTGTTTATCGATTAGCACTCAAGGTTTATGCAAACTGTTTTGTGCATACAAATTGCACACGTTTAATTATACAATAAAATTGGGTGGCACCTTTCTCGAAGGAAATATGTAATTTAATTAAATTAAGTTATTAATAAAGATATATAAATACCTGGATAGATTTTTACATAAAATTTAAAAATATATGCAATATAGAATAAAATTGTGTACCCATTTGGGTAAAGAATAAACGAATCCCGTGTGTAGAATAATTTATGCATCCAGTAAGTAGTACAATAACAAAATAATTAATAGCCAAATTGTTATATATTTTGTAGCTGAATCCATTTTGGATCGTGCTTGAAAAAAAATTGAGTTCAATCAGAACAAATAAATAATAGATTTTAATTTGAGTTTAATTATAACATTGTATCCCCAATATATTATTTTCTATTTATATATTTACGAAACTGATGTTTATATATTTCTGGATTTTAAATCTGACGTAGAAAAAATAATTAATTTAAAATGGTTAAATATTGTATTCTTCTGAAGAGGATCAGATTCAACTTTTATAAAACAAAAATTACTCTTACCAACCCTCTTAAAAAGAATCTATTTTGACAATTATTGTAGGATTATCTAAATCGAGAAAAAAGGAATTGATCTTCACCGAGTCGATACACGGTCAAAGTTTAACGTAGAAAATTATCGTAGGTATACAAGATAGAGAGATAATTTACTATATAAATTAGTTCAAAAACAGCAAACATAGCTCGTACGTCTAAATTCAAGATTGTTGAGCCCACAACGTTACCAATTCTTTCCCGAAACACTGGAACAAGAACAAGAAACGATCTGTAGCAAAGTTCAGTGTACCTTAATCTCGGAATCTAGTCTATCGTCCATCCGTATCTGTTTCCGTTTTAACGAACGATCTATCCTTAAAAATAGACGACAATCGAACATTCGATTTAAAGCAAATTGGACAGTAAACAGCCTATAAGATCCCGAGCTTCTTGTTAGTATCTACCCTTGGGAAGCTTCGATCAGCTAGGGCGTCATAAATTTGTAACACGATAGAATTCACCTCGAGCCAAGGTGAAGCAACTCCTGTATAAAATATAGGGCAAACCGAAGATCATAAAGTGGGCTGACCAAGAATTAGCGATGCGTGTAGATTGGTATTATCGGTTCCCTCGAGCATATACCAGTTTCTTATAATCTCGATGACGCTTTGATGATGCGTTCGATGAAAAAATAGGAACCTACGGCCAAAGTAAACTAGACCACCCGATCGAGTAACGTGTGAATTTATCTGTTCGTGGTTTCGTGTGACCTGCGCGATGTGTATACCATCGTGGCAACAGAAGTATTACCCTGTTAGGTTGTTCGCGACATACACGCGGGAAGAGTCTATTCAAATCGACGACAAGTGATTCACGACACGGGAATGCACTTTCGCGAGCAACCAGACTCAATATTTCATTTTTCGCCGATCTTGCCCCGAGAGTAACTCGGAATCTAACCCAAGAAACATATTTTCTGCTCGATCGTATCTCCATGGAACGCGGTCACATAAACAGGAATTCGAAGTTCGCGCGCCTCGCGAATCGAAATTGCATACGCTTCGCATATCTTGCGGTGAAGTTTCATTTTTCAGTCTGTGTACACCTGCAGAGGGAAGAATTTTGATTGAGATTCGTTTGACAAGTTACACGTGGGAGAAAGTATCTCGATGAATCGTGAAAAATTACAGTATCTTCTTCGTCTTCCGAGTATCACATTTATCGAGTATCGAGGTATTTGTAAAGTATATAAAAATGAAATATGAAAGGAATCGATCGTTCTTTATTTTTTTCGGGTTAGTAGAAATCTACTCTTAAAATGGTCAAAATGAAAATTCTTTCAATCTTTTTAGATATATTTAGTATTCGAATAATTTTAATTCGGTTAACGAATAAAGGATTACGTCGTAGACCAAAGATCTTTGTTTATTTGAAGCTTTGAGCGAGCATTATTGTTATCTTTATTTTTCTTTTAGATACGAGTTTTTATGTCGTACAAGGGTCGACAGTTAAAATTTTTCATTGGTTTTGTCGAGTGATTTATCTTGAGTTCAATTCAAGATGCTATTATACTTTAACAAAGGTGGAGTTGGATTTACGAGTTGGAATATGAAGTTACACTGAGCATTTATGTGTAAAAGGCTCTCGTAGGCAGGACAATGCAATGGTCCTTAACTAAAAGCGATTGATACTGTTAAGCTGATTCTCTGGTCCAATTGTGGCGAGTGACAGATCCGTTAGCGTCATTGTCGTAACCTTGTTTTATATTATCGTCGATAATCGCAATTGATCGCGATTTTATTATCACCCAATTAATAGTCTCTTTGCTGGAGGCTGTGATGACGTTATTTTGCAACTTTATAGCAGTCAACATCGGTTACTCTGGATCTAACATTTCTTTTATCGAACCATAAATCGCTCGAGTGTTCAAACATTTTATTTTTCGTTGAATACATTCTGTACGGATTTTGTCTACACGGTATCGTTTCCCTCACGGGAATATTTATGATTATGGCTCATGGGATTTTCGCCCGAGTACGAGTACCTCGTATTGCTCACCACCTCGAGTGGGAAAGTGCAAAAATATGATAGCAAGAATTATGTTCTCTCCGCTATAAAATAGGCATAAACAGAGTTCCGCTAATGCTTTTCCTTTTAAACTGGAATTTAGGACAAACAGCTATCTCAGGTTTCCTAACATCACTACGAGACAACGTACACCATGACGACTATTCCTGATAGTTCTCTAGTTTAATAATGTGTATTCATAGATAGGAAAATTGTATTACCAGGAAACTCTTACTAGTAAATTCGATAACATTTTATTTTCACATTTTAAAGCGTGTATTATCCATAAATGACATTTTTAAAAAATTTATTTCATTTACTGCAAAATTATTTTCAAAGGAAAATTTATTTCTTTTAACTTCTTTCGAAGAGAATTATTTTTTTCAAAATTAAACCAATAAAACTCCTTTAAGAACTCGCCTAAAGAATACAATTAATTACCAGAATACAATTAACATCGAAATACAAAACGTAATTTTTGTACATTACTACAAATAACGAGTGTAATTATATATCGTTCGAGTAAGATTACACCACGTAAATATTTTTTTTGCAAAGAGCAGTGAGTCGTCAAAGAATTTGATACCCGCTGTTCCTTGACGTTGTATCGTACAAGGAAGAAATTACCCAATCTTCGCTAGGTTCGATATTTTCGGCGTAACACTTGTAACATCAAGCTCTTCCGATTCGCCTAAAACAATGTTTTCTTTGATAAAAAAAGCAACTACGACGTAGAGTATAACGACTCGCCGTCTTTCATATTCAAGGCTTCTCGAATCTCTTAACTTTGAAGCATTCGGTAGCATTGCTCCCGAAATGTCAGAGGTGCAACGTGTCAATGTGAATTGACAGTGCAAGTTTATGTATGTCGCCTTTCGAGTCAAAGTCGACCTATTTTGCTAATATCAATAATGCAACGTTATTAACTTCGACGATCAGGCGGATTACTACACTGTGTCGTGTATAAATGTTAACGGTATTTGAAAAATTTTGTTTTCAATGAAAAAAGAAAAGGAAGCTGTTATAGAACGTGCTCGTACAAAATGGTCTGTTTTTGCTTTAATTCCAAATTATGGTTATACGTGGAAGCAACAAGTACTGGGATTACCTACGTTGCAATCGAGTGCAATTCTGCAGAGATCTCGTCGTTGCATCGTTGTCTCGATTTGAATGCATTTCCACGATGAAAGATCATTAGACGTACTACAGGTTTCATCAAGCAATGTGTTTCTCAAGTACAAGGAAATTTCCTCGACAATTTGTTGCTGATACAAGTACAAACTAGTCGTCATTTGCTTGCTATATTAAATATGAATTTCTAATGTCACGTGTACCTTAAAATCGCAAGGAAGTGCATTTTTATAGATATTTCAGCTCATTATACAATTATGTAAAAGAAGTATTCCTGTATAAGGAAACTTAAAGATTTTAAGATTTAAAAGAATAACGCTACTGTCATAGAAGAATATACCACATAAATATATTTTTCTTCTCATTAAATAACCATCAAGAATTTTTACCATTTTGCTAATATCATCGTTGGTTACCGAAATATTAATTCGAAAGATAAGTCACTTTCTTTTTAAAGACATCACTACATAAACTATTATAATGATTTATTCAACGAAATCAATGAAGACTATTTTTCTATATATTTGAAGACCGTATATTTAAACTTCCCAGGCGGAGGAAACAATTTTTATACTAATATTATTTTCACATCGGCCGCTTTAAGTCGTTTTGCCCTGATCAATGGATCCCAAAGGGTTAAAGCTGAGAGTACAGTACACCAGAGGCGATGGTGTTCGTCCAATGATTATAGTTTCTATTTTGTTTGTTTCCACTTTGTCTTCGTTCACGGATCTTTTATCATACCCCTGTGAAACGACCTTACATTCTTCTTCCTTGAAAGCACTTAAACAACCACCTTTGCAAAGGGTCGGCGAAGAATTACTGGCAACGATTACATCCCTTCTTTCATTTCTCAGGGAAAGCAATTCCAGGAGAGCCGAGTGACGACATTATCCGTCTGTTTGTCCAAGATGTAAACCCAAAAATATTCACCACGAGAAACTAGTTATTAACGTAATTTCCCTTTTTATTCGAAGGTATTGTTACATATTTACATCTTTACTTCGTTACGCTTTGGCTTACGACATACGAGTTCAACGCGCGTTAGGAATTACTTTAATTAAATAGCGGCGAGGTTGACGAACGATGTAGTAAATATTACGTTTTATGGTCAATCTTTGCCGATAACTTATCGATCGACCCAATAATTATAAATAGAGCACTTTTGCTACGAATCAATAAGTATTTTTACGCTATCTCACAATATGGGTATTGTGATGTTTAGGGTGACATGCATGGAAATGATTTCTCGATCGAATAATAGGAGGTCGCATCCGGATAATTGGTTCATTTCATCTGAGCTAATACTCTAGATAAACTAAATTTAATTGGGTAATTTTGAGAATTGTAATATTTGGCGAATTAATTTAAACAATTAAAATGTCTACCAGTCGTACCAGTTGATTCAATAAATTTGATGAATAAGAATTCGGATAACCAACAATAGTTTCGATGGTAAATACTTCAGAAGTATTGGAATATACAGTTCCAATTTCAAGTTTATAGGATAAATGGTTTCTGTGGAAAGTTATCCTCAAGTTTCAGAAAACCTGTTTCGAGAAATACACATTTAAAGTTTAAGGATTGGTGCGTAGGGACACGTTCCACTGAATAAGTCAGATATTGGTTACTACTTCGAATTTTATTTCAATAGTTTAGATTATAAAAGATCGTTTTCTTGAAAACAAGGTGGTATTTCTTCTTAATCTTAATACACGAAATAACACTGAATCGAGAGTAATCTTTTACGCGTATACATTGGTCCTGTTCGGATACCAGATAAAAATCATAAATAATATTTTATTCGCCATTGACGAATAAATATATTCCATTCGAAAGAAATTTATCTAAATAAAAGATTATTCGAATAAAAAATTATTTGTGTAAGAATTTATCCGTAAATTTATTCGAATAATTCGGATAAAAATCATAAATAATATGTATTTGCCATTGACGAATAAATATATTCGATAAATATATTCTATTCGAAAGAAATTTATCCAAATAAGAAATTATTCGAGTACAAAATTATTTGTATAAGAATTTATCCGTAAATTTATTCGAATTACAAATAATATTTTATTCGCCATTGACGAATAAATATATTCGATAAATATATTCTATTCGAAAGAAATTTATCCAAATAAGAAATTATTTGTATAAGAATTTATCCGTAAATTTATTCGAATTACAAATAATATTTTATTCGCCATTGACGAATAAATATATTCGATAAATATATTCTATTCGAAAGAAATTTATCCAAATAAGAAATTATTTGTATAAGAATTTATCCGTAAATTAATTCGAATAATTAATTCGGATAAAAATTGTTTCGTATGATATTATATCGTAGATGATCGAATTAAGAATGATCCTTAACTGCGCAAAGTCAACGAACTCGAACGTTGCGACGCGCGACGAAAAACGTTGGCAATCGATTCGATTTTAATCTGTCTTGAATTAGTCTAACGCGAACGCCCTCTCTTCGCGAGATTTATGACAGTCATCGTTGTCTTTAATAGTAAACAGTGTCGGCCGTTTATTTTGCATCTCAGAGATGCGCAACCTAAAATAGGTGAACTTAGGGTCGCGTAGGCTGTACATTTAGGGTTATTGGACTTCGAGACACCATCGCTAACCTTGAATCTTTTTTTAGATTCTTTACGGATGCGTCGGAAGAAATAGGGATCTATTGTCCCCGCTTGATGTCATTACTTACGTCAGAGAAAAATATTTCGTCATCTGTATAGGCAATTTTCGTCGAAATTCTTGGCAGCCAATGAATACGTCTGTCCTACGTCACACTTTGTTGATTCATTTTATTGTTAGACCTAAATCAAATAGAATGTGTACGAAGTTGGTAAGACGTTGAATCGATCTTTAGATTGAATAAATTGTGTAAATACGTCAGAATTACATCGTTCCACAGAATAAAACGTTAATATTATACGTTTATGTTTGTTGAAATAAAATTTAGTAAAAGTATTGTTGGATGTATGTACTTCTAATGTATGTACAAAATATTTGCATCGAACATTTTGTACTGTCAGAAAATATTCGAAAATATCAGTATCTTTTCTCGACTCAAAAGGTGACGTTTCTCTTTAAGGTGAACAAATTTGAGTTCGCTAGATTGGTTAAAGCAGTCTGGCAAACGATAGATACGGATTCCAGATCCTGAAACGTAATCAATCGATTCTTTCTCTCCCTACAGTTCCTATTTTCTCTCGATTGCTTTTTCTGTTTTGCTTTAGCTGTTCTTCCATCACCACACCTTCAATGGCGTAACACTTATCGCAACCGTGCCACTTAATCTGTGACACGCATATGTTTTCCAGCAGGTGACGTATCCGATAATTGTACGTTGTATGCTGGTACTTTGGCTGGTTGCCCTGGCGTTGACTAGTTTTCCAGTTTTGGGCTTTGGTTTGTACTATAAAGGCGAGCGATGCGTTCGATACAGAGAAGCTACCGAACCCGCGGACATTGCATACGCTTACGTTTGGTTCATTTTCGGTGAGTATTCGATTATTAATCTTAATACACGAAATAACACCGAATCAAGAGTAATCTTTTACGCGTACACATTGGTCCTGTTCGAAACAAATTTATCCAAATAAGAAATTATTCGAATACAAAATTATTTGTATAAGAATTTATTCGTGTGTATTCTTGGATTTTTTTTTGAATTTCACTCTAGAAGAAACAAAAATCTTGCGTTTTCCAAAGGAAATTTAAAATACAGTGATTCGAAACGTTTTTTCAAAGAAAGGAATAGAATGCTTGGAAGACATATTGAATTATTGGGCATATTTTAATCGTAACATCTGTTACAGAAGTTTCATCGACGAATAATTTGTTTATAATGATAAAAATTCAGTGGACTGATTATTGACAATTTTACATATTTATATGAATCGATAGACTAAAGTCAAAAGGGTTAATGTGAAAATTTACTCGTTTCAATTAATAAGTCATTAGTTTCGTAATGATTTCTGAAAATATAAATTTTACGGTTAACTGTATCCGGTTTAATTACGATTGTACAATACAGGAATTTTTCTGAAAATAAATTGTGCGTTGTTTAGAATATTTAACGAATTAGAGATTTTTGTAATTATTTTTTATTAAAATTCGTAAATATATTTCTGTGTAAAATTGGACGACTAATCGAAAGATTACACAGATGCATTTAACAACGAATATCTCTGTGTATTGTTCATAGCTACGACAATGAGAGCTTTATGCATACTAGACCCTTTGTTGAAACTATCGCAGCAATCGCGTACGATTTTTAAATCTTAACGTAATTTTCATTCTATCGGAGACACTAAATAAACAAAGAGAGAACACTTTCAAAATTAGTATTTCGTACACTGCTCGAAACAATTACAGTTTCACACTTGTGGATAAATTCAACTGACGAAAGAAATATCGTGTATCTAATACAATAATATTTTCAATCGTATCTTTAACTCATGAAGCACTTCAGACAGAACAGTAAAATAATTTCCATAAATAATCAATTTATTCCGATCAGTGTACAGTTTAGTGGTAATTATACTTAGACTTAGATTTCCCTGAGGTATATCTAACATAAATTCCCTTTGGTAATCGTATCGAACAACTTATCGTTTGACCTTTCCCACTAATGCTTTTCGGTCATCTCCAGAGTAAGTACACTGTATTATTCTTAAAACAATTACACATAAATCATTTCTAATAGCTATTCTCCAACCTCCTCGTGCATATGTCACATTATTAACTTATCCAAGAATATTATTATACCTACTTCAAATATGACACATTTCACCTATAAATTGTTCATTACCAGAAAAGAAAATTCATAAACATCCAGTGTCTCTGTAATAAAGTGTCTGATAAAATTCCACTTATACTCTGCAGCGACAGAGCCAATTAGTCTTCCAAGGTTCTCGAAAGACTCTCTTCAAGATAGGCAATCACGTTGCTCTCTCTGCACCCCACTCTTCACTACATTGCATTTACAAGACACTGGTGCAAGCCTAAAAACACACGCTCTCTGCATTTCAAAGAGGGCGTCGAGTGGTGCGACAATAGTAGACGTGGTTCGCGTCGGACGAGTGACCTTGAGAGGCCAATTGATTCAACGGCGACTGTAGCGGCGATAGTACATCGAATGATAAATGTATTTCCATATTAAGAGACTCGATGACCGTTTGTAATTCCAGGAACAGGCCTCTGTCTGTCGATCGTCTGGTGCAACTTGGCCGTTTCCCGAGCACTTAGCAGGTTGAGCCGGAAGGCTGGCGCTCTTCGCCGTGTAACAAGATCTTCCTCGAGGGCGAAACCACTTTTGACGATGGCTGGTCCACCGTCGGAAGTTGTCGCAACCGCCGAGGAAAGGGCGTTCGCGAGGTTGATGGCCGTGCTATCAATATCGTTTGTTATCTGTTGGATGCCACAAATGGTAAGCTACCGTCGAAACGATTGATACCATTTTCCGTAACGTCGATCTTACGATAATCGGGAGCCTCTTGGTTGCTACTATCGTCTATTATTATCGTCATATTATTAACAATTAGAGTTTATCTATTTCAAATGTTTGGCAAATTAAAATTCACAAGAATCGTCGATATTTACGTACTCGAATATCGTTTGTACAACTTCGATGGAAAGATCGAGATTCGTGTCTCGAATGCGCGAAACTTTTGAAATTTTATCCATTTCGATGGAACGATTTTTGTGCAATTTTTCACATTTTTTCTTCTGGGTTAGCAGCTTTGAATCTTGGTGCGATAAAAATCGGAAGTTTTGGAGTTTTATGTGTAAGATTTCTGGGATTATTGAGATATTTATGTGTAAGATTAGAGGGAATAGTACAGTTTCGTACGATTCCGTATTCTGATTCGTGCAGGTTGTTTCCCCGTTAATTTTGAACTCATTCAGTTGCTGACCGAACCGGTTATCTCGATTCCTTTCTATCGTCATGCGAGAATCCATTTCTCATTAGAAGCGATGATTTAACGGCCTAAGAAATAGACCGTTTCGTTCCCATTTAAAGGATTCACTTTCTCTGATAAAAAGTAGCGAATCTTTAGAGCCAACGCGAATTGCGCGCGCGTTATCACAAAGTGCAATTTATGTTTCTTGGTACTAATTAAAAATCGATTTGTCTGTATTACCCTCGAACGTATTGCTTCTCATATCACGTGAGAATATCTCTGTTACGTTATATTACTATATTCCTTCCATTGAACAAACAACAGATTTATCGAAAATTTCGAACAAAGTATACATACTGAAAGTATATATCATGGCTCTAAAAAATATTTCCACGCTCTATTATAAGGAAATTCTTCTTACCTGTAAGACTGATTTTAATGAAAGTTTGCGAGCATAGTAGTGCATATATAGAGACATTTTTTGTCCACAGGAAATTTCTTTAAGTAGGTGAAATCAAGCCTCGAAGGTTTTAACGTTCTTTTTATTCTTTTTAATGAAACTTCTCTTGAAACATTTTTGCAATGGAATGATAGAACACTAAGAACTGAACATTTTTCAGACGATAAGTTTTGCTCTCTTTCACACTATTATGAAGTTGTATTTAATAAATCGAAGAGAAAGTGGCACTATAAAGGCTGATTTCAGACGATTGAAGACCTCGCAACGGCTTTCATTCTCTTTATAACTTCCTGCGAGGTGCAACAAATATTTTCTCACAAAAAATGTTCCTTTTATAGTGTTCTACATTGGTGCTCTTATTTCAAAAGAAATAAAGGAATGTTGAATTTTTCGATCTTAATTTTATCCTCTCGAGAATATTTTTCGTCAATAAAAAAATTCCGTCATATGCGTCCCAGTATATTTTATATACACGTAAACTTTCATCGAAATCAGACTTGTAGGTTAGGGGAATTTCCTCATAATGCAGTGTACAAATACTCTTCTTGATCCACTGTAAATCGGTCGGGGGATCGAAATCGAAGAATTAAACGATGATGAATTTGTACTGGACGGTTCCCTCGATGTTTTCTCGAAAGTCGTCATTGACCGTAAATTTTGGGCGATGAACCGTAAGCAAAACAAGTCTGGAGGCTTCCGGCTACTCTCATTTATGGGAAGCAACGAGGTTTACGTGACGCGCTTGCCGAAGATACACTCGACGAAGATACTTACTCCTACGCCTATCGAAACATCGATAAAATTTGCGGTCGTGTCGATCGTGACGTGCCTTCGAATTCGAGCCGATAATTTTTCACTCCCCGTCGCGTGTCATTCTTAAATAATTGTCGATCCGGAGATTCGTCGTTTAATCTTTCCTTCGAATTCAATCTGGTAAAATATCTCCAAAATCGAACGTGCAATTTTCAGCGATGATTCGATAACTTTTTGCTCGGTTATTTACTCGACGCTTCAAATTTTTAATAAAGGAATAATAATTCCGAAGTAATAAATAATTTTTGAACTTATAAGTCGGACAAATTTGTCGTTAATTGGTTCGTTTCGTACGTTAAATTCGACTCTTGAATTGTAATTGTACTGAAAGGTTTGACGTGTTTGATCTTAATTGCAATAGAAAAACAAAATTTGTTTATGATTGGTAAGTCTCGTTGTGCTAGATATGCATCGAAGTGACTGAGTAATTTGAACGAAAACATATACACGTGCACGTAGAAGTCTAGACACGTGGATTAAGTGTCACTATAAACTGTTAGCTTCGAATCCTCCTCTCTATCGTATGTCTTGATTAGAATAGAGTAATAAATTATTGGGTTAGGTTTTCGAAACGATACCATTAACTGTAAGCATTCACGATTCGTTGAACCGTAACAGGAAAATCGTTTCCAGATGATAATATCGAATTACACCTGACCTAGACAATATTCTGACGAGAATCGATAACTCAAACACGAAGTTTTGTACAGTTTAAATGTCTTCGATTTCGATTCCCTAAGTGATTTATATACCTTCGGTCACACTTCGTTCGAAGTCTCCGGTAAATCTGGTGTTTGTTCAATAGAAGGAATATAGTAATACAGCGCAATGGAGGTGTTCTTACGTGATACGAGAAGCAATACCTTCGGGGGTAAACATAGCCAAATCGATTTTTAATCACACAGGGTTCTACAGACCTTGGTGTGTTTAGGCTCTTAACGGACGTCCAAAAATACACAGAATTTGACCCTGGGATCCTTGACTCGTGACATTCAAATACGCAGTCGTATTCACCCCTTCGCTGATTTTACGAGCTATGTCGACCACCGAGTGTAGGTTTTTTTTCTTTAATCTTTGCATACTCGTCGTTCCAGCAGACCTCGTTTATCGTATTAACTCGTAACAGCGGATCTCGTGTTCATAGCTTCTCCTTCGTGTTCTCGTACGACACCGAGTGTACGTAATTGCTTTATGGAAGATAAAAATTGTACAGGGTTAGTCGATTCAAAGACATTTCGCTCGAGACGGAGCGAAGAAACTATACAAACGAGATCTCGACGAACGAATCGGGTTACCAATATTCGTGTCAACGAAGAAGAAAGGATTTTCAACGTTCAAACAACCGCATTCCTGCCAATTTTAACACAATGTAATCGCGATACATCCTGTCGGCGAGAATACAATTGCACCGAACAATGCACTCGGTGCTACGTTGCTCGCATACTCACGAGTTCCTTGCGTTTCCTTCTTATCCGACTTCGGATCTCGTTGGACGGTTCCTTCGTCCAACGATTTTCTTCGAATCGAAACCGTTCGAAAACCGTGCCGGAAAAGTCGACCCGAAAATAACCGATGCGAATTTTTTCGTTCGGATACAAGTTGTTTGGGATTGTGAACGCGTGTACGATTGAATATCAATACAAACGATTCGCCAGCGCAAAGTTGCAAATAGTGACGCACTTCCGCCGACCCGGACGAACGCTGGAAACAACAATTCAGTTTGAAATATCCTCACGTACGATCGATCACGACATCCGCAAACGATCGTTGCTCGTAACATCAATGTTGCCTCCGCGCGTCAAACAAAACCGGACGTGGAACAACGGCAACGAAATGGCGGGAAAAATTTTCCATCAACGTGTTGCCGAGGACCACTGCGTTCCTGTCGTTGACCCTACGCTCGACACGTGGAACTTTTATTGACTCGCGGGACACCCAACGCTCGATGAGGGCGATGATACAATTATTTTTAGCTGGCAAATATAAAATACAATACGTTTCGCGACACGTATTGCGTTACGTTTAATAATATCGATCGAAGTGTCGTTGCACGTCGTACGCATCGGGAGTTTGTCCAAACTTAACCGAACTTCTTCGAACGAGGTGTCTGGTAACGAAGCTCGATAAGGCGACTTGGAACTTACCGACTACTAACAAGTATTTTCGTTAGGCTAACGAGAAACGTTTTGCCACGTTTGACTACTTTTCCTTTGTATCGCCCTCTGCTTTATCGTACTTTGGTAAAAAAGAACCTACACCTGGAACTTCGACCCTTTTAAAGTCTTTGAAATTTGTTACATTGTACAGGTTAGTGTTAATTCTTAGGATTAAATATTAAGTACAAATTTTGTGATACAGTCTTGTAACTGTAAACGCAAAACTCGCGTGATTGTTTTTTCTTGATGTATCTGGACTGAAAATATTGATTATTGTAAGTGAAAGTCATTACTTCGTGTGAAACAATCAAAATCAGTATAAATTGTAATATGTGTATATAAAGCTATAAAATTAACTTTTCAATAATGGCGAATTATAAGAATTGCTAAAACATAAACATTTATTGTACACTACTCCCCTTAATTATTAGTCACGTTCTTCCACACTAGGCAGAATTAGATCTTTCGTTTATTAAATCAAATTAATACAATATCAAATAAGATACTTAACTCGTTGAGGTACAGTGAATTAAAAATATTCCACCTTTTCAATTCCTTTATATGCACGATGGAATATTTTTCAAAAATTAATATACTGCAACATAAGTTACATATTAATATCTCGCTTTGCAATTAGTCTATTTTTTAGTTTTAGTCATTTTTACAGTTGCAAATGGTATATGTAACTAGAAATCGTGATTTAAGCTCCCCGACAAAGGATGTTCGTTACAAATACATATATTGCTGCATTGTGTCGTTAGATCTCCATTCCATTGGCACAATTCGCTATACAATTGCCTCAGGAGGCGATGGCTGCGAAGAAAGCGATTCGTATGTTCCACGTAGCGGCTGATATTCTTCTTTGTATTCACTTCACCCTGGACCCGTACATCTACGTGCTGTTGAGGATGCCTAGGCCGAGATTCCCTCTTCTGAAACCCCTGTGCAAGATCTGTTGGCCAGGCAGAAGCCGGTCGAGTTCGTTCACTGGTAAGTGTTGCCTCGTTGAAGTGCAATTTGTTTGCTAGTGAATATTTAAAACGTACAGGACAAGTCACGGTTCTGAGACTAGTAGACAGGAGTTTCAAAAATTCGATAGAATATGCAGTTTTCGAATAAATTTATATACAAAATACGTAGAAGAGTTGATGGATTTAAAAAAATTATACGCTGATTCTAATAAAAAGAGAGTAAAAATTGTGATCTCATAGGTAGATAAATCTTATTAGCTAATTCGAGCATTTTCTCTGTCATGATTTCTTCCAATAAATTGAGTAACTCAACCTGTGTACTCTTTGGATATTGATGTGACATTAAAAAACATTATAAGCATGATCTTGATGATTTATGTTCTATTTTTACCGATGTCGGTATATTGGTATATTCTCGATGAAAAACAAGTTTTCGACGAATTTTAAAATCACTCTATAGCTGAAAAGAAGATGTATTTCTTAAATATCTCTCGAGGTTACTATCTTCGAAAAGTATCCCCTTTTAAGTATTTATTGTACACGAAATGGTCAATTTTATAACGCGTAAAGTTTTTCACAATTTAATTACTAAAAAGTGGTAGATATTTCGTGAATAATTTTAAAAGAAAACGTCAGATTGCGAAACAATGGAAACAATGAACCGAAGTTAAATTCCATAGTTGGTAGACAAATTTTCGGTTGCAATATATGAATGTTTAAATTGAACAACGTGACCTATTTCACAACGATCGAAGTGTTTTGACTCTGCTGAATTATTTTTTCATAAATAAATATTACTTTCAATAAAATAAATGAAAGTATCGTTGAGAATTCAACCATTTCGTGCAACAATGTAATACTTAAAATATGTTGTACATTGGTTCTAGTAAATTGCACATATGAGAATGCAATTTGATATCAAACTATAGAAAGTAGGTAAAAAATATTTTTTAAAAGGATTTACATTTAATTATATTCTGGTCGATAAGAGTACAGAATTGAGTACTTAGAAGCATTGTTGAAATCTTGACAGATAGAAAATATTTTTTAAAAGGATTTTCATTTAATTATACTTTAATAACAGTACAAAATTGAGTACCTAGAAGCGTTGTTGAAATCTTGATAGGTAGAAAATATTCTTTAAAAAAATTTACATTTAATTATACTGTGGTCGATAATAGTACAGAATTGAGTACTTAGAAGCATTGTTGAAATCTTGATAGATAGAAAATACTTTTTAAAAGGATTTTCATTTAATTATACTTTAATAACAGTACAAAATTGAGTACCTAGAAGCTTTGTTGAAATCTTGATAGGTAGAAAATATTCTTTAAAAAAATTTACATTTAATTATACTGTGGTCGATAATAGTACAGAATTGAGTACTTAGAAGCATTGTTGAAATCTTGATAGATAGAAAATACTTTTTAAAAGGATTTTCATTTAATTATACTTTAATAACAGTACAAAATTGAGTACCTAGAAGCTTTGTTGAAATCTTGATAGGTAGAAAATATTCTTTAAAAAAATTTACATTTAATTATACTGTGGTCGATAATAGTACAGAATTGAGTACTTAGAAGCATTGTTGAAATCTTGATAGATAGAAAATATTTTTTAAAAGGATTTTCATTTAATTATACTTTAATAACAGTACAAAATTGAGTACCTAGAAGCTTTGTTGAAATCTTGATAGGTAGAAAATATTCTTTAAAAAAATTTACATTTAATTATACTGTGGTCGATAATAGTACAGAATTGAGTACTTAGAAGCATTGTTGAAATCTTGATAGATAGAAAATATTTTTTAAAAGGATTTTCATTTAATTATACTTTAATAACAGTACAAAATTGAGTACCTAGAAGCTTTGTTGAAATTTTGATAGGTAGAAAATATTTTTTAGAAGGATTTACATTTGATTATAATGTGGTACAAAATAAAAGTACATAAGAGTACAAAATTGAGTACCTACATGCATTTGTGAAATCTTAATATCTATTTATCATTTATTAACGTTTAATTAGCACGTGTTGACTTTAACGATCCATACGAGCGAAGTTGACATTGATTAAAATAATTGACAGGCACCACGGATCATCATGGCAGCAGCGGTGATCCATCGACGCCGATCACCGAGACACCCTCGACGCCTGTCAGCGAGGATCACGATCCTCATTTGGTGGCGATATCCGTCTGAGACAGGCTCCAGCGAATGATCTTCATGAAACATCTCAAGACACGCGACGTTACTCGCGTTTGAGAGAACGTTCGAAGATCTTCGCTCAACACGAGAGGATGACGCTGTGAAATTCTATCGATTGACACAACCCGACGTCGAATCGAAACTTTTTTATTAATCGACGAATTTAAATGGTTGAGAATTGAACGATCGTTATCGTAGTCGAGTACAACGAGGATATTCACAAAAAGGTTTCAAATCAGCACTTTTTTTTTCTCACAGAGAAATTTTAAGATTCTAAGATCGTGCGTCGAGTCGTTGACGGACAAACGAATTCGTCGACATTGATACCTCGCTGATTTTTCGCGTACAACTTATTTACCAATTGTCTGTACACTGTTCTCAACGTTTGTGTTTATCGTGCTACATTAGTTTTACAGGTCATTTGTACTAATATCGTTTACGACAAAGGTATCGTCATTCTTTGTATACGTATCTTACCATTTTTCAGTACGATGTTCAAAGAATATACGGATCGCTGTATTAGAACATCAATTAGGTTACCAGAAAATCGTTTACGACGAAGATTCTTGTTCTCTCATCCGCAGTTGTCTCGGCGGTGGAAACGAATTAATAGCATTCCAAAGAGTAGAGTTATTAGCAACGCGGTGCAATAACTTTTTCGACGGACGTACATTACTCGTTAACCCGTAAAGTTTCAGAATGTTTCAAATTTATGCCCGGCGAAATACGAGGAGCTCTACTCGTTTGCAGTTCGTGCAAGTGGGAGTGAGTATTGTTTGGTCGCGCGATACTTTCTCGAGAACAATTAATGCTACTAACGATTACGTTTTAAGCAAGTCGGAGAAGAAACACCCCGTAACCGTATGTCTCGATGTATATTACTTCTGTAAAATTTGCGTAAATGTATGTCTAGTCAATAAATTAATGTGAGTGTGCAGTAGATACCTACGAGCGAACATAAAGAGTGAATATTTACCAAAGTATTCAATGTTAAAGCGTATTTAATCGTATGTACAATGTACGTTCTCAAATAGAACCTAAGGGAAGAGCACATGTATATGTATATTTTTTTGAATATATACACAACGACGGAAATACTTATATATACACAGAATAATGTTATCGACAGTTTAACGCATACGTAACAAATGTTACCGTAAGTCGTGGCTTTATCACAGTTGCCGGTGTAATTCATAGTCATCATATATTTAACAATATTTTACTGTGTTTGTGTAAAGTATCAATAAATTTTAATTACTTTTTTTTTAATGTGACCTTGAAACGTTAACGTTACTCTTACCTTTATTATTATTAAGCTTTGTATTAAATTAACGTTTCCCAAAATGTGAGATTAATATTATTGTTAGTAATTTATGATTATCATTCCCGGTTATAGCGAATGTGTAATATTATTTATCATTGTGTCGATATTTATCAAAATTATTACACATGAAAAGGTATATGTTGCAAATTTTTCTGATATTTTGTAATAGTTCCATGAAGTTAAAATAAAAAATAATATTGCCGAACGACGAAATTAAATAAAAAGATAAATCCTTCTCGATAAAGAATACCTACATATTCTCCACAGAATAGAGATACTTCTCGTTTGTAATAGCTACAAACTATTATTACTGTTAATACTATTAGGATTATCAGTACTATTACGGCTATTGTTATTGCTACTGTTACCATTTCTGTTATTACTGCTAAGACTATGCTACTATCGCTAGAACTATGGCTACTATTACCAGACCTATTCTTATTAAGAGTACTTATTTCAATAATCAAACAATCTACTCGGACTCAGCTTTTTATATGTAAGATAGTATTTTTTAATACAAATAAAGTTATTTACAATTAAAAAAAAACAGTTTCATTTGATTTTCCTGCATTTCCTTTTGAATGGTACTATTTCCTAGAACTTCTGTGTATTAAAATTGTCAAACTTTGAGAGATATTAATAAGATATTAAAAGATTAAATATTTAACGGATAATGGGTTCTGTAGGATTATAACTTTTGGGATTATATACTATCGATAAACATAAATAACTGGAAACATTGTTAAAATCTAATTTCATAAAACAAGTCATTTAAATGCATTAAAATACTCGGTATCGTTAACAGTACAAAAAAATAAAATCAACAAAATAAAGTATACTCAGAGAAGAGCAAAAAATATGTAAATAAAAACGCTCACTTATAATTCACTTTGAAGAACTTCGAGTAAGTGTTTTCAAAATGGAGGATAACGAAATAACGAGACCAATGGAAAGGGAGGATTACATATAATACAAATATATTTTTACGTTGTTACGTAACTTGCCTCTAGACACTTATAACATTAATAATAACTTACGGACGCGATCGTTGCTGAATACATGACACCATTTTTTTTTTTTTATTGCACACTAGAAATACCACAGATGCATTCGTACAGTATCAATCGCGATACAGGTGACGTACTTTCACATACCTTATGCAGCTACAATAAATAATAGTAATTTTTTTTCTTTTTAATTTTTAAATCCACGTTAGTTTCCCGACCGGTTCGTCGACTGAATGAATCGCAAACACCCAGGACCAGGGGTTTAAAGTTTCTATCCGCTAGGTAAACACAGAGACAATCGAAGTGAAATTTTCGCTGAATTTGTCGGAGCTCCTCTTTGCGCATGCGCCGTCGATCTAACGATCGTTTCTCCCATACTCGATCACCTGTACAACGTATTAACGATATGGATTACACGTGTTACGCGTAAACTGACATTGATTTGTGAAAGACAAATGTCGAAGGCAGAGTACGTCGTCACATGCAAACTGTTTGCTCGCAAGCTTTTCTCGTTTCTCCTGTCAGACGACCGTAACTCAATTTGAATCGAAGTCAATTTGGCGCCAAGGTATACACACATACGTCTCGTACAAATAATAAAAGTTACACCGATGAACTAAATATGGCTGAGAATCTCGCTAGCAGTTCATTGCATCTTACTCGAACGGTAGACTTGCGAAGAGCGATTTATCGCGTGCATAGATTTATAATATATCTTTGAAACTGTAGATTTAAATGATTTTAAGAGAAGTATAATTTTCCTGTGACGTATAAATTTCCTTTGTGAACACGTATAGGACACACGAAGAACAACTTTGTTCTTTTAAATGCAATCGTACATTTTGTAAATTACATCGTGCATTTTGCAGTGATCGATGTAGCTACTTCCTACACAAAAGTATTAAATTATTTACGATGGAAAATCATTTGTTTAGAAGATACTTAATTTTAATATCGGTGATTAATGTATTAGAGTTCAGGATACATTGAACGAAATATTTTCCAACTGTTCAGACGAGGAGGATCTATTGAATTTTCCTTAGATCTCTTTTTTACAAGGTAAATTTTTAAGATACTTAAAAATAAAGTTTACGCAGAAGAATGTACTACCTAAAATTAATACCACTTTCGGATACTGGAATTAAAATATCTTCTAAATTAATGATATTTCGTCGTAAGTAGTTTAAAGCTTTTGTGTGGGGAACGACAAGCTGCATCGAACTATAAAATGTATGATTTTGTTTAAAAAAAAGAAACTTGATCTTCGTATGTCCTCCACTTGTCCATATGGGAAATACATTCCTCGTATCGAATTACGTGCCTTTTGAAATAATTTATCTACTCTTTGAAACATTTGTTAGTATAATCGACAGTTTCGAAGATATTCGAGTGGATCGAATATTTACCTCAATAATTAGCCAATAATTAATACCTAATAATTACCCTCCATATACGTACAAATTGAAGTGGATTTTTTATAATCGTTCGAAGAACGAATTTAGGATCGGTGATCGTTTTTTGGTTCGAGCTGGGCAAAATTAAAAATTGATTTTACTTTGTTAGTTATCGATGATATTTGACAATTGGCAAGATTATACGAAATTGTTTTTCGTTTCGTTTTACGAGATTATCAATTCAGTCTTGAAGCGCGATACATTAATACTATTCTAGAGTACTTTCTTCGCCTCTCATACCCAATAACTTTCTTTAAAAATTTAAGATACCAAAGCTAGCGAGAATTTTACAAAAGCCGCGAAACAACAAGGTACTATAGTACTCTAATCGAGAAGAGACTGTAACGGCATAGGTCGTAGATTTTTATCAATTCTTTTTTTATATTTAGAAAGATATTCAATGTTAAAGATTTATAATTTATTAACTATCGTTAATGTTCAGGAGACAGAGAGCATGTGCCTATAGAGGTGTACGAAAAGATAAGAGATAAAGCGATGTTTCTTAAACCTTTTCAAGTTCTTGGCACTGTTCAGAAGAAGATTCTTAATATATTTAGATTCGTGAGACAGTTTAGAGAAAAGACACCTGCCATAGTTCTTAATTACGAATAATTACAGTAATAATTTGAAGAGTTATAGAAAATAAAAATACAACAGGTCGCAAACATTCGCGAGACCATCTTGCCAAACCTAGTCAGAAGCTTTAGATTTCTTTAACCTAAACAATCCAGATGTTTTTAATTCAACTCTCGTACATTATTATTCATAATTACCAACACGAGCAACTTTGTAACTTCCCATGGTTAGAGTCCCCTTTTCCGTTTAGTTTCTTCCTTATAATTTTTCTTTTTCAAATCTTGTTCTCTCGACTGTAACTGTCTATTGCCATTGAAATATCGCACGATTGATTTTGGAGTTGAAATGTGTTACTAAATTTACGTGTTTGTAAGAAAATAAATAGAGACGTTAACGGAGTAACTGTAGCAATGATGAAAACTTTTATGTAATAATTATAAAAAGGAACAACTTTCAAGAAAATGAGTCATTGAAAATGAGAAAAATTTTGACTTTTCAAAACTACAGGAGGACTACAGTATTGTTCCACAGATTGTTCAAGGCTCGAGACCGGGACAACCTGGAGGACGGGTAAATGTTTCAGGAATTGGAGAATATTGTATATCTGCTCGCTTTGCGTAAATGCATACAGAAGACGAGAGTCGGAAAGAAAATCCGTGTGAAGAGATTTCAGTTCCAGAAACTGGTGGGGATAACTACGTGACAATCTGGAGAGCAGTAATGGACCCTCACCGCGCTGTTAGGCTACTTAAAACTTACAGACACACGTCCGAGTCACTTAAACAGAAACACGCTATACCTCGAAGCAGCTTTATAAGCAACCAGCTCCCCCTGTCAGCATTCGCCAGCGTCTCTCAACCTACGTTTAACATCCCGTTAAAGATCTCGCGTAAAGTTGGGCCAACCTGATTTTAAATGATAGAGAAAATAATGCCATGAATATTAACTTTATTTGGAAACACTCAAATAACAACATCATCTTAAATAATTTATTTAAGCGTAGACGATATTAATCACAAGAGATATATTGAGAACCACAGGCTGCGAGAAGGCGACTAGGTAAGGATTTAAGTGTGAAAGTAGGGTGGAATCGTTTGGCCTTGGAGACCAAAAGACTCGTGTGCCCCCGTACTTAAACACGACGGTAAAAGTAGATTTTGTCTCGACCACGTTACTATACAATACTACATTTTAATTCAAATAATATTGCGATTCCACGGATGATTCAGATTTTATTATTATTATTATTATTAATATTAATATTATTATTATTATTTATTATTATTATTGTTCGTTCGCTTCGAATGCTCGAGACGCTCCGTTCGGTCTGAACTTTTTAACATCGAATACAGTTGTAAATATTACCAACAACAGGAACACGAATCAGGACAGGCGTATCTTTATTTCGACAACTTGAAACCGGCGATCCACAGCCACGACACCATCGATTCCATTTACCATTATCTCGTAATCAATTCTTGCTTCGCGAGGATTCGTGACGCCGAGAACGTAGACGCGCGCGTCTCCGTCGGCGTCGATTTACGTGGCTACGAGGCCACAAGATGTCCGCGATCACCGTACGAAACGAAAATCCAAGCCTCGACGACGCGGCTTCAACTTCAACATCACCAATTATGAAACCCAATATAGGTGTGCAAACAATGTGGCGCGAGCAAAATTATTCTGGAAGTGGAACGACGGGGTGCGTCAGTTGACATAATCGGTGTGACGATACTTGGTCTCGTATAGGATTACCCGAACAATCGATATTAATTAATTATTGTCAAATACGCTGTATGTTAATTATACATGGTCGATATCTCCGCAAGTAGAAGTTCGTAAAAAAGTAGAATCGCTTAAATGGTTCTAAGCGAATAAAACGCGCGGAAGGTATAAAGAGCTTAAGACTTATACAAAAGTGCTCCCGTGTACCGGGGAAAACTATACAAATTGGCCTCTCGAATTTTGTACCATCAATGCAGCCCGAAACAATAGAACGATCTCTCCGGCGTAATTATCGCGACGAAGCTATTTTTTTCTTTTTTTAACAATTATCCTCCTTCGAGTACAAATTTCTCTCTCTCTCTCACCGCCTCCGTGTTAACTCTTTCGTCGATTTCATTTACTTAGAATAGAACAGTGTTCTCGCAAGAAACGACTGATATCGCGAAACACAACCGTCGTTGGTTCTTCCGTTCAACGAGATAAATTCGTTCGATCGCCCAACTCCTTGGTCCCCTAATGGACGGGGGACGGAGGGAACGAATAAACTACAATTCTCCAAACTGTAACAACATCGGTGGACAAATTTCGATCGCACGAATCACGATGCTCTGATAATTCACGATCCACGCCCGCGATTCGAATTCGAACGAATTCCCGCCTCTCGAGACACATTCAGTCCTCCCGCGCGTCTACTCGACAAAACGATTAACGAAGTACGTCGGTTCTCGCGCAGCATCGATCGATGATATAAATTCGTTTTTTTTTTTGGTACACCAACTGGATTAAGTATCGTTTAGCGTCTCCGCGTTAGCTTAGGCCAGTATCCGTTGTATAATAAGCTCGATTCAACGCTCTTCCAGGTATCGTACTTCATTACGCCTTCGTTTAATTAACGACGCTCGAACCGAGCACACGCACACGTAGATCGAATTCTCGAGACGAACGCGCGTATCTGCTCTCTTCGTCCTGTCTCTTTCGACGAACCTTAAAATACACTGGTTACAGAAAAAAAATACAAAACAAAAAAAAACTTGTCCATACTACGCTATACACACGTGAGGTTCTTCGACTTCCGATCGGTAGACCCGTTGAACGAGCCACGACTCCGTATTTGCAACGGTATGGACACGTTTCTTTTCTTTTTCTTTTTTTTCTTTTCTTGTAATCGAGTGCACCATCCGTAGTAAATTACGATCGCGTGGATAATTCTAACGACGCGCGATCCAACATCGAGACGAACCATCGTCAATCCAGTGGAAAAATACAAATCTGCTTGGAAACGACTCACTGCGATCGCGAAGCTCTCGAATCGATTCGAGTGATCGGTGAACATTCGAACGTCTTAACGTTTCGGAACGATTTATACGTTTTTTTTTCTGTTTTTTTTTTTTAACCTATTTCCATCCGATTCCAGTGAGTTGTTTCGCGGTTCTATTTAAAAACGATCCAACGAGCGTCAAACGAATCGCTCCAACCTGGAGTCTGATCAGCGGGTAACTCGTGGAAAACATCTCACTCGAGTTTCCAGACGCTACGTAACCCGTGTTTCTTGGCACCTTGAAAATAACGAACCTCCCTTATTCTGCTCTTGATCCACTCGGCCAGAACGAGCCAGAGAACCTTTCCCCGTTCCCTGAAAAATCGTCGGGCGAATACGTCCTGAACAGCCACGATCGGACGATGGCGGACCCGACCACGTGCGGCTTGCACACGTAACAACGATTCCCACGGCGTGTCATGCCGACGTTCGTGAACTGCGACCCTTACCTGGGGAACATCAATATGCGAATGATCATGTGCGTGCTCGCGTTTCGAGTAAAGGGTGACCCTTAATTTTCTTTAGATTTTTTTAACACTTTCGCTATTCGTGCGACCGTTACTTTTCTTTCGATTTCTTAAACACTTTCGGTATTCGTGTGACCGTTACTTTTCTCTCGATTTTTTTAACACTTTCGGTATTCGTGTGACCGTTACTTTTCTCTCGATTTTTTTAAAACTTTCGCTATTTTTTAACCCTTTTTAACCCTAATTTTAAGGATCTTTTAACCTTTTCATCACGAACGAGAGAAATATTTCACGTCGCGAAATCGTTACTACGATGTCGCGAACGAGATATCTATTGTAATGTCACTCGAACAATGTACGTTTTATGCAAAGTGAATATGAAAAAATTAATTCGTAAAAATATAAGCTATTCTTTGTTTATCATTTTGAATGCCCCTGTTAACGAAAGACAGTTCATGTCGATCGGTACGACAGTGTACTGGCTTACAAAAACGAGACATTAATGGGTTAATAAGTATTTGACAACGCTTTACGTAAGAAAACGTTGAATTATTGAACATCGTATGTAACGAGTTACTGAAAAACTTTATATTAAATTGAACGGTGGAATTTATTTTCTAGCTTTCGTCTGCGACGAAGTACGACTAAAATGTCTCGAACGATAATGGAATTTTAAAAACGTATAATTCGTTGCAGGAGCAAAGTTGGAAATATCGGAATTGATGTCGTTAAAAGTTCAAGGTGATACCGAAACTAAATTTACAGGTACTAAAGAATGTGTTTGTCGATATTAATAATTAACGACTAATTGTTAGTCTCAAACAAGTTATTTTTAATAATGCTACGACTACGAAACATAGAATTAAAATTATATACACTTAAGAAAATTATCGAGAGCGAAACAATAATGGTGAAGATAAAAAGTTATGGACTACACGAATTAAACGATATATACAAATAATGATGTAATTTGGACGCACGAACTAATCATTACTTTGAAATAAATAGAAGAAATAATAAAAAAATAATAGACAGACTTAATAGAGAACATTAAATTTCATTTTTGACATTTCCTTAAAAAATTACATCCTTTTGAAAAACAGTTATCGAATATAAAGTAGCTTGTTCAAGACTGATAATTAGTCGTTAAATTCATAGACATTTAATAAATTTCATGTATCTATTCTAAGATCGATAATCTTTCTATACTTATGAGTGTTATTGTAATTGCTATATTATACTCGGGGCAGAAAATATTGGTCGCTCAAGGTCATTGAACGATTATCCCGCCATTCTGTTCCATTGTGCTCTGTTGTTTTATCTCTCGTCATTTCGAAAGATATATATGCATGCATATACAAACTTTTTATCTCTCAGATGAGTAAATTAGTACAAAACTCGTTATCTGGTGCGTTTCACAGGCGACAAAGTGACTTTGAGAATATTTTCAGCCCGAAGAATAATAACTATCGCGTGGTATCCTAATTCTAGAACAAAAAATAAAATTACACAAGTTACGGAATATTTAACTATTTTACATTACTGATGATGTTCGTTCCCTCGGTTTCTAATTCCAACAGTAAAGAAAACCCATGGTATCGAACACATGGTTTGCATATGTTTGACTTTATCTGTACGTCATTAAGGAACTCTTTGAAGCAGACTCACCGAGGGTCGTACTAGATCACATCACACTTTCCACAGCAGCAGATGATTGGTCGAATCCTCGCGACCAGCCTGCAGCTCGGCGGATGCCTGAGGTCCTCTGAAATCCTCGTATCCGTCCCCGCCCGATATCACGAGGAGTTTCCCGCGGTTGATGTTATTTTGTTGGTTCTTGCTGGATTTCAAAGAATATCGGTTCACTTTCGGGTGTGGATCCGGCTTCGGAGGCGTCGACGTTTCCACGCATGTCAGGAAACGCACGTGTCCGGTATGTCCATGGGGAATACCTGAGAAACATAATAACAATATTAGAAACATATCACGGTAGTTGCTTTCGAAGCAAATGTTACAGTATCGATGTTTCTTAATTATAATTTCCAATGTATTCTTCGGGCCTTTTACGACCCATCGTGCCCTCATAGTATATTACTTTTTCATAATTAAACTTATTGCAATAGAAGTTCCTGTATTTCCTTAGCCCTCTCATTGTATTATAAAGTTAAAAACACAAGTTTCAAATATTTGCGACACCCTATAAATCTTAAGTTTCAAAGTATAACCAAACGAAAGATCGAGTTGACACGACTAACGGAGTTTGAGGTGAGTTTCGATTTGTTATTAGCAATGATACGAATTAAATATTCTGGATATTAATCATTTCGAATTGAGATTTATCCAGAAAGAATTTATCGACGATTTGATAATGAGAATTAAGGTAGACTAACTCCTTAAGACTTTGCTTCGAATAATCTCACGATTCTTGAACAAATTCATGTTTGCGTTGATGAATTTCAATATTTACGTTAGAAACATACTAATATTGAGCTTACACTTTGTTTTATCAATTGGAAAATTTGTGCATTAATACGTTTTCACTTTCATGGCCTCAGAACACCTTTTGGATCGAGAATAGTAAATATTTGGGAATTTTTTCTAAAAATACGGAACATTCAATATAAACATTTCATACGTACATTAAAAGTAGATACTTTTAACAATATTTCTACAAATTTTCATAACAGAATGTTAAAGTATGTAAAAATTATAAACGCACTCGTACCGTGCTACCCGAATTTAGAAACTAGGCAAACATTACTATCATTGGATATACAGATTTGAATAAGCACAGCATATTTGTTATCGATCCGTTATATCTCTAATGTAATTTTGAAAATGTCTTTTCAACCGTCGTCTCGATCGGTGACAGTAATACCTCGAGGTAGGGAATAGAGAAACCAAACTGAGTTCAAGATTTTCCTAGAAACGTCGTTCCTTGAAATAGTATCCAAAGCTTGTTCTTTCGGGTCCAACGTCAGAGTCTCCCGTGATTTATTAACCCTCGAGCACTTAGTTGCCGGCATTTTATAAATACCCCGTGCCACGTTATCGCAACAGGGGTACGCGAACGGATCCAAAAATTTCGTAAATGATTGATCGACCCTGTATCTCGACGTCGAAGCAGACACTTCTCGAGAAGTACGAGTCAGTTCGGCGGCCAGCTTCTAATTATATCGGAAGCAATAAGGATGTTTGCTTATAGCCGATCGAATGTGACGTCAATACGCACCAGTTACAATCGGCGGTTGGGACATCCTCTGAGTGGATGGCTTTATATGGGGAATTGGCACGGTCAATAGTACACCGGCACTTGTGCCGATCCAAAGCAACTCGTTGCAAGCCAAAAGTGCGGTGACCCTGAGACAGGCGGCCTTGTGCTGTCGTATTATGTCATCGCAACCTGCAGCAAGTTTAAAGCTTCCGTTAAAATAAATACCATAGACCAGGGGTAACGTTTTGTCACGTCTGTGTACCAAAATCGAATCTATCGATTCAGAATCGATACTTCTACTTCTATAGCTTTTAAACTGTGAGAGCAAATACTGACATATCTCCGTTTCATTTTGTACAAAGAATTAGCTATTTACCTATTCTTTGTTAGGGATACAGTCAACTAAACAAGAATCTAAAGAGCTTTACGCCTTACAAAATCGGTCACTTCTTTCTTCTGTATATAATTAATAAACATACCTATGAACGACAAGAGTTAATATTGTATTATTAAAATGAATTGACAAATCGTTAGTCGTGAATTGATATTAGTATACTAGTATACTATGGTACATAGCTTCTTATGTCTAGGATATCTAGACATCCAAAATCTATTGTACTTTGTCCAAAAGTTTCCCGTAGAACAAAGTTACATAATTTATTTTTATGCTCGTTTCTCTTTTGTACTCTGCTTAAAGTGTTTCTCGACTATACAACAGAATGAACCGAATATCAAGTACACGAAAACTGATGGGAAACGAAGCTTTTAATTCCTGGAGATTCGTGTACTGTTGTCTACATCCATGTAGAGACTTACTGGTGAGCATTTTGGTGACAGCTGGCGCTATATTGATATCCGTCAGACATTCGTAACTGCCGGAATGAAAGAGTCGTAGCACGGCACTGTTGTGCAAAGAAATCCAAACACCGAGACCCCCGGAGCTCGCCATGCAAGAGATCGACAGAGATGTGTCGTTGCTGACAGCGAACGTGTGCTCGATATCCAACGTGTGGGTGTTCAAGACTTTCACGGAATTGTGACAGCCGCACCAAAGTTTCCCAGACACTGGGAGCATCTTTGTGATTGGAGACGCCACTGTGCCTACCGATACCGTTGTTGGATCGGGTGTGTTCCAACCACCCACTGCAAAACAGAGATTGTATTAAAGATTAATCCTTTGATTAGAGATTATTGGTACAATTTAACGAGAATACCTAGTCACTTGGACGATCCTTACTCAAAATTATATTGGATTTAAAGACACGTAAGTTGAAGTGATAAATAAATATATAAGCATGAAAATAAATGTATAAGCATCGCCTCTATTAAGACGTTGACTGCAAAGTGGATTTCACAAAAGATTCTTGGACATTATTGCTTCAAGTTTATTTGTGATTTATACTTTCAGTGGAGAGTTGTTATTCTTTTACCAATTTGATCGAAACCTTTTACAGAGCCTACCATTTGTATATACCAATGAACGAGGTTGCAGTTACCGATAGACATGCTTTGATTGAGATGTACACGTCTATGGCGCTGTAGTCAACGTGTTAATAAAGGTATCTTCTTTTCGAAGTGTAATATTTTTAACCGTGAAACGTACAGTGATCTCGAGCGTAAACTGTGATGTCTCCGTTAGCGAGTGATACGAACACCTTATTGTCCAGGTATCTGAAACGACAAACGAGCAGGTACACGTTTAAAAGTAAACCAAGTACCGTTGTAACCAATAGAGCTTAGGTTGACACCGATCTTACATGATGCAATGCACGCTACTATTATGCTGTATCTTCACTTTGTTTTTCTTTATTCTGATGTTATCGTTGCAGTTGTACACGTGTACACATCCGTCCTCGGTACCGAGCCACATGGTCGGTTGATTAGTGTCCTCCTCCGTTGTAGAATTATCGATACTCGGAACGTCGCCGCTCAAGGTCAGGCTACCCGTATCTGCACATGGAATGTCGTCCGAGTCCGAGTCGTCGGAGCTCGAGCTACTGTAAAACAGTTTACTTAGATTAACGATGAAACGCGTCGAAGCTCGATTCAATTAGTATACTTTGTGGGGAAAATGTAATAAAAAGATTTTAGAAATATCCTGCGTAACACGTAGATTACAACTACAAAGTAGTCGATACAGGGTGATTCGCCTAACTCGGTTTTACGACCGGTTGAGTTTACAATTTGACAGTCTAGAATTTCAGGACATTGAACACGGACAAGTGTTGCGTTCACTTTTCAATCTCGGATCTTTGAATCAATATTACTTGTAACTGCATCGAAAGTACAACGAACTATTCGAAATGAAACTCATTTTAGGGATACATCGATAACTATGAGCTTCGGACTGCTTGTGACGCGTCCAGTACTTTTTGTAACACCGAAACGAAATATTAGGTGTCACATTTATCGATTTTGAAGCGATTTCTAAATCTCGGCAATACGATGAACAGTTTACGAGTAACAACGAGAACGTTAAGTTAGGTGAATCACCCTGTATAACAAGGAATCAACCGATAATTGTTATTGTTTGTAAATGGTTGCAGAAATGTAAGAGCTTACGTTATTGTCAGTAGAGAACAATCGGGAGGTTTGGGTAGCAAAAACTAGAGGAACAATGATTTTCACAACATGGTGGTTACGGTTCAAAATCACAAGTTGACTCCTTGTTGCGTAACACTGCCTGAACAATAACACGATTCTTTTCGCTCCGATTCAAACTGTCAGTTAACAACATTACCTATCTAACTGTATGTTCCCGCCACTGGCATCGACATCCTGGACCGAGATGCTTATGCCGCTCTTACTGTTCGCGAATGAAATGTTGTTAGTCACGCACGAATTTGATCTAAAATATAATACAAGTAAAGTAAAGCCTCTTTCTACTCGCCTACAAAGCATTAGAAAAGAGAAATTAATTTTTGAAGATAGACCTGCTTCCTTTCAACTTTAACATACAATTGTTTTCTCTTAGAAGACCATTCATTCCTTTTTCTCCTCTTCAAGGATCTTACAAAAATTAAACCACCCCCCTCCCCCGCTCAAAATTGCATTTCATACCGTTCGAAACTCACAGTTGTAAACTGTGTCTCTTCAGGAAAGTGTTAACCTGTGTAACAGTTAGTTCTTAAATTCCTAAAGAGCTAGTAGCTATTTCTGCTAGAATTCTAGTCATCGCTCTCGACATTTTAGCTCTTTACAAGACTCTCAGTATCTTCACAACGTACAAAATACAGAACATCTTGTACATACGTAAATAGTTTCTAGAATCTGAACAGTAAATACTGTTTCTCAAAGCGAGAGAACAGAAAAAGAAAACGAAGAACAGAAAAGTTTCGTTCTAGCTCTGCTAAGTGTCTCACCAGCCAGACTATCTACTACCGGAGCTAGTTCTCGCGGATTTCAATCTTAGAACATAGGACAGGTATTCCGTATAAGAATAAAAACTAACTTCTACTTTCGAAAGAAGATAAGTAACCCTTTGCACTCGAAGCTTTTCTGCTACCAGAAACTAGCACCTCGATGAAATCCTTCGAATCGTGTAATTAATTTCAAACGGAACATTTTCATTTCACCATTTCATCTACGTATGCTTACATCTTACAAGAAAGTAATTGAATTTTAATTTCAATTCCAAACCACGATGGTTTTCCAAATTGGAGAAAGTACACCGAATTAAGCGACGATCGAGGATCGTCTCTCGAGTGGAAAGGGTTAAGTTGACAATAAAGATGCGATCGAAACGTTTCTCCGAAAGGACACTGGTCGTACCCCGAAAATCTCGAGCGGTATAAAGTGCAAGAACCCAGGCCGTGAAAGCTTCAAGGACATCGCATCCTCGCTGCACTAACAGACCAAAGAACCGTACCTCTGCGTACACGCTGGGATTCCCGCGACACAGAGAATCCTCGCGTTGCAGACACCGTTGCAGGACGTGACCTGCGGTGGTTCGGGTGTCAGGCTCAACACACAGACCTGGCCAACGTAGCCATCGCTGTTGCACACCCAAACGTCCCTGGAACCCTGCCCGTTCGCCAATGTGGGTGCGGCGCAAGTGAACTGTAAGCCAGCCCGAGTCTTTCGAATCGGCAGAGGTCCCACAAACTCGGGGCATGGCCTCCTATCAGCGGATAACGCTGTAAGTTGAGACATCGAGAAAGATCAGACAGTCGGTTGCACGTATTGGGGCATCCTGGTGCTGCTTACCTAACTTTTGCTTGGCTTCGTTGAAACTCTCCTCCCAGCTAGCCCTTTTGTCTGGCTTCGTGAACATTACGGAGATATTCTCGATCCCAGCCCTGAAAATAAATGGCGGTGTCCGTGTCACAAAGCGGTAAGTCACGTTGCAGGTAACAGCGTGGAGGAAACGCACGGCCTTTGAACGTTCGTGATGTCACGCACGTGGACCAGGAACGTGATAGGGAGAGTGTGTAAAAATACGTCGTTGCCAGTCGCAAAACTCTTTGAGCGACCGACAGAACGGGATGTCAATGTTCGAAGTCCCGACCAACGGGACTCTCTGTTTAGGGCTCCGTTGTTCTTTGGGATGAATACTCTCTCGCGTCGTCGTTTATCGATTGGTAAATGACACGTGAACAGGGATATATTTCTGAGCTTTGTAGAAAGAAAAAGAGAGAGAAAGAAAGAGAGAGTACGAGGATACAAAACGGAATTGTGAATCTCGTTTAGAAGAATGAATCGTGGCAGGTTCTAGGGTGCGTGATTGTTACAAAAGTTTCTAAAGTCTTGGTGCAGAGAAATCTCAACTATTCGATGTCGTCCTGTGAATCAAGTTTATTAGGGGTACTGATTAAAAATCAATAGAATTATTATCTACGTTTCTCTTACTTGGGTATGTGTCACTATTCACGATTCGGTGCTAGGAAACTTAGCATTTCTGCCAGCAATTCATAGGAAAAGATGGTAATTTATGTTCTAACAACGAACGCATCGTATCACTGCACCGGGTAAATATGTTTGTACGGAGATTCAGACTATGTAAAGCACGAGAGCCAAGCTGACTTCGAAACGAAGGAAGAAACGAAGGGAAAGTAATTTTCTAGATTCTCCAACTTGTAATTCGTTAATAACTCGGCAGGATGCGACTCACTGAGTATTAAGCGTTAATTCCAGACAGGCCAATTGCGAGTGCGCCGCATTTCTCTCGGCTAATTGACGTTGCGCCTGTCCTAGCATGTCTTTGATAAGATCCTCTAACTCTTGCTTCGCGCCGTGCAACGTTGATGCGAGTTCCTGAAGTTGTGTCAACGTTGCACAGTCTTCACGTAGATGGTCTACCTCGCGAGCCATTCGCCTCAAGTTTTCATCTTTGGCTGTCGAAGAAAGCGATGTTCACTCTTAACAACATGTATAAATCAATGAGTTTATATCATCGAAGTAATTTGTAGGTCGAGAGCTCGATAGACAAGCATTCTACCCAGGATAAGAATTAAATTCTAGTACCTGATAGACTTAGAAGAACGTTAAAGACGCTAAACAAAGTATAATACGTCATTTCTTTCGAGATACCTTTCATAACTTCTAGGTCGTCCAGTGGTATTCTCATTAACATTTTGTACTTATTTGCTTCCAGTAGGCTGACCAGACTGTTCGGACAGGAACTTCTGCAAAGTACGACAAACGTATAAAAATTGTGTTACAGAGAGATCGAAAAGAAATTCAATCGAAAGAAAATCGCGATAGACCACATAAATATTCTTTTCCTTGTAATTAATTTTATTTGATTACACACTATGTTTTAAATTTATTAACCTTGTATATACACAGTATCCATACATTTTTTATGCTCGTTTAAAAAGTTTACATTGGATTTGATAATAAAAAGAGACATTATACGAAGAAATTGTCCGACGTTTGTAAGAAATTTCACTTGATAAAATTTTAATAAAAAATCAATCGTTTTCGAAAAGGTGATTGTCTCGATCAATTTCTTTCCTTTTTCATATCGTTGAAAATAAGAAAGCGTGATCCTGATAAATAGGATGTACCGGATATTGGTGAATCAACCCCAAGTTACAATTGTCGAATCGATTGATTTTAATTAGTTTCGAATAATTTCTGAATACTCTAAAAAGATGAATTGTAAACTCACGTCGACGGTTTTCTGATGGTTCCGCTCCTTCTCTTGATACTGGTGATAACAAGCAGATCGGAGAACAAAAATAGCGCGCGTTCCTTTCTTGTTCCTTGATTCGAGGCTATGGTGACCAGATCGTGGCGGACGAAAGCTCTGCAGCAAAAATAGATGCGTCAATTCAGACGAATCTTTTTGTTTTCCTAGCAGCTTCTGCTACGACACGCATCGGTATTGGGAATCGATACGGTGTGCACGCTTAAAGGTTGAATAGTTCATGAAATGGAAAAGCGAGTGCAACGCTTTACATGGAAACCCATTGTGCGTTTAATTTCTTCGTAAGATCCTTTCGACGTTTTGGTACGGCTCGTGGGCAAATTTAAAAAGAAGTTTAGAAATTCACAAATAAGATACAGCTGACGAGGGAGAAATTTGTTATTAGAGAACGTTATCGTAATATATTCATTATAGAATGTCGCGCGTTTAATTACTTCGGAACACTCTCTCGCCACTTCTCCACGAGTCGTGTATAAATTTAAAAAAGTTGGAAGTTTGTAAATTAGGTTCGATAAACAGGGTGACATATTTTGCTGTAGAACTTTAATATATTTGTCGGGGAATATTATACGTTCAAATTCTTCGGAACACTCACCACTTTTGCACGAGTCGTGTGGTAAATTTAAAAAATTGAACAATTCATGAATTACATTCAAAAAACTGGTTAAAACAATATTTTCTGTTACAGAATATTACTTTAATATACTTGTTGTAGAATATTACTCTAGTGTACTCGTTATAGAATATCCCATTAATTTTTTATATAGCAATTTTCGGGGATCGGTGATTTCACATTAATAAATTTGTGGGTTACTCTACATCTCACTTGTTTGAAACACACTTGTATTTGAAACTGGAAACTGGTGATAAAATGAAATGTGGTGCATCAGTCTACTATAACGATGGATTATAGTAGAACTTTAATAAATACAGAAAAACGAAATTGAAAATCGATGGAAGCATCGAGACCGATAATATTCTTTCCAACTGCATTCTCCTCTTTCACTAATTAACCGAACGAGATTCACGTGCAATCAAGATTATCTTTATCGAAGTTTCACCGTACCTACGAATCGAATACATTAACGCAATAACAAAGAAATATATATGATACATTAGAAAAATCTAATTGTGTTTTGAATCTATTTTCTATTCCATCTCCTTTACTGAAAGTCTGAACACGTTCTCCTTCGTGGCTTCCTGTGTTTTGTCACGAGGTGTGAAATGCATTCTCAACGTTAGCATACAGATTTTCCTCGAAGCGGGGATGCACGTGTTTGCAAATGATAGAATCTTCTGCTCTTGTAGATATAGTTATACAATAAACGTTTTAAATTTTCTTTTCGTGAATATTGCCCTACGATATTCGAAAATCAACCTGTGACGATTACTTGCTGCAACGAGGTACAACCAGCCTCGGATGCATACACAGCTATTCAAATATCTCAATTCGTGATGTTTGTAAGTACGATAGAACCACGATGCAACGTCGATGATTGCGCGAGAACGTCGTTCGTTGCATTGTATTGGCATCGGTTACTTAGCAACGATCGAAGATGGAAGAAACAAGTAATACTAAAGCAGAGACACGCTGTATAAATGGAGCTCCTTATTAGATTGCTTTCTTTTAGCCTCAATTTTCCTCCAATTATCGGGGATCTACTGTGATAAAACGATTTCTGAGCTACAAGGACTTCGCGATTGCTTTCGTTCTAAGTACAAATACAAGTGCTTTGCATAGTGTTCGAGAACAGAGCCACCAATTATCAATACACGAAGCATAGGTAGAGAACCTTTTGTAGGGACAGGTTGAACTTAATTACTCCAAAAGGGCAATAAATGGAACGTAATGGACTTAAGTTCGATCAATAGAGTTTTGTTTATCATACATATATACACTCTTGGAAATGGTTACTCGAGAAAATTAACAACGATGGGGATGAATTCTGATCGTTGATCCGAGCAACAAATTTTATCTACACCCTAGACGTAGAGATTCACGAGATTGGGTGGTCACCTGTGTTCTGTTTTCTTCGTATCGCGTATTTTACGATTTTATTTATCGTGAATTTTTCTAGGTAGACTATCCGAAGATACAATCTCACCTGTCGTTCGTCACGATACCAGCGAGTCCTTCAACCAGCGCCTGAACCTCTCTCAGTGTGGTTTGCTGCTGCTCCCACTCCAAGGACTCCCTTTCCGTGCAATTGATCTTCACAACCAACTCGTGCACTTCCTTCTGAGCGGCCTGGAGCAGCTCGAAGTCTGGATGCGACGCGTCGGTGTGCTTCAACAGTCGCTGAATTAGCAGCTCGTAACGGGGTATCTTCTGGACTGGTTTAATCAGTAACTGATCCAGCCCGAGTTTCCCTTTGTGCTCCCGTTCCATGGTCTGTCGCGTGCGAAGGAAACGATCGAAGAATGTGTAAACTTACCGAGCTCAATTTAAGTAAGGAATATTCGCGGCACGTGATCAACGGACTCGCGAGAACGTCCAGAGGGAATTATTTTTTACGAATTGTTCTCGACGATCACGCGATGCCAATACGCGAAATTTTTGTTCGAGATATTGGTCGTTGGGCCGCGACTCTTAAGAAACGCGAACGGAAAAGCGTGAATCGAAACATGGAAAATGAAAGAGAATCTTCGCTGTATACCTCGAGGAATCGCGCGAAAGCCGGTTTCGCTTGACACGTCGTTTTTATCGCCTTTCTCGCGGACTTCCAATTATCAAGGAAAAGTGTGTATGTCTCCAGAACGACTGGCTTCGTGAACTGTGAAAAGAAAACAGGTAGATACGTTAGATCCTTCGACGTGTATCAAATGATAATAACGTTTTTATTATACTTCTATACAAACGTTGAAAGGAACGAAAAATATACTGGATAGTATAATAATAAATATATCAGACAATAGTAGTATTGTATGTCTGTATTTATATAGCTACTAGTATGTTGCACTTATTATTTTTACCGCCAGTGGATATTTCTTCGATTAATTAAATTTGATCCTTCCAGTTTTAAGATATTCATAGTTGTTTGTGCAAATATTAATTGTAAAATTTAATATTGTTCACGGTATAGATTGAAGCAACCTTTCCGGGTAAAATAATAGTTATGGTCAATTAGGATAAATATCGCTTTGTAAATAATGTAAAAACAAGAGATTTGATAAATGTCGACTGTTATGATCACCCACGTATTTGAATATATTACCTTGCATGATGCAATTTTTTTCATCAGCCTCACATTTATTTATTTTAAGTACATAAAGTATAATAATTGTGTTTTTGAATATTCTTCCATTAGTTTGTAGCGTTTAGTTGTAAAAATTACGTTCTGTTCCATGAGTGACTTATAATCGAGTCAAATTCTATCTAGTGCTCAAGGCAACATTCCTGACTATGAATCACGCCAAACACGACTATTTTTGCTTCTCTGAGATTCAAAGACACGCAAGTTTATGCGAACAGACGATAAATAGCGCGACGATGCAGCCAAATGGTACGGTGGGAGTAGCCCGCTTGTGACCTTGGGCAACCTATTTATCGTGTGACGACTATCGTCACGTTCGTAGGAAACTTTAGTCGCTGAATTTATGAAACGACGTTGGAAACGACGTTGATCGTTAAACGCAGAATCACTCGAAATTGAATCTTCGCTTCACCATACTTGCTAAATTTACCACGGATTATGATCCGAGCATTTGGATCGTTTTAAAGCGCAGAAAATATTTCATTGATTTATTTTAAGAAAAATCGATTTTCTTTGGAACATTATTCTACTCGTATCGTATTTATATTTGAATGTAAAATCTTTGTTTTACTTGGAGTTATGTTTATTTAAAGATAGAGATTGAAAATTACTCGTTCGACGAGCTGAGAGTAGGTGCTAGTTATATCATTAAAAAGTAGGAAAATTAACGCATTATTGCATTAATATTGTTACACTGTTGCCGTTAATTTTTACATTAATATAGTCGTGACTACCACAGAGTACTTCGAATGATTTGTTTCGCGAAAAATATAGAAAGCGATAGACGATGCGAAATTTAAATTGTTAAATATTCAGCGTACATATGAAAACGTACCACATTGAGGAAGACATCGCCAATCGTCTGCTTAAGTTCCCAAGTATCCAGTCTTTTGTGCAGTTCCTCCAAAAATACTTCGTGATGATTGAGAATAGCGGGGATCTGAAACACGTGAATGCTCACTTTTGACAATACTACCTTCTCCTTAAATAAAAACGTTTCACGGTGCACGAAACAATACGCGAGATAAACACTATTAACTGTCGAACGCGTTACAATTTGCAATTTTTTATCCTCTGCGTTTTATACCGCGTAGGAAGCTAAATAAATAACGACAACGAAAGATTACTCATTTTAAAAATATAATATGTCAAGACTGTTTAGAAAATGTCTGAAATTAGTATTTAAGAATTAAAAAAGAAAAAAAAACAGAAATGATATCACAAATCAAAGTTTTGAGGTAAAACTTTCGAGACAATTAATCTCCAATATTAAACTTAATAGACCTCTGGTTTATTTCAAAGGGAAACTTTCGAAATTTTACTATCGTTTGAAAAAACCACATATCGTTTAATCTCAGTTGGAATTACGAATGTATTAAACGCTATTTTCGCGTGAATTGCCATAGTACTTACATTCTATGTCGTTTGTGACTTAATCTTGTACAAAGTTCATACATTGACGCAAAATATAATATTAACAGAATCGTGTAGTTCGAATTCGCTATTTCTCTTTCCTTTGTTTTCCCTTTGCGACCAGTGATGTTTGGAAATGAAAGGTAGGAAAGTGTTTGAACGAAAATGCGTTAAATCGATTGGAAAAATGTGACGAGTGAACTTCCATCGAGTAAACGGTGACAAAGGTATTCTACCCGAAGGAAGTTTGCTTTCGCTTGGTTCTTTTATCGTTTTGTGTTTCGATTCGTACAAATTTCAGGGCATCTGGGGTGTACAGAATTTACGGCAAGTGGAGAACTTTGAATATAGTCAGACATGGGAATACTGTACACGGCAATCCTTCCCACACCAACGTTTTCATACAAAATTGCAATTACATTCTCAAATACCGTAATTCTTTACATTTCGTAAATATCTGTAATAATATTTGCTCAATACGAATCTTCTACCAGATACATTCTACGAGACAAGTATTTTTATTAATAGAAATATCAAAAGTTGAAGGAATTTTTGCAATCTTCTCTTAATATTTAATAATCAAATTCTATGCTTGTGAACCAGTGAGAGGATGCACATTTTCATCGTTCGCTTCTCAATTCTTTTCTTTCAGAAGATATGCTTTTATATTTCACGTAAAGTCTAGACGTTATAAATGTTTTATAGTTTAATATTAAATTGAGAAATGATATAATACAATTATCTAGACATTATGAATATTTTGTAGTTTAATATTAAATTGAGAAATAATGAACACCTTACCTGATAAAAAATCTCATCCACTGTCGCTGCATCCACCAAACCGGCATTATCGGAACTCTTCAATGGTTGTAGGTATTTCTAAAATATGAAAGATCTAATTAACTTCGTGTAACAAAATCTTACGTCTCTGAAGATTTGTTAACAATTCTGTAAAACTTGCAAATGGAATTCAATTCTAGAAACAATTCTGTTTGAATAGTTTACAGATAACAGTAATTACACAATAAAAACAAAGTTACATTTATTTTCGTATTTAACAGTAGCTTATACTTTCAATAACTTTTCAAAATCATCTTTAAAAATTACCCGATGCATCTTCCGGATAAAATTCATTTCTACGAACTTTCCACTCTAAAGTTCGGCCTGAAGTTTAAATAAAATACAAATTAATTTACATTCCTAACGATACATTGAAACAGACGTTAAGAATGCTCTGAGATTCCTTCCAAACGTGATTCATTTTTACATCTTTTCTTAAACGATATAACTTGAAACGACCGAACCCGCTACTATATATTCAATTGATAAATAATTCATGCTCGCGGGAAAGAATAAACATAGTTGAAACAATATCAAACTGTCTTTCCTTTCTTGAGAAAACATTCAGGAACCAAACGGAGAAGAAAATTATTCCTATTTTTCCAAATGGAGCTGGTGAAACGTTCAAACGATAGAGTTTACGAAAAAAATTGTATCGCAATTGCTCGCGTGCAACGTTAATTGTTTATCGGGTGCGTTAACACGATCAATAATATATCGTCGAAAGCGAGCTCCGTTTTACAGAAGCCAGATTTTTCGTCTCAGTTTCTATATCCCCACCATCGACGAAATATTCAGGTTAAACGACGGTTCTGTTTCTTTTCCCCGTGATTCATAAATAAGTGCATAGGCCCGTTAATGTGGTCGCAACGCGATTCCTCGAATTCCTCCTCACGGAACCGAGAAGGCCGATCGTGGAAATACTTCGGGACGGAAAAGAGTGTCGCGACCCGGTATAGAAATAGGCACGAACGTCACCGTGCGTAAGTTATTACTTAATGCCGTGTGATTTAACGCGAAATAAATTTTTATTCGACGAATCGCGTCGCTGATCGCCAAACGAGACGCGAGAATTCCGTCGATTCTCGCGACGCGTGGGAGAAACGCGTCACCGTTTGTTTTCGAGCGACTCTTGACAATAAATTACCAGCAACGTTTATCGAGTTACGTTGAAACGCATCGATCGGTAATGGATCATTAACCGAAACGTTGATTGAACAATTTCTGGAGATACTTACACGTATCAAAAACATGTTATTCAAGCTACTTCGAAGACGATGTTTCGTTGTTAACGAAGGGAGAAGATCGTACGAATGTTATTTGTAATAACAATTCCGTTATTGCGTAAATTTCTGAATATTAAATCTCTGAATATTCGATCGGATTCTCAATTTGTGAACGCGTCGAAGATATCGCGCGCGATAAGGTGTCTATGAAAAAAAAGAAGGTCTGTAGAAAAATTTGAATAACGGCGACGAGTTCGGAAAATTGTGGTGAAAATTAAAATCGAAATATCGACTAACTTCTCGGAAAGTATCGAACGTCACGGCTGGAATTGTTACACGCGGCTTTGGATAAACAGTTACGGTCGTAACTTTCGCGCGGGAATCCGAATAAACATCGCGATTAAAATTCTTGGGCGAAAATCTCTGGACAAACACCGCGATTGAAATTTCCATTAGAAAGAAACCGATTCACGAATACCGTATATCTAGACGGAGAGAGATGCAGCCGATTCGCGTGTTAAAAAATATTTGTCCCGGTCGCGCTCCGTTGGTCGAGATGTTTGCGTCTCCACGGATGGGATTGGAACGACTTCGCGGAATGGGATCGAGACGTTTTAATAACAGGATGTCGTTGTCGTCGGCTTCTGGGGATGAATTAACCCTATGGGGATGGCGCGACGCTTGGATATTTTCGAGTAAAATATTTCCTCTGTTCCAAATAATACGAAGACATTAACGCTGGTATAATTCAACTCGTACGAGAGATATACGGGTGATCCGGAGAATATTAATTTAAAAAGAATTCGTTGTAGGAATAATACATAGCTCATCGAACCTGGATACGCGTTAATATTGATTCTGAAGGATAAAGAAATCAGTGAAACGTTCGGTGGCTGGAATGTTAAACATCTACACGCTGTAAATGATCCATAGGCATAAATATTAGGAATTCGGTTCCGAATAATACAAAGACATCGACGCCGATGTAATTCCTCTCTACTGAGCTTCAGACGAACAATGCCAAGAATTATTTACCATTTTTATTTAAAATAAACTTATTGCTGGAGTTGAACATGGCTCATCGAACCGATTATACGTGATTATTAATTTTGAAGGAGATGAAATCGATAGAATGCTGACTACCTGGGATATTATAAATTTTTAGTACCTATTTGGTGTGAATAATAGACAGATATAAATATTAGAATAATAGAAGAAATATTAACGTATCCGAAAAACGGTGGTTTAAAAGATATTCAGCTTTTTACTTTGCAAGTCAATAATTCTTTAATTTTGAAGGAGAATGAAATCGATAGAATGCTGGCTACCTGGGATATTATAAATTTTTAGTATCTATTTGGTGTGAATAATCGACAGATATAAATATTAGAATAATAGACTAAATATTAATGTATCCAAAAAACGATGGTTTAAAAGATATTCAGCTTTTTACTTTGCAAGTCAATAATTCTTTAATTTTGAAGGAGAATGAAATCGATAGAATGCTGACTAGCTGGGATATTATAAATTTTTAGTATGTATTTGGTGTAAATAATCGACACATATAAATATTAGAATAATAGAATAAATATTAACGTGTCCGAAAAACGGTGATTTAAAAGATATTCAGCTTTTTACTTTGCAAGTCAATAATTCTTTGTATTCTGCAGACACTCTGCACATGCTGTAGATTAGTACGAAGATCGTTCTCAAGATGTTCACAGTTTTAATGTCCGCTTCTGCATGTTCTCTCAATCTCTCTATGAGTCGTCTGTTAATCGTTAACTCACTGAAATCTCAAGGTCTCAGTCATTCTACAACACACATGCACATAGAAGGGTTTATTAGCTCGTAAGAAGCTAAATATCTCTGAAACTATTCCAACGTCTTGAATGTTTGAACCCAACTCTATTTACACTTTATAAGGAAGAAGTAAACATTTCGTAGACACGTTTTAGTCGCAAGTTTGGAGTAGAACAACGACAACAGTATGATACTTTCTCCAAAGATCAGGTCTTTGTATCAACGACCGCTTCAAGAGACATTCGTTAGGAAAATATATAGTGTAATTTACGCAATAATATTACTGAAAGTTACCTTCCTTCGAATGGAATCAAACACTCGAGAACTTCAAATAATTCAGTATCTAATAAAGACAGTCGGTAGTTGTTATCTTTAGAACTGTATATTTAAAAATATATTTTTAAATTTTCAAGGTAACATATTGCCCGATCCATTCGTAAACCAGAATATCATAACGCGTCCCTGTCAATAGCTACTAACGAATATTGTTTAAAACGTTTTATTTCTAGAACGATAAATCGTGATTCAAAAATCATCGAGTTAGACGACTCGTACGATTTACATAATTGAAATGCATAGAAACGATATCTATTGATGTTATTCTCGTATCGAGGAAAACAGTCTCGTTTACACGTTCAATCGCGGTTAAAAATGCTCCAAAAAGGGTTAACAATGACGAATGGCGGCCATGATCGAAATATACGAAAAAAAACGTACCACGGTTTATTTGTGGTTCCCTGGTGGATCCTTTTCTATTATTTTTCTAGGTCAAAGCGACGACATGAAAAATCGCTTGTCTCTCGATATCGCCAGCGCCAACTCCGTCGCTGAATAATCCTCCAGCTCGAACAACAATCACCGTAACGCGAGGGTGGCGCGATGTTTATAAAATATGACAATCAAACGCAGAGTTCGCTGTGGCGGAGTTTGAATTCTCGATGATTCGCTGGAAAAAATCCCGCGACGGAAATCGCCCCCTCCGGATCACGTAGACGCGGTAGCTTTTAATAACTTGCAATAATTTTGAGGTTAGGTCGAGAACACCCTTTCCTCGTATCTCGCTTTTACGCAACAATACGATTTTACTCTCTATTACGATATGTACATTTCATTCCAATTTGCGTAATAAAAACGATTCATATTCGTTACAATTGTTACGCTACTATTCTTCAATTATTTTACGAACATTAATCGAACATTCGTTAAACGAGTGGAGTACGGATTGGGATTGAACAAACGTTTTACTCTCTGATCTAGAAAATTCTCTTCTTAAGGAAAAGAAGAATTATAATTAAGAAAAATATCGACAAATTGTTTTGACGAAGAATACTTTTCGAGTCACTCCATTCACGTTATTCGTATTAAATATTCTAATCGCGTCCGAACAAACCGAATAGATTACACCGAAACTGTATATTTAAGTTTCGTACTGTTATCCGAAGACCTGATTCCATTTGCACAAAATGGATCCATGGATAACGATAGCAATCTCTCGCAGATTTTTAAATTTTTCCAGTAGATGTGAATTATTTAAAAAAAATTTTCTTAAACTTTCCAGCACATCCTAAGGAAATTTTACGTGAAAAAAAAAGTCGAACAAACCTTCGTCTTCTCCAATGAAGGAAATACTTGAAATTTTATTCGTTGCGTGCTTAAACCACATTTTTCCCCCGTCTGCAAGTATTATGAGGTTATCCGTCTCAGTTAATTCTTGCTCGATATTCCGTCACGAGAGTTTCCACGAATTTAAACGGGTAAAGCTTGCTCAAGACTGGTATTATCGGTCTTCGTTTTATCATCTAGCATACCACGTGTAATACGGTTGAAAGTTGAGAAAAATGTTGCTCCCACACGTTCAAGTTCCCGAACAACGCAGTTTAATTGGCACCGGTCGGGAAATGTTGTGTTCCACGTGACAGAATCGCTGGCATTTTCGATTCCCTGTTACGCCTGCACGACCTTCGTGCAATTATTCGACAAACGTTGAATCAATAGAAGGCGATCGAGCGTTCGAAAGATCTTCGGACTTCACGTTCGCGTCTCCATTGAGAACGCAGACACCTTCGGTAGAACCATTTACGAGGTCCGTTTCTCGAGACCGTGGTCGTAAATGCACGTACGCGCCACGGCCGATATATCGATACGCGTAAATAAATCTGGAAATCACGTCTGTCGCGAGATGCGGCCATTAAATTCAGAACACGCGCCGCTAGGTTAGCTAGCGCGCGCGCAGGGTTGCTAGTCGAAGGTTGTGTCCCATTTACGTGTCGATTTTCAACGGTGTTTATGAAGAATCGTCCTTCCATGATCGTATCGAATCACAGAGGCGGTACGCTAATTACGACCGACTAACTGCAGCCATTATTTATCGATCGGTGAGCCTTCGGTGCGAATACGATGACGAAACACGAGACACGCGGCAGATGAGCTTCTTGAAATGTCAAGCGGACCAAGAAACCACCGTTTCGCCCCCGAGGGTTTACTTTCGTGTTTTACGAAACGCCACCGGAGAAACTAAATCAATTAACGCGTGTAAAAGTGATATTAATTCTTACGCGGAGTGAATCAAGACCGCGATAGAATTTACCGCCGCGGCGTCTAGGCATTAACGTTGAATATTAAACTGCATCTGTAATTACGCAGCGTGCACCGCTTCGAGTACAATTTCCGAGGGTATTTGATCAAACGGACAATCGTTTTTATTTCCTTTCCCGAGCACCACCTTTAACCTTTCGACGCCTTAATGAAATTTTTTCACGGGAGAAACGACGTCTCGGTTGAAAAATTCTGTAAAAATTTGTCGCGCGATGGAATTACCGCCGTTGAAGAACCGGGGGGTTTTTTTTTTCTATTTTCTGCTTTTTAACGCTAGAACTACCGGAGGGGTCAATTTGATCGGTTTCGAACTTCCTTTTGAAATTACTTAATTATTAACGGTGTCTTTACTTACAATATTCGTGGACAATTATCCAAATGGACAACCAATGGTACTCTTAAATTAATTTACCCTTTCCTTGTCTAACTTCGAAGATAAGTATGAAGATATATGTGGTGTGATACAAATTGGAATATGTTCACCGTTGATTGTTCTAGTGTTAAAGTAACGGTAAATATTGAATCGACAAACCGCTCAGATAATTCGTTCGACGCGGAGAAACGCTTCGAAATTATTTCCGTAGCGTAATTTCAAAAATTTACCAGGAAACGCACGCGATCCGGACGTGGCATGTTTAATAAAAACAACAACCCGGAGATGCGAGGCTGCATAACTTAGCGAGGAACTGTTCACGAAGTGGATCACTCGAGTGGAATCCTTGTTCGAGATAAACGAGCAACGAGCTTGTTTACGAGAAACAAGGTCGCGGCTTCGATATTTGAGAAACTTTCGAAAAGCGCATTTCAATCGAGCTTGCCCGCCATTTTCCCGCGAGGAAAAATAACAGAAACTTGGGCGACATGTTTCCAATCGCACCTGCTTACTATTTTTAACCCTAAAATTGCAGTGGGATTAATTTTCATCGAAAATTGAACAACGTTGCATTTTAAGTGAATTGAGAGAGATTGTTGAGATAAACAGGGTAATTTAAATGTAAACACTCTCAGAACACCACTGGATTTCAAGTAATATCTGTATAATTTAATTTGGGACAATTATTTGAATTGTAATTATTAAATAATTTGCTATTACTATTTCGTATGCACTGTATACTTTTGTTATATGATATGTATATAATAGTGATAGCTCCCTGGTTCGTATACATTGTATTACATAGCGTTAAGTAAATAGAAAATCTTTCTTTAGAATATTTATTCTGTTGAAACAAATAATTTTTTTCTATTTTTCGGCATTATTAAAAGCAACGAAAATCTTATGGATTTCAAGATGAATGAAAACACCACCGATGATATTTTACTTATTTTTTCTGTCGAATTACAGTAATATCGATAAATTTTGTAAATATTCTTCTAATTGGACGTTTTAAACTAATTTGGTGCAGTGGATTTTTAAAAAAAATATTCGATCTACAAATTGACTCCCGATTGGAGCAGGCGCTCGCAATAAAACCGAGGGTCGAATTTTATTACCGTACAGAGTGAAATTTATTTATGAATTTTATTAATATGTACTCACATTGACTAGTATTTGCAGTGCTTCCACGTACGATCGCTCGGTGTCATAAAGTTCCACAACAACGTGAGTTCTGGTGTCCTGAAACAGATGAATAATATTCGTACGTGAAATCAGCAATTTTGAAAAACAATTGATCAACATTTCGGTACATACAACGACAACGAAAGCTAAAATTACATTGGATTAAATATGTCGTAAAAGAACAAACAAGCACGTACGTAATTACTGGACGACACCAATCCTTTTTTTCTTAAAGTAGCAAGTAAAACAAAAAAGAATGTGGAAGATCATGCAAAAATATTTATCTAACGTGTAAGCGCCATCTGAAAAGCATATGTACAATGAAACATTTCGATATAACATTTAAATACATTGTTTGCAAAAACATTATGTTACTAAATCATTTTGTTACTCTCTCCTGTCAAATACTAACGAACAAAAAATGTTAAGATAATTCTGTTCAATATTTTAAATTCCTCTTAGTTCAACGATGAAAGGTACAACAATTATTCTTTTTCTCGATAATTTGTTCATTCGATCGTTTTACTAATTGATTTTTTGTATGATTATCTCAAAGGCAAGATTGTTATTTTCAAAATTAATTTTTAACAAGCAGCACAATTGTACTTCGAAAAACGGAGTAACCATGAGATAAGAAGTAATACTGCAACATTGCACAGCACCAAACGGATCGTCGTAACAATTTCGACAAATCGGTTTCACAATAACGGGGTATAAATTATCGATAACTGCTTCAACAAATTCTGCACGGTCTGTTCGAAAATCGACGCAATTGTTATATGTAGATCGGCTTGTCTTGCTATAAAGTTTGCACGTGCCCACGTATCGCGTGAGCATATGCAGTTAGTCACGTGTTAACCGATATTGTCATGATGCGAATTACGAGAGAGACTCTTCCCGTGACGTCAAAGTGTGTCCAGACTCGAGTCGAGTGCCAAGTCACGCCACTTAAAGCCACATTTCCACTTACTCTTTCGAGAAAAGAAACGGACAGATACTAGTATTCGCCGGGTGTAACGTTACTAGTGTATATTATCTGGATGACAGAATTGTCTCTTAACGACGACTCTCTTGTGCTTTCAACTGATATGTCGGGACATGTGCCAATCAGCCACAGTGCCTTCCCGAATACAATAGAGGGCCAGATTTTGTCTTCACTTGTCACGTGGGGCATTTTACAACCAACTTCATAGCTGTTTCAACAATACACCTCGTAATTTGTGACACAACTCAAGAACAAGGTATTTCGTCCAAATTGAATCAAAAATATAAGTAGAGTCTTTTTTATATGAAGTTTCTTTTCGAAAATACATAATGAATTTTGAGAGAAGAGAACACATCGAGTCAACTCAGTGCGAAGGTAGTAATTTGTAAGCAAAAACTTAAATACTGGAAAATTTGTATACCGAAAGAAAAGAATTTTAAAATGTAAATAACAAAATTTCATTTTACCTCGATTCAGTTTTATACGAGACGACTCATCGTCGATCGTACCAAAAACTACGTTTTGAATTCATTTACACGAAAGAAAATCCATAAGAATACTTCAAAAGTGTGTTTCGGAAGTATAACTAGGATCTGGAAAAATGAGTCACGAATCAAGGGAACGTAGACAGAGTCGAGTAATTTTACTTAATCTAGATATTTTATGGCTGACTAGAGCGTCTGACTCAATTCGCATTTTCTTCGAGAGATCAAGATAAAAGTGTGACTTTAGGTGACTTCTCGATCAAGATTAAAGTGTGACTTTAGGTGACTTCTCGATCAAGTTTAAAGTGTGACTTTAGGTGACTTCTTTATCAAGATAAAAGTGTGACTTCAGGTGATTTCTCAATCAAGATTAAAGTGTGACTTTAGGTGACTTCTCGATCAGGATTAAAGTGTGACTTCAGGTGACTTCTCGATCAAGATTAAAGTGTGACTTTAGGTGACTTCTCTATCAAGATTAAAGTGTGACTTTAGGTGACTTCTCTATCAAGATTAAAGTGTGACTTTAGGTGTCTTCTCGATCAAGATTAAAGTGTGACTTCAGGTGATTTCTCAATCAAGATTAAAGTGTGACTTTAGGTGACTTCTCGATCAAGATTAAAGTGTGACTTTAGGTGACTTCTCGATCAAGATTAAAGTGTGACTTTAGGTGACTTCTCGATCAAGATTAAAGTGTGACTTTAGGTGACTTCTCGATCAGGATTAGTGTGACTTTAGGTGATTTCTCGATCAAGATTAAAGTGTGACTTTACATGACTTCTCAATCAAAATAAAAGTGTGACTTTAGATGACTTCTCGATCAAAATAAAAGTGTGACTTTAGATGACTCGACTTAGGTGACTCGACTCAAGTTTAAACTTAACGTAGACGTTATAGCAACGATTTATCGTACAATATTTTGCACGATTTTGGTAGTTTCGACTGTTTTGCACGACAATTGTAAATTGTTGGGATTAGTGTACAATCTGTCACGTGACCAGATATGAACGTGTTGAACGCTACAATACGATTATCGTTGCAACTCGACGTAAGATTCATCATACAGTAAATCGTTACGTCAATAGCCCCTACAAGACGTAACACATAGGTAATCTTGCATCCTAGCCCCCCGACAGTTGCATCGTAACTGGGGATTATGACATAAGCGATAATAATGTCGAGGTTGTTGCATCCGTTCGTAACATCTTCATGATTGACACATGTATTCGAACTACTCCTGGATGGATCTTAACAAACGACCAAAATACACCGTGGTAGGACATTTTCAACAATTTTGATTAATTATTTTATCATGTACACTATTTTTACCAGATAAAATTTTGTTCAACGCCGTGTAATTTTGAAATTTCTCAGTCATCCATGTTTTTATTTTACACGGAACAATATCATTTTTACATCGAGTACAAACGTATTTTTACTCGCGCAATAATAAATTTATATCTCGAAATTTCAAGGATACGCGATATCGATAAAATTCCATCGCATCGTTCCGTCCAAAAATTATATTTTTCCCAAAAATAAATCGAAACTGCAACGTAACGTTTCATTATGGGAGATTCTGTTTCTTAAGAAATCGAGTCTCGAATCTTGCGGGAGTACTTTCGTTTGACTTTACTCGGTGAAACTACATCCCACTGTTTTATCACCGTACTTAATTTTCGGTTTCCAAGGGGTATCGTTATCGCGTGCAATAAAATATTCCAAACTAACGATGTTTCGATAACAAATTCGGACAAATACACGACACAAAACACAAAGCAAACATCGATCTGATCGAGGAAGGTGTACACAGAAAACGACAATAATGTTGATGATCGAGTGAAAAATTCGCAAACACCATGTGGAGCAATAAAAACAAAAAAAGAAAAAAACAATCTCGAATACGTCGCGAAACGAAATCGCGACATTTCGAACGTCTCGCGCGGTAATAATGTTCCGAATTATCGCACGGTCGGGTAAATAAATAAATTACGAACGCCCGCGTTATTATTTCCGAAACACGCGTACGTATCGGGTACACTCTCGTGGAACGCAAACGGAAATAACGCGTTACAGAGACAGATTTGTCAAAGCGGACGGTCGAGCGAGCGCGCGGACGTCCCACGAATCTCGAAAATAAATTTCGACGAAATCGAGGCCGCGCGCGAAACAAAATTTGATTCCCCGTTTCGAAGCCACCCCTCGGTTAGAAATTACCATTTCGGCGGTCCCGCAAGTTCCACTCCGTTCTGTATATTTTCGCGGACTAATAAAATGCAATTTCGTAAAGGCCGAGAGCGTTGGTGGGTGGAACGGCAAACATGGTTTTCGAATCGTGTGTTAACACGGAGGGGGCGTCGAATATTCCGACCGGTAGATTCTGCGATCGCGTAGGATAACCAATAAAACGGGTATGTGCGAAAAGAAAAAGTGCGCCGGGCAGTAACAATAAACACGGTCTTCGATGCGTGTATCAATGCGTGTACGGGTACATAAGCATGAAAAGGAGAACTACCCACGCGGCCAGTGCTGACACGCTCGTTATTTTCGCTGTCCACCGACGGCTGGCTGATGAGTTTGCGATCAGCGTTCATCGTCATCCTCTTCCACCAGCTTTGCCGATCCTTCGCGACTGTGCACGATTTTCACTCGCATATCAATCCGGCACTCCGCACCGGAGTCCTACGTCGATCGTTCCGCGATTTTGAGCAACACTGCACGAACGAACGGTTCGGTGACGATCATAAATCTGTTGCGTTATAGACACGTTCTCGATCGACCGTGACAATCTCGAGAACCGATTAGAACCACGATATTCCCTTTCGACGAGTAGCGCGGGTTTTCGCCTCTGTGGGTGCCATCAATGAGGTTAACTCGAACGTGGATACTCTTTTCGAACGGTTTTTTTTTCTTTTTTTTTGTCGCGTATATTATATTGGACGTCGTCGACCTAGGTGGTCGTCAACCACGATGGGTTAATACCGAGGATTGAGAGATGTATGTTAATACTGCAAGGACGTATTGTATTGTATATTTCGTGAAGAAATTACTATAATACTATGCAAATACTATTCGATTAATCGTGTAAGTGCGATTTGTGGATTTTCTGTTTGAAACTTGTCATGATTTTTTTACGTATCTAGATCTGGGATTTAATCGTGAAAGATTGATTAATTATTTGTTTTTAAAACAATTTTGGGCAATATGTAAACCTACGGTGTAAAATACATTAGGAATAATTGCATATTTGGAAAAAGGATGATTATTCGTGCAAAAATTAATCGAAAATGAAGAATAAAATCATACAGTATTATCTTTAGTTATAGAGAGAAACAATTTTGAGAATCTGCTGGATAAGAACAGCATTTTCTTTCTCTAAGAAAATTCATTTTAGAGAATTGCATATTTGGGAGAAGGATGATTATTCGTGCAAAAATTAATCGAAAATGAAGAATAAAATCGTACGGTATTATCTTTGGTTATAGAGGGAAACAATTTTGACAATTTTCTGGATAAGAGCATAATTTTCTTTCTCTAAGAAAATTCATTTTGGAGAGTGATTGTCTTATACTTGTTTACGAAATCGTTCTGATTAAGTAAATATTCCAAGTACAGTCTATATAAAAATTCTATTGGTATATACAATCAGTTAAACGCACACCTATCCAACAAATTTTCCAACCTGTTTCTCTAGATAACAGTCGAGCAAAAATGTTTGATTTTACATTTACGATTTGCTTTCGCACAAAGAATCACCCTCTGGCTGTTGTACTACGATTACCGGGATATTCTGCGTAACAGGAATATACGAATATGTATATCACAAAATTATCGATTTGAAAATATCACGTGCACGTAGTATACAACGAGCAAAGAGTCATTGTAATATTACGATGAAAACGAAGCACTGGTTGAAATTAATGGGTCTTCGATCTACCGCCGGGATCATTCTCGAAATACATTTACCTACGATGTCCGCTCCACTAAAAATACCTTGAATCATGTAAAAGTTATATCGGTTTACAAAAGCGAAAGAGTTACAATATCGGAAAAACTAACGATGTGAGAAAAGGAGGTTTCCTTCGTTCAGCAGTTCCCCTTAACAGCTACAAGCATCGTTAGTTTTACAACATCACGTTTATGGGTTAACATTTTCTTAATACCGGGAGCAAACAAATTATTAATAAAAAAAAAATTAATTACGGGAAAGTGATATCCGATTGCAAGTGTCGGAGAAACGAACGGGAATAATAATTTCGTTTGAATTTAGAAATTAACGTGATTTCAATTATCGGACGAATTTCTGACTCGATCTCGAATGTCACGTGACAGTGCAAAAGAATAAAACAAGTAAAGTGAAATCTTTTGCGAAATCTGGAGTTCGAGATCGATAGTATCTGTAGTATTCTTCCGCGAAGCTTAAATTTTATAGCGGGATAACAAGCGGGACGATGTTTGATTGTCAACAGTGAAGCACCATATTAAAGAAGAGCTTTCTACGAGCTTTCGAAAACAATTCCCACTTCCTGATCGTACATTTCCTCGTATCGCGAACAATAACGATACTCGCGTATTTCTTCCTTGCAAATTCACGTGGAACGATCGTGTTAAGAAAATCGAGAAAAACGTAAATTCAATATTTACAGATATTGAATACAATAAGACGACTTGTAATAAGAAAATTGTCGCGGAGGTGTTAAACGTTGATTTTGCGGGTACGAAACTGTTATTAAAAATCGAGTGAAATAGAAGCCAGAGGAAATTGTACGTAATGAAATTTCAAAGATCGTAGAAAATAATTGACATCGGACTGGACGAGACACAGTCTCGCGAATGAATGTTAATCATTCGACCATCGTCACTTGGCAAAGATTGAAAAGGTAAAGAAGTCTGATTGGTAGATTCCGCGGGAGTTAAGTGATTCGAGAACCAAGAAATGACCAACACATGAGAATTAAACAAATGCATTAGTGAACAGGTGGAAACCGACCTTGGTGCGACGATAAGGCAAGACCTCGAACATCGAGGATAACGTTAAAATGATCTTCTCTGGTATTCCTCCAACAGATTGGCGGAACGATAAATCTAAAGAGAAGGTTTGATTAGAGAAGGTTTGAAGAGAAGGTTAGAGTTCTCGATCTACAGACCTATAGATTTCTCTAAAATTCGAGAATCGATCGTTCGAAGAAATTCGAAAAAATCGAATGAAAATGATTTCAACCGTTTGTACGAATGTCTAGAAACACTCCACGGGAGTATGTTTTTAAAAAGCAGCACATCTTGTCGTTAATCGATCGCATCTTCTCGTTAATTGATCGCATCGATCTTACGGGTGACCTCGTGTCGCGGTTACTTGATCCGAGGAATTCCGATCGCGAAATCGCGAACAAAAGCTCTCCGGTGTCCACTCGAGCTTCTCGCTCGCGGAGTGATTCAGCAGTGCCACTTTAAAAGCTCGAGCCGTACGTCCGGCAAGTTTTGGCGTTTCTACGCAGAGCTTTCACACTTCGAGCTGGATGATCATACGTCGAACACGTCGTACATGTACCGTTCCACGGTGCGTTATATTTAGCGAGGTGACTCAGGGCCCCCCTCGTGAGCTTGCAAGCTCCCCTTTCTATCTTTTTCGCTCTGGCGCTTTTCCTTCTTTCGTCGAGAAGCTCGTCGTTCCGTACGATTACCGAACTGATTACATTCGAGGCGTACCTTAACACTCGATTCTCGTCGCGTTGCAAACCGAACGAACGATCACTGTCTCGTGTGTGTTTCCCGAAAAACATGTTTTCACGAGATACGAAAACAAGCTTTAAAAAATTGAACCAGATGTGAAAATTGACTCGAACATTTCACTCGGCGTCGTTTCACGTTTCCTTTGTTCCTTTCTTCGTTTCTCAAATACAGAATCGAAATATTTTCGTCGAAATACGAACGGATTAGAAACAATTCGACATTTTCGTGAATGTATTCTTTGGTAAATAAGTTTATTCTGCAAATAATTTGGCTGTGAACTAATTGCGAGTTCCTCGAGAAGTTCATTTAGGTTAGATTTTTGTATGGAATTTTGTCATTGAGTAGGACGTTTTTGAAAGTGTTCGATTATTTTTTGTTCACCCTGTATAATTATTTTCTGTTCAAATTGGAGTACAAGTTACAGTGGTATCGAAAGAAACACGATTCTTTGTGAAAAAGTACAGCAAAAGTAATGAATACAATTTTTTGACACTTTTATTTATATTTATAAAAGTAAATTGTAGTTAATGTCACGAGTTTCTACAGTTTGTTTACTGAAGTCTAGTAATTTACTTATTTACCTATTTTTTTTTAATTTTACATTCGTTGTAATATATACAGGAGTTTTCCACGAATTAACGAATAAATTAACGATAAATTAATGATTTTACGAATTTTTCTGTTTTATCTTCAAATATTTCTACCATTTTTTGCGTACTTTTTTTTGCCTTTGCCTTTTATGTAATTCATCTGTCCGAGTAACAGCGAGCGAGACGATTGTTCTTTGTAATATTACACTTCATTGTAAAATTGTAATAATTCCACGAGCAATAAAAGTTTGAAGAGTCGATAGGTAATAGGTTATGCCACTATCAGTATTTTCAGAGAAAAATTGAAAAAAAAATCGAATATGGAGAGACGCGTTAATTAAAACACTCTGGTGTTACAAATGATCTATGAACTTCGATCTTCAATCTTTTTATTAAACAAGTTTCGCGTAAAAAAATGGAGTTTCTTACTCTCGACTTATTTCTTCGATTTTTACTCGAATCACGCGACACCATTATGTAACCGTATTTGTAATTATTTAGACTTTACAATTGAAACGTGTGTATGCAACAGAGGAGGAACTTTAAATTTTTTTTCTATTAAATATAAATTCAACGAAACATTGTGAATAATTTATGTATTCTAATCTATAAGTTTTATAATTTGCATATCATTTTCTGTAATTTATTAATATATAATAGAAACGTAATCGAATCTCTTATAAAAATTCTATTGCAACGCAGACATCTAGTTACATGTATTTATAATCAAAATTATGCAATCAAAATGTCGTAATCAAGATATATGTATCAATAATTTGTATCAATTGTTAGTTTTGTAACGTTAAATTAATGTCTCGTTACGTACGTATGAATACTATACAGTATATATCGATGTATTGAACAATCTGGCGGAGTAAACATTCTATTTCGTTTAATGAGACGTTAATTCGATGTTTGAAAATTTATGACATTCCAATGAAAAATGATAACGAATAACGATAAACGGGCAATGTTTCCAAGAACTACAACGAGGCGAACAAAAGGGAACAAGTAGAATGCGGTTGTTAGTCGAGTGACAAATAATCATTGAAATAAATCTCGACGTAGTGAAAACAGAATGACCGATGTCGAAACGAGGTTGCCTAGAAATTATCCGTGAAGTTGAATATAACATAGGGGAAACGCATATTTTCCGTTGGATGGAATTCGGGGGTTGCGAAATCAGATATTCGGGACAACAAAATCTCGTCACTTTTGTCATCACACGAGCGACAAGGATTGTTAAAATTAGACGAATCAAACGATCGAAACCCGATAATTTTTCGTCCTGCAAAAAGTGCGATCCACCTGAACGATAAACATTCTATCGAAGAAACGTACATTAGATTTCATTTACTAGAATTTTTCCTTGTTTGTATCATTAAGTTTCTTTACTCGTTCAATCGAATTTTATCTGCCAATTTCTATCGTCTATAAGTAAGAATTAAAATAACACCGGGAAATCGAGAACGAAGAAAAATGTTTATAGATAAACAATAACAGAAATGTGTATCATTGAGTAAAATTGATGCGACAATGCTCAATGTCAGACGCGCCATTTTTATTCATCGCGAAGGTCTGCCTCTTGCACGACATTAAACAACGACAGATCAACGAGAAAAGAGCTTCTAGCTAAAGAGCTTTCCTAAGAGACAGGGGAGAGGGCAGGAGTGCATTCTTTGACCTTTCAGTTATTGCCACACATGCTATCGTACGTACTATCGTGTTTGTTCAGCTTTACGGAACACAGAACCACTGACCTTATTTGTAACCGCTAACATCGTTTCATGGTTTTGAAATAAGAATACGATCACCCGATGCGAAATAACCGTGTACGAAAGACACACTACCGCTGAAAAATATTTCACCGTGTACCCGGTGCAACGAAATTTAATTTCTACACGGGCAGGAGCGTGCACTCGCGTTTCAAAAATATTTTTACTTCGCTTTCGCTCGTATTTCTCGTGTCTCGACCATTGTCTTTGCGATTCTAAATTTACCGTCGTTATTACGTAAGTTTTCGTGAAATTTTACATTCTTAGACAAAATAGAACAGCGCGTTCTCGCGAAGAGTAACGTCGAGATGCGAATAAACGTTTCCAAAATTGACTCCAATATCGAAAACCTCGTTTCATTTCATTTAATCCGTTACCCGAACGAACCAAAAGAAAAAGAAATGTAAATGCAAATTATACACACACTTTCGATACAAATATTCGCTCTCGTGAAAACAACAAAGTGTTATTGACTTTCTAAAAATAATAATCGAACGTACACGTAACGAGTTAGGAGATACTTTCGAGCGATGTAGGAAAAGTTTCAAAGAGACGAGAAAGACAAAACTGTGAAAAGGAAAACGAGAAAAGGGTGTATCGCGTCGTGGCGCAGGATCGTTATTTTTCAAGTAGCTTTCGAGGATCAGAGGGTTAATTAACAATCGGTACTGCTATCGGTTCGAGGGATCCCGAGCACGAAATTTTGCGGCAATGCGAGTTTTAGCATTTCAAAGGAACTGCGCGGTAATCCTACCTAACTAGCGGTGCAACGAAAGGTTTGACCTCTGACCTTTGCGACGTATCGGTATTGTCCTCGTAGTACTTATATTATTTCTACTATCCCTCGATAAGAGGGATTAAATACGATTTGTCGTCCGTTGGTATTTCGTTGCACACTGTACCCTCCCATCGGTAATATTCGATTCCCATTGGACTTCGATACAATAACTCGATATCGACGTATTTACGAACGAAATACGAGCGGCACGATAATTAACGTTGCATAGAGGCGAGCCAACCGTTGACTTATATTCGCGACAATTCGGACCGAATAGCGAAATTCCGGAGGGTAGCGATTACGTGAACTTTACATACGTACACGTACACGTACACAGAAAACGCGAAACCCACGTCGAACAATGGACACCGCACCAGACATCCCGTTAACGTCGCGGGTATTAGCCATTGGGCGTGCTACTTGTTGCCGACGGGATTATTTTCTACGTTTCTTAGATTATGACTAGCAAGTAGCACACGATGATCCGAATAGAATCGAGAATAAATAGAAGGTGGCCGAGCTTGCGTGATGCACTAGCGAATATGCCGTTACTCTAGTCCGCGTAATATTAGTTCTAGCTGCGACTAACAGTACTACTATCAAGCATTTCGAATTTACTCAACAACAACTTCACGATCCGGTATCCATTTCACGAAGCGACGACAATTTATACGATAGAATCGCTCCGCACAGGTGTTATCTCGATTTTTACACGGTGATCGTCGAACCACACCGGACGGTCGTCCACCGTTTACCGCGTAAACGAGAGATCCTCGTGGTCTATCTCGCGTCGATTTATCGAGCGATCGTAACGTCCTGTGACCCGGCGAGGCGATGTTCTCTAGTGTCGTGCGTCGTGTACCGATCAAAATCGTTCGGTTGTCGTTTCACGAACCCGCCACTACCGCGCGCGATACGGATCGAGCTAAATCTACATCAAGCGTCGATACACACGGTCGATCACCGTTACCGTACTCCGCTAGCTTTCTGAAAAGACTCACACGTGACACCGGACGACCCGCGAGACCGACAGACGACCACAACGTGGCCCAACCGTGATCCGTGTCCTCGAGGGGGGTAAAACGGAAACTCTCGGTCTCCCGAAGGTCCACTCGAAGGACCTCTGGTAAGGCTCCCGTCTCAGGAAGCGGTCTCACTTCCGTTTACGTTCGCGGGGCTAACGACGCTCCCATCGGTTCCCGTTAGAGCGTTCCGGCCGCTCGATCTCGCAAAAAGACTCACACGTGACGCGGGAACGAATCCGGCTCGGGGAATCGACGGCCAACCTCTCCCTCTTTCTCTTACTCTTACTCTCTTAGTCTCTTTCTCTCTTTCTCTGTTTCTCTCTCTCTCTCTCTCTCTCTCTGTGTATGTTTCCCTCGCGAAGAGAGAGGGTGTCGGAAGCTTTAACGGAGCGGCAGCGAGACACGGCGTTACGCCTGAAACTGGCGACCCGTCGCACAACCGCGGGCAAGCTGATCGATGCCCAAGAGAATAGCGGCCGCTGGCGGTGCGAGCGAGCTAGATGTATCGCTTCCAGGACGCCGGCGCGCGCTCTCACGTGGATTACACGCGCGCACCGGCCAGCATCCTGTCCATCCTGTTCAAGGAGCTTTACCGCCACGACCTTGTCCCAGGAAGGCAAGCTCCCACCGACCTTGCACTCTGCACCGTGCCGCTAAAGAACTCACTCCCTCCTCCGACGCGGCTCCTCTACCCACCTCGATCGCCATAACAATCGCGTTCCGCGAACGCGCTCCATCGATGAGCTCGTACCGTACGACGCCATCGTTTCGTGAAAGCTTCGCGGAACTTGTTACGTGTGTTTATCTTTTATTTGCTTTTTCGCTTCTTTCGACGATGCAACGCGGCGATCGAAGCTTCTCGAGATGGTAATCGGATTCGAGTACGGTTCGTTTCTTTCTTTTTTTTTCTTTTTCTTTTTCTTGCGCCTTTTTCTGGCTCGAGAGGGTTCTCAGGTCGATATTTTCGGTTATTTGTAATTTTAATTTTCTTCTTCTTTTTTTTTTTTCTTTTATTGCGCCTTTTTCTGGCTCGAGAGGGTTGGTCGATATTTTCGGTTGTTTGTAATTTTCATTTTCTTTTCGTATAGTTTCTTCTTCTATTTTTTTCTTTTCTTGCGCCTTTTTCTGGCTCGAGAGGGTTGGTCGATATTTTCGGTTGTTTGTAATTTTAATTTTCTTTTCGTATAGTTTCTTCTTCTATTTTTTTCTTTTCTTGCGCCTTTTTCTGGCTCGAGAGGGTTGGTCGATATTTTCGATTGTTTGTAGTTTTAATTTTCTTTTCGTGTAGTTTCTTCTTCTTTTTTTTTCTTTCTTTTCTTTTCTTGCGCCTTTTTCTGGCTCGAGTGGGTTCTCAGGTCGATATTTTCGGTTGTTTGTAATTTTAATTTTCTTTTCGTGTAGTTTCTTCTTCTTTTTTTTTCTTTTCTTTTCTTTTGTCTTTTTCTGGCTCGAGAGGGTTGATCGATATTTTCGGTTGTTTGTAATTTTAATTTTCTTTTCGTGTGTTCTCGTTTTTTCTTCTTTCTTTTTTTTTTTTCTTTGTTTGTTTGAAAGTTTTATTTCGTTGAATTTTTCCGATTCGCCCGCGTGGATGTTCGTACACGGCGAGAGACGAGGGAGAAATAAGTACGCGAAGAGGCGAGGTGCAGCACAGGTGCAGTTTCTAATTTTACCCCCTTCGTTTATTTGACTTTCTTCGATTTTATTAACCGTTGCTTCGTTTAAAATATACGAGCCCGGTATTTTCGCTCGAATTTGTTTAAATTGGAACGGGATTTGTGTAGATTTATTTTTCGGTCGCGAGAACGACGGATACTTTTGTTTGTATCGTACCCTTTCTCGGAATAATTTCCTACAATTTTGTACAATTTAACGAAATTGTGCAAAACACTCTTCCTAAAAATATTCCAAATACTCTCGAAAGAAATGTAAATAACACTTGTTAATTATTGTAGGAGGTTGCAATAATTACTTTTGTTTTTTATATCGGAGAATCTTTTTAAAAGTGCAGTTCGTATTGTATTATCGCGAGGAAAATTAGCAGTAATATAATTCCAGTATATTTAGTTTAATAATATTTAAATTCTTCCTAAGAGAATGTTTAATTTTCCTTACCCAACGACACGTTACTAAATTTAAAATATTAAAATTTTGTATCAAAGGTGTCATCTTTTTAGAAAGTAATGAGAAAATAGTTTTCGGAGAGGGTTGGAAACATTCTGAGAAATAAACGGAATGTTGATTGTTCCGTGTTTCCTGATATTCGCAATGATAAAACGTTCGAAGAAATGCAAGAAATAATGATTTCTTTCCAAGGAGATAAATTACACGTGGTTGCTGGTCGACAGCTGCGTGTGATTTTAGAATAAGATGGACAGCACACGTGGACAACACCAATCTATAAATGCATGTACAGGAAACGAAGTAATGTCGAATAACGTACTACACGCGTAATTCGAGCCGAGAAATTAGATTGAAATATGATTGGTCTAGTTAAATCCTGTGTATTCGTAAATTAATGGCTTGTTTACGGCGAAAAGGAACGGGATAATAGATTTTTAACTAATTTCATTCCTATCGGAGCACATTTCGCATCAATCTTTCAGGCTCGATGTATCAATCGTCGTTCACGATTAACAAACAGCATTTTGTGTATTACACGCATAGAATCTTTTATTTCCATTTGATCGTACAGTAATTAATTACGTAATTACTCCACGAGCCAAACTCACGATCGATAGAAGTAATTCTATTATAGAATTAAATCGCTGCTATTTATTATATCCGACGCGGTATATTCGTATATCTTTCGAATTGTCGAAAACACTCGATAATTGAAAATATACTGAAACTCGTTACGGTACCGCTGCATTTAAATTAGAAATTAATGAGTTTCCATTTTGCGTGAGACTACGTATCATTGTGTATTTGAAATTTCGATGCTCCGGTGAAAATTGATCAACGTTTAAGACACGGCGCAGCTGTAAACGATTAGTGTATATTTAATCATCGATTCGTTTTAATTTCACAGTGTTCTCGAAAAACTGTCATCGACATGGATTAATTCGATACCCTTTCACGAGGATGTGCGACGTATCTGCGTCGTACACAGAAATCTATTCGCGCGAATATTCGCAACTATGTTCGACGATACCGGAAATTCTCACCTGCGTCAAACCGAATTAGCACGCTGTTCTCTACTATTTCCAAAGCATGTCTACTGAGAATACCTGATCCCTCTGAGCCAGCTACTTCCTGTATCTAGTTAATAGGTGCGTTTGATGTCGGGACACCTTTGACACCGTAAGTAACGCTGAAACTTCAAATAATTCCTTACATGGAAATTACATATTATAAATAGAAATTAACTGCTTCGTAACTGACGTAGTTACGACAGAGCGAATTTTAATTAAACGACAAATATAATGCAATAGACGTCACAGTTTCCCATGGTATAGATTCGGTTTGTAAAAGAATCTTAAATATTAATTTTCAACTCTATATGAAGAATAAGGTTAGTTTCAAAATTAAAATTAAAAGTATTCGGATATTTGAACAGAATCGACATGTATCGTGAATTTTCCTTTTGAATCATAACATACAAATTGATCGAACTTCTGGAAACGTTAGACTTCAAAAAACGTGAAAACTTGTATATGGAATTAAATTGTTCTCATTGCTGTTTCGGTTACGGTTATTTATTAAAACATTTTTCCTTTGTATTTCATATTCAGAGTTGTCCGCCTTCTTAATTTATCTTTTGTTCTCGGCATTTGAAAAACGTACTCTGTAAACTTCTCTTCGAAATTGAAACGCGAAAGAATTTCTAAATCTTGATGCAAATTGAAATTTATTGCAGGTAAAAAATGTTGAACATTTTCCAATTTCATTTTCGTATATTATTTAATTTTTATACGTCACAGAGCCTGATTATATTTTATTCCCGAGGCTCCATTAAAGGACAGGCGGACTGAAAATTCACAAAAAGCGATGGGCTTTTCCCTCGCAACAGAAGGGAATGCGCGTTTATTACGTACACCGGTGAATTATTTTATATTTTTTTAACGTCTCGTGGCCCATATTTATTTCGACGACGCTTGTTTAGTCTGTGCCGTCGCGGCAGCGTCTCAACCCCACAATTTTCCAGCATTTTATTCACGTTTATCGAACAGCTTCGATGCAGCTCGCTTTTCATGCGTTTCGTTCGTGCGCACCGTATGGATCGACAAGTGGTCGTTAATAGTCCCATTAAATTAATTCCAACGCGGTGAAAATGACGTTTCGTATTTTTTTTCTCAATCTAAACTTCCTTTACGCGAATCTCCTTTTAGCAATTTTCCTTCCTTTTTACCGTTATAACTCTCATTTTATTTGTCTCTCGTTCACTTTATCTCATTATCGGACAGACTTAATAGCAACGCATCTGAGTCTGTTGCATCACTCTGCACGTGCACCTTTTCGAACGATACGGTAAAGACATTATTATTACACGAAAATTGAAACGTAGCGTGCTGCCCTTTTGTATAAAAATTATTCGCGTTAATTTATACATTATACGTAGAAATTTAGAAAGCAGAGATGCAGATATTTATTTCACAAGAAGTCTCTTTTCAAAGGGACAAAAATTCTACAATTATGTTGCACAACTACCGTACAATAAAATTTGTCAGTTTGCCAAGGGGACTAATTATAGCACAATTTTTGTGACTATTATTAAGTAAAATAAGAATTTAATGCTGTCTTCAGACACGAATAGTGTAGAATTGTAAAATTATTTTCCAATGATATTTGTTCTCGCGCGATAATAGTTCTGCGGAGACGAAACTAAAACTTTTGCAGCCCTGAACTTCTTGCACTCCATAGGTCTGATACAAGCACGATTGAACGTTTCTTATAAAACACGGAAGACCCCACTTCGATACCATATTGATATAATTTGTTGCGTAACGATATTACTATTCCAATTATGGTACTAGCTGCCTGCAAATTGTGCAGACATTTATTGCCATAAAGTTATTACGTATAATAATTTCTATTTCTAAAAAATTGCCAATCTTTCCCCACCAAATAATTATCAAACTATGTCACTTCAACGCTCGTTGCACTTGTACTCAACTGTAAAATAAATTTCCATAAAAATACATTCCTAGTTATTTTATTCCTGCATTCAATTGCGTCATCCGTGCTTAAAAGAGTTCCATTGCAAAATTGCCTCGAAATTGAATACTAAAGATTGAATATTCGAAAAATCTTAAACACTTCGCTCGAGCTCGAGAGAATAAAAATTTAATCTTGCGAAATTTACAAGCTAAAAAAAAAAGAATAGATAGCATTGTCGACACTTAAAAAGACCCTTTTCGCAATCTCGTTTCGAATCTGGATACTTACGTTGATAAATTCCGTCGAACCGTAAAAGGATAAATGTTTAAAAAGAATCCCGAATACCTCGATCGATCTCGGGTGAACAACGAAGGAAAAATTCGGTCGCGTGAAATTTCGAAGAGAAAAATAGACGCTCGGTGACCACGCAGCGTCACGAATGATAAAGAGAGAGGACCGCTATAAATTACCGTGGAACATACGTGGGATTCAACGTCACGTTCGCCACCGACGTCACGACACCCTGGGCGTTAGTGAGCCCCGCGATTCATTCATGAAATTCTAGAAATCCACGCAATACCGAGAGCAAAACCGATGACATCAGAAGATAGATAAAGAGCCACCTGAAAATATCCCCCGTTTATCCAGAGGCACCCGCTATTCTTGTTCCCGTTAGTTTATATGTTTTCTTAGCGATCTTTCGGCTAGACATTCTATCCGTTCGCGCGCAATAATAACGGGCGTCGTATTTTCACGCGCCCTCGAACAAACGTTATTTTCACATCGGAATGTCAACCTCTTTTATTTCTCCCCCCGTTTCTTGGCGGTGTAACATCCGAAAATTCCAATCCGTCTCGCGACGGTATTACCGCGCCGGAAATATTTGATCCGCGCGTACCTTCGAAACATCCCCGTACGGACGAGATTCGCTCGATGTATCGTCGCGTTATATTTTCCGCGCGAATCGATGCAAATTGCATCGACGAACCGTTTAAGGTTCCCTTCGACAACAATTTCCACGACGACGACCGTTTCCCTTCGAGTGTTTGCAAGCTCGAAGGAGCCTTCGACGCGTTCCTCGCTCCGCCTCACGGACGAGAACGTCTTCTGCTTTCTTTCAAACACGAAACACCGCGATTTTCTTCCCGCGCGACTAATTTCCGTTCACGAGTATTCCTACCGATCGCGAAAAGATTAATCGGGATAAATACGCGCGATGCCTCTTCTAAATCGAACGAATCTATTATTACGTCCACCCCCGTCGAGGGCGATGATTCGCTCCGCTCTCACCATTTCGAGCAAACTCGGTTTTTCAAGGAACGCGAAAGCGATGAAATTTTCCATTTGGAAATTAACGAACGCTAGTGTTCGAAAATCGGTGCGTTCGATGATTCATTTTTTGTTCCGATGTCACCGATGTCGTTGTTCGTTGCGCAACAAGTGTTTTCGTAGGGTCTCTTTCTCGATGCATCGGTAGGTTACTCCTGTGGAAGTCTTTTTTCAGTTACTTTTCTATTTCTTCGTTATTTAATAGGCACGAGGTTTGTTTCTAATTATAATTATTGCGTTTGACGAATCGAAAATTACATCGGGGAAGAAAGTTAAGTAAAACTGAATAACGAATATTAGTAATGGTACTTCTACTATTCGAAAGAGCAAACTAGTTTACTAACTGTATAGATACTACTGTATTGATGGACATTGCGAAAAATTATTTTTATTATTTAATTTTAGCATCAAGTCCTTCCTGTAGAGACAGTTGACAAGTGTAATACAGTAGAGTCTCTAGTATCCGAACGTTTTATTATTCGGATGTTCTCTTTTATCCAAACGTCTCGTAACGACAAATGTGATTACGATAACAATGATGTAACGCGGACTGGCAGTTCAGAAAGAAATTACGAAAATGTATGCGTTTTACAGCATTCCAAAAATGACTTCGGTGATTTCTGGGGCAAAAAGAGTACAACTCCATCTTATCTCGAGAAACCTATACAATTTAACAACTAAAAAGATACAAGACAGTTAAATATCGAAACATAATTGTCCACTTTCTTAATTTCCATTTGAATAAATGAAATTCAGTATATAAAAAGAAGTGATCTATTGCCCAAAAATTCTCTCATCCAGTCACTCTTGTCTCCCAATTAGTACAAATACGAAAAACTGAATTATACAAGAAACCTATGCAATTGAACCACTAGAAAGATACAAGACAGTTAAACATCGACACATAATTGTCCACTTTGTTGATTTCCATTTGAATAAATGAAATTCAGTATATAAAAAGAAGTGATCTATTACCCAAAAATTCTCTCATCCAATCACTCTCGTCTCTCAATTAGTACAAATACGAAAAACTGAATTATACAAGAAATCTATGCAATTGAACCACTAGAAAGATACAAGACAGTTAAATATCGAAACATAATTGTCCATTTTGTTGATTTCCATTTGAATAAATGAAATTCAGTATATAAAAAGAAGTGATCTATTACCCAAAAATTCTCTCATCCAGTCACTCTCGTCTCCCAATCAATTACAAAACGAGAAACTCGATTATGCAAGAAAGCAGTAGACGAAAACAGTAGATTTCTGACTAACGCAGAAATAACGTTCGAGAAACGTATAAATTAAAAAAAAATAATTTCCCTGTGCCTTTTTGTATCAGTACAAATATGAGAAACTCGATTATGCAAGAAAGCAGTAGACGAAAACAGTAGATTTCTGACTAACGCAGAAATAACGTTCGAGAAACGTATAAATTAAAAAAAAATAATTTTCCTGTGCCTTTTTGTATCAGTACAAATATGAGAAACTCGATTATGAAAGAAAGCAGTAGACGAAAACAGTAGATTTCTGACTAACGCAGAAATAACGTTCGAGAAACGTTTAAACTTTAAAAAAATAATTTTCCTCTGCCTTTTTCACGAATCGTCCTCGCGAGGAACTTTTGGAAGGTGAGTAGCCACGTATGGAAGGAGAACTTCAATTAACGAAAGAGCATCGACCCGAACCTCGTTCCCCCGAGACCCTAAAACTGACGTTTCGAGCGGGCTCGAGCCCCGACGTGCACACGTTACACGTCCCTATGTCGATGTATCGAGCAAGGTCGGGTTGCGTAAAAATGCCCGCGCTAGTCAGGCGGATTCTGTTCGCATCGGTAGAGGCCGATCGGTCCCCAGGTACACCTAAGGCCAGGAATATCCTCGTAGACGCCCCCGCCGTGCCAGAATCAAGGGGACACTATGCTAACCTCGAGTGCACTGGCCAAAGCACGAACTCATCCCAGAAATATGACCGAACATTATTATTAGATTACATTTTCGCCGCTAGTCTGGAGTCGTACGTTTCGAACGATGACTCTTTGGACATTTTCCACCCCCCTCGTTTCTCCAATTTCCCGGTTCGCGGACCCCAAACGGCTGGAACAATCGCCAGGAGTCACGGAGGGGCTGAAACGTTGCAAGAACCCGGATTAATTCCGTTGGGAGAAAGTTAACAGCGAAATCTGTTCCGGGCGTTCTCACATAGTATTGATTATGGTTGGGAAGCAGTCGACTGTACGTGTTCGGGTTTTCAGATGCTTCGGTTCACCACTTCTTAACCTCTTCGAGAATACCTGCGCTTAAGCGTTCGATTTTCGAGCGAAGTTATTTTAAACGAACGAATGTCCACAAGAAGGGCCTCGCACATTTTTCGAAACGAGTTTCTCCATCGCGAGCAACGATTTTTATATACAATATTCCATTATTCGTGGATAATGAATTGCTCACTCGTTATCGGAGTGTTGTTCAGTTTTAATACTAAAACTACCGAAAGGGGCAATTTCATCTGTTATGAATTTTCTTTTAAAATTACTCAATGGTTAACCGTGACTGCTTAAAATATTCGTGGATAATTATCAAAATAGACAACTAATGGTAATCGTAAATTAATTTACCATTTCCCTATTGAACTTTGAAGTAGAACTAGAACTACCAAAGGAGTCAATTTAATCTGTTTCAAATTTCTTTTTAAAATTAGTTAATTATTAACGGAGTCCTTGTCTACAATATTCGTGGTCAATTATCAAAATGGACAACTAATGGTAATCGTAAATTAATTTACCATTTCCCTATTGAACTTTGAAGTAAAACTAGAATTACCAAAGGGGTCAATTTGATTTGTTTCAAATTTCTTTTTAAAATTAGTTAATTATTAACTAATTAATGTCTTTGCCTACAATATTCGTGTTCAATTATCAAAATGGACAACTAATGGTAATCGTAAATTAATTTACCATTTCCCTATTGAACTTTGAAGTAGAACTAGAACTACCAAAGGAGTCAATTTAATCTGTTTCAAATTTCTTTTTAAAATTAGTTAATTATTAACGAAGTCCTTGTCTACAATATTCGTGGTCAATTATCAAAATGGACAACTAATGGTAATCGTAAATTAATTTACCATTTCCCCATTGAACTTTGAAGTAGAACTAGAACTACCAAAGGGGTCAATTTGACCTGTTTCAAATTTCTTTTTAAAATTAGTTAATTATTAACTAATTAATGTCCTTGCCTACAATATTCGTGGTCAATTATCAAAATGGACAACTAATGGTACTCGTAAATTAATTCACCATTTCCCCATTGAACTTTGAAGTAGAACTGGAACTACCAAAGGGGTCAATTTGACCTGTTTCAAATTTCTTTTTAAAATTAGTTAATTATTAACTAATTAATGTCCTTGCCTACAATATTCAAAATAGACAACTAAGGGTACTCGCAAATTAATTTGCCATTTCCTCATCTAACCTCGAAGATTCGTACGTAGTCTGATAAAAATAGTAAAAATGTTCACCATCGGTAATTCTATCGTTAAAAATGAAAGAAGAGCGTACTTTGCACCAGCTTCTTTAATCGGTCCAGCGAGCAACTGTATTTAAACGTTCCTGTACACTATACGAAATCCAATATACACCCTTCTTATGCACACCCATTTCAAATATTGTAACGCGGAAGCAGCCAGTAAAATCTTGTTGGTGGTCGATACCGCTCGAAATTTCCGGTTATTTCGTAGAAAATAACTCGTCCCCGGGGAGGTCAGTAATATTGAAAAATGGGAATAACTCGGTGGATAGACGTGTCTCCTCGAATGTAATAATACATTCGCGATTTATGAGAATTTCTCCGATACTGCGTCTTCGATACCTGGTAGCTGACCGATCTATTTTCAAATTCTAAACGACGCGAGACTTCGCTGCGTAATGTATTATTATATTTTGATTTAACGCCCCGAGCTGCTAAAACGTTCTCGCGTTTTAATCTAAACACACTTTCAAGGTAATTACCTTCGACGTTAGCCCGCGATCGTGATTCAGCTCGTAAAATACGGTTGGTCGTCTACGGCGGGATTCGTCACGCGAATTCGGAGGCGTAGTAAACAACAGATCGCGTTATTCCGGTGGTTTAAATTCGTCGCCAGATGTTACGAGCGACGAAGAATATCGTCGAAGAGGCCGCCAGAGACACGATGCCGCGATAAGATCAATCGCCGTGCTCTTGACTCGCCCCGAGAGCATTGCCTTCTCCCCTTTTGTTTTTACTGCTGTCGGCTCGTTAATCGATCCACCGATTAGCTCGTCATTGCATCGTCTTCTCGATCGCGAATACATTTTACGGGAAATATAATTATCACTCTCGGAGCCACGTTATTCACATTCGAGGTTGAAAAAAGTAAAAAAAAAAAAAAAAAAACAAAAATTGGAAACAAAACCACTTTGGTACTATTTCTTTTTCTTTTTTTTTCTTGATTAAGCGAACACCTGATTAAAATACGCCGCATTAAAACAAGCCGCAAGATCTTTAATGGATCGAAACCTGGGCCGCTTACCTGCTAAAGAGGCCCCAGATTCTTCTTTTTGCGTAATAAATAATATTTTAGGTACAAAGAGTAACATTATTGCGCTACGTCTCAGAACGGCTGATTGGAAGCATCGGTACGGCTTATCTTACAGATCCTGTTTCGATCGTGACTCTATTAATTGTTCTAATAGTCGACAATTAATCGGTAGTTCTTTTAGTTCACAGCCTGGTCAAACGAGTAACACCGTCGCGTTCATTTCAGGATTCGAGTTAACACCTTACCGATGATTCCCGATACCGTATTCGTTACGCGATATCGCTCTTCCTTTTAAAAATATTACTACCGGTAAATCGTGAACCGATTGTTAGAAAATGGAAATTTCTCGAGCGTCGTTTTCGTGCAAGTTCGAGATTCTTCGCGATAAATGAAACGCTGAAATAATTACACGAAATATTATTGCGAAGTGAAAGGAACGGAATCATAGGATATGCGTGTCTCGACGAAACTATAAAAATAGAAATACATAATATAACGACGCTGGCTACGCGGTTTCGCCCTCGATACTGGCTACAAAAAGACTCCCTGAGACGCGACGAGGGAAATTCCTGATACATTTCCATCCTCCAAGTGTCTACCATACCACTCACGAGATCACAATCGGAGAATGTTCAATAACTTCGCAACGCAAATATTTCTGATACGAGACACCGATGAAATATCTCGACAAAATTCGAATTTCGCTCACTTCTATCCTGGACGAGCCCCCAGAATTGTGAGTCTTTTGTGCCCGATGGTTGTATCGAACGTTTACGTTTCTGTCAATAACCGTATATCCTGAGATTCGATTCCTTCGTAATAATACACCGCAATTATGCATCGAAACAAGGAGACGATTTCTTTTTCCAATTCGAAGATACCAGAGTCCGGACAAACGTTACATCGTATAATTGAAAAAATCCAAACCTCCTTATCCGTATTCCGTATCTTGCTTCCTCGATATTCCTTTCACCTTGTTCCCCATTCTACGGCGTTCACTCTCGCAAACTAATATAATATTAAATTTAGTACTCACGTTCCGATGCACCGGTGCACGCGCCACCCTCTCCGAAGATCCTCGAAGTAGTTCCGCGAGGAGTTCGGGACTTGGTCCCGGAAGACCTTCGAGTTTGCTCGGGCTGGAAGTGGTTCTATGGTGGCAGGGCGTGGGAGGCTCCGAACTGCTGTTATTTGAGCTTGTGTTGTACGAGAGATTCGCAGAAACTTTTCTGCGCGGACGAAGACCTTCCTCGAGAGCGATGTCGGTGGTTCGCGGCTTCGCCATTTCAGCCTCGAGCATTTGCCCGTAAGGTCCGCGAAGAGGTCTTTTACTGTATCTGAACAAACGAGAGTAAAAATCATTCGACGGTGTACATCTGCTAACTTTCGTCAATTCTTCGCACAATGAATTATGGGAAAGAATCGAAATTGAATTGAATTTCCTACGGTACTCCAACTTTTGAAATTTATAAATATTTCTTTTCTTTATTACTTCAGTTACGATCCTGAGAGTACCTTTCTGTTACAAATTTCGTAAGCTCCCAGTACTCGTCAAACTGAATGAAAAATAAATAGAAACCAATGGTAGATAGTCTGGAACAAGCTTTTTCAAATATTTGCATTAGTCTGTACTTAGACTAGTGTAATTATATACACACTGTTGCAAGAATTCAGAGACCAATGGTATAGTCTTGAACGAGCTTTTACGAAGTTTTCGCATTGATCTGTATTCTAAGTAACACCTCTCCAAATCGAGGAAAGTATCTACGAAAAGAAGACAGGAAGTGCTCTTCTCTGTGACGATTCTTCTACACTCTGTGACGATTTTCTTTAAATTGAATTCGTAGACAAGGTGTTTCGGGTCAATTTGCATCGAATCGCGATATATTAACGGTTGTTCTCGCGTTACCTTCTAGGCGTGTGGCCTTCGCAGTCGGAGAGGTCGCTGGGCGTCGCAGGTGGCTCGTCTCTTTCCTCGCTGCTCTGAGCCGACAGCTTGTTCCTGTCGGTCTCCAAGGGCTCTGGCCATTGGGTTATGTACACGCCCTTTCTCCTTTTGCTGGTGTCCCCTCGATACCTTCTCGTTTTACCCGATGGCGAGGACGCCTCCGAGGGCGCTTCGCTGGTTGCCTCGCTACCCTCGCTCGCCTGGCTGAGCCGTGGTTCCTCCGGTGGGGGTGTTATTATCACCTCGTGCGGCTCTATCCTATTTTCTGCAACATACGACGAATCGTGTTTCAGTTTACAAATTTTTACACACGGTCGAAAGTTACGAAAAAACTTCCGAATAATTTTTTCTCACACGAATCGATATAGATTGAAGTCTTTGGAACGAGTTCTTGCGTCGATCTTTACTCTCAAATAGATAATATCCTTCTTTAACCCTTTACGATCGTATGTCTGCTCTCAGCTACCACAATAAGGAACCATATTGATCTTATATTTTATTGAACTATGTATTAGTTTACACTTTCTCCGAAGTGGAACCTGAATGTCTAAAGAATCTGTTCACGAACCAATGCAGTGTTCCTATTAGAGATAATCCAGTAAAGAGGAAAGGCTTAATGGAAAACTGCCTATATTGCGGCACTACGAAGATGCAAAAAGTAAAGATTGTACTGTACGTTTAAACGGAAAGATTAAGGGCGGAAGACACCAAACTAATTATTTTTGCGATACGTGTAGTCGAAAAGGACATACAGGACTGTACGTTGGAGAGTGTTTTGAAAGATACCACACGATGGAGGACTATAAAATATAATTTTTACATAAAAACGTTACATTAAAACACATCTAGAGTTCACAAAAGAATTAATAAACCTTGTTTATCCTTCGAAGTATTAAATGTTACGTATAGCTGCTTTTTCAAGGAAAATTAATTTCTACCAGTACGACACTCATGTCCAAATTTAATACGACCGCAAAGGGTCAATCGATCGTCGTCGTCAGACGCAAATTTTGATGAAATTCTGCACAAATGTTCTTCATTGATCCAACCATTGACTTTAAAGGAAAACCCACCCTTTATATCAGAGCCACCTTATTCCTGTCTGTTGTGTAACGCTTAAATTACAAACGAAATTGGAAAATGTCTCAAATGAAACTTGTAGTGTTTCTCGAGACCTGTAAAATAATGGGAAAAATGTTCGTGACATTCTTCTTTTCGAACACAACCAGTTTCACGTAGTAGAAATGACGTCTAGGTGTTTCCAATTCTCTGTGGATTATTTGTGAATGTTTCAACACTCTTCCCAATTCTAGTGGAAATGACGTCTGAGAGATTATAAATTCTTTTTTCTTCAGCTATTATTTACGAAATCATTTACAAGGGGCGTCCTTCGTGAAACTTACTACGAGAGGCAAATGATAATATCGAGTTTCGTGATATTTTGAACACATAGAGTCTAAAAGAACGACATCGGATAGGACTACCCTTGCAAATTTAATTTAAAGTTCGTAATTTTGATAATTCCAGACACTTGGTTGTTTCGCCTTCGTAAAAATGTCACCACACTTACCGCTAATTCCTCTGAACAGATACTAACTCGGCACGTAAAGAGAATTGACTTAAAGTTCGTAATTCTGATACTGGCGGACACTTGGCCGTTTCGCGTTTGAAAATTGCAGAGAGAAAAAGAACAGACCCCCGTCAGCGTGTCGAACAGGAATTCGTACCGATGCCACTCGAAGGATAAGAAAAATTAGCGGAGAGAAGCCAGCGGAAACGAGAGAAAACGTTTAAGGTACGGGAAAATGAGATTACCATCCACTTTGTCTAACTGTTCCCAATGTATATAACTCTCTTACCACCGATCGAGAAACGACGGAAACAAAAGCAAGCTGGGTTAACAGTTGCCGTCATAGGTCAACAGATCACCGTGAGCTAGCATTTATTGTGATTAGCGGACTCCAGCCACGAGTGAACGCGCGTGAAGTCATCAATGAAGACGACTATAACTCTATGACGCCGAGACTTCTATTCCGTCTTCTGGCACCCACCGTTCTGAAAATAGAGCCCGCGCGAAATAAAGTGGAAACTTGGGTGCACCTTTGTGCCTCGTACTCCTATCGATGCACCGAAAATAGTACTTCTTTCCCTTCCCGTCGCCTGGTGGACAAGCGAAAATATTTGGCCACTCGGTCCGATTTGATTCGATGCTAATACATCACCGACTCGGGCCACTTTCGACGAGCGATTCCTAATCCCTGCCAGTCGATGCTTCGATAAACGTGTCAACGAATATCCGATAATTAAGAGCACGGGTCGTTGAATCTTTCGTGCAGAGCGAAACGACCCATTACGATGCGAGCCGCGATCAGGTTCGGAGAACGTACGTCAGGTGCATTGAGATGAGAACGGAGAACACGGAAGGTGCGATTCTGGCACGGATAATATCATTAAATTAAAATTACAAGCTGCGTGGATGTCGGAGTTAGTAATATTATGTTGCCAATTTCTACTTACGAAATCGGCCAAATAACAAACCGTTGCTACATACAGAAACGATTTACAAATTCGGCCGTGTCTCGTGCGCTGACGATTTCGTATCTTTGGAATACATCGTTTGAGTACGTGTTACGTTTGATACTGCGTACGGTTGGAATGTGCTCGTGAAACGATATTACTCGGATGAAAGTCTCTATCGATATTCAATTTCGAAGACTTGCTTCTGTTAGGTATAAGAAATTCTACGTAAAAGAATAATTCTTTCTTGGGGATGTTTAGGAATAGACTTTCCATGCCAAACTTTCAGCGTTTTATAGAAATCTTATTTATCTGGATTATTATGCAAAAGAAATACTCTTTGTAAAAGAGTTCAATTTCGAAGACTTGCTTCTGTTAGCTATAAGAAATTCTACGTAAAAGAATAATTCTTTCTTGGGGATGTTTAAGAATAAACTTTCCATGCCAAACTTTCAGCGTTTTATAGAAATCTTCTTTATCTGGATTATTATGCAAAAGAAATACTCTTTGTAAATGAGTTCAATTTCGAAGACTTGCTTCCGTTAGTTATAAGAAATTCTACGTAAAAGAATAATTCTTTCTAGGGGATATTTACGAATAAACTTTCCATGCCAAGCTTTCAGCGTTTTATAGAAACCTTCTTTATCTGGATTATTATGCGAAAGAAATACTCTTTGTAAATCGAGTATTCTACAGAAACTCGTAACGCTCTTGTCGATCTACCAATTGATCTCATAATTCACGATCGGTTACCATTTCCACTAGATCAGCGGTCGATTAATATGTATATGAAACTACCGATTGGAAATACCATTTCTTAGCAAACAAGGAAAGAAATTGTTATTTCTAACACTTCCTTCTCCCTTCTCGGTATAAAATGTATAAAAATAATAATCTAATTTCTCCTCGTCGCTAATAAATCTTTAATTAACTTGCGAAAGAAGAACGAACCTTTCTGCACGGTTTCCTCGATCGCTGCATTCTCAACGAGGGGATAGACTGGCTCGGATGCAAGGATCTCGATCGGGAGTGCGTCAGACTGCACCAGATCCACTCTTGGCTCGTTGATCTCGGGAACCGGTGGTTCTGGGCTGGTGAGGGCACTAGAAGTCGCCAGACTATCGGAGCCATCGCTTCTCGGTCGAATCTCTTCGAGATTTCCGGTCTGAGGTACACCAAGGCCCTCCGCGGAACCGACGGCGCTGTCGACGCTGGGCGTCGATGTTCGTGGACTCTGACGGCTGGGGCTGTTCTGCGGCGTCGAGACGACCGGGCTGACGTCCCCTCGCCTTCGTGGCAACGTGCTAGCGCGAACATCCTTGCACTCGGTGCGATTCGATGTAGCTATCGGCTGAGCCTTCTGTCGATTCACTGTAAAAAAAAGAAAAAAAGAAATACGAAGATACGTATCATTCGTTTCCTGTGCTCTTACCACGAGTACGTCGATCATAGTGAATCTATTTCATTTTATACTTTCCTATCGAAACGAAAAAAATGGATCGCGAGTAAACGTTGATACGTGAAATGAAAAATTTCAGAAGATTGTTGGGATTGAAAGGAATTTTTATTAGGTTTGCTAGAGGTTTTGTTTTTTTATATTTCCACAGGGAGATTTGTGTACAGAACAATAAAACGTGATACAGGATTGTTAGAAAAGCTTTTGATTTTTGTGAAATAGTAATAAACGCAAGAAACTGTCCAATCGTTATTATGGAACGTAAAAGGTAATTTTTTTTACGTAAAACGGATTGAATTGATCTGCTTACTTTAAAAAATGTATGCACAAGGATTGCATATAAAGAACATATTGATATCAGTATATTGATAAACACGGTAAGTGTCTGAAACGAATATGTACACGCGCGGTACCGATTTCTTTGCGAAAGTGAAGTTTCTATGGATATTTTTGAAGACTGTATATAGGACGCGAGGTATAAATGGATTAACTCAATAACACAAGAATGTAGTTCAGAGCTGTCAATCTTCGTAACTGACTTTTTGAAAACGGGACCTCATACAAATAAATTTTATTCCACATTTTCGACTTATTTTTGGATGAGAAATCGTCCCCTTTTACTATAAATTACGAGACACCATAATGCCGCGCGAGTACTATATCCACACCATCCATAATTAAATCAGAATTAGCGATGATTTGTACCGTCGTAACTCCAAGACAATTCAAATAATAATATAAAATAATAACACGTAACACTAACGCGTCGATGTTACGTTATCAATCTGTGTCTAACTCAGACACAAAAGTTTGTATTTAAAACAGGAAAAATATTCCTTCCTACTTTTACAATCGATAAACATGCCATATCTGTCATAATTTCCATTTTCTCAGATTCGTTCATTCCAAATCACTTCAAAGCATTTACAGAGTCAAATACTTAGTATTATTACTAACACTAGTTCTCAGTATTACTTATCCCACGCGCATTATTTATTAATAGTACCTTTCTGTCCAGTAAAATTACTCTCTCGAAATAAAAATAACAACGTTCACGCGACTAAGGACAGTCATTTAAAAATGATATTCTAAAGCTACGAATTTAATCTCTTCTTAGAAATAAATTTGAAAAGAACGACAATTCAACAAAAAATTCCAATACATTTCGCAAAATACGATAAATACAATCGCGTTCGTCGTTAAATTCCTCCAATTTATTAATTACCGTTTGTCTCGTCGTAGCGAAATTACAACACACCTTTCTCGACGAAGGAGGAATCTCGAAGATCAGAAATAAACTTCCATGGAATCTATCCGCTTCCACGCATCCACCCTAACGCTGAATCATCAATTTTTAATCGAACTGTCTGTCACGAAACACCTCGAAACGTAAAAAGAAAATACACATTCGGTGATCGTGTATTTCCCGTATTTTTAATAGTACCTCGAGTGTTCTTGTACCGTTGGCCACAAGGCCACCGGGAGCGAGACTACGCGAGAAAGAGAGAAGAAGTTCTAATTACCTCCACGAGTGTTAGGTAAGTTTGGCAGCCCTCTCAACACGAGGAGGTGGACCATTCCAATAATAACAAGCGGAGTGTACGAGTGGGAACGGGAACGAAAATCTCGGTGACGCTCCAAATCGACAGCCCGTCGTCTTGGCCGAATTCCGGCAAAGATAGCGACCGATCGAGAGGCGAACTTTGTCCCTTTCGATCCTCCTCGTCTCTTCCTTCTCTTTTTACTTTTGTTGTCCGCGTGTAAATTGTTAGTATCGTTTAACGAACACGTACGTCTATGCCCTTGGGCTTTCTGCGGTACAACAAGCGCATTAACCCTTGCAAATTACGGTAGTTGCACGGAGTGCAACGTAATTGCATGTTAATACTTCAAGGGATAGGTCTAGAGCTCGGAACGGGAAGAAGTTATATGGACGCAGGATACCCCGGCTTTGTTATCCGAATTACGAAGAGTCACGGGGAAACCTACGATGTTGGCTAACTTATACGTATTTACCAATTTTTGTATTATTTAGTATGACATTGCAATTGTTAATATTTATATGAATATTATATCAATGTAAATATTTATATAAAGATCGTATCATAGTAAATATTTGTATAAGTATCATATTATAGTAAATATTTATATAAAGATCATATCATAGTGAATATTTGTATAAGTATCATATCATAGTAAATATTTATATAAATATCATATCATGGTAAATATTTGTGTAAGTATCATATCATAGTAAATATTAATATCAATATCATATCATAGTAAATATTTGTATAAGTATCATATCATAGTAAATATTTATATCAATATCATATCATAGTACCTATTTATATAAACATCATTACAGTAAATATTTATATAAGTATCATATCATAGTAAATTTTTATGTAAATATCATATCATGGTAAATATTTATATAAGTATCATATCATAGTAAATATTGACAATTGCAATGTTGTAGTAAATAATACAAAAATTGGTAAATATGTATAAGTTAGTTAACGTCGTAGGTTTCTCCGTGACTCTTCGTAATCGGTAAAATAAAGTATTCGATCCTTTATCGTTCGTTGTATATTATAATAATCCAAATTTTCTTTTCCAGGTTACGAAGAGTCGACCTAACCTACAATTCGGTATTTACTTCTTTCGTACTATTTACTAATATTAGTTGTAATATTTATACGAATGTTACATTTTGTTTACTAATATCAGCGAAGTAAAATATTTGGCAGTTTATTACCGAATGCCGTCTATTATAATATTTCTATTTGGAGAGATGCAATGACGGTCAGACTGTATATATTTATGCTGCGATGATGAATACGTACAAGCTATATGGTACATCAAGCACGTTGTTTCAATTTGTCATAATTTGGAAAACGAAGACTGGACAAGTTACGTCCGTGTGTATAATTATTTTCTAGCTTCGTGGCCTAGATTCCACCCCCCACCCCCTAGAGTACTGACGCCCAATTAGGAGTCATCCTGTGTATACTATAAAGTATATTTTATATTATTTGTTCGAAACTAATGAAGCGTTAAACTGATTTCTCAGAGTTCGTAGTTTCTGCAAAGTTTTACAGCATTTTCTCCGCAAGTTCGTTAATTTTGCGCGGTGAAAGATGTTTACGTATAAAAAGTTTACGTGGTATGGGATCAGGAGTTAGAATCACGAGAACATGGTGTATTTAGATTCGAGGAATAAACTCGTGTTGTTTAAACAGAATAAAAATGAATTTATTTTTAGATAAAGTAGATATGTGACTATTCGTTAAAGTGTCAAAATATTCCAATAAGGAAAGAATAGATAACATAATTAATTATTTCAAAAGTGGTTACTGTAAAACTTCTTTACAAATCATAGGAAATATCAAATAAAATGGCAAAAAAAGTTTAATGCGGATTAGGTAACTATTTTAGGCAATGTTTATAGATATTGAAAGTAAATACTAATGAATTTTATATTTCAGATTCCAAATATCAAAAGGAACAGATTGCAATGAATTTTAAACAATGATTTCATTTTTTCATGCACTTGCCCTGAAAATGAAATATTCCCAAGTATCGCGAGACAAATATTTCAATATCTGAACCTTTTCTCGACACATTTTTCACAGAATGTACGTATTTATTGTTTAGTTAATTATCTAAATAATGACTTGCATTCCAAACTTTCCGCAAGATTTTCAGCTTCGCATCCAGAATCGATTTTCCTTTCCATTCATGAAAAATGGAAATATTCGTTGAAGGTAATTATGACAGTTGTTATAAATCAAAACGAACAATCATAAATGCATTTCACGTTACGCGAGCCCCGCTGCAATTATCGCGATCATAATTGAACGTAAAATTAACCGCTATGTAAATACTTCCTTCGTGGTAAAACACACATCCGTTAATTTAGCTCGCGGACTACGAAAGGGAACACTTCTCACGCGCATAAATGTTACAAAACGAAAAATTACGGAGTGCGTAAGTGTGCAATTATAGACGGACAAAAAGTTTATACAGCAAAGAACGCGACGTATACATACTCCAGTCACTCTTCCCGGTGGCAAGAAAAAAAGTTGATCGATCTAAGCAAAAAACGAATAAAGTCGGGAAATAAAAGCAAGACGAATAAGGTAAGCAATTATCAGTCGGTTCTAGAACCTCGCAAATTTATGTATCTGATGATGATTTTTAAACGAACTTCGCATAATAATTCAGAATTAAGCCTAAATTATTCCGTTGTTAAATTTCCTTCTACGGACTTTAATTAGCTCATTACTATATATCATAACACACATATGACCATAAATTTCACTTTCACTTTTAAGATCGTCGAACCGATAACGAGAAAATACATCGACTATTTTCAGAACAAGGATCCTCGATGGTAAGAAAGAAACTTTCGGGTCGTAAAATTCTGGAAATATTTTTCCTTTAAAAGAGTCACACGTGTTCGCGATCAGAATGCAAAAAAGAAAAGAAAAACACACACAAATAACGAATCTACAACTTGAGACAGATATTTCAAACGATCTATGTAACGATACAATTCTAAGCGGAAGATATTTAAAAAAAATACATTCGTTAAACTATTCATCGTTACGGAAACTTTTATTCTCTACTTCTCAATTATTTGTACGAATTTTAATATTCAAGATCGAGACTTTGCTCTAGCGTCCAATTCGAGACTTTGTCCAAACGACGAAAGTCTTGATCATTTTAAGTTGCCCGTTTTCGCAAGCTCTGTTTATTCAAAGAGGTGGCTAAAAATAATCAGAGAGACTCCTCTATCCGTGGAATGAGTCAAATACCAGTTTCTAGAGAGTTAACTAAATACGAATAATAAACAAACATTATATACGTATTCAATACCGTAGGACTTTTACTCGCGCGAGCGAACGATCCCGTTCGATTATCTTCAACGATGTAGATTCGTTTCAACGTACGTAAACACTCGTCTACTCGCATCGTAAAATTTGATTCCGAATTCGCTGCGAAAATCGTTGATCGTGTACCCGTGGCAGGTTATACGTATTTTTCAGTGCGTAATTCGTTCCTCCTCGTTCATTGTCCAGAACCGTGACCAATTTCCCAACGTGATCATTGCCACGACCGGGATCATTATCGTCAACCTCGTGATCGTAATCACTGTCATCGCGGCCGCTATCTTTTCATCCTTTTTCCACCGTTCGCGGCGCGACGATAGTCGGATAAAGGAAAATCTATTATCTTCTCTGCTTTCACTCGATCTCTTTTTCCCCGTCGCTCGGCATTCACCCGCGGTTAATAGTCGAGGATCGTAGCAGCTGTATTTCAGAAGATACCTAGTTACCCGTCCTCGTAAACCGTCTTCCGCGCATAAAAGGTGTCCCGCGAGAGATTTGTTGGCGCGTTAGCGCGAAGCGTTTCCTGCTTGCGCCACGCACGCGATTCGTCGCGTTTCACGCCTTCGGCCTTGTTACACATTGAGAAATCAGCGATCCCATTTTTTCGGTTTTCTTCCCTTTCCTCGAGTATGGCCGGTAAACAGTTTGAAGAACAAAAAAATAAGAATAGACAGAAAAAAAGGAAAGGAAATGGAAGAATCACGTGTGTGATTTGAATTTTTTTTTTTGTTCTCTTCCCTTTTCTCGAGTATGGCCGGTAAACAGTTTGAAGAACAAAAAAATAAGAATAGACAGAAAAAAAGGAAAGGAAATGGAAGAATCACGTGTGTGATTTGAATTTTTTTTGTTCCCTTCCTTTTTATCGAAATTGGCCGGTAAACAGTTTGAAAAATAAAAAAATAAGAATAGACAAAAGAAAGGAAAAAAGAAAAGAAAATGGAAGAATCATGTGTGTAATTTGAATTTTTTTTTCTTCTCTTCTCTTTCCTCGAGTTTGACAGGTAAACAGTTTGAAGAATAAAAAAAGAAGAATAGACAGAAAAAAAGGAAAAAAAGAAAAGAAAATGGAAGAATCACGTGTTTGATTTGAATTTTTTTTCTTCTCTTCTCTTTCCTCGAGTTTGACAGGTAAACAGTTTGAAGAATAAAAAAATAAGAATAGACAAAAAAAAAAGGAAAAAAAGAAAAGAAAATGGAAGAATCACGTGTGTGATTTGAATTTTTTCGGTTTTCTTCCCTTTCCTCGAGTTTGACTGATAAACAGTTTGAAGAATAAAAAAATAAGAATAGACAAAAGAAAGGAAAAAAGAAAAGAAAATGGAAGAATCATGTGTGTAATTTGAATTTTGTCGGTTTTCTTCCCTTTCCTCGAGTTTGACTGATAAACAGTTTGAAGAATAAAAAAATAAGAATAGAAAAAAAAGGAAGAAAAAGAAAAAGAAGAACGTAACGCGCCGTGACTCGCAGAAACTGCCAATGGTATTTCTGTCAACCGTTTTGGCGGAATTAGGATCACTATCTTTTTGCAGAATTTAGCACTCACCTAAATGAAGGCGAAATAAATTAACGGAGAAAAATGGGACATGGTTTAATGAGATATATCTTCCACCGATCCACTCAACTTTTTTTTCCGTACATAAAAACGATGCAGTCGCGAGGAGCAATTTGTTTTCGAAATGGAAATACGTACGGTGAGTCACACGAGTTTATGTTTAAGATCGGATGACCAACTAAATATTAACGTGTGTATCGATAGAAACGATTTTTATGGATTTTAACGAGTGCTGGTTTAATCGTGGGACACGATGCTTTGTATCGACGGTTGTTTTATGGAGGAAATATTTCTAAGTTTAATTGATAGTATTGTACCTATAATAATGTTTCTTAAATTATGGTCTGCGGACTCTTGATGGGTCTGTGTATACTTGAGAGAAAATAAGAAGCGTATTATACAGTGAAATGGAAAATAATTTTAGAAATACGTTTAGTCTTAAGAAAAACATTTATAAAAACCTTTTTGTCGACAGTCGTACTCGATAGAAGTTAAATTATTATTAAATAGTGTAAAATAAATCCTAAAGAAGAACCAACCGGATGATTATCTTTAAATTTTTTTTTACGCGCTGTACGAATAGTCAATCTATAAAATGTATAAAACAATGTAATTTTTAAAAATAAAACTTTACTTTTACGGTCCGCTAAAAGTGTATATTTATCGAAAAGATTCAAAGAAAAGGTAATGCTAAAAGAATAATGGTAAATACTAAATAAATTATAGTATTAATGAAGCTTTCTTGTTATCCATAATGTTGCAATTTATAGACTAAGCGCAGTGGAAAAATTAACTAATCAATACCTGCGAAATAAAATTAAAGGCATAATTTCGCAAAAAAGAACCTCAAAGAGAGAAAGAGTAAAGTAAATCGAATTAAACCAAAGAACATAATTTACTGTACATTTTGTCTATTACGTGGAAACGATCTACAATTCGTTCCAGTTCCCAGAAACCATTTATGCGCGCTTGTTGACCGTTATCTGTTCATTGAAAACTGTTACTCGACGAGTGTACAATACATATTTATAATTGCGATATATCTCAATTAGACGTTTACTAATACCGTCATAGTAGAAAATTTCCAGACCACACCAGTCTTTCGCTAATTAAAAACAACAGGACAAACAACGACGGATCTTCAACCTCGCCGTAATACGAAAGTCACGATAACAAATTATTCTTTTCTTTTTACATATATATATATATATATATTTCACGTTACGATAGCGTTTCGCGTTCGTTCTCGCAAATATACGCCACAGCTTGTGTGTATCTTATCGTTGTCTTTCTAGCGACTATCGCACAGAAAAGACGATAGGATTTACTTAATAATTACCCAAGTAGACAATAAGTTTATCCGGGCCAGGGACGCGAATGCATTACCTTTAAGGTCGTGGAAAACGGAGTGTGGTGTCTCTCTTGTTTCAAGTCCTTTATTATGAAACTGAATCTGCCCGCGGTATGTAGTTCAGGGTTAGTGCGATACACCTAGACGAAAGTCAATGTTACGTTGCCACCGAGGCGGAACGAAAAATCCGGATCCCTAGGATCGTTATTTTCGGCTTGCGCGTATACTAGCGATTTTTCGTCCATTTGGTCCAACGTGAGGCTGTTGGAAACGCGCATGCAACGATCGAGACGCGTAATCGTTGCGGTGCGTCCTGTCTTCGGCGCGTGGTTGGCGAACGAAGAAAGAAATTTCGCGATGGCCGAAGATAAAGTGCGACATCGGGCTTAGCGTTGATCGACGGGAAGTTTCGCGGCGGAAAAGCGGGCGTTCGGTACCCTCGAAAATTATTGGACTGGAATCCGCGAATAAAATACGCGCGCCCCGGCGTGTCAACGAATTTAGGACGCCATGCCTCTTTAACGCGCGAGAAACTTAGAAAGCAGCGAGCTCGCGTCCGCGGCGGTAAAGCGAGAAAGAAAAGGAGACGAGGAAAAAAAACTTTCCACTCAAGTTTCTCAATAACAAGAGTTTCGCGAGATACCGCCGCTTTCACGGATTTAGATTGTCCCTATCTTAGTTATACAAACCGACACCTACATGAATGTAATAATAGACATAATGGGTAGTGTTTATTTGGCGGGCCGCCATGCCGCCGGAGTCTGCATTCTCGCGCGAGCCGACGCTGGCCAATATTTACAAGTACACCGGCCGTATACAAATCATATAATTAATCGACAATGTTTTTCCATCCAAATTTCCGCGTTCGCCGAGATCGAGTTTCTTTTTTTTTTTCTTCTTTTGTCGCTGCTCGAAACGGAAAGGACACCGGTGACGTTTTCTTCTACGTTACGTAAGGTTGGTTACAGGTTTCTGGATTTTTATTTTCTTTGGAATTTAACGATTTGGAAAATTGAATTTGAGAATTTGATCCAGAGAATCGACGATGTTTTCGTCCGGGTGAACATTTCGAATGAGTGAAAAATAAACAGCTTTTCGTTCCGTCACTCGTTGAAGGAAAATTGGAATTTTAATTGTAAATTGAAGTGTTTTGAAGCGAACCAATCAAAATTGAATCGTTCACTTGAATAAACAGTCGCGAATAAATTGCTACATGTTAATTTTATTTTCTATCTTTTACTGGAATGAAATTTTGCTCGTGTTTAATTTTCAACAATATCTGAAGTATTTTGTTCTATTTCTGTGAAATTTATTGGAGTCTCGGATGTTTAGTTTATTCGACCAATCTTGGATTCGTTTTCAAACGTCGAAGAATTTAATATTTATCCAGATATTGTATGTAAAATTTAACTACATGCATATATACTGATTTGTTTTATCTATAATATTACTATAGAATAATTGGACACCCATATCAATTTAGACTTGTCAATTAAAGGACGATTTTCAACGATAAATAAATCTAAATCAATGGTCTACAGATCAAATATAAATAAACAATTTTTCCAGAAGAGGACCCACACAAAGGGTTAAAACTCCGAAAGAGAGAAACAAACCGTTACACAACAAATATTTTACCGACGTTCTAGTATAAAATTGTTCTAATCATAATACTGAATCATTGATTCGACCAATATATTATCCCAAAAATAAATACCTTATCTTCTTGAAGATAGATACCTCAAAAGTATTGAAATAAAAACTCTTCATTTATATGTATTTCAAACAGATTTCCTTCAAAGCATAAAATTAATATGTATGCTGAACTTAATATTTATACATGGTACTTTAATAACTATGTCCACCTAAATGTACATCTTTGAAGCTAGAGGACAGAGAAATTTTCTCGAATCATTGAACCTTCCAGAAGTTATCTATCGAGTAATTAAAGATGGCAAAAATCCAGTCTCTTCAATCTACAACAAATTACTACGCAATAGTACATTTTTCGAACCATGTAAAATTTACCAAAAAAGAATTATTTTCAAGATCTCGTAATATTAAAGGTTTCTGACAATAGTTATCGAATTGTTCAATACGCACGATTGCTCGAACATTCTGTACCGGAAGCACGATTCTCGGTAAAGAAAAGATATACGTTAATCTTCACTCGGCGAGCAGTATCAAGAACTCTGCAACGAACAGATGCGCGCAAGATTGAGGATTCTTCGAATTTCGCAAAGTAATAACACTTGCCGAAGAAGTAAAACAGAGCCTTCTACGGGAAATGACTAGCAGAACCAGTTTCGAGCAGGTGAAGACCCGAAAAGATAAACACGGAAACAAAGTACAATGAATGCTTTCGAGTAACTGTTCTTCGAGTTGCTACTGCTCTCGCTGTTACGCCTATTTAAATGGATCCTACTGTTTCGTTTACGACTATCCGTGGTAATAAATACAGATATCGACCGTGCCAGTTGCGAACAAACAATGCAAAAAAATTGAAACGCAAGTTGGTGATCATCCAGACCTTTTCAGTTGCAACTGAAATTAGAATGTAACAACACAGAGGAAACAACGTTTAACAGTTCGTAGAATCTTCTGTATGTTTTGTAAATAGTTTCTACAAACATTAAGTATATTACAACATTACAGCGGTTAAATCCGGTAGGAGTTTCCGGATGGAAGAAACGACCTTTGAAGAACGACATCGATGCTTTGCCAGCACTGCAGTTGGCTTCACCAGGGATCCGAGAACACACCAATGTTGTATCTAACTCAGCAACGACAACTTGGGTCGCGAATGGCGTTCAATTTCCACGAATAGAAAATTCTTCCAAACTTCAACAGCTCGAGACAATTGAACTGACAAATTTAACGAATGAATCTAACCATAAACTCGAAACGAAAAGCATCAATCTGTCTATTCAACAGCTCTCTGTTTCTCTAACAATATATAATCAACCACACCTATTACCATCTCTGAAACCTAAAGTTAAAGAATACTTGCATTTGAAAAAGATACTTTTCGTAGAAAATTCCGTTGAAAACGAGACAGATGCAACTTTCCCACACCCCTGGTCCCTTTCAGTAGAGAAACGCAACCTTATCTTGTTTGCGAGTTGCTAATTAGTTCCATGGAGCTTATCGCGTTAATCCCCTCCACGATTAATGGCGATGCGCAACAAGTAGCAAGATTACCTTGATTGAAGTCCACTTGGCCGAAGGAAGCGCTCCTGAAGGGTGCACCGGCCCTGTGGAAGGTAAGGAGGGGTCCTCTGGGTTCCAGCCTGGTGACCGCGTCCCTCGCCTCGCCCTCGTTACCACCACCCGAGGCAGAGTTCAGATTGTCGCACAAATCGTCCACACACGTAGCACTATCCACCACCGAATCACTGTACTGTCTCAGGTGTTTAACCGCGTCTGCACTGGCGTTCAGCTCGTTTTTTATGTCACTTGGGTCACCACTGTTCCTGTCGTGTTGCCTGCCCGATCGCGACGATCTCCGTGAATCGGGACAGGGCTTCCTGCACGCATCTTTACTCGGATCACTGTAACACTCGTCACCCACACTCTCACTCCGACCGATCGTCTTCAGGTGATGTTGCTGGGTGTGCTGGTTGTTCGGGCTGTGGCCACCGCCCTCGCTGTGAGCGTAATTTCGACAGGAAGACCGACCGTCGCAGCGACCGCATCCTGGATTGGTTGCCTGAAAAGAAATTCGATTTATCGATGAAACGATGGTAACACTTGAACGTTACAGTGGTCACCGATGACCGGCGCTCGAAAGTTAGAACGACTTTTTAAAGTGCTTGCAACACGTGAACTCTAATACTGGTAAACTTTTGCGTAGAATTACTCTCGTTGGTAATACTAGTAAAATTGCAATATTGGTAAACTTTTGCGTAGAATTACTCTCGTTGGTAATACTAGTACAATTTTAATACTGGTAAACTTTTGCGTAGAATTACTCTCATTGGTAATACTAGTAAAATTGCAATATTGGTAAACTTTTGCGTAGAATTACTCTCGTTAGTATACTGATAAAATCTTAATATTGGTAAACTTTTGCATAGAATTACTCTTGTTATTAATACTACTAAGATCCTAATATTGGTAAACTTTTTCATAGAATTACTCTCGTCAGTAATATTAGTAAAATCCTAATATTGGTGAACTTTTGCATATAATTACTCTCGTTAGTAATCCTGATAAAACCTGAAGGGTTGTGAACTTTTGCAAAGAATTACTTTCGTTGGTAATACTGATAAAACCCTGAAGGGTTGTGAACTTTTGCATAGAATTACTCTCGTTAGTAATACTAGTAAGATCCTAATATTAGTAAACTTTTGCATAGAATTACTCTCGTTAGTAATACTAGTAAAATCCTACTATTGGTAAACTTTTGCATAGAATTACTCTTGTTAGTAATACTAGTAAAACCCCCTTTACATAGCATTACTCATGTTAGTAATACTATAAAATAACAAGTACATCGACGAGTTATCGAATATTTTAATTTTTACACTACGACTTGAACAAATATCGTGAACATCCTTAAACATGGAAAACTAGCGTGGTGGTCAGCGTGTTAATACTTTCTCGATGCAGTATAGTAACTTTATGCTGGTTACCATTAGAGTATATGCTGTGTCAGTGAGTTGATCTTGAATAACGTTAAATCAATTTTTTCAAAATGATCAGAATGTGTTTCTCAACAAAACAAACACATTGATACAAATGATACGTTAATAACGTAGATCAATGTGTCATTGCTAACTGCTGTTCTGGGTTAGGAATACTCGTTTATTATTACCGCAGACCTAACCCAGACCCGTGTGTTATCGCTAACTGATAATCAGAGTCACGAATGCTCCCTTAATATTAACGCAGGATGTAGAAGAATATGTCACGGATGATTTGAAAATACCGGCTGCAGCGAGTAATGGACAGAAAAGAAAATTTGAACTTTTAAATCATGAATTGTCATACAATTCTCAAACCTGTGACAAGTAGAGATCAAGATGAAAATTACGAGAATGATTACGAAGAGCATTATCAGTGGACACCCAGGAAATTCTAGTATAGAAGTTTAAGAGTAGAAAAATACCTTCGACAAATTAG